>NC_140778.1:12222500-13422500 GCF_044657685.1 Stegodyphus dumicola | reverse complement strand
AGGGTCTTAAAAAACTAAACATGTCTAAAATATATGGACTGCTTCGTGTTGAGCTGCCATCTTTTATAAATAAAGAAGGTTCAGAGTAACGTATAGTAACTTATAAATCCTTTTTCATTCAATTTTTCTGTACGTACAGAAGGAAATTTTTAGGTGCGTCCACACCGGACACACTGTGCAGTAAAGGGTTAAAACATTCTCCAAAAATGTATGCCTTCTCTTAGGGATTCAGCCCTCCTCTCAATCACATAAACACGAGCTTTCGGATCAAAATGGGACATAGCTTAAGAACGCGCCAACACTGTAACTTTGCTTAGAAAAAATTGTTCCAAAATAGGTGCTTCATTTGTGGAAGGTTAAAAACTGAAAATGAAAACCTAGTTACAGTGTTATATTCATTGTAGTACATTGTAAAATTTCACTTCTGTCGATCTTGCAACTGAATCGAAAGTTATTAATGACTTCACCTATTTGAAATGTAGCAACTAATTTGAGACACAGTTTTCAACCTAAATGTCGCAGATAAATTGGGACACAGGAAGCATAACATATAACAGCACGAGAAGTTCTAAATATGGATGGCAGATATTTCAGAACGCAAAAACGTGAAGCCGCAGCTGTAATACTAAAAAATCAGCAAAGAGCGATCTATAACATATTTCACAGCCACCACTTTGCCTTAAAATGGCAAAGCAGCGTTTTTTAAAAATGATCACAAACAGCAGCGTATTAGTTGTGCATTACGCATTTATCGAAAATCTTTATATCACAGTTCTGCATAATGAAACTGGTAAACAAAGATTCGACAAAATGCTTTTTCATAATAAGCATAATATTGTATCGTTTCGTTTTAAGATGCAGTCGCTTTTGTTTTGATGCCTATTACCCAAAATCCTATGTCAAAATACTCAACCCCATCACAAGTGCGAAATTTGATTTCTGATAAAACTATAAATTTTCCAGTTGCTGCATTGTGTAAGCTACATTCACATCCTTTAGAAGTTTTTTGTAAATTACAAAAGACGCAAAAGTTATCAGAGCTAAATGCTTAATTTCATTAATGGTAATCATCGAAGTATTATGTATTACTTATATACACTGGAACGCAATGTAAGGTAATTAATTATGAAAGGGAAATGCGGTATTTGTAAAATTTTTAATTAGCAGGCAGATACATTCCGTTTTAATATCTTGTATTAATTTTTAAATATATGACTTAAATTATACGTACCCGCATAGTACGCATAGTTAATTCTGATGTAATAAATCTTTCTACACTTTGTTAATGAACTTTTCGGAAGCACTCACTTCACGTTTGAAGATGCCCCTTTCCCTTTTGTGTTATGATGTATAGTGTTAATAGCGTTAAATGTAATTTATTATTAAGTTTATGTAATGTTCAGATCATATTTGTGTGACGAAATATTTTCGTTAATCAAAAAATGAAGCCGGCAAACAGGTTTCTATTCTTTCATTTTTAGTTCGGCAATTAAAACAACACATCCAACTCTTTTTTATGCGGTAAATACGTCCCTAAGAAAACCGTTCAAAAAAAATATGTAAAAAATGTATGCTATATTATGGTAAATTTGGGCATATATCTCACAATTTAAAAAAAAAAAATCTTTTAAGAAGAAAACTCTAAAGATTTTCTCAAAGAACGGTACAAAAAAGTAATAATGAAAACCATATTACATATTTATAAAACAAAATCAATTAATTTTTATTACAAAAAATTATAATTAGTGTACAGTGAATATTCATTCCATAAGTACATACGTAAATTTAAATTGAAATTAGGAAAAAGAAATTAACCGAATTCCTTACACTTGCTGTTGATTGATCCATATCGCAGTTTTATCAGTGATTTAATTTACGTCGATTTATGGAATAAAAGTAATGCTAGAAGTTTAAACTCAATCAACTTTACCTTCGACTTCCGTCACTTCTCGACAGCTATTTCGCCACATGTGTGTAAGACTTGATGGATGCCTCTCTTCGGTGTGTCGGAGCCCCTCGTGCTTTGGCGAAATTTGAATTCTTAATATTTTAAATTCTTTAACTTACACTCATGTCCATAATTTAAGGATAATTCCGAGTCACGCGGAAATAGAACTCTAAAATAAAGATATCACCTGCAAAATCACTACACACATTTTCAAGAATCATATGCAAATTTCAGGAAGTAACCAGATGACACCGATGGTACGTCAATATTGTCTCTAAGGTGGCAATGTATGTCTGTCCTTCCTTTAGAATGTCTTTAGAACTCATTTTGAAGTAGATATAGTTATTCAACGCTTAAAAAGACAAGATGCACTAGGTACGAACCCCAGGGTACCAGGTCGGTCTGTAGACCGACCTGGTACCCTGGGGTTCACACCAAGTCAGTAAGTAGTAGGCACTTTTGCTAAGGCTTTCGACCCTCCCTGGAGAGGGAGCCCCCCGACCTCGCCATGGTACCCGAGCACTGGGAAAGCACGGATTAACAAGTGAAATAAATATTCAGAATTATATCAAAATCGCACAATAAAATCGCATATCAATCCCATACAAATCGTATTTCAAATCGTTTTCCCCGGGGGGACCGATGGTACGTCACAATGACGAGAGTGTAAGAGAGTGATATATAAGGAATACAGGCAAAGACGTATAATTATCCGCAGGCGCTTTATAAGCATTTCAGTGCAATAACCGAATAGTTATGACACAAAGAACGCATTTGGATAATTTTTTACGTGGTAGAATTATCGGCCGTCTGGAAGGTGGGCGTACCCAACTGGAAGTATCAGACGAACTTGGAAGTGCCCAGAGTGTCATCTCCAGGCTTTGGCAACGATTAAAATATGATGGTAATGTGAGTACACGTTACAGCTCAGGTCGCCTCAGAGTTACAACGCCGAATGAAGACCGGTATTTGGTAGTTACTGCCAAAAGAAACAGGCGGAGCACAGCCTCAGACCTGTGTCGTCAGCTCTCTTCAGCCACTGGTACAACAATTTCAAGGCAGACCGTGTACAGACGCTTAGGGCAGATTGGTATATATGCTCGTAGACCTGTCAGATGCGTTCCACTTACTGCAAATCACTGTCGCCTGCGGTTAGCCTGGAGTAGAAAGCATGCATTGTGGACACCGCAACAGTGGGCTTGTGTGATGTTTTCCGACGAGTCCACATTTAGCTTGCAGTCTGATTCTCACCGGACCTTCATATGGAGAGCTCCAGGTACCCGTTAGCACAAAGAAAACATCATTGAACGACACTATTACGGTGGTGCAGGAGTGCTCGTTTGGGGTGCAATTATTCTGGGTTCTAGAACTGACCTGCATGTTCAAACTGGAACCATGACAAGCCAAATCTATTGAGCCGTCATTCTGGAACAACATGTACGCTTGTTTCGCGGCGCCATGGGCGCACAATTTGTGTTTATGGATGACAACGCTTGTCCTCACCGTTCAAACATCGTAAGCGAATGCCTTCAATCGGAGGATATCACCCGTATGGACTGGCCAGTATTCTCACCGGACTTGAATCCAGTACAGCACGTGTGCGACATACTTGGCCGACGAGTTGCAGCCAGTCAACCTCCTCCTACATGTCTTCCGGAACTTCGGAGAGCATTGCTTTTTGAGTGGTATAATATCCCCCAAGATCAGATCGATAATTTAATACTCAGCATGCCTAGGCGTTGTACGGACTATATTGCATCCTCTGGGAGGCATACAATGTATTAACAATCATACCAAACATGTAATATTGTTTTTTTGTAAATAGGTTTTTTTGTAATTTGCTCCAGGCAGAAAAAATCCTATTTTTTTAATAATATCAAACATATAGCATCGTTTTTTGCTCTTTACCTTTTGTTTAATAAATAAGCTTTACAAATAAGTCAAATTTGTTTTGCTTCTAACTCTTCCTTTGCTTGATTTTGCATTATTCTTAATTTATGGACATGAGTGTAGTAGACCAAGTCGCTAGTACATGTGGGCACAAACCGACTTACTTCTGATCACACTATCAAAATTAGAATTACAAAAAAAAAATGAAAGGGATCTTTGCTAGAATAAAAAATTCGTGTTGAAAAGTGTATTTGGTCTTATTGGTGAACCTTGTTATTTGAAAATCGTGTAAAAAACGACCGTGTAAAAAAAGAGTTGGGTGTATACTCCAATTCCAGTTCTGGTGGCTTTAAGCTGGCAAATTGTTTTTTTAAACTTTTTCAACTGATATTTCTCTGGCATAATGAATGTGCAGAGCAGTTTTGTGCTCTTCTCAAACCATCTGCAAAACTTTCAGATTTTCACGATCTTATTCGGCAATGTAGTTACTATACGTGAATTAATATTAAGGAAAAGGTTTTCATTCGAAGCTTTAAAGTCAAATGTTGTGGCAGTTTTGCTTTGGGAATAGCCATGAAATTTCGACGCCAGCATTTCATCTCTTCGTTCAGAAATTTTAAGAAATTGTAAACAGCTTTTGTATGCCAGCTTCAACGCATTTACGGCAGAGAAAAGAGAAAGACATTACAGTAAAACATATAAATATGCAAAGCTACAACCTTGGGTTTGGCGTAGATTTTTAACTAGATCTCTATTGATTTCGAACGAGATCAGGTACAAGTCTCTCTTCATCAGAAGCAAAGATATTCTGCAGAATATCGTTTCCATGGAAAGTTCGTAGGAATACTGTTAACTTCAACACTATTTGTCGTTTCTTTGTCCTTTCCTTATATACTTTCGTTTACGACGTAGTAATTACTAAGGTTCATTTAGATACCTATTGAACATAAAAAAATTCTGAGTTTTCGAAAATTTTGGATTCTTGGGCATTCCGAATTTTTACCAGCTAGTTTATCTGTTGTACCTAATTGAAGAATTTTACAATATAAGTTTCTTTCATGAATATTTTAATACTTTACACATACTAGTTTAAAACCAGATTTCTTAAATTCATAAGTCTGCGATCGATGACTGTGGTTTTTTAAATTCTGATAATTGTTTTTTTTTTTTTTTTTGCGTTTTTAACAGAGTCAGAAAATTACTTCAAACTTTACCATCGCATCAAGAGTTTTCGCAGATCTCAAATTTCAAAATTATTAAAAAGTTGAGAAATTGGGAAATCATAATTAAAATTTATAAAATTTATTTTAAAAAATATAAATGTATATACATCGCAAAACGAAAAACATTATTTTATTTAAAACCAACTTTCCTTTAATAAATTTCCTCCTCGCCACCGCTCAGTATAATCACCCGAGGACATTCTTTTGTTGGAATGATACCCCTTTCAGTTTCAGAACTATCTCCTTCATTTAGAGCCTTGCATCGTTTCCATTTTAGAAAATTAATTTTACTTTGCTTCATGGATCGTACCAGGTCATGGTAAATTTCTCGATACGGAGTTAGACAGTTTTGCCGCTCCTACTTGAATTTTTGCCTTCTTTCAGCAAAAGTACCTGCATTAAAGAAAAATGAGTGGAGATTTTCAGCTGAGAAGAATCTTTATCAGTTCTAGTGTGCACAGAATCGATATGATTTAAGGCTTTGGATGTCATTTCCGTCAAATTTGCTTAGTTAGTTTTTTCTTCCACTAATAAATCTCCAACGTCCTCAGTAGCCATATTCACAAAACGTTGGCCTCATATTTTCTTGCATGACGCATTTAGCGTTGATATTTTCAGTTCTTTTAGCGGCAAATATATGATGTCGATACAGTGCTCGATGGAAAATTTCTTCGAATCTTCCATTACATTAATTGATTTTGAATCCGTCATGTCTAACGTCCGCTGTATTACAATTACGATGTATAAATAGTAATCTAATCCATTGCGTGTAACAAGGAATTAGGTTTAGGTGTTAGGAAACATATTTGGACGTTGGGTTGATTCAAATCTCGTGGGTGACATGCATTTAATCCCTTTTAATGCGACACCTGTTGCTGAAGCATACGGCCATGTCATTTTTATTTGAGTCATAACTTGCTGTCTTTAATGGCACACAAAATCCAGTCAAATGCAAAACAGGGCGGTTTCTTACTATGGATTTTATAAAGTTCATTAACGAAACCACCTATTCACAAGCGTATGAAGACCCATATATCATAAGCAGTTCTATTGCGAATTGTTCCATGGCCAAACGTTTCTGGAAGATCGTTCCATTTTTCAAGGATTACGTTTTCTGACATTTAGATGCAATTTTTGAAATCTGGAGTATCACTTCTAACCCTCCTAACCGTGTTTTTGGTAGATAATTTATCGGCAAACCGGTTCATTCTAAGCGTCTTTTAAGCGGGAAGAAATATTTAAAGTTCTTTACTTCAGTATCTTTAAAGAATACAGGAAGTTTGGGCTCTAAGAATCTTATGCTTTGAATCTATTTTAAGTTTTCCCTTTGCTTGCAATTTCTTTTTTACATCTGTTAGATGTATATTTAATACTTTCATTTCTTTTTTTTTTCTTTTGCCTTATTTATTTTCTCACTATTAAATTTTATGTTATGATGTTTACAATAATCTTGTTACTGGCAACATGCTTTATTTTACTATTCGGTTTGTATAAATGGCAACAGTTGTTTATGTTTATCTTTCGGTAGAATAGCGTCCTTAACATCACTGTGCTCCAGGCAATCTTTCTGTTAAATATTTCATGTTTTAGAATGTCAATAAAGTTTGTCCATAAAGCTGATTCATTTTAGTTCATGGCAACTAACATCATTATAAGGTTCTATAAATTCGCTTAAAATATTTAACCATACAGCCAAATAGGATCCCTTAGCTGTGGTAATTCTTGCTCCTTGGCTGGTATAAGAATCGAATTTCATCCAAGTTCGAGAAATCTGTGAATAACGTGCCCACGACTCAGCCAGCCTAAAGTAAGAAATACATAAGTCCCTTTCCTGAACTTAACTCTGCATTGATTGCATTAATCACTTACTGGGCCACGTAACGTTTCTCATTGCCATTTCTCTGATGGTATGTTTGCGAACGCTAATGATTCGGCAGTCATTGATCAGACTCGGCAGTTAGAAAGTATCAAGAATCAAACTAACCCACCTACCACACCCAGAAAGGTTACAGAATTAGTTCGAAATTTAACCTTTTCACTACCAATTTTTTTCTGAGAAAAAAATGAAATAACTACTTAAATACATCAGTTGCAATGCAAATATCGATAAAATTCCGAAATAGGGAAAAAATTACTTACCAGAGGGATGAGTGGGACATATATGTTCCATTGGTATTTCTTCGTGGGACACATGCGTCCCACTGGTACTGAAATAATGATTGAGAATGCAGTGAAAAGCTAAGTTACTTTTACTCATTTAGACATATTTTGCTATAATAAGGATATAATAATATGTATATAATGAGGATACAATAAGGATATAATGAAACTATAATAAGGATATAATGAAACTATAATAAGGATATAATGAAACTATAATAACGATATAATAAACACTTATGTATGGTATACTGCAAAACAGTCTTTGCAAAGTGCAATTTTGCACATTGTACATACAGTTGTTGTTCTTTTTTCCTTTTACACTTTGGCACAGCATACACATCTTCTGTCAGTTTGACCTTCTACTAGCAAATAATCGCCCACATTCAGCATAAGCTTTGATGGATTTGACGGTCTACCAGTTCTTTTCCTCTTTGCAGTTGCATTTTCCTTTCCTTCCATCATCATTGCTTCGGCCAACGGGACAATAAATTGTAACAGAGGTATTTTTCTCTGCTTAAATTCTTGAAACAGTAGATAATCATTTACAACCGCCTTCATAAAAAGCTTATAAAACACTTTTTTCCACCATTTAGTGGATTTTCTGTCAACGTCATACAGGCTTACTTTCTGATCGTCAACTCCTCCCATTATTTTATTATAAACGGCAATAGCAACAGGACATTTGGTCTTTTCTTTCTTCCCATCTCTCTATGTTCGTTCTACTGCTGTGATATCAGGCAGATGGTAAATGCTGAGTAGGTTAACTTCCTTTGAATCTTGCCATCTTGTTCCAAGTATTCCATTGCGATTTTGGAGAAATTCAGACACACCTTTAGCAGTTTCGTACCGCTTCCAAATTTTGGCATGTTTCTTCTTGTAGGTATATAAGTGCCAACAGCAGGAAAATCAATGTTATCTATTAGATTCACACTGATGAAAAATCTGTCAAAGGCTAGCGTAACATCTGGATTTCGAATTGTTGAGCAAAGTTGTAAAACTACTCTCTCGCCTAGAGTTTTGGCGTCAGTATTCAAATCTTTCCCTGCATAAATGTTCATATCGTATGTGTACCGAGTCACATAATCGCATCTTTCCCATAACTTTATTCCTCTTCTGATTGGTTTTAGAGGCAAATATTGTTTTAGGCTGGAACGGCCTTTGAATTTGGCCATTGATTCATCTATGCTTTGAAAGAGGGAATCCTGTCGAGCTTCTAAAAATGTTTTTTTGAAGTATTTCATTACCTCATCCATGTAATATGTCTTTGGACCATTTTCAGGTTTTTTAGGGTTGTTGAAATACATTTTGGCCAACAGCAATTGACATCTATTGCGAGAAATTGGATTTTTGATAGCATCGTTACGCAAAGAAGCGTTATTCGACCAATAATCTGAAAAGTTTGGCACACGATTGTATGATATCACAATAATAACTCCTAACACCAGCATAATTTCGGAAGAGTCTGTGTCAGGAATCTTGATTTTTTTATCTTGTCTTACTTTTTCAAGACGCTCATTGGTACACTGGGCGATAAATATGAAACGACTAGGGGGAAATACAGTTTTGAAAACATCAAGTTCATCATAAGATCTGTTAATTTTAGCTAATATATGAATTTGACTATCTGAGGTTTAGTAGAACCGCGGCACAAACTGTTGATTTACGCGAGACCAGATAACGTGATTCGTTGAATGAGCTGAATTACTGTTTCCGTTTTTTAGTCGTTTGCTTGTTGCCTTGCATTTTTGTGCTAATACAATAAGAAAGAAATCATTATGGTCTGAGGCAGCTGAAGACTCAGATGCATAATCATCTTGTGATAACTTTCGCTTGTGAGAACTTGAAATACTTGGATTTTGTAATGCAAGTTTCTGATATGGAGTTTCTTAAAAAGGGGAACTCTCATTGTCAGAGGAGTCAGGTTTATATTCGACATCTTCATCTGAATCATCCCATGCATCATCGGAATCTGTTTTATTCAATATACTCTGTATTTCCTCATCTGACAAGCCTCGCCGCGGCCTAATCATGATAGTTACAGATCTAAAAACCAAAAGGGCAACTTTGAGGAAGGAGCTTCAGTATAATTTTCATATCCAGTCTGACAATAATGTCCAAGTAAAACATACCACTGGGACACATAGGTCCCGTATTTTCTATTACTATAGTAATTACAATGAATGAACAAATGAAAATATACTTACTTCAACAAAACTCCTTATTTTGATAATAGTACTTGATATTACAAAAGCTCGAGACTTCACTCTGTCGCGCAGTGTTCTAAAATGGCGACAAGACATGAGAAAATACCCCGCAATGAATTTTTGCGAGGGAAAAATGTATTGGGAAATATTTGTACTGCCATCTGTTGGGAGAAAATTACACCGAATTGTCAGTGATATCAAAGAATACCAGTGGCACATGCATTCACAATAATACAAAGCATATTTAGCCCATAGGGTCATTTGAAATTGTCTGCGGGACATATATGTCCTGGTGGTAGCGAAACCAAGAAAAGCTCCCGGTTATGGCCAAATTACTAATAAAATCCTGCAAAAGTTACCAAGAAAAGCCATTCTGCAACTATATAAATCTTCAATGCTTGCCTGCGTATAGTATTTCTTCCTAAAAAATGGAAGCATGCAATAATCATTGTCTTGAAGAAACCTGGGAAAAATGGATCTTCAACTTCAGATTACAGACCCATCAGTTTATATTCAGCTGTTGGCAAGCTGTTTGAAAGATTAGTCATCAATAGGCTCGCTAAATTCGCTGAAGACAATAATATTATTAAGGAACATCAATTTGGATTTAGGCATGGGTTTAGCACTACCAACAAGTTACAAAAGTTACTGAAATCATCGGTGAAGCCTTTAATAAAAAGAAACGGTAGCTGGCATCTTCATTGATATTGAAAAAGCGTTTGATAAGGTCTGGCACCCAGGCCTCCTTATCAAACGTATCGGAAACAAATTTCCATTTGGATTAATCGTCCCAATTTCAAGTTTTTTGGAAAACATAACTTTTCAAGTTCGTATTAAGAACGAGTTATCTAATAACAGTGTAATAAAAGCAGGTGTCCTTCAGGGCTCGAATTTTTCTCCTTTTCTTTTTAACATCTACATAAATGATCTTCCCTACCATAAAGATGCCATTATCGCTTGATATGCAGACGATACTGAAATTCTCAGCAAATACATCAGTCTGCAAAGATCCATCCAAAACCTCCAAAATGCAATAGACTATCTTCCCATGGTTAAACGTTTGGAAAATTAAAATCAGTGAAAGCAAATCCACTACAATATTGTTACGAATTTGGTATTTAAAAAGCTAATGTTAGTTCAGTTATAAATTAAATGGTTTTATTTCTCGCGCAGTGCAGCGCGTGACGAATATTAAAAGAAAGCTAAGCCAGAAAAATTAAAAATACAAGAGCGCGTGCGTTAAATAAATAAATATCTCTTTTTGATTTCGAGAAAGTGCTGGAAAATTCTAGCGCGTGATTTTAAAATCTTATAAAAGGAGGAAAACATCTCAGTTTGTAGTAGTTGCTTAATTTGTTGTTGTTTAGGAAACTACTGTTGTTGATTGTAGCGAATTCGCGGATTAGCGTTCTTTAGCTGTTTTGAATTACGTTCTATTGGACATTTGAATAGTCAAAAGAAAACTACTGTGAGATATTGTAATACTGCGTGATAATTTGAGAAAATTTAAGCATTTTTGTTGTGATAATAATAAATTTTTGTTCATTTTTCATCGGACTTGTGCATTCATTTAGTAACGAATCCGTACGCACGCAACAATTTTTGGTGTCAGGAGTGGGGTTTGAATGCCAATCACAAGAGCGATGGAAGAACAGTTAAAACAATTCATGGTAGCCTTTGCTACATTTAAAGAAGAAATGAAAGACTCTGTTAAAGAAGAAATTAGGTACGTTAAAGAAGAAATGATTTGGGCCAGGAATCTGATAAGGACGAAATGAAAGCCGTTCAAGCTGGTCAAGAAAAGATTGAAGCAGGTCAAGAAGAAATGAAAAGAGAGATTACCTGCATAATAGAAAATAAATTTGAAGCTATGGAAGGCAGAATTGACACAGTTGAAAATAAAGTTGGACTAATTGAAGAAAGAGTTTCTTCGGTGAAAGAAGAAATAGAAGAAAGAGTTTATTCTGTAAAAGAACATATAGAAGGGAGAGTTTCTGCTGTGTAGGAACGAATTGAAGGAAGAGTTTGTGCCGTCCAACACCAAATCGAACAACAAATTGATGAGAGAGTTTCTGCAGTTGCCAAAGAAATGGATACTTTAAAGAGATTCGTAGCGTCGGCAGGGAGCAGGAGTGATGATTTTAAATTCTTACCAATGCCTGCTCGTCCACCTCTGAAGCTATCCACATATGATGGGAAGACCTCCTGGCAGGTGTATAAGACACAATTTTCTATCGTGGCGGATGCGATTCCCAATGGATGGGATTCCCAAGCTAAGGCCTGTCATCTCGCCGCTTCTCTAAGAGCCGACGCAGCGGATATCCTTCAGACTCTTCCCGAAAACAAAAGGTTAGATTTCGAAGCTCTGTCCGGCGCCTTGGAGTTGCGCTTTGGGGAGAAGTGTTTAAAAGACTACAGCAGGCTCCAATTAAAATCTCGTCAACAGAAGCCTACCGAAATACTTCAGGAGCTCGCCGCGGATGTTGATAGGCTGTCCCATCTCGCCTTTTCGGCCTTCTCGCCGACAGAAACAAGAGAAATCCTGTCCTTGCAATACTTTATCGACGGCATCCGAGTTACTGAAATACAGAAAGCTCTACGAATGGCGGATGTAAACGATTTAAAATGTGCTCTAGTGTACGCCATGAAATTTGAGGCAGCCCAGCAAGCCACTCGTCGAGACCGCCACCCAGTCAGAGCTGCTCAAGTCCAGGAGCCAGGGGATCAAGTCACCGCTCGACTTGACGATTTAACTAGACAACTGAACGCCTTGAGACGGAATATTGGTGAGAAGAAACCGACCGTTAAGTGCTGGAACTGCGGTGCTGAAGGACACATACGACGAAACTGCAAAACACCCCAGGGTACTGATGTTAAGACCGCTTCTAACAAGCAGCAGGGAAACTAATTAGTGGCCATCTCGCGGGGCGGAGGTTGCCAGATAATGAAAAGCCCCCGTTTAAGGCGCTTCAGATTTCTGCAATGAGAGGCGGCAGTAATGGACTTTTCATAATAGGACATATTAATAGAGTTCCGTGCAATATGACTATAGATACAGGAGCCAACCTCACCATCATCCAAAAAGATTTGGCTCAGCAACTAGGAAACAAACTTATCTGGACGCCGCTCTGCGTTACCCTCCAGACTGTGTCCGGTGAGAAGATCGACATCGACGGAAAAGTAAATGTTAACATCACGTTTGGAAGTGCCGCTTACCATCACACGGCATATGTAGCAGAGATCACTGATTCTTGCATACTCGGATTGGACTTTCTAAGGAAATACAATTTTTCCTTGGATTTTAAAAATAACGAATTGCATTCTACATCTGAGGACATAGCGTTATTTCTCGTTAATGATGAAGAAGTTAAATCTGTCCATAAAATCATAGCACAAGACTATATCACAATACCGGCAAGAACAGAAATTTTACTTCCTGGATCCATAGCCGAAAATAGAAATTTCCGCTACGGCATCATAGAATATCCCAATAACTGTAATATCCCAAAAGGAGTACTAGTAGCCTCAACACTCGTCGACCTATCCAGAACGGTTATCCCGGTGAGAGTCGCCAATGTAACTGAAAAGTCGAGAGTTATTAAGAAAGGTGAAGTGGTTGCAACATGTACTCCAGTAACCAGCGTTGAAAGAAAGAGTAACATCCCAGAATCCGTGTCCTCAGAGAGCATTACATCGGAGTTATTGCAGAATGCACAATTAAACGATAAAGAGAAAAATGCTGCCGATCGCGTCATTAAAGATCTTCCAGTTGTTTTCTCCCGCTCGTCTTCTGACGTGGGTCGAACTAGTTTGACACAACATAGAATAGATACTGGCGATCATACCCCGATCAAGCAACATCCAAGACGTCTACCGTTTGCTAAACAGGAAGAGGTGCGAACACTGTTAAAAGATATGGAAGAAGGCGATGTCATCGAGCCTTCAGCGAGTCCATGGGCATCTCCCATCGTTCTCGTCAGAAAGAAAGACTGCTCAACAAGATTTTGCGTTGACTATCGCCGGTTAAATGAGGTTACGAAGAAAGACAGTTACCCTCTTCCTAGAATTGATGACATTCTAGGCACTCTTTCTGGAAGCAAGTGGTTCTCAACACTTGATTTAAAGAGTGGGTATTGGCAGGTAGAAATCCATCCTGATGACCGAGAAAAGACGGCATTTACTACGGGACAAGGACTTTGGCAGTTCAAA
Source organism: Stegodyphus dumicola (assembly GCF_044657685.1). Classification (NCBI taxonomy): domain Eukaryota; kingdom Metazoa; phylum Arthropoda; class Arachnida; order Araneae; family Eresidae; genus Stegodyphus; species Stegodyphus dumicola. Next base: position 13,408,863 of record NC_140778.1, on the reverse strand, counting down.
GTGATGCCGTTTGGACTGTGTAATGCGCCGGCAACATTCGAACGTCTTATGGAGACTGTTTTGAAAGGCCTTTCCTACGAAGCCTGTCTGATATACCTTGACGATATCATCATCATCGAAAAGAGTTTTGAAGAGCATCTAGAAAATCTTAGAAAGGTGCTTCAGAAACTGAAAGAGGCCAATCTGAAGCTGACTCCCGCTAAATGCAAATTGTTTCGAAAGGAAGTGACTTACCTGGGACATGTCATCTCCGCAGAAGGTGTGCGCACGGATCCTGAAAAGGTATCAGCGGTTAAATCCTGGACGCGTCCCGAAAATGTCTATCAGCTGAGAAGCTTCCTAGGGCTTTGCACCTACTATAGGAGATTCGTGAAGAACTTTTCTTCCATCGCAAGACCGCTTCACAAGCTGACAGAGAGCAAGCAAAGATTCTTGTGGACAAAGGAATGCGAGGATGCATTTAACAACTTAAAGGAAGCTTTAACATCTGCTCCAATCCTGACGTATCCTCAGCTCGACAGACCATTTATTCTCGACACCGACGCGAGCAATGAAAGTGTCGGTGCTGTTTTGTCCCAAGAAATAGACGGCCAAGAACGTGTAATAGCTTACTGGAGCAAGTGCCTGTCTAAACCGGAGAGGAATTACTGTGTCACAAGGAAAGAGTTGCTCGCCATAGTCAAAGCTGTAGAACATTTCCATAATTATCTATACGGGAGAAAATTCCTCCTCCGCACGGACCATGCCTCATTGGCCTGGCTTTTAAATTTCAAAAATCCTGAGGGTCAAGTAGCCAGGTGGATACAGAGACTCCAAGAATATGACATCACTATCCGTCATCGTAAGGGATCATCACACGGAAACGCCGACGCCCTGTCTAGAAGACCTTGCCAAGAAAGCTGCCGATATTGTTCCAGGGTGGAAGCGAAATACGAGCTGCTGACTCCGGTCGCAAGACAAATTACAACATCATCATCGGCTGATCGAGAACCGTGGAGTGATGATGAAGTCAGGAAAGACCAGCTGGAAGACCGCGACATTAAACCCGTACTTGATTTAATAGAGTCATCAAACAGAAAACCTACCTGGCAGGACATTTCTATCTGTAGTCCTACAACCAAACAATATTGGGCACTCTGGGATTCACTTCACATTCGAAACGGCGTCTTATACCGGAAATTCGAATCGGATGATGGGAAGACGTTCCGATGGCAACTTATACTTCCAAGATCCCGAATTCCTGATGTCCTTAAAGAGTTACATAGCACCCCTACTGGAAGTCACTTTGGAATAATGAAGACCTTGCAGAGAGTTCGTGAGCGCTTTTACTGGAATAATGCAAAGGATGACGTGCAAAAGTGGTGCCGATCTTGCGATGCCTGTACAGGTCGGAAAGGACCGAGGAGACGCAGCCGAGGCAGACTGCAACGTTACAACGTAGGTGCGCCTTTTGAACGTATCGCCTTTGACATCCTGGGACCTCTGCCACGAACTGCTGATGGCAACAAATATATACTCGTTGTCATTGATTACTTCACCAAGTGGCCTGAAGCTTATCCTATTCCTGATCAAGAGGCAGTCACAGTAGCTGAGGTAATGATACAGCACTGGATTTCCAGGTTCGGAGTGCCTCTTCAGTTACATTCCGATCAGGGAAGGAATGTTGCCTCGGCAGTAATCAAAGAACTATGCAAACTACTCGGCATTGACAAAACTCAAACGACGCCATTGCATCCCCAGTCGGACGGCATGGTAGAGAGGTTCAATCGAACCATCCTTAATAACCTCTCATTAGTGGTTTCCAGAAACCAACAGGACTGGGACAAGAAATTACCACTCTTTTTACTGGCTTACCGCAGTGCTGTCCACGAGACTACTGGCTATTCTCCATCACAGATGCTCTTCGGTCGTGACCTTCGTCTGCCTTGTGATCTATTGTTTGGCCGCCCTCCGGATGCTCCTTCATCGTCTGAGGAATATATTCAAGATCTCCAGGCCCGGTTTGAAGTGATGCACAATTTTGCACGAGAGCGAGTCAACTTGGCGACGGAGAAGATGAAGACCCGATACGACACAAGAGCTACTGAACATCAATTCCACGAAGGAGACAAGGTGTGGTTGTGGAATCCGACTCGACGGAAAAGACTTTGTCCGAAATTACAGTCACCTTGGGATGGGCCGTACACAGTCCTAAACAGGCTGAATGACGTCGTGGTTCGGATTCGTAAGTCTTCGAACTCTAAACCTAAAGTCGTAAGACGACAGGTTAGCTCATTACTATGGCCATAGTACGTAATGTAAATAATTGTAAATAGTATCAGACCATGGTCCTTTTTGTTTATAAATGTGTATTTGATTTGATTTGTATTTAGTATTTGATTTGTATTTAGTATTTGATTTGTATTTAGTATTTGTTTTGTATTTAGTATTTGATAGCATTTGATTTGTTTAAGTTAGTTATTGCATTTATTGTTTATATTGTTTGATATTGTAATATGTTTGATATTGTTCATGTTGTTTGATATTGTAATGTTTATGCCTCAGTTGCATTTATGCCACAGTTGTAAGTTTAGCTTCCTGTCCAGGGATTGTACTGCCCGGGACGTGCAGTCCTTGGAAAGGGGGCAGTGTTACGAATTTGTTATTTAAAAAGCTAATGTTAGTTCAGTTATAAATTAAATGGTTTTATTTCTCGCGCAGTGCAGCGCGTGACGAATATTAAAAGAAAGCTAAGCCGGAAAAATTAAAAATACAAGAGCGCGTGCGTTAAATAAATAAATATCTCTTTTTGATTTCGAGAAAGTGCTGGAAAATTCTAGCGCGTGATTTTAAAATCTTATAAAAGGAGGAAAACATCTCAGTTTGTAGTAGTTGCTTAATTGGTTGTTGTTTAGAAAACTACTGTTGTTGATTGTAGCGAATTCGCGGATTAGCGTTCTTTAGCTGTTTTCAATTACGTTCTATTGGACATTTGAGTAGTTAAAAGAAAACTACTGTGAGATATTGTAATACTGCGTGATAATTTGAGAAAATTTAAGCATTTTTGTTGTGATAATAATAAATTTTTGTTCATTTTTCATCGGACTTGTGCATTCATTTAGTAACGAATCCGTACGCACGTAACAATATATTTCCAAAAGAAACCTTCCAGAAGACATCTAAACAATATCACAATTTATAATATCTCCATCCTAAATGAAAAATCTGTTAAATATTTAGCCGTTTATCTCAATCAAAACTAACCTTCAAAAAACATATCGAATCGAAAATATCTGTAAAAAAGCCAGCGAAGCATTAGGCAGTATCTATGCACTCATAGGAAGAAATTCTGAACTTTGTTTCACTACAAAAAGAGTTAGTTATCTACAAGCTTATACCTCCCCCCCCGATTTTACTGTATGCTTCCTCAGCGTATGCTGCAACTGCGAGGACTCATCGCGAAAAAATACAAAGAATTAAAACAATGCCATTTGAATAATTACAAATGCGTCCTTGGTTCGTACGCAATAGCACTCTTCAGAATGACCTGAAAATTAAACCCATGGATTCTGAAATTCTAAACGCTTCTCATAGCTTTTTCATGAAATGTGACAGTCATCCTAAGACTATCATCAAAAAAGTGGGAAATTATGATTTCACAAATGAACAACGGCAGAAGAGGCCCCGCACTATTAACCATAATAGACGGTGGTAATGTATATATTTTCGTTTTCTTCTTATTTAGCCAAAGTTTTACTTCATATTTTCTTTATTTATAGATTTACTTATCAAATGACAAAGCGCTATGGACTTTGTTCCTGCCAAAGCAGATACACTTAAAATAATACTTGTGTAATAATAAAATATTTACTTGTGTAAATAGTTTATACTCTCGTGAAACGTTTCAATGTATTGCAAATTGTGTTTTTCATCATTTTACTTACCAATTATTGCTTAAAAGATGGCGACACCAAAGCTCCAGTCACCTAACATGATTTTTATCCCTACTAATAGATGGCCTCATGTGTTCAAAATTTACTTATTCTACTAACGGCGGCACAGGAGTGTCCATCGCTAGTAATCTCTGGGTTCTAGCACAGCATGTGCACAAGTACTTCCATATTTTTGGATACAACTTACTCAATTCTTCAGGCATTTAAAAGTATAATATATTGGTAAAGGCCGTTAATGGCCGAGTGCCTCTTACTACATTATAAGAGATAGAAAATTTAGTCCACCCCCTAGTTTGTTTTCCGTACCCATCCTGAGCATTCAACTCACTGCATCGCTCGTAGTAGCACCAAAGAACGTCCATAGACGTAATGTAAACCAGTTTGCCTTCTAACGCCCCTAGAAGGAAGAGGAAAAATAGAAGATAAATCACTAATACAAGAAAATAATCAGCAAGAAAGTATTGAAAAAAACTTACAAGAATTCTTACAAACAGCAAAAACGCCGGAACGTTGCCAAAAAGCAGCCTTCACGCAGGAAGCTCCGGAAAGGAATGAAAATTGCCCTTGGGAATTACCGCTATTTACAGATTTTTTCTGGACACTCCTTTGTAGGTGGTGGCGCCACCTAGTGTCAAAAACCAGAGCTATACTATTTTCATTCTGTTTCTCAAAAACAGAAAGGGACACTGCGATTATCATTTACGTCTGTGTGACAAACATAAGAGCTACATTGAAATGCACTTCGTTACTGGCGTCTCGTACCGAATTCAGGTAATTGTTTTACGATTTCAAAACTCTTATGAATTAATTTTCATGTCATTGTGAGTTCTACTGATTTCCGCATGTTCTGTCAAACTTGCGTGCTTGTCTCCTGGTGTGTATTGAATGAATTGTCATTCCGTTCTTTGTGTCAAACTGATTTTCTCCCTATACATTCCATATTCTGTGAACAAGAACGAATGTGAATTTAAGAGAGTTTTTCATGAATGATCAAGAACTTTTGATTAAAAGTGACTTCAAATGTTGCGTTCATTTATTTCCTAAATTTCCACTGAATGGGAACACAACCAGTCACTGTTTCGGCGGGTCCTCTCCATCTGGCATAAATTTATCACTGGAATCTCGAATCAGTAGATGCACTTTATCTCCCGGTTTGATTTCTTTCTGTATCGCCCTTCGATTAACATATCTTGGCCCACCAGCGGCCTAGCGGTAAAGTCGCTGAACACTGGTAGGTTCCGAGGTTCGAATCCCACGAACGGGCTGGCTGCATGGGTGTTTTCCTCACGTGTAACGTGTATACGAGCCAATTTTCCTTAGAAAGTCCTTCACGAAGGTCTCCCTTCCCTTAGGCAGATAGCCCTCGATGCTTTGCCGTAATTAAAGAACCTAACCTAACCTAGCAATAGATAACATCTTGAAATATGCACCTGCACAACTATCTATATCGCAATGTATATCATGTAATTTAATCCCTTATTAGAGCTAATTTAACGCTGAAAGGTTAGGAGTACCGTTGATGCCGCCGCTGGTGACAGTACTTGTAGTGCTCACTTTAATCACAATTTCCATTACGACTCGAGGAATGATGCCGGAATGCTGTTAGTTTTCTAGTTAGTGTGTGGGGCTAATACCTGCTTATTTAGGATAAATATTAGGTGGCCCCCCTCACTTCTTCATAACATAACATCTATAGGGGTACATTGGTAAATGATTCCCATCAGTTCAGCATAAAAGCTGAAAGTGTTAAAGGCGATGCAGCTGTTTATCTGATGATAAATAAATAAATAAATATAGTTTTTGAAAATAAATATGATACAGGTCAAAATAATTTATCGTATTGTGGCTTAATTAATGATAATTCAGAAAGTGAATTAAAATGTTTTTCGAACTAGAATCATTTTGAATTAAAAATTATCCTTAATTTCATGAGTAAGACAGAGCATTGGAAATATCTAATAATACAATTTGTTTCAAAGTTGGTCGTTACAAGGTTTCGTTATCCTGGAAAAAGGACTGGAATGAATTAGCTGATAATTACCCAGTAGCAGCAAATCGATTGAAAACTCTTGTAAAGAGAACAAATTATGGTAAGACACTGTTTTCTACATATAATGAAATATTAGATGATTATCTCAAGCAAGGTATTATTGAGAAAGTGTCGGGTAAAAAAAATATGTCGGTAAACCGGTCTTTTACTTACCACATCAACCGGTATTTAGAGAAACCACTACTTCAACAAAAATTAGAATAGTCTTTCATGGCAGCTGACATAAGTTGGTGCAGTCATCATTGAACAATTGTCGATGGACAGGGATAAATCTGAATCAGAACGTGTTCCATCTGCTAATTAACAGCCGATTAACAAAATCTGGAATTTCAAAGCATGTGGAAAAAGGCAGTTTTGCAGTTTGCTTTGGCAGAGAAGAATCAAGACGACGTGCGATTCCTGTTTGTGAGAAACACGCAATTAAATTATCTAAATATAGCGACTTACAGATTCAAGCGTGTAAATTTTGAAATTAAGTCAAGCTCGTTCTTGTTGGCTGCAACAATCAAAGAACACAAACAAAATTAGTGAGATGACCAGCCAGATGTATTTGAAATACTGAATTCTTGTATTTATGTTGACGAATTTACTATAGGACAAGATAGTTTAGAGGTGGTTCTAAGCTTATCCCGTAAAGCTAAACGAATAATGGGTAAAGCAAATATGAAGTTGCGTAAATGGGTATCTAATGATCCTCAGCTGATGAAAAGATGGAACGAAGAAGGTTTCGAGATGCAGTCACATAAAGTCAAGGACTCAAAGGAGATATTTAAGATAAGTTTAAGTTCTGGAATACTAATGAATTATTGTGAGTAGAGGCACAACCAATTTGATATATAATGTTTAAAACACGTGGGGATATAGATAGATGTGCAGGTGCATATTTCAAGATGTTATATATTGTAGTGGGTACAGGCAACATATTTCAGGACATTATATATCGCATTACAAACAGGCATGTAGTTTCCACGTTACAAATCATTTTTGTAAACATGATCGGTTTACTACCAGAATTAATTAGAATATCCAAGCACACTACTTTTTAATATCAAACTTGTGTGAGGAACATAGATTTTATCAGCTCGTAACATATCATACGAAACTTCCGCGCCGAGCAACAGGTTTATTTCCTCTGGATTATAAAATTCCGTGTCCGCTAAATTCATTTTCTCGGCAATCAAAAAATTACTAACTTCGATAAACTTTGTGAGAGTTAAATCTTCTATTTTCGGAATTAACAAAAAACTATAGTTTCTTTTATACATTTCTTCCTGATTACAGATCACAGCTACTGTTTTTCTTTTTATCAAAGTTGAAATACCAGATATACTGCAAACCGAAATGATTGTCTTTTCCCTTTTCAAATTAAGTTGTTGTTGTTACTAATCTCCATGTCTAGGAATATACTAGACGAGGTCGACGAGTCCATTGACTTTCAGAAAATCGAAAACAAGGTTAGGAGACTTGTAAAGGTCCTCAAGAGACAACTCCAGGCACTCAAGGATATGTACCGGTGATGGCGGTTCATTTTGACATTTAGAACAAATTGGTTGCATCTTGAGAAATCTCTCAAAAGTAAGTCCTTTCAGGTGTCCACTGAAGAATCGGGAAAGTGTTGTTCGGAAAGTTTCGGAAAGAATCGGAAAGTTCAATGGTACAAAAACAAGAAACACTTCCACTATCACATAACGCTTTCGCTTTAATTAAAATTTCATCATTAGTCACAAAAAATACCAAGGCGATCGACAAAATTACGTTTTTCCCACTGCTGGTACCCGTAGTTGTATGCAAATACACTGAAAGAAAACCTTTTAGCACTCCGATTTAAAACTTTTAATGACATCAATGCATGCATTCGTAATCTCAATCAAGTGTAATATCGCTGACTCATATTGCGTACGATACATATTCATAAATCGTTTCAGATGAGTATACGCTTGTTTGCGGTGATTAGAGAACTTTCTTTTAGTGAGGAAAAACTTATAATTATAGTCAACTATGGACTGATTGAACAAAACAATTAACATCCCCTCTTAGCGAAAATTTTAATTATTGTAATATTACAACATCTGTTAAATTACGATTTGAATAAACACTAGCTAAAAAAATATCTTTACATGAAAGCCACTCATATAATTTACCCGAAAATGTCGGCAAGTAATTTTGGGTAACATTGTTCTCGGTACAACCAGACGGCTCCGATTTATTTTCTTTGAAAAAACTGGCTAATTTACGATTTAATTCGAATTTTAAGAGAATATCGTCAATCTATTCTTTTTCTTTTACATAATTATCAATACTCAATAAATAATCCGGTCAAAGAATTGAAATTAGAATTTATTTCTGTCTCAAGCACTTTAACTTTATTCTTCAGTATTTCTGAATCGTTTCTTTCGACATTTTAGTACGCTAATTCTTGCCTTAATTTCGTTCACTGGGTTTTTAATGTACGTTTTCTCGCTAAAATTTCTATTAGTGACATTTTAATTAGCACAAGTCAGTAAATCAACAAAGAGCTTTAAAAACATACAGTGATTTTCAAAAAAGTGAATAATCTGGAAGCATCCTAACTAATCCTTCGTTTCAATCTGGGAACGCCACATCACATTCTTATAACCCTTATGAACTCTGGTTCGATGTACCAGAAATTTGAATTGAATTTACTTCCGTTGATAGCACATAAAACACAACTTTTATACACCACACATATTATACAAATAATGTACACTATAAAATTTTTATATTTATTAATCGTAGCGACACTCTGGCGTTAGGTTCGCTTAACAGCGTTACATCTGAATCCAGAATGCATAGAATTCTATCATCTGAAGAATTATCTCATCGATGCCACACGTTCTATTCAAATACTATAATGAATCTAAAACAACGTATAAAAGAAATTAGACAATTAAGAAGAAACAGGTTTTTCACAGACCTATTTAGCGCCGTTTACCTAATGCGCATGCGCTACTCCTAAACATTCTCCTCTGTCGGAGACAGACTAGCAACAATATTTTCTGCGAATACAAAACAGGGGTTTTACACATTTTTAAAATGATTTCGATGAATATTAACAAAAAGCAAATGTTTATAAATAAAAGATTTGGGTATCAATTTATTATTTCAAATAAGAAATATCTTTTGGCTACTTTTTAATGTATTCATATTTCAAAATGCGCACGGAAACCAGTTGTGGATTGAAGGACACATTTTTGTGCTGTCTGAAAAGAAATACTCCTAGTCCTTAAAGCGTCGTGAAATAGTATTAAACATTCTAACAGCAAAATTATCTCATTACTTCTACATGAAATCATTGCTTACGGACAGACATTACTTCTACATGGAAAGCAGGCTTCAAACGACTACTCGGAAAAGACGCGTATGGTTCATAATGCTTATACAGTTAAATCGCTGTCAAGAGAAGAAACTCAGTCGACTTAGGCATCAGTTCCAAGAGCATTAAATACATGTGTAGCTGCAATAAATAAAATAATACATCAGGATTTATTTTATAGCATAAAACGGAAGATACTAGTTTAATGCCTTTATTAAAAGAGTGATACTTGAATGACTTTTGTGTCATTTTATCGTTTTATGCATTTAGAATGTTTAGTCTTCAGTCTCTTGTTTCAGGTGTGGAAGGAAGTAATTTAACCTCACAAATAATATTTGTATGCGATCTGTATATAAATATTTCACTCAACCATGAACAAAGTGACACGATCTTCTGCGAAAGCAGCCAAAGAGAATTGCTGCGGGCAATGCTGATTATAACGATCCATAACATCCTATAAGAAAAGATGTTATAGTTGAGGTCGATAAAGGGAAAGTTTAGTTAATGGTAACGAGTTAATTAAACGCTCAAAAAATGGGAAAGATTTAAGCTTCGGAAAGTCAAACAATCGCGTTTTGTTAACCATTCGAAGCCTAAAATAAAACTATATTAATCATTTTAAATAAAAGACTGATATTAACGCAATTTCAAGCGACCTGGCTCCTTTAATATATGATTTCCGCGGTGCTGAGATTTAAACTTTCAAGTTTTCCGGACGGAACTGCATTATCCATATTTAGGGCGTACTATTGTGGACTTTTCTTCTTTTATATTCCTGCGATTTAAAAAGGATCTGGAAAAATGTTTAATCTAAACTGTTAGTAAAATATATTTGATGTCAAATTGTATTGAAAAAGAAGTTTCTAGACATCCGATAACTAATTTTAGGCCTCAGGTATTTAATGTCAAGTTTATCCTTTTAATAAATATCAGTAATTTTACAGACTGCTCTCTGAAATTTTAAATGGTAACTTCAAATAATAACTATCAATATGAATTAAAACAATTCCCCCTTTTTTCCTTTTTTCTTAAGTTTTGCTCAAAAATTCTAAATTTCAACGACTTGTATTTCCACCGGTTCTTATGTAAGCTTAAATGATTAATGTATAAAAAAAAATCTGTAATTCAAATAACTGCTTAATAAATTATTTTAGGAAGATTTCTCGAAAGCCATTTTTTGGCTAATTGTAAAATATTGGTGGAAAACTAAGAATCAAGCCTCAGGTAATATGGAATTAGTAAAGGCATACAAGTATCGAAGACTCCTAATTCAGAATGACTGTCTACTCGGATAGCTGTAACATTAATATTTTGTATTCTATTAAAACATGACTGTAAGAGGTTATCGCATTTCATTCTACGGCCATGAGTCTGTTCCTGCGCTTAATAGTTTAATAAAGTTTTATATGAAAAATCTTCGCATTACTCTGACATTTGAAAAATGTTTTGATATATCTGCTTTATTTTATTAAATCTTAAAAAAAATCTGATGTGTGCACCCCATGACTTCCTTGTACGGAATATTAAATTATACACATTTTTTCCTGCATTTCATTTAAACTTATTGGATTGAATTAAATCTACTTCATCGATAGTGCAGAAACCCCAATAGAATAAATGCACTCTTTAAAATTCACTATGTTTGTTTACCATAGCGACACTCTGGCTCTAGGTTCACTTAACAGCGCTACATTTCAATCATTTCTTAACACAGAAAGCACAAAATTTATATCATCTTAAGAATTATCTAATCGTTGCCACATGTTCTGTTCAAATACTATAATAAATCTAAAACGATGTATAAAAGAAATTAAGCAAAAAACAACAACAACAACAAAAAAGAAAGAAAGAAAAAAAGGAATAGTTTTTCACAGATGATTCAGTGTTTCTCTTTCAATTAATTCAGTTCTCCCTTCGCGACAAGATAAAAATACATAAAAACTCAAATTGTCTGTATTGAAAATTATGAAATAAATTTTAAACACTTATTTCCTCAAATAAATTCCAGAATGGATTAAGCATGATTTAATTCGCTATAATAAAAGAAGACGTTATCTTTCTGATTGCGAAGCTTACTTTCTCTAGATTGACAACAAATCTACTATTCTGTTCTTTCAAATGTGAACAAGCAATGGCCGACATGGGAAAGTTATTAGGCTTAGCGGCACTTAAAAAACTTTCAAACTGTTGATAATTCTAAAAATATTGCATACAGATTTACTAAAGGCATAAAAACTTTAACCAGAAGTTAAGAACAGCATAATTCAATCATTTTTAAAGCACAAAATGCACAATTTACAAAGATATAAGAATAAAGAAACTGAGATCACTCAGCCGAGTAACAGAGAGTGGATATACATATACATATATTTATATACTTTTGGTGCGGCCTATTGCAACCAAAATACGATGTGCACATTTACATGTTATAGCAGTCCTATATACAAAATTTCAACGTTCTGAGGCTACTAATTTTGGAGTTATGCGAGATACATACTTACATACGCAGAGACATCACGAAAAATTATCTTCAGAATTCATTTTAACTTAGTTTTACAAATTTTTTCCGGGAAAAGTCCGTTTTTCTGTTCTTACGTACGGATGTCAAGCAAAACCATCGTTAAATTGCATTTGATAAGCGGTGAAAATGGATATTTGTGTTGAAATATGATGCCTGAAACTTTTCACGATTACAGTACTTCGTTTTTACTTCGTCTAAAGAAGTAAAAAAGAAGCATTTAAAATTAGGTTGAGTTCCGGTTTTGTTCAATAGAAACAATTACTTCCAGCAGTCGTTATAGGAAACTATTAGCTTTATTCAACAGAAGAGGCAACTATCTCAAAGAGTTTTCATTCTTTTTCTATATCGGCCTATAAACAAATGGCGCAGAATTTGAATGAAAAATTTCGCTTTTTAATACTTCTTTAATAAATTCAAGTACTCTCAGTCGATACAAATGCAACTGTAAACATACAACAATTAAATAGCTATACATAAGCATCTAACAATAAGCATCTAGTAATAATCTTATAACATAACGAAAAAAAAAATAAAACTGTTACAGGTCAACTACGTTCTGGGGAACGAATTCTATGGACGACATCTCGAGAACGTGTTGCCAATGCAGGCAACAAATACAAGTAAATTAATTACGAGAGGCGTGAAATTAAACACTTCTTAAGTGTTAAAACATTTAGAAATTAATTTCTCTTAGAATTTAAACTCTAATTTCAGATTATTATTAATTTGTTATGATTCAGGTTTCAAATTCAGATTGTGATGTTATCTCAAGTTATGAGTATTGTCTCAGAATATAAGTTAATCTACAATGTTAACTTGAATTTCAGGTTATGAGTCTTTCTAGTTTGAGTACAGTGCAGGAAGATTTCACATAATCTCTCGAAACTTTGCACATTCATATCTACAATATAAAATCTTAGACGATAACAATTTATTACTCATGACGCATGTTATAACCATATCTCTTGTACAAGATTAACTAATTAAAAAACATCTGAAAGGTTTCAGATTTTAACGTTCGCTTCAAAGACTTTGTTACGCTCTCGCAGTCTACGAGTCTACTGTTACACTCAGTCCTACTAACCCAATATTTTTCTTCCTTTTAGCTTTATTATTAAGCATTCATTTCTTTTAAGCATTCATGCACGTTTGGTAAGTACAATTCAACAGCAAAATTATAATATAATTTAAAATCGGCATAGCAGTATACGTTTAGAATCTTTGAGGCAGCATTAAATGTTGGCATGTGCTTGCACTTGCTGTTGATTAATCGATAATCCCGTTTGATCAAAGATGATCAGTGATCACATAATATGGTTACGTCGATTCGATGGAAAAGAAATCTTTTTTCAGAAGTTTGAATTCGATACCTGGGAACTTCGTCACCTGCTCGACAGCTATTTCGCAAATGTGCATAAGATTGGATGGTTTTTAATTTTTCACGATTTATTATTAATTAATTCACGATTTATTATTATTTATTAAAATGATTAAGGAATAAAGTAATTAAATAATTAAAATTAAATCAAATGTAAAGAGATAAATTGAAATTTAATAAGCGATTTATTGTATAATTTTATTTTTAAAAATAAAATTTTCTAGATCAAATTTCTAATTAGTGTTCCGTTACATAAAAAAGCACCAGAGCCTTCATATTTAGGGCTCTGGTGCGCTCCAACTAGAATTAGAATATATCCCAAAACCAAAGAAGAACGGGAGTGGGGCTCTAGTGGGCTCCGCCGCAATTTAAGCTCTGCTTTTGACTCCTTAAAAATTTTTACACATTTAATTCTAATATTAAAATTGTATTTAACCGTAATAATTAATTTTGCTTGTATTTTATAGTGATTATTTTTTAAATTTATTGTGAGTTCTGCATAAGATTTTTTTTTATTTGTTATTAATTTAATTTTTTAGCCCAAAGGGGGGGGGTAGCCTAGAAAGGCTGTTAGTTTCGAAGCGGCATTTAGCGCTGTTTTACTGTATTGTATCTGCAAGAAATTAAAATAAGTTTCGATTAAAAATTACCAACAAAACACGCAATTGATGTATTTTTGTGAAAATAAACTGCCAATCAATCTCCTAAAGCATATATGCGACATATGGTATATTTGGGCATATATTTTACAATTTATAAAATCGTGTGAGATGAAAATCTCAAAAGATTTTCTCCCAAAACCGTACAAAAATGTAATAATGAAAGCCATATAACATACTTATAATACAATATAACATACTTATAAACAATTCATTTTTATTAAAAAAAAATTTATCAGTGTATAGCGAAAACTCAGTCCATAAGAAGATCAGAAAAGTGTTTGTCGTCTTCTTTCGTTTTTGTTTGCAATTTCATTTTTGGATTAATATAAATAGTGCGTATACAAACTTTTCAGTTCAATTCATTATGTTTCCTTATATAATTAGATATAAGCAAATTATGAATTTTATTGTTGCATTATTATGAAAACAACGAGGACGAATTTCAAAATTATTTTAATATTCCTCTACATGCATGAAGATGTATACGCCAGAAATGAAAGTAAAACGCAAGAACTACATTTACTAATATTATTTTATTTTTCCTGTTGTTTCCTGTATTATACCTTTCGAAATGGTATCAATAGCATTTAAAACGATTAAGTTGAAAGCAGAAAAATTTATATATGTATTTCATATGCATGTGGTTGGATGGGGGAAGGTCACTATACCTTTTTTTTTTTTTTTTTTTTTTTCCCCAGTCCTTTCTCAGTTTATCACATCAATGTTCAGATTTCTTACTAAGATATCTTTCCAAACTTTTTTTCTTTTTATTATTAACATTTTGTGTAATTACTTTATTCATTAAATATCACCTACTTGACGCTTACACCACCATAAAATTCGATCCACAAAAAAATCGTAAAATACTTAAAAGCGGCATAGCTTTGGATATTTTTTTCGATAGACACTCTCTAGCATTACAGATAAAAATACTTTATGCCATGCAGTGTTGCCAATGCTCCCTTCAGTTTGTCACTTTAAATTCACAAACCGTTAAATTTCACATAATATGGTGTGTTTCATTAGTTTAGAAAAAAATGACATTTGAATAAAGTTTTGTATCTCTTACGTTTTTTATATTTTTAAATGTCTTCCTTTTTAAACTAGTTTTGAAGTTAGTCAGAGTTTGAGGTTATAAATTACGTTAATGCTTTCAGTATAAGAATATTTGATGTTTCATTAGCAAAATGACATGAACTTATGCGAAGAGAAACAATGCAGATTTGTAGTTCATGCTCTGTATAACAATCTAGTTCTCGAAGTTTGGATAAGATGCCACATTCGAAACAATCTTCGCGCTTTCTTAGGCCATCTTTTAGTTTCCGTATGTTCCGTACCTGAAAAGACGTTAAACATTTTAATTCTAAATACTTTTGAATAACAGTGTGCGATTGCTACAATTTCAAGACCTGTTTTTTGTGCTCTCTGTTTATGCATTTTACGCATTGTGCTTTGTGTATTGTTGCCTATGCATTTTTATGTCTTTTTATGCGTATGTCTTATTATCCAAGTATTTTTAGTTTAACTACCTACTATCTGTAACACCACAGCTTGCCTCTTCAATCTGTAATACAATCCTATTAATGCCCTTGTAAGGCCATCTGCTTCCCTTTGACAACCTCAATAATCTCCTGCTGCAGCCTCGTGTGGTTCCAGGAAGCTTTTGCCGTAGTTAGAGGAGGGTTTGGAACACATGCCTGTTTACCTCTGTTAGACACCAGGCGTTCCAGTCCTCCGTAACCTACCTACCTACAATTTCAAGACGCTTGAGCCCGCAACATATGAAAACTTGCATGGCCGTGAGTACCAGCATGTTTTATTTTGTGAAGAGATTTCAGTTTACGATATTCAGAGTTTGTAATTGCTTGTAATTCAGAGTTTGTAACAGTATTGACACTTGAAATTACCCTCTCCCTTTCACACTTTCTTTGATTAGGAACACCTCTATAAAATGGCTATCTCACTAAATTGGAGAGATATCGTCAAGTAGGCGAAGGATTGGAGGGTGGTTTCTATCGCCAGATTTGCGAGCAATAGAAAAACGTAGCCGAACATTGCGATCATTGGGTGATATGTTAGTCTGGTTTCTGATGTTACTCTAATTGAAATTGTAATTGATCTCTACATGTAACTAAAACCGCATCCGGCCATAATATGAAACTTTAACCATATATGTTTTCCTGTGATTTCGAGAAATGTAAGATACTAGAGATTACTCCAATGCCGGTGCAAAACTATATAAGACCGGAGACGGCATCAGTTCTCAGCCCGAAGAGAGGATGAGAGCAGCCCGGAGAGAAAAACAGGGCTAAGTTCTGTTAGTTTAGCGTTGAGTCTTAGTTACTGAAACATTTCCGTGTAAGCTTCGACTTTTAGCAGCGCTTCGCATCGCGCTGCGTTTAACGTTCTTTACAGTCTGAAGTGCAACTGTTATTTGTATTCTATTACACCGAGACGAGCTCTACCTTATTTTAGTGGATCGGTCAGTGTGCATTCAATCTATTACCAAAATGTACGCAAGAAGTACCTAAATATCATTTCGATTAAACACGAAAAATGAGTCAAATGCTAACTCAGAGGAATTCTATTGCTGCTTAATCAGTAGGTATAAGATAAAATTATTTTTTTAAATACCTGAAGACTTTTCCTATTTTATTTTTGTATATAGTCTTTCTAATTGTGAGAAAAATGCTCTTCGATGTGTTTATGCACTGAATATTTATACAAATGCACACTGTTCTTGAAACTTGGACCAGCATACCAGACGCCGCTATAGCCTCACGTGACAAAGCAGTCATGACCTCTTTCACTTTGCATCCTGTGCTCCGGAGACACTCATGCATTTGCTATACCTGCAATGTACTTTTTAATTCATAACAGGCGGTATACAGTTTGCTATCTGCAAGCTACACACGGCAATAGTGAGAAAAGAAAAGGATTGAGACAGTATCTAACGCAAATAATTATACAAAATATGATAAAAAAATAAAATCTGAAAGCTTTCAGACTTTACATTACGTCCAAAGGGGCGTTTTTAACGTTTTGTGTGCTGCATTTATTTATTAAACATCATGTTCTTCGCACTTTGAGGCGAAATGCCAAACCGAAATTAATAGTCCTTCTGAACAAACGCTCCGTTGGGCTAATTATTTAACTTTGTTACACATTTCCATATTCTAATGATAGAAATATTTAAATATTTAATCTATTTCCCAATTACTCTAACCGATATACTTTGACATATGCAGTACATTCATACTTTATTAACAAATTTCACGCACCTTTATTTTCATATCTAGGGATAATTTCGGATATACTGGTGATAGAGTCCTTACGAAATGGGGAGTGTCTTTTAAGAGCGCTCGAACCCTGTAAATTTGCTTCGAAAAAATTGTCCCAATATAAGTGCTACATTTCTGGAAAGTAAAACTTGAGAATGTAAATCTGGTTACAGTGTTATATTAATTGTAGTATATTGTATAATTTTACTGCTGTCGATCTACTAACTGAATCGAAAGCTCTTTATGACTTCACCTACTTGAAATGGAGCAACTAATTTGAGACAAAATTTTCAACCTGCAATTTCAAATGCAGCAACTAGTAATTTGGCGCAAGATAAAAACACACATCAGCATCCGAAGCTCTAAATATTTGACTGCAGATATTTCAGACCGCAAAAACGTCATGTCGCAACTAAAGACCAAAGAAAGCTTAACACTAAAGGACAGTAAAGAGTGACCTACAAGGTATTCCAAAGACACTACTTTGCTTAAAAGTGTCAAAGTAGTTTTCTTAAAAAAAATAGCCTTCTACACGCAGTCAATTTGTAGTGAAATATTTATTGAAAATATTTATATCCCAATTTTGTAAGAACGAACTGGTAGCCAAAGATTCAACAAAATGTTTCTTCATAATAAGCATAATATCGAATCATTTTGTTTTAAGATGCGGTCGTCTTTGATTTAATGCCCATTACCTAAAATCCTGTGTCAAAATAGTCAGCCCAAGCAGAAGTGCAAAATTTGATTTAAGAGAAAACTATAAATTTGCCATTCTGCATTCTCATCCTTCAGAAGTTTGTTCTGAATTATCATAGACGTATTTTAAAGTTACCAGAGCTAAATGCTTAATTTCATAAAAGGTAATCATCGAAATATTATGTATTACTTATGAAGGGATGCTAGGTAAGGGAGTTAATTATGAAAGAAAAACGCGGCATTGGTAAGGTTTATTAATTAGCAGGCTGATACATTCAGTATTAATATCTTTTATTAATCTTTAATTTTCTGACTTAACCTAACCGCATGGCACGGATAGTTAATTCTGATGTGATAAGTCGTTCTGCACTTTGTTAAAGAACTTTTGTGAAGCACTCACTTAACGTTTAAAGATGTCTCCTTTCCTTTTGTATTATGATGAAAAGTATTAAGAGCGTTAAATGAAATTTAATACTTAGTTCTCTAAGTTTATGTAATGTTCAGATCGTGGTTCCTACTCCTGGGTGTTCCACCTAGATATGAGCTTATTAATTGACAAATGCATTGGTAGTTTATTTTCACAAAAATACATCAATTGCGTGTTTTGTTGGTACTTTTTAATCGAAACTTATTTTAATTTATTGCAGATACAATAAACCTCAATACATTCAATAATAGTTTAGAATTCTGTGTTCCTAATTTGTATTATAACATTTCTTGCCAGAACACTATATTTTTCATCCTCTTCTTCTACAAATATAAAAGGTTCTCCAAATTTTACAGATTTACATCCTATAGTTTCATCCATGTTAGTTACAAACATGTTATACGCCGAAGTCTATTGAGAAGACGGAAAGTATTACTTACTGCACAGTCTTCCGCAATCTTTCCTGGAATTATTGCATCAATTGGTGTAAGTTTTGGAATTATGGGCATATTACATTCAGTGAAATAATAAATTTAAGCCATTGACTAATTCTTGTCTATGTTAATGGCTTAGGATGGCTTAGCAAGTTAAGAGTATTTAGCGGGGGCATCCGTTACTGTTGTTATGGTTATATCGTTTGCCTATTACAGCACCTTTATGTGTATAGGTAATAATTATGTTACTAATACATTATGTTTAGCCCAATAATATTACATCATATATTTTAATATTAATAATAATCAAATTTTGTAATATAATTATTTATATATTACCATATAATAACGCATTTATAATCTTTACTTCACAAACATATGAAATACATATATAACTTTTTCTGCTTTCAACTTAATCGTTTTAAATGCTATTGATACCATTTCGAAAGGTATAATACAGGAAACAACAGGAAAAATAAAATAATATTAGTAAATGTAGTTCTTGCGTTTTACTTTCATTTCTGGCGTATACATCTTCATGCATGTAGAGGAATATTAAAATAATTTTGAAATTCGTCCTCGTTGTTTTCATAATAATGCAACAATAAAATCCATATTTTGCTTATATCTAATTATATAAGGAAACATAATGAATTGAACTGAAAAGATTGTATACGCACTATTTATATTAATCCAAAAATGAAATTGCAAACAAAAACGAAAGAAGACGACAAACACATTTCTGATCTTTCATTTTTAGTCCGGCAGTTAAAATACACCCAAGTCTTTTTTTACAAGGTAGATACGTTCCTAACTAAACAGTGAAAAATAATCTCCTAAAACATATATGCGACATATGGTATATTTGGGCATATATTTTACAATTTATGAAATCGTGTGAGATGAAAATCTCAAAAGATTTTCTCCCAAAATCGCACAAGAAAGTAATAATGAAAGCCATATAACATACTTATAATACAAGAACAACTCATTTTTATTAAAAAAATTAATCAGTGTATAGCGAAAACTCAGTCCATAAGTACATATAAAAATTTAAATTGAAATTAGAAATAACAATTAATAGAATTGCTTGCACTTGCTGTTGATTAATCGATAATCCCGTTTGATCAGTGATGTAATTTACGTCGATTCGATGGAAAATAAATCTTTTTTCAGAAGTTTGAACTCGATACCTGGGAACTTCGTCACCTGCTCGACAGCTATTTCGCAAATGTGCATAAGATTGGATAGATCCCTTTTTCGGTGGGGCGGAGCCACTGCTGCTTTGGGGAATCTTTCATTCTTAACTTTACAAATTCTTTGACATAGTAGACCAAGTCGCTTACACATGTGGGCATGAGCCGACTAACTTCTCATCACATTGTCAAAATTAGAATTTTAAAAAAAAAATTTTGGAGGGCATTCGTGCTAGAATAAAAGTTTCGGGTAAAAAATGTATTTGGTCTTATTGGTGAACCTCGTTAGTTGAAAATCATGTAAAAAAAAGAGTTGGGTATATACCTGAATTTCAGTTCTGGTGGCTTTAAGCTGGCAAATCACTTTTTAAACTTTTTCAACTGATATTTCTTTGGCATAATGTATGTGCAAAGCACTTTTGTGCTCCTCTCAAAGCACTTGCAAAACATTCAGATTCGCAAGATGTTATTCGGCAATGTAGTAGTTACTATATGTGCATAAATATTAAGGATAAAGTTTTCATTCGAAGTTTTAAAGTCAAATTATCCGGGCAGTTTTGCTTTGGGAGCAGACGTGAAATTTCGCCGCCAGCATTTCATCTCTTTGTTCATAAACTTCCGAAATTGTTTTTTCGAAAATTTGGGATTCTTTGGAATTCTGAATTTTTATAACTAGTTTATATGTTGTACTTGACTTAGGAATTTTAGAATGCAAGCCTGTTTCTTGAATGAGCCCACGAGCGGCGTCACGCATAAGGGTTCATCTTCAGGAAATTGTTCCACCATAAAGGTGTATACTTTAAAGTATAATACAATAAAATAAGGAAACATTGAGACGCATTGTCTCTGAAATCTCACTGTAACTTCATCTTATAAACATATCGCCGGAACTATTACACAAAAGTGTAATTTTGCCGGCTCAGTGAGAATGAAGCCTAAAAGGACGCATGATGATAAGAGTTTTCTGGTATAGTGATCTCTCTAAGGAGAAACGGAGGCAAGGAGAAGAAAGAAAGGGAAAATTGAAGCCTGAAATCTGAGAAGCGGGTTTGAGAGATGAATAAGCTAGGATCTCATTGGGCTCTTGAAGAAGACGAGAAAAATCAATATATTATAGCACGGCTGATGTTAAAATTAATAATGGAAGATAAACAATAAAACATAAGTAATGCAGAAACAATGTAAAAATATGTATATATACAATATATACAAAATTGACCTCCTGTAGTAATTTTTAATAAAAGGTGAGTCGCCAGAGGTCTAGTAAGTCTGTTTTCTTGCAGGATTTTCGTAGTTGAAAATTTGTGAGTAGCTTACGTAGTCACTAGTTAAAGCTTTGTGAAAAAACAGTCATTTGTTCTCCGTAGATAAGTTTTAGGTTCTTAACTTTTGAGGTCTTTTTGAATGATAGGATTTCTGACGAAGTAATGAGCTGCATAACTATATTCCAAAAGCAATACATCTACAAAGCAAACAATGACTTAATACATGTTCTATAACCACTGCTTTTCCTAAAAGAAAGAACGCAGTTTCTTTAAATAACTCTAAGTATTTTGTAATGCTTTACGAGAGAGTTATGTTTCAAAATTTTATTCGGCAAAAGAGGACGAGAAACCTGGTGGATATCAATTTGGTAATAATTCTTATTATTAGATTGGACTATACAATATTTCGTTTTAAAATCGATTACTTTTATAAATCAGAGTTTGTTTTAAAGTTAGTTTCAATTTAATTAAAATTTTTTTTTCTATCTTGAAAATGCATTTCTTGACTTGAAGAATATTTAACATTTAAAATATCGCTTACATCTCATGTATTAGTTAAAATTTAAGAAACTTTCCTGATACAGAAAACCTCACGAAAAACAATTCTTGGAAATGGTCATTTAAGCAAAATATAAAAGTTCATTGTAACAGCATTAATATCTCGCTCTATGAGAATTAGAAAAAATCTGATAAGGAATTGTATCGATCTCTTTATGCATTTATTATCAATGTAACCCCTCTATTGTGAAATAAAATGTAAAGACTATCAGATACCGATTAGTAATCCAGGACGTGTGAGCCGGGTCTATGTTAAAAATTGTTAAGAAAAACAATGGCGAATATTGTAAGTAAAGCGCAGTGGATTTCGAGAATAGTAAGACTCGGGGTCATTTTCTTCAGGAAAAACAATGAAGATTTACCCCAAAGTATATATTTTGCTTAATTTTTAATTTGATGTTAAAAGCAAATTTAAATTTAATATTTCTATTTCTTTTGAAAGTTAACATTGTTTTGTTAGAACGTGGTAGAATCATTGTCACAAACCATCAGAATAAAGCAACATGTCTACGTGAAATGCAGAAAGTAGAAAATCATCATGATAATGGGAAGTAACAGCAGATAATTAAAAAATCTTTTTCTGATTCGAAAGATTTTTATTCGCATAACTTTATCGCGCGCACTTAATTTAACCGTGCATAACTTAAAATATGTAAACGTTATTAAATTATCCTCTCAATCTAAATTACTGAATTTCAAAAATATATTAAATATGCGCCTATTAATCATCTATTTCATCTTCAATGCGATCAGAAAATTGAAGCAGTACAAACAAAAGTTTTTACTTTCTAATTTGAAAGGAATTTTTTTTTATAACGCTGGTTGACTTACATAAAAAATTAATTTTGCCTCCAAATTTTTCTGATTAAACAGTTGGTTAATAGTTCATTCTATTCTAATAATTATAATGTAGATTATTCATCCTTTTTGCGCCTTATTAAACTTCTGTCCGGGTAAATCTGATTTTGGCTAATCGTTGATACCTAGTTTTGTTACTTGGCAGTCTACTATGTATGAATTTGTGGAGTACCACATATTCCAACTGTATAAATAAACTAAAAACTGCATAAATATTGTACCATGCAGTACTGTATGTTTACTTACTAAGTGTGTTTCCGTGAAGTGTAAAGATGATTTTCCTTCAAAGGCGAACTTCCTTAGAAAAAAATCCACTTTTTTGTCTTTACGGTTTATACAGGGTTTTCTACAAAGTGTTCTGGTTTAAATATAGTGCAACGGTGCAAATCTATGAGATTTTATCATGTTTTACAATTTTTTCAGACCACTGTTTGCTTCTGAGTGTGAAAGTACATTTGCCTCTCGCTTGTTTCATTACCTGGACGGCGACGATTACCTCGTGTTCTTTCACAGTTGGAATATAGTCTTGCTAACTTCTGTAGATAATTAATTCTGCATTTCCTGGGAAGCTGAATGAGAGTTTCTCAGAATCAACGCTAGGTGATATTTCTTTAATGCTTAGCTTCTCCCTCTAGAACAGTGTCAGTTCCTTTAAAACATTAAAACTGAACATAATGTTGAATCTCTTATCCACCTCGAAATCAGTTCTCTTGCGCTCACTACGCATTCTGTCAAAAATGCGCCTGATTTACCTGATCAGCCGACAGCAGCTCCAGATTAAAAAAGCTAGGATGATTATGAATATTCTGGTTCTTCCGAATCATCTACAGGCGATGATTCTTGCTCAAATTCTGATATGAGCTCTTATCTTCTAATAATCCTATGGAGAACTACTTCATTTTCCTGTAGATATGGATTTATCAGACACTGCGATAGTATGCATTTCCGCCCAAGCTTCCTTAGAAAAGAAACGGCACCTGCAGCCCATCATTTGCTCCCTTAAGCCCCAAACACAGCTTACAAGTAAGGTTGTCATTTAGCCTTTTGAACGAAGGAAAGCGAGTATTCTATCTGAAATTAACCTTTAAGGCTGGATTACCGGATTGGAAAGTTGAAGCACTTTTCCAGGTATACCGCCAGTGGAAAAATCAGCCTTCCTGTTTTGTTTCTGGAATATAAAAGTAATGATCAAGCATAGTGAATTAAATTCCCTAAGGAAGAGCGACGTGTTTTGTTGCTTCGAAGTCGATGGAGGGTTATTTAAAAATATGCCCTATTAAGATTGCTGTTTCACTTAATTTAAAATTTAATTCGAATTTCGATTTTAATTGGGTGTAGAATTTTCCGTAATCAATCTTCATTCCTCCAAAAATTAACCACAAGTTTAAAGAGGGGTTGGCTAAACGTAGAAGTACTTCTCCTCTCCATGATGTAACTGATATAGGGCTTTCGTTTGCATGATACGATAAATAAGATAACTGGAATATAAATTAACTGGAAATCGCTAGATTTTTGGCCGCCAAGAAATCTGGAACTGGGACTATTCATCGTGGCCGTTTCGCCGTCAATACACATTATTTTTACATGACTGTATTATTTATTGCCATATAATATTAAGTTGATTTAGTTTAATAATTCTGTTTACTTATTGTATATATAACAGATATTTTTCTTTGTGTGCTTATATTACATCTTGCCATATTATATTATTAAGTTTATTTAATTTAAGAATTTGGTTTACCTGTTGTATACCTTTGGCTGTCTTAAATTTTAAAAGAAAAAAGATTTTGCAATTAACTACATCTTCTAGAATTACTAAGTATTACCTAGAATTAATGACGTTTTCCCCGAAAAACAATTTATTTAGAAGCGTTTTCTCAGTGTGATAATTAAGTGTATTGGTGTATTTTATTATGGCAAAGCACACTAGGGCTATCTGCCTAAGGGGAGGGATGCCTTCGTGGAGGCATTTCTAAGGGAATCCGGCTCGTATTCACGTTACACATGGGGAAAACCACTAAAACACCCATGCAGCCAGCCCGTTCGCGGGATTCGAACCTCGGACCGAACTACCAGTGTTCAGCGATTTTACCGCTCGGCCGCTGGTGGGCGTGATAATTAGGTGTATTGTCTGTATATAATAGTGAACTAGCCAATTAAAACTTGAAGAAATATTGACGAATCATGTAAATATTGTACTTCCAGTAGTAAAATATTTAAACTGTCACAAATCCAACTTCCCTCAAATTTGCTTTCAAGTTCTGCTGAAATTCAGGATGCCATTCTCTCAACCCTAAATGAGATTCTTGACTCTGTCTTTCTAAAAGATGATCCAGCTGAAGATTCGCCTACTCAAACCAGAATCCGTAATTGTGATGACATTTCACAAACAAACAACGATGTTCCGTTCTCAAAACAAGAAATAAAGCAAATAATTAAAAACCTAACTTTAAAAAAGGCACCAGGCCCAGATAGCATCGATAATCACATTATAAAATTAATCAATCAAGCCCATGCTGACATAATCTGTAGTTTTTGCAATCGATGTATAGAACTCTCTACCTTTCCTGATTGCCTGAAAATTGGTAATATAATACTCTTCAATAAGAAGAATAAAAGCTCCGATGAACCTAAATCTTATCGTCCGATAAATCTTCTCCCAGCCCTGGGAAAAGTTTTGGAAAGATGTCTTATTGGTCGCCTAAAATTTCAAGTTTACAGCAAAACCTTAATTAGCAATAACCAGTTTGGATTTCGAAGTCTACTTTCAACAAGTCATGCAATTAATGCAGCTCTTGAACAAGTCAGAAACAATAAAATCAACCAACTTCATTCTGTAATAATATGCCTCGACTTAAAATCAGCTTTTGATTCTCTATGGTGGCCAGCAGTTTTACAAGCGCTGCGTTCCTTTAAGTGCCCTCAAAATGTATTTCTAATTATTCAAGATTACTTCAGAAACAGAAAAAGTATGATTCTTTACAGCAACACTGAAATTGTGCGTAATCAAGTCCAAGGATGTCCTCAGGGGTCTTGCATGAATGCAGATCTCTGGAATATCAGCTTCAACAACATCATTCCCTATACATAGCCAGATCACTCAAAAATTGTAGCTTTTGCAGATGATGTAGCTTTTATTACAAGTGGCCGTACCAGAGACATTTTACAGAATAATTGCAACGAAACACTCCAGTTATTTAACCAACTTTGCAAAATTCAAAAACTACAAATTTCACATATTAAGTCCCAAGTCTTAGTGATCCATAAACCAGGACAAAATATAACTAAAGCTTTAGCTCTAAAAATTGACAATCAAAAGATCAAATCTGTGAACATAATCAAGTACCTCGGTTTAACAATCGACAAGAAATTCTCCTGGATTCCTCATCTACAAAATATTAAACTTCGTACAACATCAATAGCTAACTGCCTACGACATATGCATGGATATTACTGGGGCTTAAATCCCCATATAACACGTATTCTTCTAAAAACAGTCATCTCAAAAATGGTAAATTACGGAGCCGGAATTTGGGCACAACCAATGACAGTAAGATGAAATGTTTAAATTCAATTCAAAGGCCTTTTACTCTTTGCATTACTCGGGCGTATCGCACAACTTCAAATATAGCACTTGATACTCTATCTGGTACTCTTCCGTTATCAATCAGTGCAGAAATGGAATGCACCTATACGAAAGTTCTCCAACTTAACCAAGCCGCAGAATTCAACAACCAAACCTTTTGGCCATCCAACTATGAAAAGAAAATTAACCCCAATCTTATCCATCCAGCGCTTCGCTTCAACAAAATAATATTCCCCACGTCTGAAGAAAATTCAAGTTCATCTCCAATTGCTTATACTGATGGATCAAAAATTGAAGGAAAAGTTGGTTCCGCAGTCTTTTTTCAAATTACCCCCTCAAATATCATCAAATGGAAAGGCCATCTCCATAATAATAATAGTGTTTTCCAAGCGGAATTGTCAGCTATAAAAGCAGCGATTAAAATAACCATTCTCAAAAATCTCAACGAATTTAGCATAAAATCTGACTCCCAAGCAGCTATTCTAGCTATTAAAAATCCCTTACCTTCCTCTCCATTGATATCCGACATAAATTCTCTTCTTGGAAAAATCCCAAACTACAAAATTCAAATTTCATGGATCAAAGGGCATAGTGGCCATTTTGGTAATGATCAGGCAGATGAACTAGCCAAAGAAGCAGCTATTAATCAAGATGGTACTGAAATCATCATTCCGTGGCCTCGCTCGAATTTCAAGTACCAACTAAAACAACTTGCTTCAAAATCTTGGAAAGATTTGTGGAACAATGCTCCACAGGGAAGACGCACATATAACTTGATGCCCAATGTAAGCTTAGCATCTCTGAACTCGAATCCTTCCCTAAATTACTTTATAACAGGACATGGACCCTTCCCCACATATTTCTACGCAAGAAATTTGGCAAATTCTGACATATGTGGGGAACAGGGAACTCCTGATCACTACGTTTTCTCATGCCCCTTAACTGAGGATATTCACATAAAATTCCCAAGAACTGACCCCCTGGCATTCCAAAGGTTTTTAATTAAAGATAAACATCAATATCCAAAGTTTCAGAAAATTATGCAACGACTCTCTTCCTACGGCCTAGATCTCTGTCAAGTGTAAGTCCACATACAGTTTAAACTTAGTGAACTTTTACATGCTGTTATTATGGATAAAATGAATCCGCTCGTGAACTGTACTTTATAAACTGCAATAAACCAATATATCTGAAATACCCCACGGACACCTACCTCTTTAGCATTATTATAACAATTCATTTAACATTGTGTTGCCAGTACTAATTATAATTATCTCATTATGTTTATTTGTTTATTCATAGTGTTTATCTACTATTTTTGTTGCACCAAATCAGATGTTCAATTTATCTTGTGAATCTCAAATTGTATTCCTACTATTTTGTAATCTACTTATGCCCTACACCATTATTTTTAATAAATACTGGATGCGGGGCATACTGTGGAATTGCACGATGTACCATAATAGGCAAACTTTAGACTTTTTGAAAAGCTTCAGTCTATGCAATTTCTTATAAAACTTGCAATTACCCCCCCCTTTTTTTTTCTCTCAAAGAGTTAGTATGGGAAGGCATTACCAGTTGACCTATGGTACATCGCTGGTGTCCCCCATACTTTTACCTTTACCTTTACCTTTACTTGCACAGTGTTAAAATTTATAATATACCATTTGTTACATCAGAGGTTTAGCCCCAGTTCTCTGTCATACTGAAGTAATAGAGGACATTGTCATGTAATTCTCGTACACAATAATTTTTGGAACTAATGATCAACTAAGAATGTGTGTAATTTAATGCAGTTCTCTGCTCGTTTAAGAAATGCGAAGTCATACTAATATCACTTCTTCAGAAAGTTTTTTTTTTTTTTTTGTTTCGATTAACATGAATCCAGAAAAAGAACATCTTCAGATGAAGATACTTCTCTATGGGTTCCTATGATCCAGATCAAAGAGAGTATGCAGTTTCTCAAAGTAATTTAATAATACGAAATATATATATCTATATCTGCCTATTTCTTTGATCATTCTTTTTGTTTACGCACAGGTCTTTTTGTTTCATTCAAATGCGCTAAAAGTAGAAAGTACAACAAATTTAACTCCGTTTTTCGAGAAAAAACACCTGCGGTTGTCGTTATACAAGAAAGCTTTCGGCCTATGCTTGCGAGGTTCTACTATATTTCTGTTGCCATTGCTTTGTGTATTTATTGTAATCTCTCAAAAAAAATTAATTCAATAAGCTTGTAGAGTTGCGCGCCTCCAACCTGTACGCAACAAAGTGGTGACTGCTGAAACTGGAAATTAGACAGAGTCTTGCTAAGGGTTTAAGTCCCTTTTTACTCAAGAAATGACAATTGCGTGCTCTTGACGCTCACAAACTACGCCGACCCGGCGGTAAAATAAAAATAACCTGAAGAGAAATAATAACAAGACTCTCACTACGAGGCTCTCTAAACGTAACTAACCTCACCGCGTTTTACAATACCGCTGCTAATTCAGAAAACTTTGAATATCACGTTGAACGATTAACAATTCTCCGAGGCAAGCACACAGGCCGAAACGCGGGGTTCTTCAATTTCTGGCTAACTACATCCGCGCTCGTGAAGTAAGAACAGCACATCTCGAACTCGTTTCCTTTCTATTTAACTCAGAATACTTCCGCTGATAATTTGAATCCTTGTGCGTTCTACTCAAATTTACATACTCTGGCATTGGCAGTTCCAGGGGAAAGTAAGGCTTGACAGGAAAGATAGTTTAAACTTAAAATAAATGTTAGTTAAAATAAATATAAACCCTACAAGCTTTACTATAAATAAAAATAAAAGCTTCCTTTAGACAAGGAAAAAATGTGTAGGAGGAGAATAAATTAATTTTGTTGTAATTTCAGTAAAAATATGTGTGTTGAATTTCGAAATTTTTGAAGAAATGTCAACATAACCTGAAGTAAAATTTAAAAGATTATTTTTTCCATTTTTACTGTAACATTTTATGAACTGACTGCTAATCTTCATGCTTTAACGTAAATTCTAATGTTATAACTTAAAACAATAAGATTTTTCTATTACACAAGGATCTATTTTTAGCATAACAGTTAAATGACCACATGAATTATCAAAAAAAAAAAAAAAATGGAATATCATTTGAATTCAACATGCTCCTTCCTTTATTTGTTGTCAAGATAAAATTTCATTTTCTTCATTGAGAGTGTTTCGATATTTGTTTGACGGATTTCATATAATAGTTTTCTCTTCAGGTTAAGGTCTAGAACATTAGTTTAAAAGGTTAAAAATCCCATTTTTTTTTAATAAATTGTGTCTTCTAGCACAAGAATTAAAACGTGAAATCCATTCATTATGTCTCACAGTTTTCTAGACGAGATGCTTCCAAATCTGGCATCTTTAAGGGGCTAGCAACAGCAACTAACTTAGATCGCTGAAACTGGCATACATACATGTATCAATGTTTTCTAGAAATTTCTTCGGTGCCTTTGATTTTATTTCAGAAGACATTCTCCGAGAAATCTGACAAAGAAAATAATAACTGAAAGCAATGTACATTGGTATTTTAACGTCGCACCCTACAATATGAAATGCGTCAATTACAATAAAAGATCCTAATTTTTAATTTTGTTTTAGTTTGTTGATGCTCAAAATGTCAAGATACGTTGGGAAGTACTGCTTATGTTCTTGAATTTTTCTTTATTTTTCTTAAATTAGTACCCTTTGGAGAGTCGGTTTGAAGCATTAAAATATGAATAATTAATTTGCATTTTCATAGTTTTTAGTTTCAAATATTTTAAAAAAAGAATCAGTATATTCTAGCATTTCACTTTACATTCTGTTTCTTTCTAAAATTTATTAGCCGTAATGTTTTATTTTTAAATTCCATTTAAATACATTTTCAAGGATATAATATTCATTTATCTTATGATTTTAAATTTTAACTTATAAGACGTAAGAGCTATTAATATTTAATAAAAGAGAAAGAAGTTTGTACTGTTTGGTTAACATGAATCTGAAAATTGTTTGATTTTTAAGTTAAGATATGCATTTTCAGATTAGATAATAAGTTTTAAATCAGATTTTTCGAAAGAAGCTTTGCTTCGAAGAAGTAATGAATTTAAATTCAAATACACTCTTTTGAAAAAAAAAGCGAAGCACCATGAAGGTAGTGGTTGTTTTCAATGAAACTGAACATGTGTATAGCTCATACACAGATAATAAAATGATTAAAAATCAAGGTCATAGTACCTGTTCACGGCTCTCAATCACCCATTCATCATTCAAATTAGTAGTGGGTCAAACTGCCCCTGGCGGCAATGCATGCTTGAATTCGTCGAGGCAGGAGTGGTATAGGTTCCTAATGTCATCCTGCGACACATTCTGAAAGGCTTTCATCAATTGTCGCTCCAGATCTGCGATACTTTGTCGTGCCCGAATCTGGCGGCCTACCATGTCCAGAAATGTTCGATTGGTGAAATGTTTGGTGACCTTGCTGGCCAAGAAAGAGTATCAACTACACGGAGACAGTCCAGAGATATGCGAGCGGTATGTGGCCTGGCATTATCTTGTTAAAAATGGCCCCAAGATGACGTGCCATGAAGGGTAA
Organism: Stegodyphus dumicola; assembly: GCF_044657685.1. Lineage (NCBI taxonomy): Eukaryota > Metazoa > Arthropoda > Arachnida > Araneae > Eresidae > Stegodyphus > Stegodyphus dumicola. The sequence continues at coordinate 13,378,084 of NC_140778.1, read as the reverse complement.
TGCAATCGGCCGCAGGATGGTATCAACATATCGCTGATCTGTTAAAGATATACGGAGGATGACTAAAGATGACCTGCTGTCATAAGAAATAACGCTCCACACCACCACACCAAATGTTATGGCCTTTGTAAAACAAAGGCTGACTGGGACCTATGGTCCCGTCCTCTGCAGACACGAACACGGTGGTCATCTGCTTCAAGAGTGAAGCGGAATTCATCGCTGAACACCATAGGATGCCAGTCTGATGGCAGCCATGATGATCAGCTGCGACTCCACGCCAAACGTCTCCGCCGATGCTGGAGAGTCAAAGGCAAACGTCTTAAAGGCCTCTGTGAGCGTAACCCCGCCTTAGACAAGCGCTGTGAGATGGCAGTAGCATGGGGGGTATAGACGTGGCTGTAGTGCGTTAAATAGTCGACAATGATACCGTTGGGTGGTTCGGAACATGTGAACGATCATGCTATCTTGCCTCGCAGTGCTCGTTGGCCTTCCACAGCCTTCACTTCAACGGCAATTTCCTTGTAGCGCCTTTTGCTGACAACATCTTTGCACAGCCGTATCTGTACGCTGCAGGTTGCGTCCTTTTGCTCGGCATGACCATCCATCTTCACGCAACACTACAATGCGACCACGTTCGAAGTCGTTTAGTTGTCTTTATGGTCTTCGATATCGTCGTAATGGCATCTTTAGTTGCTTCTTTACGGAATTACAATGGCAGCAATAAAAAGAGGATAAATTTTCCGTCTCTGTTACTGGTTTTATACTTTGCGAATGCCGCACTAGAAATGCGCGCTATGATCGCAATTCCTGTTAATTTGCTTTGAAACCTGGATCATTTTCATGTTCGATCAAAATGTTTATGCATACTAAATTTCGTCACTGTGGCAAAAGTTCTTCTTGGTGCTTCGATTTTCTTTTAGCAGTAGAATTCAATGTACATAATAATACGAGTTATTGCAAAATTTTTGACCACCAGTTTTTCCATTACCTTCTGTGTTATAAATAATTAAAAAAATTTGAAAACGAGGTGTAATGTTGGAAATTAAACTTTTTAAAATAAAACCTTTGTCCAGGTAAAGAGGTGATTTCTAACCAAGATCAAATCATTGATGGCTTAGTAGTTAAATTGTCTCTGTTGGTTGCCGAATGTGTTCTCATGCAGACGAATCTGAAGGGCCAGGCAGACTACGAAGACTGTGTTGTCTTGACACGAGGTTGAGGGAGGGATGATTTCCCAGTGGTGTTATACAAATCACCACCATCTGTGAATCCAGATCTTGTTCCGAAATTCGACGAGAAAGCCCAAAACTGTGAACTGTTGATTGTTACATGAGCTGTTCGTGGACTAAGATTAGTCGTTGGGTTATCTTTTCCTTATGCCAATTTCATCTGTTAACAGCTAGAATGTTCATTTATTTCATCTTTTCATTCCATCTTAGTAAATTGAAAATTAAATTATATTAGTTTATACTTATCTCGTGCTCTATGCGTATAACCGCACATATTTACATAAGACTTAGGTTACATATTTGAATTATTATAATATTTATCGAAAGAGAATGACTCGTACTCTGTTTCCTGGATGCAAAACTGGGTAAATTTATTCTTTCAGTTTTAAATAAGGATATGCCTTTTCAGGTTGGATGAAAAACTTGAAATCGAATTTTTCCAAACAAGTTTGGATTCGAACAACTAATGGATTGTAAAATGAAATATAATCCAACACTGAATCCTTAACATTAAATATTATCAAATTACTGACCATTCCTTCTGTCGTGTAAAGTTTTTTAAAGCTTCTTATAGGCTTCTTATGGAATATTTCTTTTGAATGCAACTGCATAGTCTCTTTCAGGCAGAGTGGTGTTTTTAGAATATATAGTAGATAAGTGTATGCTTTTTAGGTAGTTTGTCCGTAGAAAGCTGTTCGCTGCCAAATGTGTTAGCGATACATTTTGGTAATTTGATTGGTAATAATTTAGAGAAGTCAATAGAATATGACAGTTCTGCCGCACGCCATGTGTGGTGTCAGCGTGACCAGTGACGTTCGCTGAAGGGTGGCTACGTTAGGTATGACATCACCGGAATTGTGGAGGCGTTCGCGTGCTACTGCAGTGGGATTGGATTAGTCAACATTAAAAGTTTAGGTTTGATCGAGTGGAAACCGGTGTAACGGTAACCATAAGTTACAATGACGACGCGACAGTGTCCGTTTCTGTAAAGAAATTATTCTTAAAAATAATGCAAAAAATAAGTTTCATCATTTAGTTTCACACACATGTATATAATCATTCACACGTAGGCTTTTACCGAAAGCCGCAGTTTTCTGACACCTGAGGGTCTCTCTTTCACAGTTTCAAGGTCATGGGGTTTATTTGAATTCCCAGGTGCCAGCCCCTTTCCGCAACACCAATGTGAAGTCATTGACCAACGATGGCATTAAAAAATACTAATTTTCTATTTTTTAAAGCTTCTATTTTTGTAATGGCCAAACGCTAGTGTATGGATGGCATATTCCAAAATATACCTTTTATCGTCGAACGGGGAGAGACTTAATTTGTTCTGACGAAGAGTGAAGAGATGGTGTTTCTCACTTGCAATTCGGTACTGAATTCCACGTCTAGACTCCAGGCTTTGCAGGCATTGCTTGTAATTTTCATGCAGGATTTTTATTTTTCACGACGTTACGTGAAACACCCTTTGCTGTCTTCTTCTCCCCCGTCTCCTATAAGAAGGAATACATTTTCGGTCGCCAACCCACAAATTCATAAACTAATTTTGATGAAATTTCATCCTTCATACATCCAATTTTCTTGACGTTTTTCAGACTGTAAAGAGAATGATTAGGGGATAGTCAGATGTATCGTAATTGTGGCTATTTTAATAATAAATGGGTGTGCGAAATGTGATGATAGAAGTGTGTGGTCTAAAAGAAATATGATAGCAAAGGATGACACTTCAAATAATGTGAATTACGAGAAATTTATTATATGTTGACATCGTGAAATTTTAAATTAATACTAGTATAAATCGAGGAAACATAGCCAGACAATAGACGACGAACTACTGCAGCAGTAAGAATCTGTCCTACCATTTTGAGTTCTAATCTTTCGTGCACAAAATGCGCAAAGTTCCAATCTAATAAATCTTAGTTCATCTTCGTTACACAAAGTTACATGATAACAAAATTAATTTTTATAGCGAAGGACTTTGACTTGAATTATTATTCCAGTATATTTTTGTGGAAACACAAGGCCAATTCTAGCATCAGATGCAACACGTGCACGAGAATTCCTTTCGAGAACGTCTCAAGTCTTAAAACATCATTCATATACCGCAGAAGTCAGCATCTAGATCAATTTTAGTTGAATCTTTATATCACTTACTATTATTTTTTTTGACAAAATGCATTCTCTTGAAACTATATGGAGATGGTCGTCAGAAAGGTACGAAAAAGAACAAATTGCAGACACGCATCATCGGCGGTGAGGACGGACAGAAGCACACCCTACACTTTGGAGTCCCGCAGCAGAAGAGACAGAAAACCGGTTGTAGTGGTCAATCTAGGAGCGTCTCAATTCTGACCCAAATCCTTGGGGTTATCGTAGGTATTGGCGAAAACTTCTTGGCGAGTTGAAACCCAAGCAAAATCCTAGAATTTGTAAGCAGCCAATGGCGTTGCAGAATTAGAGGACTTCCGGTTAAAACGGAAAAGCACGTTGTGGAGTAAAATTTGTGTTTCAACTGCAGCCATTTTTGTTTTTTGCAGTGTATTATAGTATCAAATGTGATTCGTCGTTTAGTTTCTTGCAGTTTTTTAGTATTGTTTGCAAAGTTCTTTGAATATATTTTACTTTACATAAAGAATATATTTTACTTTTAAATAGAACTCTGCTTATCCTAATTTTAAAAAATAAAAGAAGTATTAAAAAATCTCATTTTAGGATGGCCCAGTATGTGTTCACAAGTAATACTGATTGTATTAATGTTTTCAGAAATTTGCATTTCAGCGTTGAATAATTGAGACATCAGTAAGTATCAATTGGTAAGAGTCAACAGTTATGAAATTCTTAAAACTATTAAAGTTATGTTATTTATTTTTCTTAGCAATTTCAAAACTTTAGGAATAACAGTTTTCACACACTTTTGTAACTATACTCCCTTCATAAACTATTACTATGTTAATTCCTTCTAAGTTAATAATAATGAAAAAAATTAATCTAGTAAAAACACATTAATCGTAAGGAATTCACAAAAGCATTTTGTAACTTTACCCTATATTTCTTACATATCGTATATTTCTCTATATTTTCATTATTTCAGAAATTTTTGTTCATTTCGGTGAAAATTGTTATTGTGTTTTTCTATAGAAAACAATGGCAGTCTACAATTAAATTTGAACATAATTTTAAGGTTAAATTATATCTTTCTTTTGTTTATTATGTATTAAATTTTACATTTAATGATTAAATTGTGTATAGAATGTATCGATGTTTTTAAAAAGATAGCAAAAATTACTTTCGAAATATTACTTTCTTTTGTTTTCTGCCGCTCCTATTGCATGTTATAATTACTGGTAATTTCTTTCTTCTGGCTTTGTTATTATATTTTAAAATCGTGTTTATTTTTTTATGTTGTGATTGAATTATATAATATGTGTGATATTTTTAGATAAGTTAAGGATTGGTGTTCCTTTTGAAAGAATTTTGGATGATATTCGGAATTCCTTAAATAATGAAGAGCTAAGCCGGAAACATCTTATTGAGAGAAAAGATCTACATAACATAGTGAGAGATTTTGATTTGGATAAGTGTTCTGTGCATGAGAGTGATCCGATAAGTGTAGGTTTATAATAAATTATAGTAGGTTTATTATCCGATAAGTGTAAGACAACCATAAAATGAATCTGCTGGGAAGTAGTTCACCTGTAATGCATTATAAAGAACAAGGGATACAAGATGAAAGTGGAATTTTAAATAAAGATGATTTTCATCTTTGTATAATGACTGAATTTCAAGCAACCATGCTCGAAAAATTTGGAAATAATAAGATTAGTGTTGATAGCACTCATGGCACAAATCCTTACGATTTTCACTTAATAATGTTATTAATCGTAGATGAATTTGGTTCGGGATGTCCGGCTGCATTTTGTGTAACAAATAGACTTGATTACACTGCAGTCAGATTATTTTTTCATGCTATTAAAAGCAAGTGTGGCCAAGTAAAGCCATCTATTTTTATGTCGGATGATAGCCCCGCATTTTACAATGCTTGGGAAGCAGAGATGCTCCCTCCTGAAAACAGAAGTTTATGTACTTGGCACATAGATAGAAATTCGAGGAAAAATCCCCCCTTTATCAAAGATAAAGGGGGGATCTGAAAAGAAAGCATTAATATATAAGACTTTACGAGTTGCTTCAGACGATTGATAAAACTCAGTTTCATAATTTATTAGATAGCACAGTGGCTCAGCTTTCTTCTGATCTTGATACGCAAGAATTTGGTGCCTATTTTTTTAAAGAATATGCTAGTAATTATTCATTATGGGCTACAGCCTACCGTGCTAATTTAGGCATCAACACAAATATGTATTTAGAATCTTTGCATAAGACCTTGATGCATTGTTATCTTCAAGGTGTAAACGTAAAGAGGCTTCATAAAACTTTAAATGCATTAATGAGGTTATGTAGAGACAAAGTCGCCTAATTAAGTTATGCAAAAAAAAAAAAAAAAAAAAAAAAAAAAACACCATCAGCGAGAATTGTAAAAATTAATGAATCACATAAGCGTAGTCTTGAAATTTCTGCATTGATAGTGACACAGAACTGTGAAAGCGAGTGGTTTGTAAAATCCTGCACTAAAACTGGTGTAACATATCGAGTAAAGAAAATTGCTTCTGCTTGTAAAAATGATTGTGAATTGGTTTGTAGAATGTGCTATGCATGTGTTCACATGTTTGAATGCGCATGTATGGATTATTTTGTCCTAAATAATATGTGCAAGCATATTCATGCATGCATAAAAATTGCATTGCCTTGTACTTCCAAACGAAGCATTTCACCTTTGCATAAATTTGAAGTAGCTTCTGCAGGTCAAACAATTTCAGAAAACTCGGATGAAGGAAAAATTATGTGCAGTCTGAAATTGAAATATTTGGATGATCAAATATCAAAGAAATCATATTCAGTTGATACAGTATCAAAAATAAAAATGTTATTAGACAAATGTTTAAATATCATGAAGAATGAATCTCAAAATTTACCTGCTGTTTCGAAACATGAACCAACAAATAAAAAAGCAGAAAAGCAATTCATTATTGATTGTCTTCAGTCTTCTGGCTGTGAAGCTATCAATATTCATTCAGATTTTGATCATTCGTATGCAGGTGATTTGTAAATAGTTTTGGGAGGTTGGCATATTCAAAATTATGACTCCATTGTCATTTAAATATTTACTTGCCAGTCTATCTAAGTACAGGAAAGAAACATATCATGATGATACAAACTCAAAGATCAAATATATATAATTGTTGCTCCAAGCTTATCATCACTATGCGATTAATTTAATTGTTGCCACATAGTCATATTTTATGTTTAAAAATTATTCCTATAAGAGCAGATATATCGACTTGATTTTAAAATTGGACCTGTCGTTAAGTCCCAATGGCCCTTGTTTCCAAGATTGGCTGTTTTTAAATAGCTTTCTGCAAATAAGTGCTTTTAGGACATATATAAAGCATTTTATTTTTAAGAAAATTAGAAAACATTGACAAGTTTACTGCTCAAGTTAATGTATTGAATTTAAAAAGTGGTAAAAGTTTACAATTGTGTGCCCCTTGTTTTTTGGCGATTCTTTTTTGACGCCAAGATCGGCGCCAGGAAGACACAATTTCGAGATGGCCGCTACACAAAACCAAAATAAAAAGTCAACGATTTGCGTAAATTCTGTGTCCATGTACACATCGATCTGTTTTCACTTAAAAAAAACATCCCAAAATTGCACACACTAGGCATTGCGCACTGTTTAAATTTATCCATGTACACATCAATCTATTTTTATTTAAAAAAAATCAGAAGGCTAAAGCAAAGTTACACTATCATGGTAACCAGAAATAAGATTTGATCGCAAAATTTTTACAAAAAATTGTCGCTAATCGAAGGGGCACCCAATGCTACACTAGAGCCTAAAAATTTTCTTGTATTTATACATTTCGTTTATAATTTTAATCATATTTCAACTATCTTATGCGAAATTGAGCTCTGTGCGTGTATTTTAGGAATTATTATTTATGACAATTTTCTGTGGATTTTAAAAAAATTGCTTTCAGCTGTATTGCCATGACTGCCATGTATAAAGATCTTTTTCCGCTTTATGAGTTATATACTGTTAATCACAAGCAAAGTATTCAATTTTTTGTGTCTTTATTACCTTGAGACAATAGATGTCATTTCTCTCCTGAATGTTTCTAGATCAAATCGCTTTGACATAGAAATGCATTTCAGGGACCCTCTTTGATCACCTCCCATTTAATGAAAAAACCTTCACTAAAGAACTTGAAAGTGTACAAATTTGGGATGCCATATATTTTATGCTTTAGTCAGAAGGAGTTTTTGAAGAAAAACGATGTTCATTGTCTAGATGAAAGGCATTTTTCGGCAACATCACCTCCGAGCTCGTTAATAAAATAATAATAAGCTCGATAATAAAATTCTTGCCAATGCTGAAAAGTTACCAGTGAAATGCAGGGCTTCCTGTGTTCTGAATAATTTTATTAATTTGAATGAAACAGAATGAGATCCCTGGAAAATCATTAAGAATTTCTTTGCCTGATACTAGATGAATGGTTTTGAAGACCTTCTCACTAACGGCTGGATTAAAAGATTCTTCAAGACCACTCTGCAAAGGCAAAGAGGAAATGCAGTTCACCATCTTTAGGAATTCTCAGAAGTGATTATAAAAGAATTCCCCATGACTACCTTTGGAATGCATATAAAAATAAAATGTTGAACTGGAAATGCTCATCTAACTACGATTAGAACAAATCAGGAAAAATAGGTGATGTAATTATTGAGAAATTCTCAATGTATCTAAACAAATGGTGCTTTTCTGTCATATATGTTTTTATTAATATTATCACTTTCTGTTTTATACTTTAATTTGGTGCCTTATGATTTACTTTCATAATGCTGCAATAGAAAAATATTCATTCTTTAACTTTTGGAGGACAGTGTATTTTATTGAAATACGAAAAAAGCCATCATAAGTTTTAGAATGGTACATACAAAAAAAAAAAAAAAAAAAAACACATTTAATTTAAAATTAGTTGATAGAGGAATTTTCTCATAAATCAGATGACAGTGCATGAGCATCCTATAGCTATCATTGTTTACTGAGCAAACTGATTTTGAAATATGATAGTGAAAAATATTATTTTAAGAATGCAGCCACTTCTTAGAGCTATGCTGTATCCTCTTAATGCTAAGTTAATCTGCTGAGGAGAATAATAAGTGATAGTATTTGTTTATAAAGTATAATTTTAAGTTTTAATATTTTGGAAAAATTGATATTTTCTTAAATTGTAAAAGAATGAGTTAAAGATGAATCTGGAGTCGAGGGAGAGTTTGTTATGTTTTGGTAGAATGCGGTACGGTTTCTTATGACTAATTTTATTAATAAAGTTTTCTTTCTATATATTACTACTATAATGTATTTTTATTAGAAGTAGAATATCATGTATATGCCTACTCCTAAACCAACAATGGATATGTTCTTAGTTTTGACATTTGAAAGAATTGCTCTGTTTTTGGTGTATTTTCAAGTATACACACAACAATAAAGACTCGCCAGTGGCCGAGTGGTAACGTTGTTAAACACTTGTAATTCAGCCTGAGTTTCGAATCCCGTGAACGGGCTGGCTGCATGGATGTTTTCGTGGTTTTCCCCATGTGTAACGTGTATACGAGCCAGTTTCCCTTAAAAAATCCTCCACGAAGGCATCCCTCCCTGATAACAAATGCGACATCATCGGCGAAAGCAGTAATTTTAGCAAAAGGAAGCCAGGCACTTTTTATAATTTTATTAAATGTAATATTCCATAATTCTGCGCTCATACATGCGCCTTGTGAACATCCACGAACTTGTTTTCTTCTGATTAAAGTATTATTATATAAAATGAGATTATGGCGATTATCAAGGAAATTATTGATTATTTGATAGATATTATAATTACATTCAATATTTCTAAGTGCTTCATTGAAGGCCGCCATAATGAATCAAAGGCTGATTTAAGATCTAAGCTGATTATTGCGGAGTGTAGGTTATTGATTTTATTAACATCGATTTGATTTAGGACTGCACTGGTTGCATGAATGGTAGATTTTTGCTGCCTCAATCCATACTGATTTTCCTTGATGAATTTTTGATGGTGAAAATGGTATTCAAGTCTTCCTATAATACAACGTTCAAGAATTTCTCCAAGAGCTTGAGGAAGGTTAATTGGCCGATAGGAATTAGGATTATCAGGAGCTTTTTTCTTTTTGAGGAAGAGTGTGATTTGTCCTGTTTTTAAGCAGTCTTGAAAAATACAAAGTTGAAGACATTTATTGCAGATTAGAATTAGCTTACGATTAGTTTTATGTATAATTTGAATGCAGATTTTATCTGGTCCAGGAGCATTTTTGTTATTGAGTTTTTTAATAATTCGATTGAGTTCCATGGATGTAAATGGGATATCATTATCGTGGAAGTAGATTAAAACGAATTAATCTTTGTTCAGTTGAATCATCATATATGCTTTCGTTTGGTAGAATAACATCTAGGATGTTTTCTAAAGTGATCTTCGTAACATTTTTATCATTATTTCCCGTATTAGTGACTGTAAGTTGCGTTGGGTGGAAGATTTTGTTGGTTTCAATTTTGTTCAATGAGCCATACGTATCCTGGTTGTTTGAACAATAGTTGCACCATGCTTAACGTTTTGCAGATATTATTTGCTTTTTATATGAGGCTTTTCGTTTTTTGTATTTTTAAAGTAGGTTGAGTCGTTCTTCATCAGTTTGCGATGATTTGAATTTTCTTCGTAATGCTCGTGTTTTGTGTGTTTCTTTGCGGAGTTCTTTCGTCACCAGTTGATTTTTATAATGGGAATTGATGATCTTTTGAAGAAGGTACGTTCTTAGGTATCTTGAAACTTTCTGATAAGTTCCTTGGTAATATTATTAAGTTCTGTTTTTGTTGTACACAGAATAATAGAATTTAGAAAGTCATTTGAAATTGAATTGAACTTTTGTTGAAATTTCTTTTCTTTGTTATTATTGATTTTATATCTTGTAAGTGCAGTAAAGGACGTATATTCAGTTATATCAAAAGAGATATATTTGTTATCAGATTCAGTGTTCATCTAGTATTGATCTGTTGTTAATTTTGTTTTCAAGATGTGTTGTAGAAATAAGAAGATCAGTCCAATCTTTATTGTAGGTATTATCAAAGGTAGGTCGGTCAGTAAAATGATTATGTAGAATGAGATTGTTTGCATTTAAAAATTCTTCAAGTATTTCTCCTCTGTGATCGGTTTGTAAGTATCCCCATTAAGTACTATGGGAGTTAAAGTCTCCACTAATAACATGCGGACTATTATTATTGTTGTAAGATTTCATTTAGTATGGATAAGGTTTGATTTGGATTTTTGACGGAGATATATAGATACTAGTAATAAGAAGCTGAGATGCATTAGTATTGATTGAAATTGTGATTATATCTCGAGTATTAATCATTACTGTAGAATTCCATTTATTGTTTGGAATGAATATGGCTGTACGAGGTGATAAAACACCGGTTGAAGCATGACGTTGAACAATTGTCCAGTTATTTGGAATTCTTCCTACTTTGCCAGTGATGCAATAAGATTCTTGTGTTATAATAAAATCTGCCAGATAATCTACTTGATACTAACTTAGTTGGTCGGTGGCGGTCTTTTCTCTTTGAAGATTTATTTTGAAAAAGCGGATGACATTATTATTCTTTTTATTGATGGAAATGGTCTATAGATAGTCTGAAGGATCTTGTATTATTGTTGATAATATGTATTGGATTTTACTCATCTAACTTCTGTTTGATATTTGGACCAGGAAATAGCTAAAGCTGGATGTTTACAGTCAAAGTTTGCTTCATACTTTTCATTGTTAATCCAGCAGTTTATGCAGTACGGAGTTTGGGAAGAACGCAAGAAACATGATAATTTCCGATGAAGAATGAGCATTTTGGTTTGTTTGTCTTATGGGAGAAATCCTGGCAGATTTGATATCTGCGTACACCGATAAACTCGGTTATTTTATTGGTGCGCCATCCAATATATATTTGTTTTTTACTCATAAAATTTTGGAAAGTTTTACCGTGACATTTTATGATCCATTTATGAGTATTATTTTGATCATTCAGTTTAAATAAAGGTCTTAGCTCGGAAATATTATGTTTCTTGGGCGATAATTTGAATCAGTTCATCAGAGTTGAAATTTTTTGGAATATTATGAATTGTGCATTTTGGTATTCTGGCTTCAGGAAATTTTATGTTAACTATATCTTTTGCAACTGTTTTGGCAATGAGGTTATAGCTGATTTTTTTCTATATCTTCTGGATTATGACAGTGTATTGCAAGGCCCCCTTGAAGAAAGGTTTTTACGTTTTTGACGTTGATATTTAATGTTTGCAGTGGTATATGATTTATTTGTTCTACTTTTCTTTTCCGGATCTTGCTTCGTTTGGTCATTAAATCAATCGTTCCACAGTCGTTATCCAGTTCTGGCTCTTTTCGCAGTTCATCCGGTTTTGACAGTTCTTTTCCGGTTCCAGCTTGTTTTTTCAGATTTGGATTCTTTTCCGTTTTTTGCTTCTTTTCCAGGTATTGCGTCTTTTCTGACCCGTCTATATTTTCCAGTTCTGGCATCTTTTCCGGCTCTTGCTTCATTTCCTGTATTTGCATTTTTTCCAGTTTCTTCTTCTTTTTCAGTTCTTCATTGTTTTTTATTTTTTGCAGTTTTTTTCCAGTTTCTTCTTCTTTTTCAGTTCTTCTTTGTTTTTTAGTTTTTGCATTTTTTCCAGTTTCTTCTGCCTTTTCAGTTCTTCCTTGTTTACTTGTTTTTGTATCTCTTCCAGTTGTTTCTCCATTTTTAGTTCTTCTTTCTTTTCTAGTTTTTGAATCCATTCCAGAGTTTGCTTCTTTTTCAGTTCTTGCTTCTTTTCTAGTTTCTGTTGCTTTTCCAATTTTTCTTTGTTTTTCAGTTCTTCCTTCTTTTCAAGTTTTTGCTTCTTTTTCTGCTCTTGTTTCATTTTCAGTTCTTGCTTCTTTTCAAGTTTTTGCTTCTTTTCCTGCTCTTGCTTCTTTTTCAGTTCTTGCTTCTTTTCTAGTTTCTGTTGCTTTTCCAGTTTTTGTTTGTTTTTCAGTTCTTCCTTCTTTTCAAGTTTTTGCTTCTTTTTCTGCTCTTGTTTCATTTTCAGTTCTTGCTTCTTTTCAAGTTTTTGCTCCTTTTCCTGCTCTTGCTTCTTTTTCAGTTCTCGCTTATTTTCCAATTCTTGTATCTTTTCCAATTCTTGTATCTTTTCCGGTTCTTGCTTCTTTTCTCGTTTTTGTATCTTTTCCAGCTTTTGCTTCTTTTTCAGTTCTTGCTTCTTTTCTCGTTTTTGTGTCAATTCCAGTTTTTTCTTGTTTTTCAGTTCTTGCTTCTTTTCCAGTTTCTCCTTCTTTTCCTGTTCTTCCTTTTTATTCAGCTCTTGATTCTTTTTCAGCTCTTGCAGCTTTTCCTGTTCTCGCTTCTTTTCTAGTTCTTTCCCGCTTTCCAGTTTTTGCTCCTTTTCATGATCACAAGGAGGGTTTTCCAATCTACAAAATAATCAGTATATCTTTATTTCAGTAGTAAAAAAGTGAAAGTAATGCAACGAAGATCACGTTTAACATGTACAACACTTCCATATTTAGATACTATATAACACTTTTGGCTCAGTTTCATAGGGAAAAATCTAACCGTAGATTCATTGCCTGACAGAATGTTTTTCTACAATAGGCGAATTTGTAGTTTTCGTTGTTAGGACCTAAAGTCAAGCAGAGAAATTAACTCTTTCGCATCGAAGTCGCCCGTAACGCCCGTTCATTCAGGCAACAGCAAACCGCCGCAACGCCTCGTTTATTTTCTACCTAGTTCTTTCCCCTCCACGTTAGTGTGTATGGCTCATTGGTTTCGCGAGTTGTTAAAAGACATGTCAATCATTCTTTTGAAGCAAATAAAGGAGAAAAACGGAAAGTTATTGACGTTCGCAGGTGCAAACCGGCCCTAAGGTGAAACTGCACACAATGGATGAAACCGCAGGGGGAAAGGAAAACTATTCCAAGACAAATTCGTAAACACGGGCGTTTTCGATGTTTGTTGAAAACAGATTTGGTCGTCTCCCGATGCGAAAGAGTTAAAGCATTTGGCATGATTTGTATGCAATAATCGACCACCATGTATCTCACGTAGAGCGTAATAAGTTGCAAAGTTTTAGTGCCTTATTTTTCCTTACTTAATTTTTACATAAGTTGTAATATAAATAATAGTACTAAAAAAACAAGTGGCTTAAAAACAGAGGGAAAGAATGGCGAAAATTGCAAAATAGGAGGAAAAAGTGAAATTGAAATGAAAAATGAAACAACTACAAACAAAGGATGGAAAAAGCATTTTAGAAGATATACACGTAACGTACTTTCTGAATCAGCAAAATCTGTATTTAAACGAGTATAAGTTTGAGAGCTTTGGATTCATTTACATTTTTGAATCAATTACTATTTCTTACGCATGACAGATATATTAAATTTCTTCAATTTTTGTATAATTTACTTATGTATTTTGTATTTTAACCTTTTCTTATTATTATCCCAGTAGAGGTAACCTTACACCTCATTCAATTATCTCCGAGTTTCCTCATTTAAGTCATCTTCCTCTCAGATCAATCTCTTTGCATCGCTGGCTGCAAAGGTTTCAAATTTTTTCTCGTTATTCCAATTTCGGAATATATTGCTGGTCTATTTCGTGGTACAGTAGAGCAGCACTAGGATTTTTGCCACCATTCGTTTTCAATTGAAAATTTTATTCTCATTCTTCAGTTGCATTCTTAAAGTTTTAATTATTTATACAGGAAGAATGAAATAAATCAAACAAAGCAAAACAAATTACGAAAAGAAATATCTGTTTTCTCCTATATATATTGTTCCCTGTAATTTCTTTTGCCTGTTCTATTAAATTTATTGAAGGAAAATTTGCTAAGTCTTACAAAATGTATTTCCTAAATCCTAAGCGAATTAAGCCTTTCTGAGAGTTTCGGCTACACTTTAATGGCTTTTAAAATGTAATGTTTGAATATTGAATGAAAATGAAATGGCAAAACATGGCCGAAAACACTTTCCTGGCCGGTACAACAACACAAAACACAAGAAAGAACGGACACCAGTTATGCTTAGCACAAGAGAAATTAAAAAATAGGAACAAAATTAGACACTTATGGACCTCAAAGAAGGTCTTCGAAATTACGACCTGCACCCTGATGCAGGTATCACATCTCTCGCACATCGAACATAAGACGTTCTGGAAAATACCGTGCACCCCCAGGACTTTCCCAGCAGCTGCCACGATATGTGCCACAAGTTCCTGTTGGAGTTCTAACGGGGGTTTCGCGCACTAATGTTTTGACGTACCCTAGAGGAAGTGATAATGCAAGTGAGGGCTAGTGATCTTGCTGAACAATGCACTGGACTACCCCTACCAAACCCATGTTTAGGATACTTCCCGAAGGAACTTTCGAATACTTTTTTTGATGAAGATCCAATGTTTTTGTTCTTATTTCTTAGTTTCCGCCGCGCTAAGAATAACAAACAAATATCTTTACACAGTTCGTACCCTATTTTTCTTGTGTTGTCTCTCGTCACTATGGCGCCAGGAAAGAGTTTCAGACAATGCATTGCAATAAACGATTTATATATATATATATATATATATATATATATATATATATACCATTAGTAAATGGTGAATGTCGACATTTACCTATGTAAGTCAGAAATAAGAGTATTTGAAAATATTTCGGACATACAACAAGCGACTATGTGAATGTTGACATACACCGGTGAAAGTCGACATTCTCCAGATTTCGGTGTTTCACCGTAACATATATACGATAAACGTATATATATATATATAGATATATATGTATATGTGTGTGTGTGTGAATTAATGTTAGGAATTCTGATCGCACATGTTGATCTATAATACAGAGCAAATTTGGCAGATGAATAAGATAAAATATTTAGATTTATTTCAATTAACATTTGCGGTTCCAGTTCATTTGAAATTCTAAACTTACCTATTTCTAGAATATTTATATTTCTCATATTGTTGGAATAGGAATAAAGTAGCACGACGCCCTGTCAGCGGTGACAGAGATAGA
Source organism: Stegodyphus dumicola (assembly GCF_044657685.1). Lineage (NCBI taxonomy): Eukaryota > Metazoa > Arthropoda > Arachnida > Araneae > Eresidae > Stegodyphus > Stegodyphus dumicola. The sequence goes on along the minus strand of NC_140778.1, from coordinate 13,362,618 downwards.
AAAAATGTGCATAGTTCGACAATATTGTGGTTTAGTAAGAGAAATATTTGATTCAGGAAATTTTATATTCCCACTTAGCTAAGTCATCATCTTTATGTAAAAATCATGTGATGGGGATATATATATCTACATAAACATATATTTTAAATTAATTAATTTTTATTTTTTAATTTGCTATTAATTCAAAATCATTTAATATTATATATTAAAAACAATAATTGCAATGAAAAGTTAGAACCTCGAAATTTTTATGATGTTTGATGAGTACATTCTCAAAACTCGAGCTAAATAATATCATAAATCTCTGTAAATCTAGAAATATATAGTCCAACATAAAGAGGTGAAGAGAACAATTTATATTAGATTTGTTCCGAATAGAGTATGGGATGGATTTCAGTGTTTACGTAATTTGTTTTACATATATATATATATGCATATTATTTATAAACATAAAGTCTTTTTTGTCTTTGTTACTGTAATTATATCAACTATTTGACATTTACTTCTCATTCACAAATTTTACAAACTGGCCTTATAAACACGTGTATTTTGTATATTAGCTTTCTGTTTATATATTTCATTAGTTAATGCAATAAAGTTTCCTTATAATCAAAAGGTATTACAATAAATTTGAATTCTTCACAATGTAATTTTCCAACTTAAAAACATTTATAATCTATTTTTGTAATGAAGGAATGAAAAAAACTTTAAGCATTATAAATCTGAAAACGTATTATTTTCCAGACCAGCGTTTTTGTCAAAAAATTATTAAATGTATAACTAAACTGGACGTGAAACATTACGTTTTGTTTTATTATTTTTTCCGAAATGACTTACGTCTCCGACACGTATTGCAATCTTAAACACTGGGGATCCAATTCTTCTAGTAATTGTTCGCTGTAGTATATTTGTGCTTCTCCTTCTTCTTCTTCAAATACACGTCGATAATTATTTGCGCTGAAATATTTTTATTTCATTAAATATATATGTTCATATGTTTGAATTAATTAATTTAATAAATGATTAATTATACGTTTTTTGTCAAAAGTAGTAAGTCACAGTTTGCGAGCATTTTTACACATTGTCAAAGACTTTTAAAGGCGCTATGTTCCAAGAAGAAAATAGCTTTACTTATTCAAAATCTTCAAAAAACAATAAATATGGAAATGAATATTCGTCTTATTAGCCTAAATTCCATTATTAGGATATACAGGTATAATAGGAAATGAAGCTGCTGGCACCAGCAGCTCAGGATGCCATATTAGAAGGTCTGATTGACATCTATCATCTCAGATCAAACCTTGCAATCAGGAAAAAAATTTCCAAACACGTTTTGATAAAATAACAAACAGGATGGGACGAGGCAGATACAAGAAGATTGCTCCACAGTTACTTCCCGCAAGTATCCCTATAAAGAAAAAATTTTTTTCTCCAATTAGATTGGCAACAAATCATGGAAAGTTTTCATTTTATTTCCAGAGATTCTTAAGAAGGCACGTAAAATGCGAGCGCGAAAAACCTGCAAATCTAGCAAAACCTAACCTTTATAAATGGCACTCTCTATTACTTTCCATTCTTAAAAAAAATAACTAGGATTTGCGTCAAAAATTCCAGAGAAAAATATTTTTGTACAATATGAAGTGTGTGTCTGCACTTCAACAATTTATGAAATATATTATTGAAAGTGATAGAACTGTGACTATAAGTATCTAATCATATTACAAGACTTAATAAGCAAGTATTTAATAACATGTAAATTTTTAAACGGTGGCTTCCGTTGACCAGGCTGATCAAATTTCCAGTCGAGAGCAATTAAGCAATGTTTGGGCTCTCAAGCTGATGGCAGCGTATGCTGAGCCGATGAATGATCAATCGTTTGGACAATTTCCGCACAGGATTAAAAATTGCCTTCCCACAGACTTCTTCACTTAACGGGCCATGTGTTCAAAACATAGATTTACACGTTAACTGAAATGTGTAAAAAATTAGCGAAAACAAAAGAAATATTAAACGCACAATATCTCTTCGGATCTTCCTGATTATTACATCTTCTGAAAACAATTTAATACGTTTAAATGCAATTACATTTCACTGAAGTAATCTATTAATTGTTTAACACTTTTCTGCTGTTGACTTCAATAAATTTATGATGTTTGGTATTTCATTTGTTTCCAGCAAAACCTAGTCTCCCTTGCAAAGAAAATTAATATGAACTTTTGTAATTAAGAAATGATTATATGAATTAAATTGGACTGAAGATAATGTCTCGGTTGTTTCCATTAAAAGAAGTTGGTGCTTTCCTAATTCGAAAAAATATCTCCATATATATACATAACATGCATGTAATTAATTTACACACTGAAAAAGGATTCTTCACATGGTATTTTCAAATGGGTAGATACGATAGCAGAAAAACAAGTGTCGGACAAAAGCGGAGCTGCAAAGAGCAATTTGTTGTACTGATCTTTCCGTTTAAGTAATCCTGTTATTCGATGCATGTAATTTTGTTGAAATTCGTGTTACAAATTGCTTTATTCTCTAACGTAGAAGGAATTATCCCAAATTTTATTCAGAAGATTTAAATAACGGTTTCGATCACAATACGCAGCAGTTACTAGTAAAATATCTGGATCAGTGACTTTTTTGACGTCATTTAAAACGCTTAATTACAGGGCCGTAGTACAATTCCCAACCCCAGGAGTATAGCGATATACTACAATAGTGACGTGATCGAAGCGTTTTTGGAAATAATCGTTGTCATCGCATATTCTATTTAAATAATCATAGTCATCAGCTTTTAATATTCGTTGCAAATAATCATTGTCATCGAATAATCATTGTAAAGAATCATTCTCATCGGATAATCATTGAAAATAATCTTTGTCATTACATAAAGGGGCATAGTAGCTGATGTATAATGAATTGTACTCAAATTCTCATCAAAAGAATCGAATATGTATTGCAATTTATCATATGATCATTATTTACAGCAATGATTCTTAAATGATTTCGACCTACGGCTCCTAATGACGCCTCGGAAAACTTGCGCAACAGTGACAAAAAGAATATTTAAAAATACACTAAAAGCTTGAAAGCTAGGGAAAATATTTAAATTTACTTTCCTTTTATTTAAATGAAGCTTAATGTTTTTAAAGGAAATTGAATATTGTAAACAGGAATCAACAATATAAATATGTGTGGGTTTTTGCCTCTTTGTTTTTTTTCTTCGTAACATCATATCCTTCGGAACGGGTGGGGGAATTTGAGTTTGGAAGGAGGTACCCTCGGATTTCAAAAATTCATGGTAAAACTTGTCGACTATTGTTATCTTCCTACGACTATCACTCGAGATATTATATAAAATTTCTTAAAACGCTAATTTTTCGCATTCATTTTCCCAAGTGGCGGAAGTCTAGCGCGCTGGAGATCAAAATGCTTTATTTGGAAAAATGTTGGCCCTTCTCACTTTCAAATCGTAGAGTTTGTTTAAGAGAAATATTTAAGTTAAAAAAATATGAAATAAATAGTGTTGCCAAACTTGAAACTTATTGTTATTATTTACGGTTATATTCTGAGTTGAAGAAAGCACGTGATTCCATATAACGTCACTGTATGTCGAAAAATATTTCGTTAATGTCAGTATCTTAAATGAATAGTTGCTTTTGGCAACTTTTATGTTTCACCTTTAGATACGTGACACGATATGCTATCGCTACGTTAATTCTTTTATTGAGATTTTGAAAATTAAATCATAACTTCAAATGTATTACCCCAAGTGTCAAAGGTCTTTGTTTCCTGACTTGGCAAGAAAAATTTATTTACGAATAGCTGGTTGCTTGGAAAGAATGAATACATTTTCTTCATAATGAAATGTTTCTATGCATTTTATGCTATTCTAATTTTTTTATAAAAATTTAATTTCTTTTATTGCATAGTTTCCTTCTGAGTAGAAGTTTAAACTTCTGTAGGTATTTAACGTATTTTAGATGCAATGTTACTTTACTGCAGTTACATAATTTTTTTTTCAACTTACTAAAATATCTGAACGCAAGAAGACAGCACAAATGTTACAGCGAGCTACATAAAAAATGAAGTAAAAAACACTAGGAGACTCAGCAGGCAAGTACAAGAAAACTTGTATGCTTCAAAAATGAATGAAGATACAACTAGAAACTCAGCAGGCAAGCATAGTGACAAGAAAGGTTACGCATTCAAGAAACTGAAGAAGAAACGAATAGGAGTTCCAGCAGACAAGCAGCAACTCAAGAAACTTCACTTGCTCAAACTGTATCAAAAACTAGTAGAAGACACAAAAGACATTCAGAAAACCAAGAAACACTGCGTGCTCCGGAAAGGTAAGCAGAAGCGAAACGAAGGCCCATTAGGCAAGCGGAACGTCAAAAGAATATGCGCGATGAAGATAAGAAGTCGCAAGTAAACGAAGGATACAAGACTATCCGCGTCATCGTCAGATTGGACAGGAAATACCAGAAAAGCTCAAGAACCTGCATAAACAACTCAAGACGCTGCAGATTGCGGAAAATTTCGGTTCGAAGAGGCAGAGATTTACGAGAAAACAAGCTTCGCATGAACGCATCACGACATACACGTAGTACTCTTCACAATGCAGGAAGTTTACTTTGAGCAACACACTGTATACATAGAGCTCGTAGACATATACAGTAAAGAGTTTGCTTTGGCAACAGCCCCCTAGTAAAATGTATGAAGTTGATATTGACATCTCACAATACCTGAACGAAATGTTTCTATTTACTTCTTCATTTACTATTTTCTTAAATTTTTTATCAGTAATCCTGTCTATATATTATAGATATCAAAATCAGAAAAATTTAATTAATTATCTTGAAATGTATATAAGTGATGAATACTTCGCCCCTGTTCATACCGAAGCAACACGATGTAATTGTAGATAGCTAGAAAGTAAAATGTATTCAGCAGGCTGTACAGCAAGCGACATCTATAAATGTTCATAACACAAGAATGTTATATAATGTTATATACTGGCAGAGTTTTAAAATAAGAACATATACGTCAGTGTTTTGAAAATACGAATTTTGCATCAAACTGCAAAAAAAATATCTTAAAATCTGCCTTTCATGAATAAGAGTTCAGCATTCGGAAAATTGTATTCTCGTAAACGGTTTAGCAAAAATAACAAAAATTATTGCCTTGAGAAATGAATAATCATGGTATGAATCCGAATTACGCCAAGTCTACCCGTCAATGGTTTTTTTGAACACGCCCTTAATGTATATATATAACCCATAAAAAACGTAAAGTGAGTGAATCTACTATCCGAGTGTGTCTTTATATCTTGAGTATTTAAGAAATAAGAAATGCATTTATCTATCCGGATAAAGCTGACGCTATTGCCCGAACAACAACCTTTATTTAACACTTGATATAACCAACTTCATATACATCTTGAAATAAAAACATAAATGTCCTAAACAGATACTACTAATTGCAGAAAAAATACAAAAATAATGGAATTTCTAATAACACTACAGGGAACATACCGAGGAAAAATTGCGCGGCAAAACTGATGCAATCTACAATATGTAAACCAAAAAAGTTATGTACCGCTATACAAATGCAATAGAATGAGAAATGAAACTATCACGAGATTTATAATGAAAAATTTACCATAAACTATTAATATGTGACATTAGTAAATATATACTTTTAATACTATTCATTTAAATATGATGAAACTTTCATAATATTCATTACTTACAAACGCTTTCTCATCCATCGAAGCATAGCACAAGCCATTTTCAATTCAGTGCTGGTGCACGTCAATAAAACAAGGATAAATCCAAATTTTTACAAAAAATCAATCGCTTTGACTCGTTTCTCAAAAAAACGTATGTCTACAAATGCAGTATCAATATATCACATCAATATAATTCGGGATCAAAAAATCTCCAAACAACGCATTAAACGCAAAAAATCGCATTAAGCAGAATGAAGAATTTTCACTCTTACAATGACTTTTACAACAATATAAAATAGAATCGAATTTCTAAACTAAGTTTTCATTGTTACACCATATTTCATTCTTGGGGAATCTTTCATGGTTGTTCAGTAATTCTAACTGTTAACTGGTTTAAATAGAATTATGATTTCATATATATGCACAGACTTATATATGTATATATTAATACGTATATGTAGTAACATACATCATGTTATTATATGTAGGCGCATAATTCTAAATTAATTATACTCGTCAACATAATTTGTACATTGATAGCAGCAGACTTTTTAAATTATTTATTACTATCTGCTTGCTAACAATTATATAATTAAGTACAGTGGTACCTCGACATACGAGTTTAATTCGTTTCGTAACCTTGCTCGTATGTCAAATTGCTCGTATCTCAAAGCAATTTTCCCCATTGAAATTAATCGAAATGTCATTAATCCGTTCCAGCTTTCAAAACACTACCTCAGTTGTTTTTGTTAATTGTTTTTGAATAAGAAAAAAGTATTTTCTTATTCGAAAACAAGAAGAAACATTTAATTATAAATAACAAATACATAATCTATAAAAACATAATTAAAGGAAAAAGTGAAGTGCCTACGGAAGCGCTTAATTTTTGTCACTGGTCTTCGCTTTTTTCGTCATGCTATGCTCATTTTTCCCCGCAGATCGTTTAAAAAACTGTCCAAGGAGGTTTGTATCTTCCTCCCTGTCAAGGTATTGCGGAAATCAGTTAGGCAAGTTTCGTTGAACAACTCCGATGCACGACTAGTTGCAACTTTTTCGCGGTGATTTTTATCCACGAACTCTACAACATTCTCCCACATTCCCAAAATCTGTTTTATATCTCTTGTAGGGATAACCTCCTCCATCTCTGGCTCCTCTTCAAAACTAATTTTTCGTTGAACCACCGTATGCTGCTGCAAATGCAGATCGTGTAACTCCTCGGTTGTCAGCTCCTGAGACTGTTCCTCGACGAATCTCACATCTCTCTCATCCACCTCCAGACTCATGGATTTTCTCAGAGAAACAAGCTCCTCTACCACTGACACTTTCGGTTCCAATCCTTCGAAGGCCCTTTCACCTACAGCCTCAGGCCACAGCTTCTTCCATGCAGAGGTTAAGGTCCTCGTTGTAACACCCAGCCAGGCCTGTACAATAATTCTTAGGCATATCACGATGTTAAAGTGGTCTTTCCAGAACTCTCGAAGGGTAAGGTTTGTGTTCTCCGTCACCTCAAAGCAGCGCCGAAAAATGTGCTTGGTGTACAACTTCTTAAAATTAGAAATCACCTCCTGATCCATGGGCTGCAGGATAGGAGTGGTGTTCGGTGGTAGGTAAGGAACTTTTATAAACTTGAACTCTTCGGGAAAATCAACTTCGGTGGGTGAGTAGGGGCATTGTCGAGGAAGAGAATGGCTTGCATGGTAGGTTGTTTTTCTGTAGATATTTTTTAACAGAAGGGCCAAACACCAGGTTTATCCACTCCACAAAGAATTTCCTGGTGACCCACGCCTTCGGATTTGCCCTCCACATAACTGGCAGTTTTTCTTTTAAAATATTATATGACTTAAAGCCTCTGGTTTTTCCGAATGGTATACTAGCAGAGGCTTGATTTTACGGTCGCCACTCGCATTGGCGCAAATTGCTAGAGTTAATCTATCCTTCATGGGTTTGTGACCTGGCATCGTCTTCTCCTCTGCCGTTATGTAAGTTCTATTCGGCATCTTTTTCCAGAAAAGCCCTGTCTCGTCACAGTTGAAGACTTGCTGGGGGGATGTATCAGGGACAGGGAAAAGTGGACGGAGCACCAGAACTTCGTCAGTGACTTTTACAGGTGTTGCTCCGCCGCACTACTGTACCCCGCTGGGCTTTTAGTTGGCCCGCATCGGATGCTAGCCTACCAAGACATTTACATAGTAATTTTACATTAATATTAGACTTACGTATTGAATATACAATTACAAAGACATAGTATACAATTATTGCAAAGAAATTAACCTATTAACAAAAGTTGGATTATGGCAGATTGAAATAACATAATTACTTCGAACATACATACAAACTTTCATTGTACATTGTACTTCATACAAACAATATATTTACATTAGTATATCTAGTTACATCGAATTAAAATAAACATCATTTTAAGGAGCTAATTGAAGGATTTTTTTTTTTTTTTTAATTTTATCATACTTAGTTGAATTACTAAGACGAATTCTCTTATTAATACATTTCCTTTCATTTTTTTAACTTGTTACACACAAATGCATCAGCACTGAAGTCTTACATTATTATTTTTGTAAATTAATGTATCATAAATACAGAAAATATACATTAGAAAATCACATAATACTTACATTTACACTAATATATCTAATAGAGTCGTATATTATTTATATTATTTTTTAATTAATGATTTAATTATTACATTAATACAGTCCAAATTCTTAATGTAACTATTTTATAAAAACTATTTATACCATATTTAGCCGGTTTCAGACACTTGCAATATTTCTGAAATCTTGCATTATTTTTGCAAGTTGTAGAATAAGAGGTATTTATACAGATGTGATAGCATCTTGACATATGTCTTCTCTTTTATATGCAAAAAGTTTCTTCATAATCAAGGAAACCTTTTGTTGTAATTGAGGTATCGTTAGCATGCATTTAATGTACTCAGGCGTAATTTGTGACCTTCCTTTGCAGTCTAGCTCTTTTGTGAGCTGGCACTTGAAAACATGTTCTGGGTCTTCCTTTTCCCCACATATGCACTTGTCTGAATCGCTCAAATTTCGTGCAAAGTAGTACGTGGGGAAAGGACCATGTCCAGATAAGAATATGTTGATGAAGAAGTTATAAGAGATTGTATCATATGTGGGTTTCTTGTAGAATTTGAAAAGCCTTCTACCTACTTCTGCATTTTCCCATTCAGTTTGCCATTTTTTTAATGTAATTTTTTTCAACATATGTTTCACATACGATTTAGGGAATGGGACATTGATTGGAGGTAGAGATGGGTCTTGAGCTGCATTTTTAGCAAGCGAATCTGCCCTTTCATTTTGGGCTTGTCCAGCATGCGCTTTTACCCACTTTATTTTTATAGATGTTCTCTTGCGCTGTGATAATAAATCGTAGATATCTTGCACTATTGATGATTTGTTTCTTGCATCATCGACAGCTTCAATTGCCGCTTGGCTATCACTGTAGATGGTAACATATGTTAGATACTTTTGATGAGACCACAGAATAGCGTGTTTTATGGCTGAAAGCTCAGCTTGGAAAACGCTGTTGTTGTTCCTTAGGTGTCCTTTCCATTCTGTTGTTTCTTGTTCTGAGAGGAGTGCAAAGAACGCGCATCCTACTTCTTCGTTTAACTTTGACCCATCTGTGTACACGACTGGAAATGAAGGTACACTGAGGGTGCCTCCTTTTGTAGATATTCTGAGTTTTGCATGTACTGCAGGGTGTCTTAGGTAAGGATTTCGTGGCTGTTCAAAATCAAGGGGGCACAGGTTTTGATCTTCTACCTCTATGTTTTTCTTGAGGTGGAATAACATGGCTAGGTCTGCATCTTCTTTTGCTTTCAGGTGGAGGGGTGGGATTCCTGTTAATACACAGAGAGCTGCCGTTGAGGTAGTTCTGTATACTTTTGCTATTTGTAAGAGGAAGGGGCGTTGGATCGAAGCTAAGAGTCTTTTCTTTTTCACTGTCATAGGGTGAGTCCATGCTGATGCCCCGTAGAGGATTATTTTTTCGATCACGGTATTATAGAGAATGTTTTGCATCCTCGACTTGAGGCCCCACGTTGTGCCTTGCATACTCGCGAGGGCTCTAGAAATAGTTTGGGTCTTCTTCCGAATTTCCATGAGGTGTGGGATCCAAGAAAACTTTTGGTCAATTTTCAATCCAAGAAATTTGATTTCTTTTGAGATCTTGATTCTTCTATTATTGATTTTAATGCAAGGTAGCCTTTGTAGCGATTTGCCCGGGTTTGGAAATAAAATAATATGTGATTTAGGCTCTGAAATTATTAGTTTTTGATTGACGCAGAGGGAATGGAATATGGAGAGAGTCTCGTTACTATTCTTTTCTAGTATGTCTCTTGAATGCCCATTGTTACAAAGGCCACATCGTCGGCAAAGGCGATGAGCTTTGTATGGTCCGGCCACTTGTAGGAGGCGATATAATTGAAGGTGGTGTTCCACATGTCTGCACTTAGACAAGAACCCTGTGGACAGCCCCTCGTTATTCTTCTTTCTACTATACAGTTGTTGCTGATGATTATCGTTGCTCTGTTTGTTAGGAAACTATTCATTAGCTTGAATATGTTCTGAGGGCATTTAATGTTGCGCAAGGCTTCAAGGATACCAGGCGACCACACGGAGTCAAACGCATTTTTGAGATCCATGCAGAGTACTGCTGTATGGAGAGCTGAAGATTTATTCCTACGGATCTGCTCTTGAAGTTCTACTATCGCATGTGATGTAGATTTGAGAGGTCTGAAGCCGTATTGGTTGGGGCTTATGGTTTCGTTTTTCTCTAAGTGGTGGCGTAATCTGCTCGCGATTGCACGTTCCAGAAGTTTACCTATTGCAGGTAAGAGGTTGATTGGTCTGAAGGCTTCCGGATCCGTAGGATCTTTATTATTTTTCTTGAATAGTATTGTTTGTCCCTGTTTGAGACAATTCGGGAAGACATAAAATTTGAGGCAGAGGTTTAGTAGTTTGTGGAACAGAAAAGGCATTGCGTGGTGAATTATCTTAATAATCCTGTTGTCTAATCCGTCAGGTCCCGGAGCTTTATTATTCGGAAGATACTTAATAATTTTTGAAATTCCTTGTGAGTGGAATTCCACATCGTCTGGAGTATTTGGAGCGGTATTATTGTATCTAATATCGGAATGTGAGTGGCCATCATCTTCTGCATTATCTTTTAGGAAGATAACATCTAGAATATTGTTGAGAATCTTTTCAGTGACATTACCAAGCTGGCTGTTACGTGAGAGTTGATCTCTCGAAAACCCGCTATGTGCGGGACTAAAAACTTTACTTGTAGCCATTTTATACAGCTGGCTGGATGTATCTTTATTACTACAGCAGTAATTCTTCCAGCTGCGTAATTTTGCTTCAGTTATTTTCTTTTTGTAATTTGCCAATTGTTGCTTGTATTTTATCCATATTTCCATTTTCAACCCTTCCGGAGCACTTTTCATTTTTCTACTAAGGGCCCTTGTATGTTGCTTTTCACGTCTTAATTCCTTTGTCCACCAGTTAGTCTTCGTAATCTTGTTGTTGTTACGGAGTTTAAATGTGTTGGTCGCTGTCTCCTGTATTGTTTTGATAATTGTTTCCATTAAATCATGGACTGCATCGGGTGATGTGCATTTATCTATAAGTTTCTCCGCATACTGAAGACATGTGGAGATTTTTCTTCCAAATTGCCTTGCTTTTTGCTTTGATAGTGAAAATCTTCTTAATTTGATGTCGGGGATTTCTTCTGATAATTCAAATGAGATGTAGTTATGATCTGAGTGGCTTGGATCACCAAGAACTTTCCCTTCTTGTATTTTATTGGAGATACTCAATGTTGACAGCGTCAAGTCCGGCCATCCTTTACCATTTGTTGTTTCAAATGTAGGAGTGTCTGAAGAGAGGTTATGTATATACAGATTGTGTGTAGCAATAAAGTCAGCTAGTGTATGTCCTCTATTATCTATTATTGTAATGCCACATTTGATGGTGAGCATTGAAGTCACCTGTAATCACGTGCTGTGATCTTCTGAGATTACTAAAGATATTTTCTAATGTGTGGAGATTCGGCCCCATATCTTCTCGTGGTGAGCAGTAAATGGAAGCAATTAATAGCTGTTCTGATTTACAGTTAATACTTATCGTCATCACATCTCTATGGCTTAATATAATTGTAGGGGACCATTTGGTATTGGTGACTATAATACTGGCACGTGGGTTAACTATAGGATCCTTTTCAGTAGATTGAAATATTTGCCAGTGAAGGGGAAGGCATCTAACTTCACCTTTTACGCAATACAGTTCAGTAATGCAAATTACATCATGATTGTTATTTTCAATTACTTCACTAAGTTGTTCTGACGCCTTTTTTCCTCTGCCTAAGTTTATTTGAAGGATTCTAAGCTTGTCCTGTGGAGGCGAATTATTGTGTAAAATTGTCGTAAACAGTTGGGATTGGGGAATTGAAAGGGCGGCGGTAGTACTTGATGGATTCATGTACAGAAAGGGAAGTTTAAATTAACTTAAAAGAAACTAGGTAGTAAGCTAACTATTCTTCTTGCTTTGATGTGTAAACTGCAGCAGCTTTAATTTTTGAGATTTCCCTCTGATATAATGGGCATTTGGGGGAGAATGCAGCATGTGAAGTATTGATGTAGGTTCCATATGTGCAGTTGAACAGTTTACAGTTGATACAATCCGGCACGTCTTCTTTGCAATTACTTATGGAGTGAGGTCCGCCACAGAAAGCGCAATAAGTCCTAAATTTGCATGCACTACCAGAATGTGAGAAATCTTGGCATCTGTAGCATCTCCTCACTCCGTAGAATTCTGCGATTGGGAGAATGATCCAATTAATTATAATTTTCCTACGTTCAATACATTTTGATAGAGTACGAGGGGAGCATTCGAGAACCCACTTAATGGTGTTGGGGTTTTTGCCTTTTGTGTAAAAGAGAGGTGAAATCTCCTCTTCATCAATCCTTAGTTGGTCAACTAGTTCTTCGAGAACTAATTTTGGTGGTAATGTATTCGTGATATTATTGATTGAGATTTTCGGTTTTTTAACCCTTGGTGTTTTTATTTCTATTAAGTTATTTGCTTCTTCGGAAACGTTTATGGCGTTAGTAATCTTGTTGAGTTCTTCCTTTGAAGTTCTGTTGATCGCGATGCCTCCATTCTTAATATTTGCTATATAATCAATACTGGAATTTATTTCTTTGAGGGGAAGGATCTGATTTAGTTTCTCTGTAATATGGCATTTTAGCTCTTTCTTTGGGTATAGCAAAATAGTTGGGTTATTTTTTCTTGGTACCTTTGCTACAGCATCAGCATATGAAATTTTAGGAACATTATTATCCTCTAATAATGACGGCATTGTTTCTGTATTAATTAAGTCTGTGGTGAAATCATCGCACTGACATGTGACGGCGTGGGAGGGATGCGGAATACCTATCGGAAATGGAACGTCGCTTACGTTACTGATCCCATTACTTGTAGCAATATCTCTGAGCTCATCGAGCATCTTTTTAAGCTTTGTGAACATTCCTGGTGGGATGATGCGTTTTCCGCCTCGTCTAGTACTGGCTAGATCTAGACATGCATGATAAAGATTTACGGCTCTTATATGGGGTTCTTGGCGTACTGTTGCTGTTTTTTCCGGTGGTAAAAGCATACTTTCCGAGTTGACGGACACTGGGCTCGAAGGACGTGTAGTTTGAGCTATGCTGGAAGCTGACTATGAGGGAATTACTATTATAAATTGTAAACAGTTATACTGTGATAAGTTGCACACACTCCTGAGAAATGTCGTAGTACAGAGATAATTGAATGGAAATGCTTTCTATACGTAGAGAGCCATTATTTTTTTTTTTTTTTTTTACTAATCAGATTAGATGAGTTAAATATAAAATATATAACAAAAAACAAGTACAAACATAATAATAGAATGTTAAGAACAAATAGATTCTATTCAGTGCAATAAATGAAAAAAGTAACTAATATAAGAATGTAACTTATTAAAAACATTGGTAAAATGAAATACAAAATGTTAGGCCGAATATATATTAAGTCAACTGCGTTACTCAGCACTTAAGAAAATAAGTAATATTAAGCACCTTAATTCATCATAATTAGGATAAGTTAGTAAAGCAACATCTTTATTGTACACAACATGCAGATAATTCTTTAATTATCTCAAACTTACCATGCCTCATAACATTGCGGAAGAATGGAATCTAACACGCCGTTTTCGACCGAAACATCTTTACAGCTGGCTTCCTTACTAAGCCTTGTAAACCATGCATGGCAAGACAAATGTTTATTTCGTTTTCATTCGTTAGAACCCAGATTTTTGTTCAGCTTTTTGATTTTAGGGTTCGGCTTTGGATATATTTTGTGCATATCTATTAATTTCTGTGGTGATAAAGTGCAACAAATTGTTATCAAAAAAAGCTCGTAATATTCAGTTTGTTGCGTTCAATTTGCGGTATCAACAGTTTCACCTACTTGTGCTGGTCGAAACGGAAACCTTGGAGGGGCAGGAGCAATGAATTGTAAACATAACAGCTTCTATTCTCTATAGGTAGCAATATCACTATCGTCATCACGTTCTGTATATTCGTCTGTAGAGACATCGGTATCCGATCTGGAAGGAGCTAAACTGTATTCCTTATCAACGTGTGAATAAAACATTACAAAAAAAATTAATATCAATTTAACGCAAAAACACCCTAAATAACAATCGAAATTAAATATCTAAAAGCGAAACTCTCATTCCCAACACGTGTGTGGTTTTAGCTGAGCATCTGAACAAGCCCCCATTAAAGTCAGTAGCGCCAATTAAATTAGTGAATTAAGTCTCAAATGATTATCCTAAATTGAATACGAACTCAATTCGGTCCTTACGAAAGTGAAACGCTCATTTTTCTACTGCCCGAAGTCAGTTCAGGCATCAGAAATAGTAGTTGCCCAAACTGTTGTCCGGCGACACTGGCAAAAGGGGTTAAAAATCCTTGACATCATCGAATCGGAACTGTTTACATGTCAGATATATATGATGAAGGAAGTTGAATTTTTTTTAATTTAATGAATAAAATTTCCGAAATATTTGACAGTCCAACCTGCATAAACCGCATTCATTTGTTTAAAAGTTAGTAAAGAGTTATCACAGACTTTCTGATTGATGGCCACGGACCAGAATATCATTTGTTTAGAAAAAGAAAGGTAGTACTTGTGAGATTTTCTGCACTCCTAAGACTCGCTTTTAATATTTTAATAGTATCTGTGTTAATTTACATGATTCAACTAGATACGGAAAATTGATTCTGATTGTGAAAAACACTGATGTTCATTTTGTTACAATGTTTTTCTTCAATCTAATTTTTTTAATCAACATGTTTGTATATTGTGTAAACGCAAATCATAGTTATGGAAACATGTATTCTAACAATGATTGTAATGATAACTCATATAAAAAATCAAATCTGTACCTTCAAATCGTTGAATAGGATTTATACCACCAGTTTGTAGATTTTCAGAGAATATTTTTATATTTAGATAAAGAAAATATTTCCGCTATCCGCGTAAGATTGTTTAATGGCTTGTAATTCGGGCCACTAGCCTTTTAGGACTTTTATTTAGAATTCTCGTTTTCTTCGTATTATTAAATGCTAATTCTTAACAGAGTTTAGTACAATAGATCATGGACTCTACTGTGTTGTATCGTCAGAACGGAAATCACATTCCTTTGTTAACCTGAGATAGTGAAAACCGTGCGGGAGTCGAATTTAACAAATTATGTTTGCATCAGTTTGGTAAGCTTTATTACAAAACTAAACTGTATGTTGAAGACTTAGCCTAATGACTTACTTACAAATGATCTTACCCTGTTGAAGAATTAGTACCTTTAACCACTATTTAATAGTAATTACAAAGTAAATTTGGTGAAAATCCAAATAAAAGCTGATTGTCGTGGTTTATAACGGAAAATATAACAGAAAGCTAAAACAATGACTTTTTAATAAACACGTATGGCAAAGATGAGGTTGTTTTCTTTTGTAGTTATATTCCAAATATTTATAAACACAATATTTAATTAAATACTAAATATGTGATATCTCTAGCCTAGAGCTAAAATCCGACGTAGCTAAGCAGTAGCACAGCCACTATATATTTTTTGCTCTTAAGCAGGAACTACTTTCATTCAGGCTGTGGCGAATACTCCAGTAACTGAGCTAAATTAATACTTTTCAGATGTGCCACATTGAGTTTAAATTTGTATACCTATCTGATCCGAGCAAACATTGCGGCATGAGCAAAGACGAATTGCGTATATCAAAACGTAACAGCTAGCGAAACTTAACGAATAGTTGTCGCAAACTTCCATGTGAAATTATTTTATGCGCTTCCGAAACTCAAAATTAGTTTTAATTTTTGGACTCAACGTTCAGCTGGAAATAAACGAATATTTTTCGTTATTTAAAATTCTCAACAAATTCAATTAATCACGATATGCTTCGAAGAAAGTTTTATCTACACGACAAGAAATACATCTTAAATTTGCTTAAAGACTGCTTAGCTTTTATGCGTCAACCACATGAACAGTTATGCCTTTAAACACACTTCCCTTGAAAGCAAACTTTCTCGACTTCAATCCTTCGAAAAAATAATGGATCGCACAGTATGGACTAAGACAAATGAACAAAGTATGCATAAAATGAGGGAGTTCATTTAACAATTCAACACGATTTTTGTGATCAAAGTTAAGTTTTATCAAAGTTGAGGAAAATTGAGTTTAATTTTTGTCATTCCAAGTTAAGGCAATGTTCTATCAGAGTTAAGGTTCAGACTGGAGTAGAAAGACTTTGAGGTATATTATCCCAGTTTATTTAATTAATATAAGTTTTAAATATATTTACGCATAAAATATAAGGGAGCATATATAATGGAAATTAGAAAATAATGGGAGATATATCTGAAATTAGTGAATTCTAGTGGAAACCACGAAAAAATGATATTCTCGATATCTGAGGAACTATCCGCAAATTTTCGAAAACATCCGAAGCAATTTCTCGATAAAATTGCTTCAGAAAAAACTTTTGTGGTTGTTTATTAATGAAATTCCTGTCTTACCTATTACATTATCCTACAGTTCAACATATTTTAAAGATATTTGTAGAATGACACGAAGGTTGAGATTTAACTAAACAACGCGTTTGGTAAAATGCTACTTCCTCATTCAAAACGAAACTGATAATCAACCTACTAAAATCTTGTATCAAATTTCCGTCATTTTGCACTTGGTTATCTCCTTTAACCGCATTCTTCGGAAATTGTTAATACACACATAATTTTGTTAAATATTAAGTTACGTATGAACTTTAAAGGCGCCAGAAATAAATCTAAAATTAAAAGCTACTGAAGAACATAGCTAGAGTTTATCATATCAAAACAATAGTGGGTTAAACATGGTGTGAAGTGTAGACACAGATATCAAGTCAAATAAATAAATAACATAGTTTAACATAAGGAAACATTTTCATAAATTTGCGTGGTGAAATGTAAGAGCAACATAAACCCAGTACAAGTGATCCGGTACTTAAAATAGTAAAAATTAAAACACACAGATAACTGAAGGTTACATTTGTAGTTAAAACATATGGTGGCTTTATCTAAATATGAGAACTGAAGAAAAATAAGACAACATGCCTGACTTAAATTATTTAATTTCCACAAAAGGAGGTGATAATTTTAATGAGACCGTCTAGTGAAATTTCATAAAAATATTTAAAATTTAAAATAGGCATGCCAAGATTTTAATACATATTTATTTAATTCAAGCACATTAAAACGTACACAAAAATATTCTTAAGAGCTCTGTTTATTGCCTATAAATTACTGAATTTACTACTAGATAACCTTCCTGATTAAAATTCAGACTATCTCTGGCTTTACTGAATGGCAACACGCTGCCACGTCGAAGATAAAAATTATTTTATTTCCGGCTTCTGCAACACATTGCTTTCTTGGAGCCAAGCTTCTTAACTGAGATCGAAATAATACATATTTTTCACCTAAATGACACATGTCTGGCGCGCTTTTTTTTTTTTTTTCCAAATGCTAAGATTTGAAAAGAAAATTCAAAAAAAAAAAAAAAATCCAAACATGCACTAAAAATCATGACCATTATTTTTTCATCCTTTTGTGTAATTTAGAATAAACATTTGTGATTTTTTTTCTGCTTCTAGCGTTTTCCTTGTTATACAAAACAATGTAAATGGACTCTGAATCTTATATCATCCGGCGTCTTTGTAAAAAATGTTGAAAACCCCCATGTAGATAATCAATATCTTTTATTTAAAAATTATTATAATATATACATATTCATATTAATTTATTAATCTGTTGTTTGTTTATATCTTCATTTCTGGAACGACTGATAAACTACTTTCTAGTAAAATTGTCCTACATTTTGTGCAAACTACTTATGTAAATAGTTGCTACCAAACTTATGTATACAAAATGAAATGTTTTATAATACTTAAACTTGCATTCCTGAAACATGTTTTTATCATTTAATCACAAGTTTCAGAAGTTAATCTGAAACTATCTCCAATGGAGATACGTGTAAATAATACTTGTAATAGCAACTGATCAAATAAATATGTACCTTACTAAACTACTTCCTGGTAATTATACACTGGAAAGCAATTTCTCGAGTCAGTCTCATAATCTTGTAATAATTATTAATATGTATATATCACAGATATTCCTACGTTATTACCTGGCTCGGTGAGCTTACATTTTCTATTCTTATATATCGGTAAATTGTGCCTTTTCTACTCTAAACATAATTGAATTATTTGGTTTTTATATTCCAAATAAAGTTTTTATGAATTCTGTTAATCTGTATGTAATAGTTGTAGAATTATCAACAATTTAAAAGCAGCGTGTTTTGACTAACTACCCGCCATTTATTCACATTTGAAAATCTGCAGAATCTGCAGAATTATGTCACTTTGTACAGTGAAAACTCAGGCTAAACTTGCTGTTCTGTGCACCGAGATACCAAATTGCTTGTTTTTGCGTAAAAACTTGTAATTTTAATTGTAAACATTGATTTTTTAATTGTATTTGATGTTTTATGTTTTTCTGTGCTTAATGAAGTGCGAACAATGTTGTGTGAATGATGTCTAATGAAGAAGTTTTATGTATTTTTTCTTTTCCGCGAGTTTTGAACCGAATTAGTTGAATGAGAAATATATCTCCGATGAAATTCGAGGAAATATGTTTAAATGAAATGCAGCAAAAAAAAAATAATCTAACTTAAAAGGCCATGCAAGAAAGTCATATGATGTCCACATCAGATTTTTCTGAAAGGCGACAATCTCACAAGCTGGAAATAAAATTGTTATATTGCGAACTGTGTTTCCTATATTCGCTTTCAAACGGTTGATTTTGTTAATAAGAAATCTCATGTGTACACAATATGACTTCATTGCACGGAATATTAAATTATACGTATTTTTTCTTGCATTTCATTTAAACTTTATTGGATTGAATTCGTTGATAGCGCATAGAATAAATGCATTTTTTAAAATTCACTATATTTGTTTACCATAGTGGCAGTCTGGCGCTAAGTTCTCTTAACATTTTATTCATTTTATAACTCAGAATGCACAAAATTGATATCATCTGAAGAATTACCTAATCGTTGCCACATGTTCTATTCAAATATCATAATAAATCTAAAACAATGTATAAAAGAAATTAAACAAATCCCCCCCCGAAAAAAAAGGGAAAAAAGAAACGGTTTTTCACAGACGATTCAGCATTTCTCATTCGTTTAATTCACTCCTCACTTCGCTACAAAGCTAAAATACATAAAAACTCAAAATATCTATATTAAAAATTACGAAGTAAATCGTAAACACTTATTTCCTCATATAAATTACAGAACGAGTTATGCAAGATTTAATTCGCAATAATAAAAGAAGACGTTATCTTTGTTGTTCGAGAATTAGTTTCTCTAGATTGGCAACAAATCCACTATTCCGCCAAATTTCAAATGTAAACTACCATGGCCGCCATAGAAAAACATAATTAGACTTAGCCGCAATTAAACAACTTTTAAATTGTTGATAACTCTAAAAATATTGCATGCAGATTTACTAAAGGCATAAAAACCTTAACCAGAAGATAAGAACAACATAATTCAATCATTTTTAAAGCAAGAAAAGTACAATTTGCAAACTTATATGAATAAAGAAACTGAGATCACTGAGCCGGGTAACTGAGTGGATATATATATATACACGTATTTATATACTTTTGGTGCAGCGGATTGCAACCAAAATACGAAGTGCATATCTACATGTTATAGCAGTCCTATATGCAAACTTTCAATATTCTGTGACCACTCGTTTTTGAGCTGTACGAGATACGTACGTACTCACAGACGCCACGAAAAATTCTCTTTACAAAATGGATAATTTCATTGAAATATGATGCCTGAAACCTTTCATGATTACAATATATCCTTTGTACTTCGTACCAGAAAGTAAACATGCATTAAATTCGTATAAATTATTTAATAAATAGAAAGAAAATTAAAAATACAAATTTCGGTCTTCGAGTGCCGATGTTCGCGTAGTGTTAAAATTTCGGTAGTTCTAGGTGATGTCGAGTTTCCACACTGCAAGAAACATTCATGCAGACATACAGATTCTTCATTATTTAATTCCTCTTAAGAGTAAAACACGGTGATAACATCTGGTGGGGGCAACAATTTGAAGAGTGAATCGGAGAGAAAACCTGCATTTGCAAAAATTATATTTCGAGACTAATAGTACCTCTGATGCTAACAATACCATATAAACCATTGATTTCTGCACGCTAAGACAGTGTAATACTTCTTCTATCTCTTGAGAAGTATAAAATGCATACAAAGTGGCGGCATGGTAAACTCCACGGCACGTACTCTATTGATTGTTTCGCATGAAATGCTAAAGAAACGGGATTCAATCTCTTGTGACAACTAGATGCTTCTGTTGGCTGCTATATAGACTGTTTAACAGTTCTGTGTGTATTACTCTGGAGAGAGTGTCTCATGCAAAAGTACTCATGTTTGTTGAAGTAATCGCTCTACCATTTTCCGAAACTAATGATATAGAAGCCTGATTTTTAATGAGATATTTCGGGTCTCATCACGCTTTGCAAAATTTGCTGATTTCGTTGCTCCAGTTTTGCAAAAATTATTGACACAGAATATCTGGTAGAGATAATAACTCTTTATTTCCTGTTACTTAGGAATATATATGTTTGTCGATTTCTGTTCTACGTATGTATCCGATACTTTATACTGTTTTTCTGTTAAAGGACACCATTGCGAAATCTGATTGCTTATACTTTGCTATTTCTAAGCAACTCTTGTTATTATACGGCTTTTGTTAGATTGTCAGACCGAGTTGAATGTTATTTAAAATACCACTCTTTGGTATATTTCTTCCATGTTAAATTTTACCATTCCAAACTGTTATAGAGTTTTGAATACATTACTCTAGAATTTCACATCCTATTAAAGGAAAACGTTTGTTCTATTGATAATTTAACGAATGGGTATTTCAGGTCTTAGTAAAATTTAAAGAAATGTCTTAAAATGAACAATGTGTCTATTTTATAATTCATTTTGTATTTTCTATATTACATTATATTCTAAAATGTATAACGTAAAGTCAATTTTCATTTGCTTTTATACGCTATAAATGGGAAGCATGCTTTAAGTCTTAAGTTATACGGGATAATTCTCTAAAATCTGCATAAACGTAATTTTTGCCGTTCACTAAATTACGCCTGAAACGGCAAAAATTCCTGAATCATCTTGACTTTTTACTTAAATGTAAATGTAAAAAATTGATCCCCAATTTTATTCAAATCAAAACTAATCAAAAACTTTCGAGTCGCGTTTCAAGAATTCTGTTAAATTGCAAGCTTGCCTTACTTCGGTCCGTGATAAGGGATACACGTCAACAATTGTCCAAAGTTGAACATGAACTCTATAAGCTTCATCTGGAACTCGCTAAATCATATCCAAAATTCACTGGCCTTGAGCAAAAGTCTTGGTCTAGAACGGAGAATGCAGTTAACCATCATAAAAACACCCTTGCAGTTAAATTCGAAAAACTTCTTTTACAGTCTTCCAGTTCAAGTAGTTCAAAAAATCTTCCCATTGTAAACATCAAGCCAATAGTTAATATTTCTAATGTTAGTCTTTCAGAAGAACAAGAGAGAATTCTAAAATATAATTTTAACTTCTCACAAACCTGTAAACCCTCGATTCCAAAGATTTTGGCTCCTATCGAAAAAGCTTTCAAGTTCAGTAAAGTTTCAGATTCACAGAAAGAAATGATTAGGCATCTTATCGCTCATAATGTGAAATTCAATAATAAACCTTTGAAACCAAATCTAACTGCGAGAGAAAGAGCTACAATGCGCGAAATTCATTCTAACCCGGATATTATCATTTCAAAGGCCGACAAAGGTGGCCAGATAGTCGTCATGGATAAGAACACTTACATCGATGGTGTCACTAAACTCTTAAACGAAGGACCATATAATCCGATCCCTAAAGATCCTTCACCTTCGGACTTATCCAAAATAAAAACTGCGATCAAATCTTCGCAAATCATTTCAAGCAACTTAAAACATTCGCTTATCCCATCTGTTGCGAATTGTGCCAGATTATATGCTCTTCCCAAAATTCATAAAAGTGGTATTCCTTTCCGCCCTATTGTATCAAATTTAGGTACTGCCTCGTATCCTTTAGCTAAATATTTAGTTTCTAGATTTTCCACTCTATTAGACAATAACATTTACACCATAAAAAATTCAATAGAGTTTGTAAAAAAGGTTAAAAACATTTCTCCTAGTAATTTACTCATGGTTTCTTTTGATGTAAAATCATTATTCACCAATGTCCCAGTGGAGGGTGCATTAAGATGTCTAGAAACCAGACTTCGCGAATTTCATTTCTCTTGCATCGAAATTGATGAGCTAATTTCTCTCACTCAAATCTGTTTGAAACAAACACATTTTGTTTTCCAAAATAAATATTACAAGCAAACTGAGGGATTAGCCATGGGAAGTCCCCTCAGTCCCATCCTGGCTGATATCTACATGCATTATTATGAATCAAAATTGTTTGAAACTTTAAACTTCCCGGTATGGTTCCGCTACGTAGACGATACTTTTACCCTGTTTGAAGGTAATAAAGATGATTTAAATAAAGTTCTTTCAACAATGAATTCTATTGATCCTGCTATTCAGTTCACTTTTGAACTTGAGACTTGCAATTCTCTTCCGTTTCTCGACATTCTGGTCACACGTAACACATCAGTACTACAGTTTACCGTAAACCTTCATCGGTTTGCCTTCCACCACACTTTAAATCATGTCATCCGACTAAACAAAAGTTAGCTTCATTTTATTCCTATGTTTTCCGTGCTCTTCAAGTTTGCTCCTCCAAACTAGCCCTTAATGAAGAACTAAATTATTTAAAAGCAATAGCTATTGACAGGGGCTTTTCACCCAACATTATTAATCAAGCAGTTAAAAAATTCTCATCTCAACACACTAAAAGCCACACTCTTATTTTAGGAGATTATAAAAATTCTGTTGTCATTCCCTTCTTTCCATCAATTAGCTATAAAGTTGCACATATTTTGCAGAAATTTAACTTTCGGGTTGTTTTTTCTCCCATCAATAAAATTCCAACTTCTATACTCAAGGACGCCATTCCGGATATGAATTCCTGGGGTATTTATAGGATTCCTTGCCAATGTGGTTTAATTTACATTGGCCAAACTAAGAGAGCCTTAAAATTTCGCGTCAAAGAACATGAGGCATATGTTAGAAAAAAGGAAACACAGAGGTCTTCTGTTGCTCAACATTGTTGGTCCGAAAATCACACTTTCAATTTTTCTGCTGCCAAAATTATTCAAAAAACATCTTCCATTGGAGAACTGGATTTTCTAGAGGCATTTCACATTCATAAAAATCTTTCTGTTCTAGTTAACGATCCTAATTCCAATCCAAATTTGCCTTCGGCTTTTAGAGAAATTATGTTTTAGTTCTGGTTTCGCCAACAGATGGCGCCACTTGCTTATTCTTGTCCAGGCTTTCTTATCTTATCTAATCATTATTTCCTATCTTGTTCATTTGCGGTTTTGCAGCTGAAGATGATGGTTCGGTAAAACCATCGAAACTAGTCCTGTGAAAATTTTGTAGGTATAACGCTGATTTTTGTTGTTTGACTTCTGAATTAGTACTGCTTCACATTATTTCGTAATAATTATTTACATCTCCTCCATCTATGCCTGTATCAATTTTTTCATCGGGTTATTTGTCAATATATCCTGGTAGAATTAGAAATATATTATTAGAAAAGGTTTTTCCTGTATCATCTGCAAGGAACAGAAATTTAAAGCGATGAATTTTTGGAATGAATTTTAGTCAGCATTTGAAGTTATTTAGAATTCCACTGCAGTGGAAAATACTCGTATGATATTTAGATTTCTGTTGCATTAAAAAATATTTAAAAGCTGCATAGAAATATTATTTTGAAATGCAAACATTTTAAGTACCAAAATTAAAAGTATTTAAAAGGTAGCTATTGTCATTGATGATAGATTAATTGACTTGTCAAGGTAAACAAATCAAGTCTTCAGTACATAAACAATATATTTTTTATTCTGGGGGGTGAACATTGTTATTAATGGTGATATAATCAAATAAATAACAAAGAATCTGCAAGTGAAACGTATTTTACCATTTCTTTGAATTTAGATATTTTTCCGAATATTCCAAGCATTTAAAAGAAATATATTTCACAATATTTTACATATTTTGTGACTGTGAATGTATTCGTAGTTCCGGAAGTTCTGAATATTTGCAGAAACACATATTTCGGTCTATGATTTAGCTGGCTTCGTAAGTTAAGAAATACATTTTTCTTTAATATTAACAAATGATTTTATATTAATAAGCAATTGGTACATTTGTAATTCCCCCCAAAAATTCTTTAAGACTAGCAAATACGTACATAAATTTGATTCCCCCCAGTATGTGTGACGAGTACGTTCCATTAGACTTCGTGATTATTTTGTAACAGCTCTACTTATTGCCAAAATTGGATCTTTATGCATATATATATATATATATATAATGCATACAACATACATGCAAAGATATGATAGCTGTTAATATATCATAATTGACTAAACATTACAAATACTGTTTCTCTTTCAAGATTTGTACTTTCAAATGTTTTCATAACAACTTCTGTATTTATTGAGAATTGTCATGAATTTCGGTCTTGACGAGTCTTCGACCCGAGGGTCTTTACTCCTACATTATTTCCTCTACTGGGGCAGTCTTGGCAAGCATAAATTTTCCTTAAAAAAGGAGCATGTTAACATCTTTAAGAACAGGAGGAAGGCGAGCGTGTCACCATCTATTGACGGTGGAAGTAATAAGCGTCTTGGAGTTTAATAAGCAGGACGAACGTAGTAGAGGTTACCGCAATTGTAAGGATGAAAGTAAAATTGTTGCATAAGAGAAAATGAGTGTATCAAGAGTGGTGAACGTAGCGAAGTGGTGAGGAGAGTAATATTATCCATATGGTCACTGGAGGTGAAATTAAAATTTTTTGCAGGTCACTTGATGCAATATATACAAGTCCTTTGCGGTTTAAGGTTCCGCTGAGGATCGAACCCTGAATGCTATGAGTAGCGAAGTAGTGAGGGGTGACCGCTCGGCTATGAAGCTCTTATTTAGTTAGAAAAAATTCTACTGATACAATACTACACACAGAAATATTTTTAAAATGGTGTTTAAGAATGCTGTTGAATTTTCAGAGACACAGTAACAATTTAACTGGTTATAACTTTAACAGAGCAGAGATGTCAAACAGAAAAAGAAATGCTCCAATGCCAAATTAAAATATTTGATCATAAAACAAATGTAATTACAGTTAACTTACTTTCGAACTTGAAGATTGATTATCAAGTATAAGTTAATGTTTAATAAAAGAATTTCATGAAAACAACATAAATTGGAAGTACAATGAAAATAGTAGATTTTATTTTACCAAAATAGCTTAGTACAATGATTTTGTCAATGTATTCGTTATGTTTATTTATGGAAAATTAAGAGAATGTAACCTATGTTATGAATATAAAGGTAATTTTTATTTTTAACTCTCGCTAATTAAATATAAAACATTTACAAAAGTTTGAATATTTGGTGTAAAATTCGATTTTGCATTATTAAGATTAAATGCCCTTTCCACCGATTACTTTTCTTGATTTAATAAATCTCCTTTTGGTCTTTTTTACACCTTATACGAGTTTCACCAACTTTGGTAATGTATACCGTGTGAGAACTCTGGAAAACGTAAGCGACTTCTCGTTATGTTTTGGAAATTACAACAGAGGTTTGGAATATGTGTAAAAAAAAACCCTTTTATAGACTCGGACAAATTAACAGAGTGCACAGCGTGTTCATACAGAATCAGACAGCATTTATGGCGTAAATCAAAAGTAACGAAATGAATTCAATTAAGTAAATTTTAGTTAGTCCGAAGGCTACACAGAAAGAAACTGCACAAATTATCTCAGACTTAATATTGTAGTATGATATTCAAATAGATTCTCCCATCTAAAACCTCTTCCTTTCAATACTACTGCTTTCTACCTCATTCGAATACACTCAAAATTAGCATTCTGGCAGGAAAATTGAAAGGAAGAAAGAAAAGCTAATTATCATAAAATAGCTGGTTAATAAAAATAAATGAGAACTCTACAACCTCAATTCACTATTTTAATTTAACCATTTTCATTTTTATGCAGCCTTTATATCGAAGTATGCATTTATTTTGGTGTCAATAAACTTAATTCTTTCATTTTTTACCCGATTACATAACATCACATGCGACAGCTATAAATATGAAAAACATATGCATATATCCAGCAGCGTGTTAATTTCTTTTGAATATATGGTGTCTGTAATCTACAAAAGAAAACTGTAAATTCAAAATACAAGATGTAAAACATAGGTCTCATGTTGGATAATATAAGAAAGTCACACTTTCTGGTATTACAGGTCCTACAAATAATAAAAAATAATAATTAAAAATTAAACACTGTGTAGAGAGTAAAAAGCATAATGCAGAAACTTGTTGAAAAATTAACATGTATATCACTTTGCCCGAGTATTATGGTCAAAATCCCATTCTGTATAATAATATATGCATTTGACATTATTAGGTATTGCTAATTAAATTAACATTTAAATACTTCAATGAAATATTAAGAAAATGAGAAAAATTATGAATACTACTTACTATATGATATGAATTTTTAAAGTGAGCTAATTAATAAACAAAGAGCAAAATATATAGCTCCATATTCTTTACACTGAAGTCTACTTCATGCTTATTATATCATCATTAGTTATGAGGGCAGAATATTTGTGGTCTTCACCTTGAAAAATCATAAGGAACATTTTAATAATATAGGAAAATTTCATATAATGGCCAGTAGCTGAAATGAATGAAATGAGTATTTTAAATTCACTAGAAATTTAGGGTCGTGTAATGTTTAAATATTTCAAGTTTTGGATGAAAGTATTTAAAATGTCTTCTTTTTTGGGGATGGGTTGCTTTAACTGCTTTTGGGCTACAGATTTCAGCCATATAATCTCATAAATAGCTTTTAAAGATTAATTTTTTAACCCAGGCAGATCATATTTCCTCATATGAAATTATTGTTTAAAATTTATTCACTGCCTTACTTATTCATTACACACAATATATTAATATACTAATTAATCATATATTAATACAATATTCAAATACTAATAATTAAATCCTTAAAAAATGTTCCTCTATTAAAAGGAAAAACATTTTAAAATGTCCAATTGAGCAGTACTTGTTTTACCTCAAAATATGTCACTATTGTATTATTTTTCAAATTCGTTATTAATACATGAATTAAGTAAACTCAAGTATTATTTAGAATCGAGGATTAGTGATATGGAATGTTTAGAATGTTCAGGGTTTTATGGAAAAGTACTACTGAATTGTAAAAAGGTTTATTAAAATTCAAATACAGTGATCCAATGATGTAATATACACATGTAATTAATATGCACAACAAACGATTATTGTATGAAATGCATGACAGAGCAAGAATGAAAACATACATGAATTTACAATAACATAAGCTGCAAAATAAACAGAATACAAGAAAACTCACATAAATTTACAATAATATGAAACAATTAAGTGTTATGAGTAATAATATTAGTCAGATTTTTCCTTATAGTTAAATCTTCATTTTCATTGCTCTTTTAATATCTTGTGTTGGTGGTTGGCCTGCAAGCATTCTTTAAGCGATAATCTCTGTGGCACTTCATCAAACCCTAAATTGTTGAAACAAACATTATCAAATGCTAACTTGTAATGACATTAATACATGCATCATAACAAATACACAATGAATATTAAGAAAATGTTAATGTACCAATATTTCTTGTTTCAGTAGTATCAATTCTTGAAATATCATAAAAGAGGAATTAGACATTTTTGATTAAACATTCAATTATACATCCATCAATTTCAGTGTTATAGTGTGGCACCAGGGTAAATATGCGAGAAACACTAATCCCCGCGAAGATTTCTGATTTACAAAATAATTTTGGCTGTATTTTGTAAAGGTTAAAAAAATATTATCAAAAACATACAATTCTTAAGTAATTACGTATATTTTGTAGAAATACTTACTTCGGAACTGTTTGAGCTGGTATTCGTGAGAATCCTTGAGTAAATTTTTGAATGCAGAATAGTTTAACTGAGAAACAACAGAATGCAGCCAAATTATATCCCTAAGTATTCTTCACATTTCACTTTCTAATGCATGCATAATAGCATTAATTAAGAATTTAATAAAAACATTAAAAATAATTACATGAAGCAAGATCTCTAAAATTTCAAAATTGCATATAATTAAAATCTAGTTTAATATCTGCAATGCATTTTTAACTGATCATATTTTCATAAATTTAACTTTACAATCTAAGATTAATTACAATAAAGAATACTTTATGACAAAAGAATGTGAACTTCCAGATAATGTGTATAATTTAGTCTGAGATTAAAAACTATGCTAGGAAACATTCTGGAAAACCACATTTGATACGTTTTAAACTATTTTACTTTCCTAGATAATCTCAGCAAAATTATTAAATATTCATCAATCTTTTGATCGTCAGTTTCTGTTACCTGCCAGTGAGGTAGAATGTATTCACCAAGACACAAAGAATATGTATTACATACATGTAAAATATAGAAAATACAGTGGCTTTGCTCTGCGCGAGCATGCAACCTATAATTAACTTACTGCAGTTTCGGGATCTTACCCTAGACCAGTATTTTCGAGAACATTCTGGCATGCTATATAATCGCTAGTACACATACTGAATACGTGCCATTTTTCGTCAGACTGCTTTCTTCTACCGCTGCTACAAGACCTTGCAGCTGCTCCTCCCATTTTGTTCTTTCCTTTGTTAAAGCAGATATGACGTAAAGTCTAAATTTAATCTTGCTTAGTGTAAATCAATATTGAATATATAATTTTGAGAATTTCATCTAAAGGCAAAATGATCTGCTGGGAGAATTGAATAAAGATGTTTGATCTAAAAAGCTAAATCCTTCTTTGTTGTCATTTTGCAACCTTCTACCCAGCCATAACAATGCCCGGCCTATGATCTAGTTATATTGTCAAGCTTTGGTCATTCCTGTGCCTGCCAAAATATTACATATATACGTATGAAAATTATTAATATAAGCTACATAATGTAATATACTACGATTGTTTTGTCACAGTAATTAGAATAAAAGTAGGAAATATTGCCGTGTCTTGCAAAATATCAACTAAATCTGTACACAAGATAGGAAATATCAGCTAAATCTAAACACAAGAATTTTCCATTAAAAATTTCTGTGCAGACCTGATAATCATTATATATAATGCTCTTTGTATAATGTACTGAACTGTAAAGCTCCATGTATACAAAACATTTCAAGACACTCGATATTTATTCTGTTGCAGAAGCAGACTGTTTATTTTCAATATATATAATGATAAGCAAAGATGATACGTGACAAATCTTTCAGTTCTATAATTTTTATATCTAATATACACTGCACTATTATGCTAATAAGCAATCTTTATTCTCAAATCCTTGCATTATATGTTTGTGATTATGGGTGGTCTATTATTCATCTGTTTTCTTATCCGTCATGGCGACTACACTAAGTCTGTTAATCAAAGCTCAGATGTATGCCTGTCTCCTGTAATTTTAAAGAAATATTTGAAGGAAAGATAGGTTAAATTACATAATAATTATATGTACTTTTCCTGTGTATTTATAGTCAGACATAACATTGAACAACTAGTATGCTTGAAAATGCCCAAGTGGGATTTGAATGGCTTCAGTAACATATACTGGAAAATTAAAAATAAAAGTATTATAAAAATATTGCGTCCATTTAGATGGCTTAAATAATAGTTGTGTAATAAAAGAACATTTTAGGTATGATATTAAGTAATTAATTTTTTTTTATTTTATCTCTTTGACCTTTAAAATGAAGAGGTAATGTTTCTAGTTGATATTATGTGAAAACCTGAAAAGCAAACAAAAACTACACTAAATCTAAAAATGTTTCCAAATTTCACTCATCTGCAAGAAACTAATAAGATCAACAATGCTTGATTAACTGAATTTGTTTGCAGATGATGATTCAAATCTGAATATAGAAGAAATGTAAACAGTATAAAAGCATACCAAACTTATATCAGTGTACGAGTCATCATATGTGTCAATGAGTGCGTACTATAAAAATTAAGTACAAGTCTTACTCTGAACTACTTAGTGTGCTTATACACTAATTTTTGCATTTTCTTAATTCATATTTTTAATTAGCATTATTACAAAATTAAATAATATCTGTAATAATTGTAACTGAAAAAATTGTATTTTAAATTTCACCTCTTTCATAATAACCACAATTAATTGCCTAGTACAAATTCATTAGCAAAGCATACAATTAAGTGCTTCACAGTATTATTAACAGTAAGGATGCTATCGCACGTGGATTTGTTTCGGAAGAACAACTGTTTGGAACAATTTTTCTGCTTTGTCACAACAGCCAATTATCATAGATCACTTTGGGGTTAACATGGGAAACTGGTTCCCCATTACTGAACCAGTTTCAATCAATTAGCTGATAGTTTACGTTTTAAATAAATTAGCTGATAGCTGATTGATTGAAAACGAACAACTTGCAATGATTTTAGAAAAAAAGGAAAAAGTCGCATGTCTTTCTTTCAATAGTAAACCAGGCAGAAAAATTGTCCGAAACAAGTTGTTCATGTGAAACAAATGCCGTGTGATAAGGGTCTCAGACATCATTACTTACATCTAACAAACATTTCGCTTCCAGAAACAAGGGTCAAAATTTTTCAGCTGCCATTCACTGTGCCAATGCCTGAAATTAAAATCATTTTATAAAAATTTTTAAAAGGATGATTCAAGTATTGAAAAATCTTAGATCATAACTTGGTCATACACACAAAATATGTTATTTTTATACCAATAAAATAATATATTGTTCAGTGCTGAATGAATTATTTAACAATAGGAGAGTGTCATTGGTTGAGAAATCACATCATAATAATAAGAGAATTTATAAAAAATGAAATAAGGGGTTTTATTTTTATTTTATTTGAATTTTACTATTTAGTTAAGAATAATTATCCTACTAACTTTAATTCATATATTCAACTCTGAAACACATTTTCTACAACTTATCTTTGGCTACTATAGTCTGTGTAGTCAGCTTGACAGATACAGTCAGCAAATGAAGATTGATCATAATTGTTACCTTGTCTTCCTGGTACATATGCAGTACATGTACATGTTTTCCTACAACTTGCACGATGGCATACATACTTTTTCACTGCAGAAATATACAATTTTATAAAGAACTAATTTGCAATAATATATAGCACACATGAAAACAATCCAAGCATACTTTATATTAAAGTGCAATGTCGTGTAATCATTGATGAAAATTACACACATCAAAATATACTTTATTGTTGACTTTACTATTACTTTAGAATTATTAAAAATCATCATCAATTCCTATATGCTGTACAATCATCTGCCTTTTAAAAATAGAACTTGTTACATTTAATATTTCAACAGGTTTTTCTATTCAATAGATATTTGATAATATAAAGAGTTAAGTAAATGTGAACTAATTATATTTTATTTTTACCAATTCTTTACAGTTGTACCACAATTCATTACATTACGAGTTCATTACATTATTTTATATCATATTAACCTCAACCAAAACATTTCAGCACATTTTGAGATAAAAGACTCAAGTACCTTGCAACAGTCTTAGCTGTAATAAAATTACGCTGTACATACTAATAACTTTCTTCTTGAAGTTTCTCGAAAATGATGTTTCTTTTCGTATAAAATTAAAACAGTAAGGAAATAAAATTATTTCTTAAAACATCTTTCTTAATGTTACATTATATAAAAATTTAGGAAATGTTAAAAAATGTTTATGAACTGTATATGTGTTAAAATATAACATATCACATATTGCACATATAACATATCAAATTTAGTGAAATGGGAAAATATATACATACCTGAAAGCAATCTTGCGATAGCATTTGGTTTGAAGCTCTTGCGCTATCCACTGAGGCATCTGCATTTACGCAGACTTCATTTACCCATTTTTTGCACTCTTCAATGGAATTTAAACTTGATCGTATCGTTCAAATTTCTAGTTGTTGGAGCAGTACAGGAAAAAAAATCTAATTTTACACAGTAATTACTTTACATTGCACATATACTCTACGAAGACTTAAACGCCGGATTTGTTTACAATCAGATGGCGGTACATTTACCACATACCGTATTTATCTTCTTTTCAAATCGCGCCAACATAATAATTACGCCAAATTGGTTTCTGGGCATGCGCAGTATGCGACATTCGTTTAACACTGTTCAATTCAATGTGCGGTCTGCCATTACGCGCCCGGGGCACAGACTCCGGCTTGCTCCCCTCTAGGTCCGGGACTGCTTCTGAGAACCGTTCGCAAAGACTTCGTGACAATAAAATTTGCAAAGACCAATAAAATTTGTTGTCAGCATTTCTGATCCCTCTTTCTTTCTGTGAGTTCTTCAAATCCAGGAAAGGGTAATGCGTGCATTTGGTGCATGTGAGAAAAAATTCAAATGTCAAATGTTCTAGAAATTCCTTGCCAAACATAAACATTTCCAGTGGTGTTTTGGCTTGATAAGCAGTACATTTGGGTTTCAATTCACTCTTTTCACATGTAGATCTTTATCTACCCACTCCAGAATTTTCTCAAACTGACACTTAAAATAAAATGTCTAAAATTATTAATTATGAATAAGAAAAAGGCAGTATAAGAAAATATAAGCAATATTATATAACGTTTACTATGAGAAACTGTACTAACTTCGAAACACGAAATGGCTAACGAAATGGTTGCTACACCATTTTCCAAGTAGCAGTGCTTTACTTAGTGATGCTATACAGCCATCTATGACCGACAGTTGAAAGTTCTAATAATATATAATGAATAAACACAGGAATGGAATATGTTAAGGCATTTACAGAAGAATAAACAAATTTAAACTTTTTTCTACTAGAGTGGACATGATGCAACAAAGGGTTAAGTGAATTAAATTCTTTTTGCGCTTTTATTACATTTTCCTAAATTTTTCGATTCCTAATTTTTTCTATTTCTCTTTTCTTATAACACACAAGCAATTTTTTAAATATGAGTGAGCCCTAAGCGCTAAGTTCGGTAAGGTCACAAAAGACGGTAATTTGAATGTGTTCAAATCTAGGCAAATGAGTTAACTGCAGGGGAGCTTTCGTGGTTTCCCCTCATGTAAACGAAATACGAATTCTTTTCCTTTAAACGTCCTTAACGAGACGCGACTCTTTTAGTCATATAATCTTCAAGTGCTGTGAACAATTCTAATCTAAATTTTTATGATATAAAATTTCATATAAATTTATTCTACCTGCCGCTTTTGTGTACATTATATCTATGAATACAAACCTGTGATTAATATTGAGAATACTATTGATGCAATTGATGTTATAATTAATACTGAAAATAATGTTTAAGCTAAAAATCAGTTTGAACCCTTTTTTATAATAAGGAACATGCGCCAAAGATTTTGGATTATGGTAAAGCACACAGGGGTTACTTACCTAAAAAAAAGAGTTTTTTTAGGGAAACAGGCTGGTAATTCACCATACACTATCAGGTTCAGTGTTCCTCCTTACTTGCTTTGGGAACATAAAATGACCTGACTCGGAACAGGGAGCTTACTAAAGCTATGTTCAATAAATGTGGGAAGTAGACAAGATACACAGGAAGGGTATACGAAACCCTTTATTTTTTCTCACTTTACAATGATTTCCGGACTTCGGAATACAGAGACCAACAACTTGTGGTCTGAACGTAAGAATATAAAAATATTAACTAAACTCTAACTAGACTAACTTTGGATTAATAAACAAGTGCCTCCTTGAAGATTGGCCGCATATTAACTGAAAGTCGTATGTAGTACAGAGAACTGCTAACACTACGATACGTTTAAAATTATCAAGAGGTTAAACCTCTGGCCTTGACGGCAACCAACAACCGAGTAAAACTTCTATGGCAAGCGGCCTGCTTCTACTAACTCCTTCCTCTCTCTTGCTTGGCAAAAAGCCACAACTTAAGTACTTGGCGTTCGCCAGACAAATTTTGCATAAATAAGTTAAAGCTTTTAATTCTGGTCGGAAGTAGAAAATAAGAAGTGATAGTAAAGATTTAAAATAAAATAAACGTTAGTAAAACTTAAGATCCTTACAACACTTATGAAAAACCTCGAAACCTCCCATGCAGCCACAAGGATTTAACATGCTCAACTATCTTACCTCTCGACCGTTACTGGGCTTTCTCAGCTTACGAAATATGTATTTTAAGTTGATTATTTACATAACAGAAGGACAAAATAAAATGACGGATTATAAATAGTGCATTTTACTGACAAAAAGTTCTTCGAAAAAAAATACTGTAAAGAATAAGAACGATGCAGTTAACTTAACGGCGACCGATAAGAAGTGCTGGTGCATATATTTTTTCAGAGAAAATTATTTTGCTCGTGTTGTCGTAAAACGAAAAATATTCATAAATTATTCTTTTATAGTTGTTAAAACAGTCATGGATTATCTGTTTTAAGAGAATATCTTCTTAGAAAATTTTCAAAATGAAATTGGCTTGAATTCGCATTACGCATGGGGAAAATTATAAAGACACCAAGCCGTTAACCTGTTCGGTTGCCAACAACAAATCCAGGACAAACATCACACATCCAGCATTCTTATTCAATCAGCTGTAGTGAACTGAAATATTTGTTTGTATATTATTAGTAGTATTAAAATAATAAAAATATTTACTCTAATAAAAACTGTTGTTAAAGACATTTTCTTTTGTTAGGGATTTCATGTGAGTAATTAAATCTGCGTTAAAGCAAGACAATTTCTTATAACTTAATGCTTCAAAAAATTGAATGCTGGGATTCCTAGGAAAGAAATTATCCTCAAAAATATATTCCACAAAAAATTTTGAATTTTATTCTTAAAATGACTTTTTAAATAATAAATAATTTTTATAATTAATAAATATAATGCTTACTTATTTTTTACAAAATGTACAATAATACCCTTTATTTACAAAAATACCATATTCAACAACTATATTGTTAGCTAATAAATAATATAATAATAAACTAATAAATTTGTTTCTTATTAACTATGGGCCATTTTTCCTTTTCAGCTTTCTCTTATAGGGTAATGTTTTTAATCCTTTTTCAGACAAAGTGTACTAGTGTTTCAAGGACAGGAAGGCAAGAATTTCTAAACTCAGTCAATAAATTCATTATCAACTGAAAATTCATGAAGACTGTTTCGGGTTAAAATTCCCTTTCAGAAAAGAATAGTGTATGTAAAAAAAGTGACATGCAAATTTTAAATTGATATTATCACCCTTTCAGCCCTTAAATAACTCCTAAATGTTTTGTTTATTGCTTTTAAAAACAGATCAGATGTTTAAAAGTTAATACCGTAATGTTTGTATTAAAAAATCTCGAAATTACTGCTAAGAAAAAGGCGGAAACCGAAGGCATTATTATTATTTATTTATACCAGGGGCATGTTTAATTTCTTTGAGATCGAGAAGATATTTAAAAAAAATGTTTATGCTATATCCTGAAATCATTTAATTTTTTGTTTTCATAAATCAGATGAAAAATAAGTCACATTTGAAACCCACCCTTTTTCAAAACAGCTATCCACGTATAATCATAGAAATCTTTCTTTTTTCGCCCTTGAAATTAAGACATTCAGTTACCAAATTTTAGCTTCGCAGAATATTTAATTTTACTTAAAAAAGCATATTTGTATACATTTTTACGTATATATTGTTCATTCAAAAAACGAAATCGTTCCAGAAAATAACATCCGTTTCAAAAACGAAGTAAATTTCAGCATTAAATATGCCTGAAATGTTAAAATTTTGCAATATCCTTAATATTTAACTAGAGTTTATTTAAAAAGCAAGTTTAAAAATCACATCAAGTTAAACTGATTAAATTAGGCAGAAATAATAAAACAGATGTTTTTCAGAATAATTATACAAATATTATGCTAAATATGTATAAAATATCTGTCTATAAATATCTATAAAATCTAATAAATATCTAAAAATAAAAGAAATTATTTAAAAAATTTAATATCTGCATGTAAATGAAGAACATAGAAAAATGTTGAAAGAGTTAAAGATTTTTAATTTATGACAAAAACATAGAAAATCAGAAATAGTATCAAATGCAATCGAACTATAAATATTGCTTTTCAAATGTTGCAGAAATCTCACAGAAAGAATGAATATTGCACCAGATATTTTTAATAGGAATTTTATTAACAGCAGTTTAACCAAGCTGCATTGAAATTCATATGATAATCAATGACCCAGAGATTTAGGTAACTTATAGTAAACATTAATAATAATTAAAAAAAGAGCGGGTAAATTTTAAAGCCAAGTTGTTTCAAAGTAAGAGGAAAGAAAACTTTTAAGATAGTATTCGCAAGTGAACGCTGCAGCAATCATACGGTCATCACGGAGAAACGAGTCTTTTGCAACTTTCTTCACAGCTCACATCTACGGGTACTAATATTTATGGTAGTAATCCATCTCACTTATAATCGGAACCCTTGATCAAGTGTCCTGGAAGGGGAAAGAACTAACAATAGCAATAGCTGGCATTTTTCAGAGGTTTAGGTTATTTTCCCGACATTTTAAGGGAAGCTCGGTCCAAAATTAGTGACATTTTTAAAGGTATTCGTAGAAAATCACTCGACAGGCTAAGGGTTAAACAAAAGGAGTTGATAAAGGGTATAACACCAACTAAGGGCGTTACAATAATTTCTAAGCTCCGGACCTCTGATAGAGATAAGATGGAGAAACTACTGATGGTGTGGGTGAGAGAGAAGCAGCTTTAAGGAGGAACCTTAACACAAAGCATCATATGTAAGAAGGCACGAGCGATTTACGGTTATTTGCTAAAGAAGATCCCACACACTTCTCAAACGAGGAATCAGAAGACTCGTTTAAAGCCAGTCGGGGCTGGTTTGACAACTTTAGGAAAAGGACCGGCATTCAGTCCATCCTCAGGCATGGTGAGGCAGCAAGTTCGGATGTGAAGGCAGCTGAGGTTTACATCAAAATGTTTTCCGAACTGATAGTAGCCAAAGGATACATCCCCCCATCAAGTCTTCAACTGTGACGAGATAGGGCTTTTCTGGAAAAGGATGCCGAATAGAACTTACATAACGGCAGAGGAGAAGGCGATGCCAGGTCACAAACCCATGAAGGATAGATTAAATCTAGTAATTTGCGCCAATGCGAGTGGCGACTCTAAAATCAAGCCTCTGCTAGTATACCATTCGGAAAATCCCAGAGGCTTTAAGTCATATAATATTTTAAAAGAAAAACTGCCAGTTATGTGGAGGGCAAATCTGAAGGCGTGGGACACCAGGAAATTCTTTGTAGAGTGGATAAACCTGGTGTTCTGCCCTTCGGTTAAAAAATAACTACAGAAAAACAACCTACCCATGCAAAGCTCTTCTCTTCCTCGACAATGCCCCTACTCACCCACCAAATCTCGAATATGATTTACTCGAAGAGTTCAAGTTTATAAAAGTTCCCTACTTACCACCCAACACCACTCCTATCCTGCAGACCATTGATCAGCAGGTGATTTCTAATTTTAAGAAATTGTACACCAAGCACATTTTTGGGGCTGCTTTGAGGTGACGGAGAACACAAACCTTACCCTTCGAGAGTTCTGGAAAGGCCACTTTAAGATCGTCATATGCCTCAGAATTATTGATCAGGCTTGGCTGGGTATTACAACGAGGACCTAAACCTCTGCATGGAAGAAGCTGTGGCCTAAAGCTGTAGCTGAAAGGGCCTTCGAAAAATTGGAACCCAAAGTGTCAGTGGTAGAGGAGCTTGTTTTTCTGGGAAAATCCATGAGTCTGGAGGTGGATGAGAGAGATGTGAACGAACTCGTCGAGGAACAGTCTCGGTAGCTGACAACCGAGGTGTTACACGATCTGCATTGAAGCAGCATACGGTTGTTCAACGAAAAATTAGTTTCGAAGAGGAGCCAGAGATGGAGGAGGTTATCCCTACAAGAGATATAAAAGAGATCTTCGGAATAGGGAAGAAAGTTGCAGAGTTCGTGGATAAAAATCACCGCGAAAAAGTTGCAACTATTCGTGCATCGGACGAAACTTGCCTAACTCATTACCTTAACAGGGAGGAAGAAACAAACCTCCTTGGACAGTTTTTTAAACGATCTGCGGGTGAAAATGAGCAGAGCATGACGAAAAAAGCGAAGACCAGTGACAAAAATTAAGCGCTTCCGTAGGCACTTTACTTTTTCTTTTAATTAGGTTTTTATAGATTATGTATTTGTTATTTATAAATAAATGTTTCTTCTTGTTTTCGAATAAGAAAATACATTTTTCTTATTCAAAAACACTTAACCAAAACAACTGAGGTAGTTTTTTGGAAGCTGGAACGGATTAATGGCATTTCGATTAATTTCAGTGGGGAAAATTACTTTGAAATACGAGCAATTTGACATACGAACAAGGTTACGAAACGGATTAAACTCGTATGTCGAGGTACCACTGTACTTAATTATATAATCGTTAGCAAGCAGATAGTAATAAATAATTTTAAAAGTATGCTGCTATCAATGTATAAATGATGTTGAATAGTATAATTAATTTAGAATTATGCGCCTACATATAATAAAATGATGTATGTTACTACATATACGTATTAATATATACATATATAAGTCTGTGCATATATATGAAATCATAATTCTATTTAAACCAGATAACAGTTAGAATTGCTGAACAATCTTGAAAGATTCCTCAAAAACGAAATATGGTGTAACAATGAAAACTTAGTTTAGAAATTCGATTCTATTTTATATTGTTGTAAGAGCCATTGTAAGAGTGAAAATTCTTCATTCTGCCTTAATGCGATTTTTTGCGTTTACTGCGTTGTTTGGAGATTTTATGATCCCGAATTATATTGATGTGATACATTAATACTACGTTTGTAGATATACGTTTTTTCAGAAAGGAGTCAAAGCGATTGATTTTTTGTAAAAATTTGGATTTATCCTTATTTTTTTGACGTGCACCAGCACTGAATTGAGAATGGCTTGTGCTATGCTTCGATGGATGAGAAAGCGTTTGTAAGTAATGAATATTATGAAAGTTTCAGCATATTTAAATGAATAGTATAAAAAGTGTATATTTACTAATGTCACATATTAATAGTTTATGGTAAATTTTTCATTATAAATCTCATCATAGTTTCATTTCTCATTCTATTGCATTTCTATAGCGGTACATAAATTTTTTGGTTTACATATTGTAGATTGCATCAGTTTTGCCGCGCAATTTATTCCTCGGTATGTTACCTGTAGTGTTATTAGAAATTCCATTATTTTTGTATTTTTTCTGCAATTGGTAGTATCTGATTAGGAAATTTATGTTTTATTTCAAGATGTATATGAAGTTGGTTATATCAAGTGTTAAATAAACATTGTTATTCGGGCAATGACGTCAGCTTTATCCAGATAGATAAATGAATTTCTTATTTCTTAAATACTCAAGATATAATGACACACTCGGATAGTAGATTCACTGACTTTACGTTTTTTAAGGGTTATATATATACATTAAGGGCGTGTTCAAAAAAAACCATTGACGGTTAGTCTTGACGTAATTCGGATTCATACCAAGATTATCCATTTCTCAAGGCAATAATTTTTGTTATTTTTGCTAAACCGTTTACGAAAATACAATTTTCCGAATGCTGAACTCTTATGCATGAAAGGCAGATTTTAAAATATTTGTTTTGCAGTTTGATGCAAAATTCGTATTTTTAAAACACTGATGTATATGTTCTTATTTTAAAACTCTGCCAGTATATAACATTATTAAAATTCTTGTGTTATCCAAATTTATAGATGTCGCTTGCTGTACAGCCTGCTGAATACATTTTACTTTCTACCTATCTACAAATACATCGTGTTGTTTCGGTATGAACAGGGGCGAAGTATTCATCACTTATATACAATTAAAGATAATTAATAATTTTTTTCTGATTTAGATATCTATAATATATAGACAGGATTACTGATAAAAAATTTAAGAAAATAGTAAATGAAGAAGTAAATAGAAAAATTTCTTTCAGGTATTGTGAGATGTCAATATAAACTTCATACATTTTACTAGGGGGCTGTTGACAAAGCAAAATCTTTACTATATATATCTACGAGCTCTAGGTATACAGTGTGTTGCTCAAAGTAAACTTGCTGCATTGTGAAGAGTACTACGTGTATGTCGTGATGCGTTCATGCGAAGCTTGTTTCCTCGTATAAGCTCTGCCTCTTCGAACCGAAATTGTCCGTAATCTGCAGCGTCTTGAGTTGTTTATGCAGGTTCTTGAGCTGTTCTGGTATTTCTGTCGAATCTGACGATGACGCGGACAGTGCTTACCTTTCCGGAGCACGCAGTGTTTCTTGGTTTTCTGAATGTCTTTTGTGTCTTCTACTAGTTTCTGATGCAGTTTGAGCAAGCGAAGTTTCTTGAGTTGCTGCTTGTCTGCTGGATTCGTTTCTTCTTCAGTTTCTTGAATGCGTAACCTTTCTTGTCACTATGCTTGCCTGCTGAGTTTCTAGTTGTATCTTCATTCATTTTTGAAGCATGCAAGTTTCTTGTACTTGCCTGCTGATTCTCCTAGTGTTTTTTACTTCATTTTTTCTGTAACTCGCTTTAACATTTGTGCTGTCTTCTTGCGTTCAGA
The DNA here is from genome assembly GCF_044657685.1 of Stegodyphus dumicola. Classification (NCBI taxonomy): domain Eukaryota; kingdom Metazoa; phylum Arthropoda; class Arachnida; order Araneae; family Eresidae; genus Stegodyphus; species Stegodyphus dumicola. The sequence goes on along the minus strand of NC_140778.1, from coordinate 13,321,228 downwards.
CATTTTAGTAAATTGAAAAAAAAATATGTAGCTGTAGTAAAGTAACATTGCATCTAAAATACGTTAAATACCTACAGAAGTTTAAACTTCTACTCAGAAAGGAACTATACAATAAAAGAAATTAAATTTTTATTAATAAAATTAGAATAGCATAAAATGCATAGAAACATTTCGTTATGAAGAAAATGTATTCATTCTTTCCAAGCAACCAGCGATTCGTTTTTCTTGCCAAGTCAGGAAACAAAGACTTTTGACACTTCAGGTAATACATTTGAGGTTATGATTTAAATTTATTTTAATATAACAAATTTTCAAAATCTCAGTAAAAGAATTATTTATTAAATTTCAAAATCTCAGTAGCGATAGCATATCGTGTCACGTATATAAAGATGAAACATAAAAATTGCCAAAAGCAGCTATTCATTTAAAATACTGACATTAACTAAAGATTTTCGACATACAATGACGTTATATGGAATCACATGCTTTCTTCAACTTCAGAATATAAACGTAAATAATAATATCAATAAGTTTCAAGTTTGGCAATACTATTTATTTCATATTTTTTTTAACTTAAAAATTTCTCTTAAACAAACTCTACGATTTGAAAGTGAGAAGGGCCAACATATTTCCAAATAAAGCAGTTTGACCTCCAGCGCGCTAGACTTCGGCCACTTGGAGAAATGAATGCGAAAAATTACCGTTTTCCGAAATTTTATATAATATCTCGAGTGGTAGTCGTAGGAAGATAACAATAGTCGAAAAGTTTTACCAAGAATCTTTGAAATCCGAGGGTACCTCCTTCCAAACTCAACCCCCCCTTCCAGAGGATATGATGTTAAGAAAAAAAAAAAAAAAAAAAAAAAAGGCAAAATCCCACATATATTTATACTGTTAATTCCTGTTTAAAATATTCAATTTCCTTTAAAAAATTAAGCGTTATTTAAATAAAAGGAAATTAAATTCAGACATTTTCCCTAGCTTTCAAGCTTTTATTGTATTTTTAAATATTCTTTTTGTCACTGTTGAGCAAGTTTTCAGCGGCGTCATTAGGAGCCGTAGGTTGAAATCATTTAAGAATCATTGCTGTAAATAATGATGCTGATGACTATGATTACTTAAACAGAATATGCGATGGCAACGACTATTTCCGAGGAAACTTCGATCACGTCACTATTGTATATCGCAATACTCCTGGGCTTGGGGGTGGGTTGGGAATTGTACTAAGGCCCTGTAATTAGGCGTTTTAAATGACGCCAAAAATGTCACTGCTCCAGATATTTTACTAGTAACTGCTGCGTATTGTGATCGAAACCGTTATTTAAATCTTCTGAATAAAATTTGGGATAATTCCTTTTACATCAGAGAATAAGGCAATTTGTAACACGAATTTCAACAAAATTACATGCATCGAATAACATAATTACTTAAAAGGAAATATCAGTACAACAAATCACTCTTTGCAGCTCCGCATTTGTCCGACACTTGTTTTTCAGCTATCGTATCTACCCATTTCAAGATACCATGAGAAGAACCTTTTTTTTACTGTATAAATTAATTACATGTATGTTATGTATACATATGGAGATATGTTTTTGAATTAGGAAAGCGCCAATTTCATTTAACGGAAACAACCGAGACATTATCTTCAGTCCAATTTAATTTTTCATCTAAATCATTTCTTAACTACAAAAGTTCATATTATTTTTCTTTCCAAAGGAGACTAGGTGTTGCTGGAAACAAATGAAATACCAAACATCATAAATTTATTGAAGTCAACAGCAGAAAAGTGTTAAACAATTAATAGATTACTTCAGTGAAATGTAATTGCATTTAAACGTATTAAATTGTTTTCAGCAGATGTAATAATCAGGAACATAGGAAGGTCCGAAGAGATATTGTGCGTTTATTACTTCTTTTTGTTTTCGCTAATTTTTTATACATTTGAGTTAACGTGTAAATCTATGTTTTGAACGCATGGCCCGTTAAGTGAAGAAGTCTGTGGGAAGGCAATTTTTAATCCTGTGCGGAAATTGTCCAAACGATTGATCAGTCATCGGTTCAGCATACGTAGCCATCAGGTTGAGAGCCCAAACATTGATTAATTGCGCTCGACTGGAAATTTGATCAGCCTGGTGAACGGAAGCCACCGTTTAAAAATTTTACATGTTCTTAAATACTTGCTTATTCACTCTTGTAATATGTTTAGATACTTATAATGACAGTTCCTTCACTTTCAATAATATATTTCATAAATTGTTGAAGTGCAGACACACACTTCATATTGTACAAAAATATTTTTCTCTGGAATTTTTGACGCAAATCCTAGTTATTTTTTTTAAGAATGGAAAGTAATAGAGAGTGCCATTTATAAAGGTTAGGTTTTGCTAGATTTGCAGGTTTTTCGCGCTCGCATTTTACGTGCCTTCTTAAGAATCTCTGGAAATAAAATGAAAACTTTCCATGACTTGTTGCCAATCTAATTGAAGAAAAAATTTTTTTCTTCATAGGGATGCTTGCGGGAGGTAACTGTCGAGCAATCTTGTTGTATCTTCCTCGTCCCATCCTGTTTGTTATTTTATTAAAACGTGTTTGGAAATTTTTTTCCTGACTGCAAGGTTTGATTTGAGACGATAGATGTCAATCAGACCTTTTAATATGGCATCCTGAGCTGCTGGTGCCAGCAGCTTCATTTCCTGTTATACCTGTATATCCTCATAATGGAATTTAGGCTAATAAGACGAATATTCATTTCCATATTTATTGTTTTTTGAAGATTTTGAATCAATGTGTAAAAATGCTCGCAAACTGTAACTTATTACTTTTGACAAAAAACGTATAAATAATCATTTATTAAATTAATGACTTCAAACATATTAACATATATATTTAATAAAATAAAAATATTTCAGCGCAAATAATTATCGACGTATATTTGAAGAAGAAGAAGGAGAAGCAAAAATATACTACAGAGTAATTACTCGAAGAATTGGATCCCCAATGTTTAAGATTACAATACGTGTCGGAGACGTAAGTTATTTCGAAAAAAATAATAAAACAAAACATAATGTTTCAGGTCCAGTTTAATTATACATTGAATAATTTTTTGACAAAAACGCTGGTCTGGAAAATAATACGTTTTCAGATTTATAATGCGTAATGTTTTTTTCATTCCTTCATTACAAAAATAGATTAAAAATGTTTAAGTTGGAAAACCACATTGTGAAGAATTCAAATTTATTGTAATACCTTTTGATTATGAGGAAACTTTATTGCATTAAATAATGAAATATCTAAACAGAAAACTAATATACAAAATACACGTGTTTAAACGGCGAGTTTGCAAAATTCGTGAATAAGAAGTAAGTGTCAAATAGTTGATATAATTAGAGTAACAAAGACAAAAAGGACTTTATGTTTATAAATAATATGCATATATATATATATATATGTAAAACAAATTAAGTAAACACTGAAATCCATCCCATACTCTATTCGGAAAAAAACTAATATAAATTGTTCTCTTTGCCTGTTTCTGTTAGAATATATATTTCTAGATTTACAGAGATTTAGGATATTATTTAGCTCGAGTTTTGAGAATGTACTCATCCAACATAATAAAAATTTCGAGATTCTAACTTTTCATTGCAATTATTTTTTTAATATATAATATTAAATAATTTTGAATTTATAACAAATTAATAAATAAAAATTAATTAATTAAAATATATGTTTATATATATATATATATCCCCATCACATGATTTCAGTTAAAGATGATGACTTAGCTAAGTGGGAATATAATATTTCCTGAATCAAATATTTCTCTTACTAAACCACAATATTGTAAAACTATGCACATTTTTTCTATCTCTGTCACCGCTGACACGGCGTCGTGCTACTTTCTTCCTATTCCAACAATATGAGAAATATAAATATTCTAGAAATAGGTAAGTTTAGAATTTCAAATGAATTGGGGCCGCAAATGTGAATTGAAATAAATCTGAATATTTTATCTTATTCATCTGCGAAAATTGCTCTGTATTATAGATCAATATGTGCGATCAGAATTCCTAACATTAATTCACACACAAATATACATATATGTCTATATATATATATACGTTTATCGTATATATGTTACAGTGAAACACCGAAATCTGGAGAATGCCGGCTTTCACCGGTGAATGTCAACATTCACATAGTCGCTTGTTGTATGTCCGAAATATTTTTCAAATACTCGTATTTCTGACTTACACCGGTAAATGTCGACATTCACCATCTACTAATGGTGAATGTTGAACACATAAGAATATTATATTTTCTTCTCCGTAATTCGGTCGCGAAAAAACGCACTTGAGACTTAAAATATGAACTTAAGAACATAAGAACTTGAAACACACTGTACATTCGAAATGAGAAAGGAAAATAATAGAAGTTAAAAACTTACTAAATTACCTGATTCAAATCTTATTTATTGCAACAACTTAAACTATTAGGACACTTTCAATTGCACAAGAGGGCCTTGCATTTACTACATCATTTATTTGTGGAACATTTCCTTTTGCAATGACAGCGTGTATATATACTCCTCTCTTTTCGACCTACACCAGAACATATCTGTGATTGTCGACATACACCGGTGAGGGTCCGAATGTACAAGAATGTAATGCAATATTTCATCTTTCACCGACGTATTTGGTGAATGTAGATATTCTCCGGTGAAAGTCGACATTCTCCAAATTCGGTCTTTCACGGTAACATACCGTGAAAGAAAATATACGATTATATATATATATATATATAATCGTTTATTGCAATGCATGGTCGGAAACGCTTTTCTGGAGCCATAGTGACGAGAGACAACAGAAGAAAAATAGGGTACGAACAGTGTAAAGGTATTTGTTTATTATTCTTAGCGCAGAGTAAACTAAGAAATAAGAACAAAAACAGGGGATCGTCATCAAAGAAAGTATTCGAAAGTTCCTTCGGAAAGTATCCTAAACATGGGTTTGGCAGGGATAGTCCAGTGCACTGTTCAGCAAGATCACGAGACCTCACTTGCATTACACTTCCTCTCAGGGTACGTCAACACATTAGTGCACGAAACCCCTGTTAGAAGTCACATAGGAACTTGTGGAACATATCGTGACAGCTGCTGGGAAAGTCCTGGGGATGCACGGTATTTTCCAGAACATATTATGTTCGATGTGCGAGAGATGTGATACCTGCATCAGGGTGCAGGTCGTAATTTCGAACACCTTCTTTGAGGTCCATAAGTGTCTAATTTTGTTCCTATTTTTTAATTTCTCTTGTGCTAAGCATAACTGGTGTCCGTTCTTTCTTGAGTTTTGTGTTGTTTGTATCGGCCAGGAAAGTGTTTTCGGTCATGTTTTGCCATTTCATTTTTCGTCGTCGTCGTCTCTCTCATATATGTGCATAATTACTTATGACTCAAGTGTTGCTACTATATGATGAAATTTACAAACACGGTGTTTAAAATGCTACATATTCCCATCCGAAAATATCTTTTTTTTTTCCTCTTGCCCTTCAAATAAGAAATATGTGTCCTTCATTGTAAAATCTCCTGGAACTTTAATTCTTCTTTTTTCGAGGTCAATGGAGAAAATATTTCAGTACAGGCAGCTGTCAATATTCAAACATTAAATTGTAAAAGCCATTAAAGTGTAGCCGAAACGCTCAGAAAGGCTTAATTCGCATAAGAATTTAGGAAATACATTTTGAAAGACTTAGCAAATTTTCCTTCAATAAATTTAATGGAACAGGCAAAAGAAATTACAGAGAACAATAAATATAGGAGAAAACATATATTTCTCATCCTAATTTGTTTTGCTTTTTTTGATTTCTTTCTTTCTTCCTGTATAAATAATTAAAACTTTAAGAATGCAACTGAAGAATGAGAATAAAATTTTCATTTGAAAACAAATGGTGGCAAAAATCCTAGTGCTGCTCTGCTGGACGACGAAATAGACCAGCAATTCGGAATTGTTCGGAATTCGGAATAACGAGAGAAAATTTGAAACCTGTGCAGCCAGCGATGCAAAGAGATTGATCTGCGAGAAAGATGACTTAAATGAGCAAACTCGGAGATAATTTAATGATGTGTAAGGTTACCTCTAGTGGGATAATAATAAGAAAATGTTAAAATACAAAATACGTAAGTAAAATATACAAAAATTGAAGAAATTTAAAATACCTGGCATGCGTAAGAAATAGTAATTGATTCAAAAATTAAATGAATCAAAGCTCTCAAACTTACACTCGTTTAAATACAGGTTTTGCTGATTCCGAAAGAACGTTACGTGTATATCTTCTAAAATGCTTTTACCATCCTTTGTTTGTAGTTGTTTCATTTTTCATTTCAGTTTCATTTTTCCTCTTATTTTGCAATTTTAGCCATTGTTTCCCTCTGTTTTAAGCCACCTGTTTATTATTACTATTATTATTATTTCAACTTATGTAAAAATTAAGTAAGGAAAAGTAAAGCACTGAAACTTTGCAAATTATTACACTCTACGTGAGATTCATGGAGGTCGCTTATTGCATACAAATCACGCCAAATGCTTTAACTTCTCTGCTTGGCTTTAGGTCAGAACAACGAAAGCAACAAATTCGCCCTTTGCAGAAAAACATTCTGTTAGGCAATAAATCTACGGGGAGATCTTTCGCTATGAAACTGAGCCAACAGTGTTATATAGTATCTAAATATGGAAGTGTTGTACATGTTAAACGTGATCGTCGTTGCATTACTTTCACTTTTTTACTACTGAAATAAAGATATACTGATTATTTTGTAGATTGGAAAACCCTCCTTGTGATCATGAAAAGGAGCAAAAACTAGAGAACGAGAAAGAACTAGAAAAGAAGCGAGAACCGGAAAAGATGCAAGAACTGAAAAAGAATAAGGAAATGAATAAAAAGGAAGAACAGGAAAAGAAAGAGAAACTGGAAAAGAAGCAAGAACTGAAAAACAAGAAAAAACTGGAATTGACACAAAAACTAGAAAAGAAGCAAGAACTGAAAAAAAAGCAAAAGCTGGAAAAGATACAAAAACTAGAAAAGAAGCAAGAACCAGAAAAGATACAAGAATTGGAAAAGAAGCAAAAGCTGGAAAAGATACAAAAACTAGAAAAGAAGCAAGAACCAGAAAAGATACAAGAATTGGAAAAGAAGCAAGAACTAAAAATGAAACAAGAGCAGAAAAAGAAGCAAAAACTGGAAAAGAAGGAAGAACTGAAAAACAAACAAAAACTGAAAAAGCAACAGAAACTAGAAAAGAAGCAAGAACTGAAAAAGAAGCAAACACTGGAATGGATTCAAAAACTAGAAAAGAAAGAAGAACTGAAAATGGAGAAACAACTGAAAGAGATACAAAAACTAGTAAACAAAGAAGAACTGAAAAGGCAGAAGGAACTGGAAAAAATGCAAAAACTAAAAAATAAAGAAGAACTGAAAAAGAAGAAGAAACTGGAAAAAATGCAAAAAACAACAAACAAAGAAGAACTGAAAAAGAAGAAGAAACTGGAAAAAATGCAAAAACTAGAAAAGAAGCAAGAGCCGGAAAAGATGCCAGAACTGGAAAATATAGACGAGTCTGAAAAGACGCAATACCTGGAAAAGAAGCAAAAAACGGAAAAGAATCCTAATCTGAAAAACAAGCTGGAACCGGAAAAGAACTGTCAAACCCGAAAAGGAAACCGGATGAACTGCGAAAATAGCCAGAACTCGATAATGACTGTAGAACGATTGATTCATTGCCAAACGAAGCAAGACCAGCAAAAGAAAAATAGAACAAATAAATCATATACCTGCTTCATATTACCAAAATTTATTATCAATAACATTTTTATTATCAAGAACGTTATGGAATTCTTAGTATATGGACAGCATTTGGTAATATTTTGCTCGGTAAGTGTAGCTACTGATATATTATTAGCTAGTAATTAGTCATGCTAAGTTTAAGATATCAGCATTATTTTAGCAGCATCTAAGTACACTCTTTCGTAGTTCAGATCTATGTTTTCAGTGCCTTTCATGGCTGCCAGATCTTTCGGTTTAACCTGGAAAGTCCCAGTTCATTGACTTTTTTAACTAATAGCTTTACACCTGAAAGTGTTTTTGAACAATACATTTATGTTGTGCTACTGGCTTTAAACTGTGCAAATATTGCAGCGCTTATATTTCATAATTGAACTCATGAAATTAATTTATAAAAATTTCATTCATACACCCACTAGTGATATTCTAAATAATCATTCTTTTTAAAATTTGTTTGACCCTGAGCTGTATTATCCAACTGAAGATATTTATAGAACTTTATATCAAGATTCAAAGAAACGTTCAAAAAGGAATGTTTATCGGCTTTTAATTATGTGTTAATCAGCTTGAGTTGCATTACTAAGATTGTAATTCTAAACAAATTAAAAGATATTGTAGTATGTACATTAGCTTTTAATTTGCTTTCACCTTGTTTAAATGTAGTTTGACATACCACAGTTTCCGTGTCTACTCAGGATTTTCTAGTGTAAAAATTCAAGATTAAATATTGAAATGAGCGAAAGAAATAACTTTTAAAATGTGTGTATACATTAAATCAGAATCATAATATAATTAGATAAATAAACTGAATAATATGTTATAAAGCGAATTTATATCAATTTCGATTTCTTTCAAAATACAGATTCCTTCGCACCTCACAAATCTCACAGAAAATCTAGGTTTGTGATTCGTGAGGTTTACTCTTTTACACTCATGTCCATAAATTAAGGATAATGCAAAATCAGGCAAAGGAAGAGTTAGAAGCAAAACAAATTTGACTTATTTGTAAAGATTATTTATTAAACAAAAGGTAAAGAGCAGAAACATATGCTTTATGTTTGATATTATTAAAAAAATTAGCGATTTTTTCTTCTTGGAGCAAATTACAAAAAAAAACCTATTTAAAAAACGAATATTACATGGTTGGTATGATCGTTAATACATTGTATGTCTCCCAGACGATGCAATACAGTCCGTACAACGCGTAGGCATGCTGAGTATCAAATTATCGATCTGATCTTGGGGGATATTACACCACTCAAAAAGCAATGCTCTCGAAGTTCCGTAGACATGTAGGAGGAGGTTGACGGGCTGCAACTCGTCGGCCTAGCATGTTCCACACGTGCTCTACTGGATTCAAGTCCGGTGAGAATGCTCGCTAGTCTATACGGGTGATATCCTATGATTGAAGGCATTCGCTGACAATGTTTGCACTGTGAGGATGGGCGTTGTCATCCATAAACACAAATTGTGCGCCCATGGCGCACCGAAACAAACGTACATGTTGTTCCAGAATATCGTCCCGATAGATTTGGCTTGTCATGGTTCCAATTTCAACATGCAGGTCAGTTCTGGAATTCAGAATAATTCCACCACAAACGAGCCCTCCTGCAACACCGTAACGGTGTCGTTCAATGATGTTTTCTTGGTGATAACGGGTACCTGGAGCTCTCCATATGAAAGACCGGCGAGACTCAGACTGCAAGCTAAACCTAGACTCGTCGGAAAACATCACACAAGCCCACTGTTGCGGTGTTCACAATGCATGCTCTCTACTCCAGGCTAACCGCAGGCGACATTGAGTTGCAGTAAGTGGAACGCATCTGACAGGTCTAAGAGCATATAGACCAATCTGCCCTAAGCGTCTGTACACGATCTGCCTTGAAATTGTCGTACCAGTGGCTGAAGAGAGCTGACGAGACAGGTCTGAGGCTGTGCTCCGCCTGTTTCTTTTGGCAGTAACTGCCAAATACCTGCCCTCATTCGGCGTTGTAACTCTAGGGCGACCTGTGCTGTAAATTCTACTCACATTACCATCATCTTGGAATCGTTGCCAAAGCCTGGAGTTGACACTCTGGGCAAATACAAGTTCGTCTGATACTTCCAGTTGGGTACGCCCACAATCCAGACGGCCGATAATTCTACCACGTAAAAAATCATCCAAATGCGTCCTTTGTGTCATAACTATTCGGTTATTGCACTGAAATGCTTATAAAGCTCCTGCGACCAATTTTACTTCTTTGCCTGTATTCTTTATATATTACTTTCTTACACTCTCGTCATTGTGACGTACCATCGGTGTCATCTGGTTACTTCCTGAAATTTGCATATGATTCTTGAAGATTGTGTGTAGTGATTTTACAGGTGATATATTTATTTTAGAGTTCGATTTCCGCGTGACTCCGAATTATCCTTAATTTATGGACATGAGTGTATATTTGGAATTTGGCAGCAATATGATTCACTGTTACGATACAAATTCTTGCTCCCAAATTGGTTATCTAACTAGAAAATGGTATAATTAAAATAAAATAAAAATTATTAGATGGAAATGTTGGTTTTCTTTGCGTTTATCTGAATGGTATCGTATATATAAACCTGTTGGAGATGTTTTTTTCCCACACATCGAGTAGAGACACATAGTCGCATAATATAAATAATCTGACTACATTACCATAGTGTAAGATGAAGCTCTAACCACATTTCTTTATTACTTAAAACTGCGAAAGATTTGTTAAAGCATTACAGGATCATACTCTGAAGGATTTCACCGTTCTGTTTCATTTTCTACCCTCGAAAACACATTTTCTTAGCACAATAGATTACTTTTGAAGGAATGGATTATTTGAAAACCTTGTAACTGTAAGAATTATTCTCTGACGTTATTACTGAAAAAGCGGTTGAGAGCATAATCTTTGGCTATGCGCTTTAAGCTGTATTAAAACCATTTTGAAATGTAAGGCCTACAAACTGAAACGTAACTTTATCTTATTTCTGTACTATTCATTAGAGTTATATAGATTCCCATCAATAGATACTGAATAGCTAAATATTCTGCTTACCCAAATCAGTTATTTTTTTCCTCTCTTCTTTTTCTTAATTTTAAATAATCCAGAAAGTAAAGCTATAGAGCATTTCACTTCTTCATTAGAAATCTGATTTGGAATTTTGTTTTCCGAGATAAAAATTTGAATTCATTATATCTTTTCTCAACACAAAGATCGAAAACGTAACATCGAAATTTTGAAAACATTTGTAAACTAATAGAAGGGAAATAAAACAGAATATAATGGTTCAGCAAGCATATAAATATCCATATCACTAAAGTTTCAACTCTGTTTGTTACCGTATATTCAGGCGTATAAGACGCACTGTTAAAACAAAATGTAAGATGGAAGTTTATGGGTGCGCGCTGTCCGCCAGCTATAAAAATGTTATGTTTAGAAATATGGAAAAAGTGAGCATGCGAAAATTAGATTTCTGCGTGTAATTAAATTCTTTTTCTTTAAAAGAAATAACACAGTTTATGTACTTAAAAATTTTCGTTATCGGATTCTGTTTCATTTTCACCTTCATATCTGATCCATACTTCCATAGATCCAAGTTCCTCATATTCGGCTTAAGTTATACCTTCAAGCACATCATCGAATTCTGTTTCATTTTCGCCGTCACTCTTTTTCTATGATCCACAGATAAATAATCATCTTCCGTTTCATCTAGACCGTCAGATATACCCCATATATTAAATGGGTTTAATTTTATTCCGTGCTTTTATTATTTACTGACACTCTATTTATGGACTGGCATGACGTATTTGGTCTCCATTTGTAATTGTTTTTTTCACCTTCACATTTGTTCGAGTATTCCACTAACGTTTAAAATATTCTATCGATGATTTATTGACATATATGTCTAATATCTGAACTAATGGCAATAATCCGCCTGGATAAACTGTCATATCTGTATAACACTCTTTCAACAACATATTTGTGTTATCCGTTAGATGGAGGCGGAACATGTCCCAAAGTATTGGACTTTCTTGATTATCTGATACAAAAGGAAGCTTTTCCAAATATTTCTTATCCATAGTTTCACAACATTTTTCTCCGCCGATCATTTCTCGTGAATACGTGTGAAAACACTTTCGCGAAACTGTACAATTCGTACGGTCGGCTAAGCAGGAGATCAGTACGGTGAGTTGAGATTTCTCGTTGGCCTATTGTTTCTATGTTAACCGTTATTTTTCTTTCATATCATTGTTTATTTATCTCCTACCGTATCAAAACTACTGGAATGACATCAATATTTGCAACACCTGATAGTAATTAAATTTTTCCATATTTTTAAAAACTCATCAAAGTTTTATCTCTATATTTCCCAAGCCTTTGAAAAAATTTTGTCTTTTTTTCTCGGAGAACTGAATTATTCCGTGAAGTAAATCGAATACAAAAACTCAATTTGCTTTAGAGTTTTCACTTCCATTTTCACTCATTTTTTCTATTTTGAAGGCAAAGAAACGTACGCTGTTTCTTGTTACAATTAATCCATTCTAGCGATAATGGGGATTTTCTACAATGTAGTTTCCAACACTTTCGCCGACGGTAAGCTATTTCATTACTTCTTTATGCAATGCACATTTATTCTTTGGCGCAATAATCATTGTAAAATTTCATGTTTCTTCCACTCGTGTACGAAGCACTCACTAAAACCAAACTGCATGATTTCCATTTTCTTTCGCAAACTGAATGACTTGGCATTTGAAACTTGCATTGTGTTTGTTTCGCTCGGCAAAAGCCATAACTACTGCTGAAGAAATCACTGGATGAACTGCACTTCACTAAAATCAAATGTGATATCGTTAAGTCTTTGATGTTCACATCAGAACCACGACTTCAAATCACTACAGAAAGAAGAAACATATGACTCCTAATTCCGCAATTCACTCTGGTCGAAAGTGCATTCTTATCCAAATCATGTTCCTTATTTCTCGAAACCCTAGAATAACATTCTCTTCCACATCCACAATGAATATAAATCACCTCCTACCTTGCCGAAATATTTCCCCGAATATCATTTCTCCTGCGCAACACCTTATCGCTTGCCTACCTGCAATGTTTCCGCAATTGACACATTTGCTCATGTTTCCTAAGGTATGAAATAATCAAGAAGAGCTGTTGCGGGATATGATGTTTTTGGTATTGCCAAACCAGCATGTGTATTTTATTGCTTTCTTTATTTACTAAAGACCTGATGCATTGTAATTAAGCGATATAACAACTTGGTTTATTCTTTCCATGTTTTCCGTTACAAAATGTTCCAAAAATGTGGTTATGCGTTGTAATTTCATTTATTCAAAACTTGGTTTATTCTTTCCATGTTTTCCGTTACAAAATGTTCCAAAAATGTGGTTATGCGTTGTAATTTCATTTATTCAAAACTCAACCTAGTTATATTTATAAAATTTTCATTAGCAAATGAATGTTTCAAGAAAACAGTTTAAACGTTTTGGGTCAAGATACCTTTCAAAAAACGTCTAATCCAAGAATTATTTATATGAGAAATTTTTATATAAAAACAAATGGCGCACATTTTTACGTTTGAAATTTATTGGCATATTCCATACCAAATTTAGTAAGAGATTTCAGTTTTTTACCAGCTAAAGGAAGTCAAGGATTTCTAGAATAACTTACAAGTTCAAGGAAGAGTTTTGTCTATTGTTAATTGATATTTTGGTTTCCAAAAAAGAACGTTAAGCATTAAATTTTGAAAGAGGCCTTTTTATTTTCTTTTGGCACGCTGCATAATGAGTTTTTTCAAAAAAGCTGGAAATAAAAGTACCAGTTATCTACATTTTACTATTTAAATCATAATAAATAACTCACTAATTTAGTATTTATTCATAAACAAGATTTTACTCCCACAAAAGCCGTCTTCCCCATTTACGCCATTTTAGGCACTTTCCTATTGAATATGCATTCCGTCAAATACTACACTCTCTGTCCACAAAATATTCACTTGCTCTTTATTTGTGTAACCGTGGATATACTTCATTTAATAAAATGTTTTAAATGACGCAAAGTTTTCTCTTTTCGAATATTAAACGGTTAATATTGCACAAAGTACGAAATCTGACTAATTATTCTTTCCTCCAATACCTAGACAATACCTAGTTTCGGAAATTTTCGTTTTGGTTATAAGAAATAAATCACAAAACAATTGACTGATGTACATCGAAATCAGACGGAGATACTTATGTTCAAAATTATTTCATAACGAGTGCAAACTTTTTCCTCATAAAATTATGAGTGTCGGAGAAACATATGAAGAGCTAGGCTTCGTAATTTTTACAAAACAAATGACTTTAAATTTAAAAGTACCAAAGCGCAAACATTTACGTTTTTCAAAACTTTTTTGTACTTGCAAGTCGATGCCTACCACAAACGACCAAGATCCGGTCTGAACTTTTGCATACAGTGCACAGACATGCGTTTCGAGTACCTTTCATTTTGGTTATTTGCGTATGCCATATAACCTTCTCAAATATTCTCATGCTTGTGACTCAGAATTGAATTATCATTTTAACTGATATTTTTATGTGATGTGTAACAATAATTTTGTTTATTTTTCAGGATGAAGATTCAGGCCCCCTTTGCGCATACCGACTGTAATTTGAATAGCCAGTTTACAATAACAAGCTTAATAGTAACCGACCGTCATAGGGAGACGCCCGAGGCTTAAAGGAACGCGAATCTCTATCAAAGTTGCAACTTGTGCAAATGCAATTTTGACTTTAAAATTCTTTTATTTTCCCTTTCTCGTGTCAAAAATGTTTTTCTCTTTAATATTTAACTTTAATAACGTGAAACTTTAATTTAAATTTTTCTTTTCGCTATTTTTACTTTAAAAAGATTTTAAGTTCTTTCATTTTACAAAAGTAATACTTATTTTAAAAACTATAAATATTTCCTTTTGGTTTTTTATTTTAAAAAATTGCTTTTAAATGCTCACTTTATTTATTTTACAGAAATATTATATAATCTTATAAGCTAAACATATTTCTTTTTCGTATTTCCATAAATGCCATTTTTTAAAAATATTTTACTCCTTTTTATTAAGGGGTGTTGGAAACCCTATAGCAACAATGTTAAATTGGCCATTTCTGGATTACCTTTTCTGAAAATCTGCTGTTCTTACAGGCTTAAATGTTTTTACGTAAATAAAGTACATCTATCACCTCGCGTCCTTTCAACCACGAGGCAGGTTCGTCTATGCACTCGCCATAGTAGGAAAATAATCTCTATCTTTGAAATTTTATCCTCTAATTTGTTACACATAACGGTACACAATACACAATAAAACACATATCACTAGTATAGTATACATTCAACTATATACATAATATAAGGCGCGCAAAACATGTTTTAAGTCATCTCTTTCCACACGGCATGGCTGCCGGTCCAATCGCTAAAGTACCAAGTCTCGTATTCACCCCACCAGCCTGCCTCGATCGGTTTTTCCGAGGAATCTGCAATTCTTTTAATACTGTGTCTTTAATCATAATATAGTTATTTAAACCCATTTCATCGAGAGTCGCGATCAAACTTGGAACTTTTGTTTTTAAACTCTGCAAAATATATTTCCCTTCTTCAGAAATTTTATAGAGATTAAACATCACTTCAGCATGAAGTAACAAGAACGGCTATTCCTCAGCTTTAGATGGTGGGTCAATCATAACTCCTTTCATTATTTTCAAATGTTTCAATAATCATTTTCCTTGCTCTTAGAATCTGAAACCACATCATACTCTGATTCCGATATGCTTCCTTCTTTATCTACTTTCCTACGCTCTATTTCTTTAATTTTTATCTTGCTTTCTGTCTAATTGTGTTTCCCTAAATCCCATCTCTTTTAACCGGTTTTTAGCCTCATCTGCCTCCAACTTACACTTTCCTAGCTGTAGCCCCATTTCCTTTAACTTAATTTAAGTCTGCATGGTTTTTATGACTTCGTCTGATTCTTCTAACACCCTATTTCTCCTTTTAAGACCCTTATTAATCTGTGATATTTCCGTTTTACAGCTTTACACATGCAATACAATAATAACACTTGATTTTGCCGGCAAACGCACATATTTCATTACTACTGAATACTACCATTATTCATTTAGCATACACTATCATTAGGGAACACAATAATGAATAATAGATTTTCATATTAAACTTTTAACATATATTTAACCATATATTGTTAAACACATAAATACAAAAAGAAATATGCTAATCTTTTAAATTAGCCTGAAAATAAAATGCTTTGAATACTGCGGCATTGCGCGTAACGCATTTACGCATTCCTGTATTGACACACATATTAAACGTATTGTTTCAAATGGTTAAACTAATTAATTTATAATCAACTTATTAACTTCAGTGACTAAAACATTTTGATAAAACAAGACAACAAAAAGGTCCGTTCGACCTTGCTTAGTAACCCTTAGTAAACAATCAAATGCTTCAGAATCACTTCTGATATCATATTTTCGAACTATTTTAAATTTAATTTAACATGCAATATCTCCTATATCTTGATAAAAAAAGAAACCATAAATTCTCATATGCATATAAAATATACTTTCTCAGTGTCTACTGGCTTTAACGCCTGACATTATTATCATGTTATTAACAGACATAAAAACAATTTTAATTTTCTCAGTTAATATGTTTAATATATAAAAGAAGGACTTACTTTTGATCCCGATAGTGGAAATGTCGAACGAAGAGCACAACTTGACGCTGTAAACTTTAATCGTGAGCACACTGCACTGGCACGTAACTTGACATGATTACAACACGGTAATTCCCGTTACCCCTGATTTAACTTTTCACGATTTCACTTGGATGATGAACATTGATGATCGCATTTTACCACACAATGGCTGTTAACGTTTTAGCACATCACGCTTTCACAAATCTGATGAATTTATTCGCACACATGGCCTTAAACGCGCCATTTTCTTTCGTCATGAAAATCTTCTCACATCGTAGATACATTCGTGAACTATCACCGAATTTCATTTTATAACTTTCAGTAACTTTTTACGACCATATTTATTTATTATTTTCACTATTTAGTGATTTCCTTTTCACAATCTTATCCTATCGACTGCGTCGATTTGCACCTCGCGCCGTTTCAACTCTGAGGCGGGTTCGTCCATTTCTCATGCACTCGCCATAATAGGAAAATAATCTCCATCAGCTTTGAAATTTTATTCACTAATTTACTACACAATACACAATAAAACAAATACCACTACTGTATATTTAGCTTAAGTTATCTCTTTGCACACGGCATGACTGCCGGTCCAACCACAAAAGTCTCAAGTCTCGTATTCTTCTCACCAGCTTGCCACCACTCTGTTTTCCGGCGTAACTACGTACCTTCCTTTAACCGTCTTTCGCCCCTCGCGGATAAAATGTTCTGGAAACGTCTTTCGCTAAGGGAACGAACATCACAATACCTAGCTGAGTATCCTGAAACGAGCTTTTTAATCATTTTAAATTTTAGAGTATTTTAAAGAATATTTTGTTACGCATAGTAAAATTTAGCACTGATTATAATAAAAGGCTCATTTCGGCAAATATTTGGAAACGTAGTAAATAAGGTATAAAAATTTCGGATACCTGTGAGCAGTAGTTCTTGAGAACAGGTACTACATAGAGTATAAAAAAATCACGTTCGGAGAAAAACGCGTTTTTATGTAAAAATTCTCAATTATCAAAGCATTCAATGACAAATTAAGGCTTTCAACACCCCTTCAACTATTCTATTCTTTAAAGTCCTTTCTGGTTTTTTCTATTCTGGGAAAACTTGATATATAAATTTAATTCTTTGTCTTTTAATTTTTAATTTTATATCTCTTGTCGCATTTTCCTTTAACGATTAACATTTTGCAATTTGCTTATTATTATTATATTAAAATTATGCAAAATGAACAAATATTAAATAATGAGATGCTCAATTAAAAACAAATACAGATTTAATGATAAAAGGGAAATTTTTAATGTCATTACAAACAAGATTTCAAGAGGTTCAAGAGGCAGTTGCCTAAAAAAAAAGAAAACAATTCGTCGTTTCCGGAAGAAATGAAACTTTAAAAAATATTTTCGTTGTCACAAAAAGAAAACTTTTTGGAACATTACGTTATTCAAACTCTTACGTCACTTCCGAGTGTCACTTTATCTAAGATGGCATAGGTTTCGGCTATGTACCCAAGCTTCTGGCATCTCCTGAGGGCGGTTGGTTACTACACCTGTACCAACGATAGTGAACTTCCAGTGATATCCTTCTGTCTGTACCTGAATGAAACTGGCTCTTTTTGACGGCACACTAGCGAAACACTAAAAAATCATGATTTAAACGACGATGATTTGAATAATTTAACTGGTATTTTAAGGACGAGGATTTAGATTAACTGCTGATGATTTTTTATTTAGGTGATCGTGAGTATATGGTTTAGTGATGAAAAGTAGGAATAATTTAGTAGGATGATAATAAAACTTTAGGTGATTGGGCTTTGTATTTAGGTGAAGTTCTTTTATTTTGACGACGACTTCAATGATGATGATGAAGATGATACATAGGATGGTTTAGAATGACTGATGTGATATGAGTGATGATGGTTTATCTTATTCTGACGATGATCATGGTGACGCGATATACATGATGGTTAAAATGACGATGTGTATTAAGTGATATTAAATATTAATATGAATTTGATGGTGACATAGTTTTGACTGATAACGACATTATACCTGATGTGAGTGATTTATAAATTAATTTAGAGGAGTTAAGCAATGAAGAAGATGATTAAATGAGGATGAAGAAGATGATGATTTGGTTGATATTGCTTTCTATTTAGGTGATTTGGAGGATTATGATTTATCTATCTCCACGATGATAATGGTGATGATGACATATACGACGGTTTAAACTGATGATATGATTTCGATGATGATGATTATTTAAATGATGGTTTTGAATTATCTGGTGATAATTTTATAATTACTTTCTTGGTTATTCAGATAACAATTTTGATGGTGATTTAGACGGTTGAGGTGATGAAGACGATGATCAAATGAGAATTATATTGTTGATGGTTGTGATTAGATGATACTGCTTTTTATTTAGTTGATTTGAGCGATGATGATTTATCTTAATTTGGCGATGTTTTCAATGACGATTATGATGATAATATATATATAATGGTTTAACATGAAGATGTGTTTTGGGTAGTTATGCTAAGTTAGATGTCTTAGATGATGATTTAAATTTAGCAGATGAAGTTGATTGGATTTAGAAGGAAATTTATATAGACGATGATTTCAATGAGTTAGATATTGATTTAGATGAAGGTTAATTCATTTGATCATGATTATTTAAACAATACAAGGGTCGTCCGCAAAAATTACTTTGCCGCAAACCATAAAAAACAAAGCCTTATTACCTGGAAAGACCCTATTGCAAAAGATACAGCTGTATTTCTGCTACTTCTCAGCATAAGAAACATCGGAACTATACCAATTGTCATAGCGTCGGTTACATATTTCCATTAGAGTGTCATAGAAGTCTGTCGCCTGGGAAGAAACGCAGCCCGTCACAGTTGTCTGCAACATTTCAACGTCTTCAGGTGCAATAACACGTGGAAGTACTTGACAGCAAGATAAGAGCCATAGGATGGATGGTCAAACATCTCCCAGCGAAACGTCTGCAACATATATTTTATGGAATTCCCCGTATGCGTCCGATGTTTTGGTAGGACACCACAACACCAGCACTGAGCATCCCAAACCATTTGTTCTGAATGGTTCTTCAGATGTTCTCTAGTAAAGCGCAATAAAGATCAGCTTTCACCGGAGCACCACTCGCCAATACGTCAATGAGCAGGCCCACCAGCGGCCGAGCAGTAAAGACGCTGAACACTGGTAGTTCGGTCCGAGGTTCGAATCCCGCGAACGGGCTGGCTGCATGGGCGTTTTCGTGGTTTTCCCCATGTGTAACGTGTATACGAGCCAGTTTCCCTTAGAAAGTCCTCCACGAAAGGCATCCCTCCCCTTAGGCAGATAGCCCTAGTGTGCTTTGCCATAATTAAAAACACCAAACACCAAACGTCAATGAGCAGAATGCCTTTACTACCCCAGAATACCGTGTACATCAATTTCCGTGCATAGACTGACTGAAGATTGTCCGACGCGTGGATCCCTGTGACGCCAATCAATCGTGAGTTGCTGGTTTCTGTGGTGAAATGAGTGACCCACATCTCATCACCTGTAACGATTCTGTTAAATTGCGTTCAATAAACTGATTTATGTATCCGCTGGCTCTAGTTCTTTGTGTTTAAGTTTTGAGTATTCGAAATGGAACTCAAATGCAATCAATCATCTATATAGATTACATATCAATTCATATATTTGAATTAAATACATATTTATTTACCGGCCCGAAACTTTCTTAATACGTAGAGCGCGGCGCCTTCTCTGGGGACTGACAGTGAACTTTCCGTGTGGCCGGCGTCGGTCCCTGGGGACCGGCACTGGAGTTTTTGTTTGCCTGGCGTCGTTCCACGGGACCGACAATATAAGTTAAAAAATAAATATAGTCTCAATGAAATATGATGAAATTTAGATAAATTTCTAACAAAAATACGGCTTAAAACAAAAAGTAAAATATCCTAACAAGGATTGTAAAGCCAACGGCATTCTAAACAAAAATACGACTTAGGTTTACGGCTTAGCTAATACGACAACAAATTCGGCGCTGAAATCAAAGTGTTAGTTGCAAAGCCACCGATCGGGCTTAAAAACGCAGAACAGTTTGATTTAAATAACTCCTGATAACATTATTCTATAACGTTCTTTGTACGTTAAAGTACATATAGCACAAGAGTGTACAAGGAAACTAGTGCTTAACAAATTTATTTAATATTTTTCATATAATAAGTATAATTTCAAACTGTAAACATAATTCTAAAAATCCATGACATCATCGAATTGGGACCTGGTTCGATGTCAGATATATCTCGTAAAGAAATCTGAAATTTTTTGAAATTTAACAACTAATTTTTCGAGGTATTTGACAGTCCAATCTGTATAAGTTTCATTTATTTGCTTAAATGCTTGTAAAGTGTTATCACAGATTTTCATAAAAAAGAGTGTGAGAGATAAATGAGAAAATTGATGGATAGAAATGAAGGGAATATTATGCATTTGTTCAGAAATATAAACGTAGTATTTGTGAGATTTCTTGCACAACCAAGTTATAATTGTTTTGTTACATTCTTTTTTTCAGATTTAATTGTTTTAAATTAATTTCTCAAAGTTTGTCATAATTTATGTGACTCAACTAGGTACGGAAAACTGCATCGGAAAGTAAAAAAAATATATATGTAATCTGTAACATTATTTTTTGTAAAGTTATTTTTTTTTAATTAACAAGGTCTGTAATCAATGTTTGCACTTATTTAATGCACGGAGTTCCTAGCAATTTCACTCATCATCATACAAGCTGCAATAAACGCAAAAACACAACTCTGAAAATAAAATATCCTAACAAGGATTGTAAAGCCAAGGGTCAGATCATTCAATATGATTTCTCTCATAGCTTATAGATTTTCAGATGAGTTACTCACGATCGCTTTTAATGGTAATCAAAATAAAGTAAAACTGCAATTAAAAAGCTTAAAATTTCGACAAATTGACTAAATGAAAAATATATTCGCTGGTCGCTTAAGATTGCTTCAACGGTATCTAGTTCCAAATTGCAAGACAGGTATTCCACACACGGATAATCAACAATATGGTATAACATTCTACAGCAAAATAATGCAAATTCCGTGCTTTTTTCATATAATGCATTCATGCTGTCAGATTTAATAGGTCTAATCTTATAATATTATTGTAAAATTACTGCCAGTAGAAATCATTCCTTGAAAATTAAGGCCCCTTGCCACCTTCTTGATGCCTAATTTCAAATGGATAATTCAAACGTGGCCAAAGGAGAAATATTAAAATTTTCAAAAAATCGTGTTTACGGTTTATTTAAATACATAGATTTACCACTGTTAACTAATATTATGATACAATAATATATTAATAATTAGTCAAATGAAATTTAGGTGACTTACTTTCAACCAGTTGGTATTTTTAAAGCTGTGTTTGAGCAAAAACAGAACATTGTTTATTTAAGCGATAATAAACATCATACAGTAACATTTAATTATTGTACATTGTTTTTTATCAGCACTTACGAGCTAAAGATTCAACTTTTAAACTACAACTATTGGTGTTTCTTATGCTCCTCAATTGTTTTTGTATATTAAATAATGGAAATTACAATTGTGATGATGAGTTCCATAAAACTATCAGTATTCTGCAATCTTAACCACATGACCAATGGTGCCCCAAACATACAAGATTCAAACAGACATTTACAAGTAGGAATGATTTCCGAAACGTTTGCTTGAACAAAATTCAAGACAAAATGAAAACAAAAGGGTCGAATCAAAATGTTAATGTTTCATAAAAATGTGCAGGATAATGTTAGATGTAAAGCCTCTTTTCGTTTTCTGGCAGACGTACTAGGAAGTTTCATAAATGAAAGATTTTTCTTTTGGTGGGATAGTGGCTGTGACCTATACATCAAACAGTAATTGCTGGACAGTACGTGTATAATTATAGATAGATAGAGATAAGTAATTAATAAAGTATTTGTCTGATATAAACTCATCATTCAGATCTTCGAAAGTGTTCAAATAGTAAAAACACGATACCGTATGCTTTTACCACTTCACTTATGATGTATACTATGCCCATATGAGGTACTTCTCCCTGTTAGAGTTAACTAAATCTAGGCTATTGAAATATAGCATTTTAAAATTATTCCATTTGAATTTAACATGAATAATTTTACTCTGATCTCTCTCTTTCTTTTTTGTTTGTTTATTACCTATTATATTATTATAGTTTAACTTATTTAGCCATCGATATCCATTTCTATATCTTCTACTGGTGCCTCAGATATTTAATGTAACGACTTTTTGCTTTAGAGTAAATAGTTTTAAAATAATTAAAAATTACATTACTATTTTAAAGATTCTTTTATTAATTTTTCACGGTAAGCATTTTGATATTCGTCAAATGGAACTCGAACCTAAAATTAACGTTTATTAAATCTTTAATCTATTTCCAGCACTATGCATAAAAATGCCTTTTTTTGTTAAAATAACGAAACTGATTTCAGATTTACTAAAAATAAATCAAATTGCAAATTGCTCAGTTGATATTTTTAAGCTCTCGGGATATATTCCATTTAACTATGCAGTAACTCGAATGATTGTTTGCAGTTAACAAAATGTAAAAAGCTGTTTGGGCCAGGTCGAGAAACAGGTGGTTTACATCTGTAGGAAACGAGTGTTTGACAATGTCTATATACTATAACTAAACTGATTATCAGAAACTTCCACGGAATGCCCTTATGAGATAATTCACTGTATATTAGAAAATTATAAGAAACAGAGGCATATTTTTTTCGAATGAAAAAAATCGAAAAATTAAATGCTTACTAAAGGAAAATTATGTCCGTATGAGATGTCACACAAAAATCATCCAAATGGATTCAGAAATGGACAAAATGGATATTTCCACTGAAATGTGATACTTGAAATTTTCCGTAATTATAATACTTCCTTCACATTGTAAAAGGCAGTAATAAAAAATTACCTAAATGGGAAATCTTAGAAAGATGAGAATTAGTACCATAATTTCACACCTATACTTTAAGCAATGGTCGTAAAAAAAGGTGGTTCGCTGAGAACTTCTTTCTAAAATTTCAAGCAATAACTAAAACATTTTCGAATAAAATGTGTCGGAAAACTGTATATTCCGTCATTCAAAAGTAGTGGACTGTAAATTCTCTTGATGTTCCCTCAGTGTAGAACCCAAGAAACCTCAGAGTCATAATGTTGACCGAAAGTTCTTTATTGGCTTTCAAACATTAAGTTGGCTGAGGAACGGCGAAGAACACGTTGAAACCTCCGACTTCAGTAGCGGCTCGCCAAGCAAACTCAGAAGAACCTCTGCTTAGTTGAAACTCACAGCAACCTAAAAGCTCTAAACGCGAGCTTTAAGATCCTAAAAAATTTGTGTCTGGGCCGCTCCTCGGTACAAAGAGAGAAATACAATTTGCATAACATAGAACAAAAACATTTAACCATATTTTAAAATTATTTATAAAAATATCTAAATGTAAAGTTAAATATAAAAAATTCGTTTTAAAGATCATTGACGATTCCATATCCCTTTGTTCTTCCGTGGATGTGGTCATCTTAGAGAGACATTGCTATATTTACTTATTTTCTCAGAAGCATTGGTCATCTTAGGATGGTAGTTGACAAGAGGATTTATTGTACCTATATTTTACTTTATAAAAATATGCGTTTCATTTTCTAGATCTAATTTTAAATTTGAGCTTCCTGAATAAATAGTGTGAAAATGAATGCATTTCCGTTAATAATGTATTCAAGTGGCCGGCAGTGGTCGAGAGGTAAAGTCGTTGAACATTGGTACTCAGCACACGAACACGCTGCTTGAGAATTTTGTGGTTTTCCTAATGTGTAATGTGGCTACAAACTTCCTGAGAACGTCCTCCCCAAAGGCTTCCCTTCCCTTAGGCAAAGAGCCCTAATGTGCTTTTCCAATAAACCAATAAATATAAATACGGTACTGAAATAATACGTAGTTCATACTGACTTGCTTCATCCCAACTAACGAATCGAAACATCCAAAGGATACTTATATAAAAGGATTACTTACACTTTAAAGACGTTGAAGCAAAAAAAAAAAAAAAAAAAAAAAAAAAAAAAAGACTTAATTATATTCAAAGAATATAATATTAGAAATTTCAGACATGCATAAAACTTTTAATATATTTAGGCCCACCAGCGACCGAACGGTAATGTCGCTGAACACTGGTAGTTCGGTCCGAGGTTCGAATCCCGCGAACGGGCTGGCTGCATAGGTGTTTTCGTGGTTTTCCCCATGTGTAACGTGTATACGAGCCAGTTTCCCTTAGAAAGTCCTTCACGAAGGCATCCTCCCCTTAGGCAGATAGCCCTCGAGGCTTTGCCATAATCACACACACACACACCGTTACCGTAATAATTACAGTTATACAGTGACCGGATCAAAATGTGGCTAAAAGTTCGCGAAGTTCTGAGACTTTTGAGATTTCTCGCCAAATCTCGCAGCAAAAATTAGTTGCCAAAATCATCGTCAACCAGGTGATATCTCGACAATTTAGCGACGATTTAGGCTATTTATTAAATTTATATGTAGCATTTTCTCTAATATAGAAAACACACTAAGACAAAATCGGATTTATACTGAAACAACACCACAGTGTTTTTCTATATTTGGATTCTACGACTCAAATTATGCCTAATATTAAATTTTGTGAAATTTGGTGCGCAATTTACGTGGATATTTCAAAATTTATCTTGGCTCATTTTTTTCTTTGTTTGCGCCAAGAATAATTCACTTGACAAATTTCTTTATTTATAGCAACCTATTTTTCTTTCCGTTATTTTTCATTGTGCACGAACCTGAAAAAGGCCACTTTCCTAACAAAGTGCGTAAACCACATTTGACGTTATTATTGCTTGTAACGAACATGCCAAATTTTAAAATACGTATATCGTAGGTAAATTTGAATATAATGCAAATTCACGTATATCTTAGGTAATTTTGAATAAAAAACTCTAATTTTTTGCAGGTGTGCCTAGAAATATATCTACTTTAAGATGATGTTAAAAATGTTACAGGTTATGATAAAAACGATTTTCGAAAAATTTATAAAAAATATTTAAAAATACAAATTTTAAAAGTAATTCATAAAAAAGGGGCGAATGATTCGTAATGAACCTAAATTTCGAAATGTGAAAGGAAGAATCAAATAAGTGTAATAAAAAGGAGATATTAATAAATACATACTAAATTCAATTAACTTAGAGGAGCTAAAATTTTGAGAACTAAGTTTTCAAAAACTACTTGTGCGATTTTTACAAAGCTTGGCAGTTTGGCATAATTTGAGTAGTAGTATCGATTAAGGGAAAAAATGGTATGTCTTTTCAGAAAAAGTCCGATTTTTGTGTCAACATACCTGTAGTAGAAAAATGACAAATATAAATCTAATACATATCCTAGGTCTCGCTTTCGAAACATGAAAAATGCAAATTGAATTTCGTCAATCGGCCCAGTAGAACGGGAGACATAGAACTGCTCCATTTTTTGCGCAGTTTACATATATGCAACCTGATTAATCTAATATTTTTTATGTCTAACTTTAACTCTATATAACTTTGAGAACAAACAAAAACTATGAGAACTAACTATGGGAACAAACAAAACAGCAAATAAAAAGCTACAAGCGGTAATCAGCCATTGTCAGAGAAAGTATTCTCTAATACGACGATAAGTGTCCCCAAATAGAAATAATCAAGTGCTTAGCGCTCTGAATCATAAAATGTATAAATCACACTAAATCAATCTGGGCACACACCTCGAACCTCTCAACCCAAGACTAACTTAGATAATTAGGACTATGGCAACAACCTGCCTATATTCTTTATAATGTTTACTTTTGCAATTAATGTACAGGTCTAGGACTCGCAAGACCAGATCGTGCCAGTAAAATCTTCAACAGCAATGAGTTTTTCCTACACTTACTAATCGTGTATTTAAATTACAAGTTTGTGATAAATAGGTTCAAGAAGGGCAAGGTCAACTTATGTTATCACCTCAAGTTTATGAATGATATTATCATTGGTATGGCATTTTTGCCTTCTTAATTTTAATAAATATTCAACTTTTTATGCAAATCTTAGGGAATAAATATCTGTATTTATGTGATCAATTGCATGTTTGAATCTCTTCCCTAGTGATCAGCATTACGTGCTTAATTATGTTTTGTATAAATTATGTGCATGTTCTAAGGTGATAAAACTAACTATGGAATTAATGTAGGTAAGTTTCTCTTTGTAATTATGTATCAGCATTATGTATTCAAGTGTTTGGAATCAGATATCAGTTTTACTGAGTATGGTGCTGTACTTTTCTGTTTATGTTCACTTTAAAGTACCCAAGTCTGTATTTATTCCTTCTCAGCATGTACTATGAAGGTCAGTTCGTACTTGGCTAGGATTTAGACTACATAGCAGTACTTAATGATCAGTTTTATGTATTATGCTTATCAGTTTTATTTTTAGTTTTCATGTATTATGTATGCATTATTAAGTGTTATGTATGCAGGCATTAGGGATCAGCTTTCTGTATTTCTGTACTCAGTATCATGTTAGTTTTTCACTTTAATATTCAGTTTTGTACTTATGTATGTATTATCCTGTCTGCAAGTACTACGAAAGAAAATGTAGGTGAATGGTTCAATTTGTAAAACAACTACAGTTTAAGTATGCGCAAAGAACTAAATTATGCAGGAATTTGTTATCTTAGTGATAACAGGTACACAATCTTTTAAATGTTCTTACATAAGAGTCAGGCACATGGAAAGTAAACTGCGTTAAATTATGTTTGGGCGCTAGGATTTTTTTAATCATCTTTTAATCTCTCTCTTTATTATTTTTTTATTTTTTATTTATTTTTTTTTAAAGTTTACTATGTGCAATAATTTAATAGGTTACAACTTTCCTCCATGCAGGACCAACGATTTCACAGAAGCCCCATAAAGATATGACGGTTGTGTCACGATAAGCACCCGCATGTAGACATTTAGCAAGTCCAGAAAATCCACGGCAGTTAATTTTTCAGGCAAAGTCCTTCTATCTTTACTTTATCTAACACAAGTTTCTGCCTATTCTAACAGCGATTCTTAACAGTCTTTTGATTGCTTCTTTGCTTAATTTTAAGTAGTTCCTAACAGGATACTCTTTCCCCGTACAACAACATCCAAGCTTATATGTAGACTATATGAGGCTCTTAGCCGTCTATTCGGCTGCGTTCCCGGAGCAGGATGGAGCAGAGAGTAGATGGTTTCTGCCAGGAAGATAACACACTGTGAGGCTAAGGCCAGGTCAGTGGTCTTCCTTGGTGGCGCTCACTCACTCACTCTATATAACTTTTTGTACATAATATTTTTCTGATATAGTTCTTTTTTCTTTTTTTGCAACATCTATAAAAGATCTCCAACATTCGTTCAGTTGAGGCATTCTAAACTGCAGTTCTTTGTCCAGATGTTGACAGATACAATGTTTCGACTATCTACAGAACTAATCTTAATTATTTACCTAAAAATTAGTTCATAATTAAACATGAATAAAGTTATGGGTTTGCTTGAGAGACTTTTTTTTCGTATGCTATCCGGAGGCAGTTTTTCTTAGAAAGTTCTCCATAAAAACACGTTTACCTTACGCAGATACCTCTCGTTCATTTTCCACTTCTGAAATAAATCAAACGAAACGCAACGGAAAAAATCCATAGAAATTAGAGATGTGCAATGTATTCCAAAACCTCAGCTTTGGGATAAAGAAACAAAACTGTTTTTTTTTCAAAACCTTCTTCATGGATATCATTCGTTGTCTTAGTGACACCGATCTTCTTTAAGAATACTGACTCGTTACATTCGAGTACCACGCATTTTCATCTGTTGTGACAAAATAACATTTTCTCCCCAATTTTCCGCAGAAGAATTCTTAAACTGTATAATATGTATATTAACACTTCTTAAAAGCCAAAGGTATTTTTCTCATAGAATGGATGGTTATAAACGCACCAGAAAGGTTTTATATTCCAGTCATTTAAGGCAAGTTAACTAATTAAAGATATAAATATATTTCAGAGTCCGAAGCTCAATCTTAACTGTTTCTCATAGGACTTCTGTATTAGTCAGAAGTTTGACTTCTCTCCCATCGTCCCTTGTCACTTGTCAACTGGGAAACCCTTCAACGTCCAACTTCTCCAAAACCACATGTCTGGCAAACAATATCATTGGTCTGGCTAGAATATAATTCGTCCAGGACAATATGCAGCAAATACATAACGCGTAATTTTCATAAGTTTACCTTCGATGTTCTGTTTGAGGATTGTTGATGTCATGTTAAAGCAAACAAGTTTTGAGTGCATGAAATTATGTTACATCCCAAAATTTCATATTTGAAACTTTAAATTCTAACTTATTATGAAAAAGACAGGCACTTGGTTATGTAAGCAATGGATTACATGGCAATTTCTTTTTCGAATTTTCTATTTCGAAAGGGTGACTAAAGATTTTTGCCGAATATTATCTGAATTAGTAATGGCGTCCCTGCAGTGAGTAGGCTAAATTAGCCAAATATATGAATCCTATCTTTTTATGAAATTGCAAAAGAAATCTTTGCATCCTAACTAAATTCCCCAGTTTTTTACCTGTGACTAAAATCGTCTAGCGTTCAGTTTTTTTTTTCTTTCTTTCTTTTTTTTTTACTTTTATTAAAATATGTTTGGGATTTTGAATTTATATGTTACATCAGAATGCGAAATTAATAACTTCATTATGAAACTACTTAATTAATCTTTGGGTTCACTTTTGTCGAAGTTATTTAAAACAGTGGTACTGGGATTATGTGTCGCGACGACATGTGGAATTAAATTTACTTAGTGGGATCGCAAAGTAAATAAAATTCCTGAATGATGTTACTTGGTGGTATGTAACTAAACTTGGACTCTCTGACCTATGCGCGGCCCAAAGCACGTATCATTGCGGCTCAAGAAACGAACGGAGAAGCGTCACAGAAATAACAAGAAGCTCTCCGAACTGGATTGAAATAAAAGGCGTGCTAAATAGTGAAATAAAGACAGCCCAAATAAATTCATGCATTTAATTTACATTTCATATAATAATTCATAATAATGAACCCGTTAGACAAATTTAATCCTAAAACTTGGAAAAAATAGGCAGCCTTACGTTTTCATTTGATACAAGAATATGAACATAAATTTCAAGATTTTTGGAAACGAAATAATATTTCGTTTTTGCGTCTCTACAGACGATGGAAAACATTGCCAACAAATTTGAATAGAATATGCAAAGTTGCTATATGACATTCAGATCAGAGAAAACTGACGACGTCTTTCTTCTGGAATTTTATAAATCATGCCTAACGACAAGGACATATGACTCATAGCCATATATGTTATTTATCGTCATCATTATTTGGAAGCTAGTATGTTTGAGAAAAAGTATTTTATATATTAAAGCCTTCTAAAAGTGAAATGACAACCAGAGCATAGGACGAACATCTTGAGAACTCCCTGAGAATTGCAAACACTTTAATCAAATCAGATATTCTCAAATTTGAAAAGAAAATTACATTAATTTTATTTCTTACAACGACAAACAAATTTTCAATTAAATTTTACGTATACAATGTAAAATAAAATGTCAAAATAATTCTATGTTGCTATCATTACATTAAAAGAATAATAAATTAATAAAGTTTTAAAATTATTTTAATAAATTTTTAAGCTATTTTTTGTCAGCGCCCATTTTTAGAGAAAGGCAGTGACGTCTTGCCAGATAAGTCAAGTAATTTACTGACTTAAATTTTCTATATATTTCACTTAAATTTTCTATATATGTGATTTCTGATATATAGTACACATTGTGCAAATTTGAAATAATGCAGTCAACCCCGTAAATTTATCTCTTATGGAGGAATTTAAAAAAATTCTTTCAGCAGTCAAACCTGGACAAATGCGAGAATCTTCAATTACACCTATGCTGATATGTGATTTGCTTACTTGGAAGGACATGAGAAGCTACTGACATTAGAAATTTTTTGTATAGCCCAAAATATCTGGTTCCAAGTATCTTTCGGGTTCCCTGGGCCACACTGTGTGGCAGAGGGAACCTGAAACGTCGGACTCCTCTGAATTAAGGCGAGTATTAGTTTATGAGAATTTCTGCCCCTTTAATTATTTGCCAGATTAATATGCAGCTTTGTCTATTATTGGAGCAGGTGAAAAATTGAAGATTATCTCCGTCTTGCTTCTAGTGGGGTACCCACCATCAGGCAAGGAATAGAATTGCTGAATACTACAAGTTTGATCCAGCTCGGAAAGAAAAAGAATCAGGCGGATTTTAGTGAAATTAAAAAAAAAAATCTAGAAATTTTCCTGAGGAAAATATGTTAAGTATATGTTTTTTGAGGAAACATATACGCTTTATTACTTCAAAATTTAGCAGAAAAGATTTACGGTTATTTAAAACTTTAATTGATAAATCCTTCTTGTGAAGATTTTGAAAAGCTCTCCTGAATGAAATATTTTAAGGCGTTAATCGATTTTTTAAATATTTTAAAATGTTGAAACTGCTAATTTCGTAATTTTGTTTTGCTTGAAGTACATGTGCATTTTCACTTAACATTGAGAATGCATTCTTAGGAAAGAATTTCTTTAAGTATTCCTCGATTTTATAGCAAGAGCAGAAATATTGTCGCACACGTTCTAAGTCAGATATTTGAACTATCTTCCTGAAAGCTTTTGTGAGAATAGCAAACCGAAGAAACAATTTTAGCACAAAACGAAAACAGTAGATCTAAGAGAAGTATATATTATTGCGAAGCCACCTCTCTGCCTCATATAGGCAAAGAAGTTTAATTTAAAAAACTATATATTGCTATGCATTTCGCACCCACCTGTAATTTTAAAATACATAAATCGCAAGAGTATATGAGAAAACTAGTGAGTAACAATTTGCTTATATTTTTATCATAATAATTATAAACTGAAACTGTAAATTGTACATTTTTAAATAACGATGGCATCATAAAATAGAAACCTGTTTCAATGTCAGACGCATTTCATGAAGAAATATCAAATATTTTAATAATTTAAAAAATTAATTAATTTCTGAAGTATTTGAGACCCAACTCCAACTTGTACATTCCTTTGTTTAAAAGCTAGTAAAGGGTTATCACAGATTTTCTTAAAAAGTAATCAGAGATAACTGCTGATATTGATTAAAAGCAATGAAAGACAATATAATACATTTTTTAGAAACGGAGGCGACATATTTGTGAGATTTCCTGCCTGACCAATTCTTTGTTTTAATACTTTAATATTAATCGCTACAAGTCTGGCATAATTTACGTGACGCAAACAGACATGAAAAATTGAGTGAACTTGGGAAAAAGTTGAAGTTGATCTGCATTTTCTTACACGGTTTTTTATCCTTAAATTTAATTCTTTTAAACAACATGCCTGTAATCAATGTGCGCACCAATTTAACACTAGTAAAAGACTGAAACTTTAATCAGCATTATACAATCTAACGAAAATTAAAATATTCTTGTGGAAATAAAGTATTCTAAAAACGACTATGATGATAAGTCATATAAATAATCAAACCGGTAGTTTCATACCTTTAAATAAGGTTTATAGCTCTGATTGTAATCTTATTCAACGATTTGTAATCTTTGAATAAGGTGTATATTTCCACGAGCGTTACTCGTGTTCATTTTAATGGCAATCAATGTAATGTGAAATTGGACTCAAATGCATTAAAATCTTAAAATTTCCACAAATCATTGTCATTATCATAATGCGAATTAACTAAACGGAAAATGTATTCGCTGGTGGTTAATATTTCACCAACGGCCTCTAGATTAACACCACTAGCTTTTAGGCTTCGTGTGTTTTCGTCCTATTAAATGCTAAATTTTAAGAAAGTTTCAGTCTAATATATTGTATCATCAGCTCGGAAATCACATTCTAATTTTTAACCTCAGATAGCAGAAAATGTAAGGGAGCCTAATTGCAAACAATGTTCGCTTGAGTTGGGTAAACGTTTTACAGTTCCAAAACACATGTGAAACTTTGAAAACACAACATAATGGGTTAAAATTCAAAATTAATCTAACCTTTTGAAGTATTAGTCAAATTAACAACTACTACATGTAGTCACAAAGTAAGTTTGGTGAAAATCCAAATAAAAAATAATTAAGTCATTCCTGTGGTATATAACCGAAAGTATAACACAAATCAAAAACGATGACTGGTAATAAAAGTGTTATGAAACGGATGAGGTTGTTTTCGTTTGTACTTAAGGTTCAAATATTTATAAACGCAAAGTTTAACTGAAAGTTTAATATATTACAGCTTGAGACTACTCTTAACTCTTGCGTAACTTACCAGTAGCAGAGCAACTATCTTTTTTGGCCCTCAAATGGATTTGGCAGGAACTACCTTTTACTGAGGAAGTGGCGAACACTTCCTTACCGAACTAAATTCTAACGTTTGAGCTCTGCCGCACTTAGTTTAAATATTTTAAACTTTGCGATCTGAGGAAAAATCGTTGTGTGATAAAAGAATTGCCTATATCAAAATATAAGTGGTAGTAAAACATATAAATAGTTGTCTCAAATTTCCTAAATGCGAAATTCTTTCATCCGCTTCAAAAACTCAAAAATATTTTAAGTTTTTAAACGCAAGGTTTCAGCTGAAAATAAACGAATGTTAAAAATCTCAAGGACATAAATGTCAAGGACATAAAGTGCTTTAAAACAAGGTTTTTCATTATCTGTCAACCTCCGTTCCTTGATATGGTCATTAATTTGCTTCCTACGTCGTTGCTGAGAAATGGTCTCAATTTTCGTATCCTGGGGTGTTCTCCAATGCCGGTGTATGTGCCCTTCAATACCACATTTCCAACACCTTAGAGCCACTTTGTTCTCACTCTGTATCAAAGCATTGACTTCTCTGGCTAAATCATCTAAACGACCCATCAGTTGAGCCACGGGCTAATGCACTCGCACAGCTCTGACTGGCTAGCGATCTTCACGAGTTGCTTGCTGGGCTGCTTCGAACTTCATGGCGTACAACAGAGCGCTTTTCAAATCTTTAATATCCGCCATTCGCAGTGCTTTCTGTATTTTAGTTCCCAGATGCCATCGATGGAATATTGCAGCGACAGGATTTCTGTTGTTTCTGTCGGGCACTCCAAAAAGGCGTTATGTTACAGCCTTTCAACATCCGTGCCGAGCTCCTGAAGTGTTTCGGTGGGCTTCTGCTGACGGGATTTCAGTTGAAGCCTGCTGTAGTCTTTTAAACACTTCTCTCCAAAGCGCAGCTCCAATGCGCCGGATAGAGCTTCAAAGTCTAATCTCTGGTTCTCGGGAAGAGTCTGCAGGATATCCGCTGCGTCTGCTCTCAAAGAAGCGGCAAGATGACAGGCCTTAGCTTGGGAATCCCATCCATTAGCTTCCGCCACTATAGAAAATTGCGTCTTATATACTTGCCAGGAGGTCTTCCCATCATATGTAGATAGCTTCAGAAAGGGGCGAGTAGGCTTTAAATTACCAACTTCTTTGGCAACTGCAGATACCCTATCATCAGTTTGTTGTTCGATATGTTCTTGGACGACAGATACTTTTTCTTCAATTTGTTGTTCGATTCGATGTTGGACGGCCGAAACTCTTCCTTCTATTCGCTGCTGCACAGCAGAAATTTTCTCTTCTATTTTTCCCTTCACAGAAGAAACTATTTCTTGAATTTCTCCAACTTTATGTTCAGCAGCGTCTATTCTTCCTTCCATGGAATCAAATTTGTTTTCTATTATACAGGTAATTTCTCTTTTGATTTCCTCTTGACCTGTTTCAATCTTTCCTTGACCACATGCATCTCCTCTTTAACTGATTCTTGGCCTAGTTCATCTCCTATTTAACTGATTCTTGGCCTAGTTTCATCTCCTCTTTAACGGAGTTAACAGCCCCTTCCATCTTTTCTTGGAAAGCAGCAAATGCAGTCATCGATTGTCTGCATTTGCTGCTTTGAATTGCAATTTAATTGGTCTTCCATCGCTCTTGTAATTGGCATTCAAAAATTGCACTAAATACCAAATCCGTAACATTATAAAATATTGCGTGGCTTTTAAAATCGCGCAAACCTTGCAAATTTGCTTCGAAAAAATTGTTCCAGAATAAGTACTATGTTTGTGGAAAATAAAAACTGAGAATATAAACCTAGTTACACTGCTATATTCATTGTAGTACATTGTATAATTTTACTTCTGCCGATATAGTAACTGAGTCGAAAGTTATTTATGACTCCATCTACTTGAAATGGAGCAATTAGTATGACCCAATATTTGAACCTGAATATAGCTACTAATTTGGGATGGAAGAAATATAATTCATACAGATGTTCTAAATATTGCTGGCATACATTTCAGAACCCAAAGACTTGATATTGCAGAATTAACATTAACCCTTTCCGGAACGCTACTCTTTTACCAAAATAAATTGTAGGCAGTCTATTTAGGCCTAGAAGAGTATGCAGGTATAATTTTACAGATTACACAAACCGTTTCCATTTTATGGGTGTGCCCGAAGCGAGCTCCTATACACTGAGCCGCACGAGCTGCGATAGGTGAGCATTGCTGTGAAGCATGTATTACAGTAAAATACTTTGTCTATAATTAAAAAAACAGTAGAATCTGATCTCTGTTGCAGATTTAGCGTAACCCAAGGTGCAGCAAGGGGACGCCTGCTACTCTATACCCCCCAAAAAAAAACCGGAAAAAAGGAAACTCTCATTGCTTCGGCAATGCTAATGCCTCTCCGAGTAATTTACACAATTTAAAAATTTATAAGAAAAATAATAAAAATATTATGATATTTACAATTAATTATTGACTAGAAAAAACATAACTATTAAATATATATATATAAATAAAAATCTACAGAAATCAAAACTAAGCAAACTACGCATGATGAAAGAAAGAGAAAAAAGGGTCTGCTCTCGCTGAAAATTAAATAGTCAAGTAAAAACTAACCACCAGCGTCTTCAGAGCGTCACCAGCGTCTTCAAAATACTTCAGAAATTAGTTCTTTATATTTCAAAAAATTTGTTTATGAAATACAATTGAGATAGAAACAAGTTTGGATTCGATGGATTTTTAAATTTATATTTTTAGTTTCAGATTACAACTATTATGAAAAAAAAAATAATTTGTTGCTTACTAGATTTTTCGCATTCTCTTCTGATGTATGTATTTTAAAATTAAAAAGTGTTTTGTGTTTGAAGCATTTTTCGTTCCATTTTTTTAAATGAAACTTCTTAGCGAATTTTAGGCAAGGCGGTGTTTTTTGAATAAATTGCAGTTTTAATATTTACTCTGAATTTATACTTAAATTCTGTTGCCTATTTCCTAATCACGACAGGCGCTTTTGAGACCGTAATTCAGAAATTTAATTTAGAGGTGTGCGTGACGATGATTCAACGCTTGATGTGAATTATACAGAAATTTAAAGAAATTCTAAAATCCTTATAGAGAGTTGCATTCTCAAGAATGTGCGTAAAGGCACATTCCTCAAGAGAAGCAAGTGTACGAGTATGAAGGTTTTTTTAAACGTTTTCGACAAAAAATAGATTTAGGCTATAGAAAGCTGAATTATGTTTCATTGATGAGTGCTTTACTAAAGTCTCACGGGAAGGGTTTACCATTTAAATTATTTAAATAATAGTAAAGACTTTCGCCTAAAATTTCAAATTTTGAAACCTATTTTAAGGCTAACGTGTTGAGTATTAATGTAATTTTGTCAGGAAATCGTCTAGAGCTATTTAACTTCTTAGTCTTACTTCATTTTGTGATTTGACGTGGCTCAAACTACTAGCGTTCAGCAATTTTACCCCTCAACTGCTCAAATTTAATTACAAAAGAAAACAACTCATCTTTTTTACACTGTTTTTAGTGCAACAAGTTATCATTTGATTAGATAAATAACATTTTCGGTAATAAACCACAAGAATGGCTTAAAAATGTTTTTCTTGGATATTCACCAAACTTGCTTTGCGATTACATTTAAACAGTGGTTAAGAGAACTACTTCCTCAACTTGTTCAGATAATTTCGCAGTTTAGGTGCTAAGAGTGGTCACACATACTTCAGCTTTGTAAAAATGTTTACACAACTTAAGCGATAAATTTCAAATTTTTGAAATAAAAGTTTATTTTGGCTTCCAAAATCTGAATTCTGTTTCATCAGGAGCGCTTTTTTACAGCGGCACAGGATTTTTTTTAAATTTCAAGTATTTAATTAACACCAAAGGCTTTCTACTAAACTTTCGAATTTTAAGACATATATAAAGATAATGCGTTAAGTATTAATATAGTTTTGTCAGCAAATTTACTACATTTTTTAGCGTCACGAAAATCCATCCTTTTTTTTTTTTTTTGATTCGACCTGGATCAAAATACTAGAACTTCCATACTTATCTTGGGATATAATCGAAGAAATGGAAAAATGTCATACTCGGATATTCGCCTGAATGTAGGCATTGAGCAGTTATACCATAGAGGTTAATTTTTTATACTTTAAATTAGTGAAAAAATAATAATGCCAATTTTTTCAGACGAGAGCAGCCTTTTTTCTTTTATGGGCTGTACTTTAAAGAAGATGATTATTTTTGGCTACACAAATATTTTCTACCATTAGTAGCAACTTGTAAGCTCCCAAATAATCAAATCACGTAATTGTGTACCTTTCATTCAAAAGTCTTGGATATGCTGATGTTTGAGTGTTGAAAACCAATTTTGTATTTCGCCTCTACGCGAGAAATATATGGGTTTGAAGCGTTATTTGAAAGCGTTCTCAATGTCTGCTACATATAAGAAAGCGCATATGTAGAAAGTTTAAATGAATCAGTAATTTGCTTGACTCAAATGACGAGTCTTCACTGCCTAGCACTAAAACTGACTTATGACAAAAAATAACTTAAAAATACATGCAAGTAATTTACAAACTTTATGAATCTGGCAGACTGGACTCCTATAAATATCTAAGCATAATAGTGGATAAAAAGCTTTCTTTCAAAGAGCATGTATTTTACATCACTAACAAGGCGGCTTTCATGGCTCCCTACAACGTGATAGGAAGAAAATCTAATTTAAGTATTAAAGTTAAAAAGCAATCTGCATATCATTAAATTTCCCATCTTTCTTTACGCAGTACCAGCATGGGCGACAGCAAATAAAACGGAGAGACAGAACATCATTGTCCTACAAACTAAAATTCTAGAAGCCGCTGTAAACGCTCTGTGGTACGTCCGAAGTTCTCATAAATTACTACCCCACAACAGAAACTATTGTAAAATGACTAAGATTAATCTAGCAGAATTCGGTATAATGGGTAAGTACATATATTCGGTTTTTTTTTTTTTCATTTTATTCAAGGTTCACTTACTTGTGATTTATGTATTTCCTCACAAAGCAGGATTACAGACTTTGTTTCTCCCTGGGAAAAGCAGGGCAGGACTTTAATTTTTGAACTTTCGAAAATTATTAAAAAAATAAAATTTTCTATCTTAGGGATTTATTACCTGGCAAAGCATGTTATGGATTACCTTGCAAGAAGGGTATTGATTTACTTGGCAAAGAAGGTTTAGTGATCAGATCGTATGCTGGATTATAGTCTCAGAGCGCAAGGCGGTTTTTACTACGTTTCATTTGATGTCGTTTCTGGATAGAGAGATAATCTATGTGCTTTTCGGGGCTGGTGAGTAGGCAATCTAATTTACAGCCGTCCATGAATCTGCGAGGTTTTGGTGGCGGACACCACGCACGTTATAAGAGGAATTTATTTGTTTCTTTTTTAAAATATCTATTTAATATAGTAAAATTTTCCTCAAATATAGATAAAACAATAAATATAAATAGTTTATCGATGGGATGCTGAGCTGCGTGCAAATCACGCATTTTTTCAGATAATGTCCAAAAAATATTTATTATTCAATAGCATTGAAACAGACTTTTCAAGTCTTTAAGAAATTTTAAATTGTCCGTGCAGGCACTGATTCCTATGTCATCACTCCTTTTATCATTAACATGATTGTCCAGTCTAGCATTATTACTCTTATCTATATTGTTAATAACATTTTCCGTTCTGCCTCCGGCAGAAACAAAACCTGGAACCATAGTTGATTTTTTGTTAATACTATTACAGTGCAGTAGAATTAGATACATTGGTATTATCATTACAATTTTTGACTTTCAGATTTTTATAAACTTTCGGGAACTTCGGACACCCACGATGATTCGCAGTATGTCCACATTCCATTGCAACACATAACGTTTTCTAACTTTTTAGAAGAACAATTTTTCCTTTTGTGAGATCCCACGCATTTCACGTAACAGGAATAGAATTTACACATATCGGCAGAATGGCGATTCCCTAGCAGTTGAGACATTGCAGAACACTTCCACTAGACTTGTAAACAGTAACATTTACATAGAAACTTATTAAATTAGTCAATCATAAATTC
The DNA here is from genome assembly GCF_044657685.1 of Stegodyphus dumicola. Taxonomy (NCBI): domain Eukaryota; kingdom Metazoa; phylum Arthropoda; class Arachnida; order Araneae; family Eresidae; genus Stegodyphus; species Stegodyphus dumicola. The sequence continues at coordinate 13,282,033 of NC_140778.1, read as the reverse complement.
TGCTCACACCTGGCACATTTTTTACATTATCGTTAGTATTAGGCTATCAAATTTTTTGTTCACTGCGATATCCACATTGCATTTAACAAGTTTTGATGGCTCTGCCACATTACGTGGATAATCAAAACCATCTGGGTCCTGTAACTCATCTTTCACCATTTTTTGAGGGCGTCTTGGCGTTAGATTTTAACTTTTAGCAATGAGAGTATCCTTAATTTTACATACATTATTTTTAACATTATTAACATTAGTTTTAATATACTTAGCATCATATTTATCATTCATATCACTATCATTTCTTGCATTAATGACATTAGTATTAGAATTATTAGCATTTTCAGAATTCATACTTTTAATCCTATTTGTAATAATTTCAGTAGCAATTGAATGAACAATCAGTAGCAATTGAATGAAACCTATGTTGGTATGCCCGTGAAGGCATACCAACATAGGAGGGAGTTTGTTCACCAAAAGAGTTGAAATTACCTTTGAAGAGCTGTACTAATCAGTCAGCGATTCCTTTTTTATGGTTTAATACAGATACATACGATTGTTTAGCTTTCTCAGTCTTGGCGAGGTTGACAAAAGTCTTTCGCAGTCATTTCCATAGTTTTAACTGTAGCTTGAGTTTTGCTAACTTGATTGAAGACAGTAATATAATCACCAAGAATCCGAGTCTCAGTATCCAATAATTCAGTCCAGTTGCCATCCAAAAGTCATTCAGCAAACTTACTCATAACGTCCTTTAACCCTGCCACGTAATTCGGAATAATCGAAGTAAACGTCCTACTTAGAGTACAGTTCTTTGAAAAAGCAGTGGGTCTCACAATGTGGGTTTTCAAATGTCTAAGTATGTACAAATGTCTAAGTATGTACAAAAGTATGGAATTCATTTAACTATGCAGCGCAATTTCTGTTATCAAGTTTGATTAAAGTAAGTAGAGTTTAATTTCTGTGATTCAAAGTTAAATAATATTTAATCACATTTAAGGGTCAAACTGAGATAGAAAGATTTTGAAATACATTATCCCCGTAAATTTAATCAATATATAACTTATAAATATATTAAAACATGAATAATTTGAGCACCATGTGAAACAGAAATTTAAAAAATATGTAAAAGTTAAGCTGAAATTTGTTAATTCACTTGGTACCCGCTAAAAGTATTCAATTCGCGAAACCTTAGGAATTCTCCTGACATTTCAAATTGCTTCAGAGAAAATTTGTAAATTATTTTCCATTAAAGTTGTTCTTTTATTTGTTAGATTATCCTTTAATTCAACATATTTTAAAGATTATGTTAGAATTAGGGGCAGCTAGAATTTAAATTAAAGCCATATTACCTTGATATGGACATGGTCCAATAATAGTTAGGTTCTCTCTCAAACACAGCGATAACAGAGAAGAATCAAAACAGGAGCTTCCAATGGGCGGACCAAAGCAAGTATGCTGCACATGTCAAGGAAACAAATCAACACTTTCCCTGCAAATTAAAGACGCACATCTGTCACGCAGCTCTGCACCGGGGGACGAAGCCGGAAAACCCGTGAAGTTAGTGGCTGGGATATGTACCTAAGCAGTCTCGGCCACGGGAGTATATAATCAGTCTTTTCACAGGACTAGAACCTCCGTTCATTCGAAGGATGGTTCAGGCTTGGCAGGATTAAATAGTATCGTGTTGTCTACCCCTTCTCAGAAGGGTCGCAATATGGTTAGAGTGGATGCTTTCCTTTGCGGGGGTGGATTGGCTCGATTCTCTGCTGGGAGGCTCAGCCGATAAAACACTACATCGGATTCAATCGTTGCAGTGCTGTCCGGTTGCAAAGGTAATATCGTATTTTTTATTCACTGAAAAACTCTTCCGTCCAGTGCTATGTATAAATCTAGGCGGTGACCACGGGTGATACGCCCGTTTGAATGGTCTTCTGGAAATCAGACGATTTTTCCGATCAGACGAGTGATTATTTTTTCGTTGTGCTGGTACCATGCACGACTGCAGTCATCCAGTATATGCAACAGGATGTGCAGAGTACCAGCGTGCAGCAGCCTATATCCGCAGCATCACCCAGTACTAATGGTAGCATCACAGCACGAAATTACGAACGTCAGCCAACATCGAGCATTCAGATCAACAGCGAGACAATATCAAAAGAAGAACCGATGAAATTCCTTCAAATAAATATGCAGCGTGCTAGGGCGGCATTTGCCCAGAAGATCCAATTTGCGATAGAAAACAAAATAGATTTCATCTTTGGCCAAGAGTCATATACCAGAGAAGGAGTGGCAGCTGGATTTCCATTACAATGGACAGTGTTTCAAAAGTCGGATCATGACCATGCTCCTAGAGCAATCATAGTCAGCTGTAACCCCGACTGGTCCCAACAATTATCTCGCTTGACCAAGACAACGTTGCAATTCTTCTAGAAGTCCATTCCCTCTCCATCATCCTAGCGTCAAATTATTCCCGACCAACGGCGGAAATCGGCCCGATAACCAGATTCATGCAAAGAATACTGCACCAATTCAGAATCCCTGATATGATCTTTGCGGGAGATTTCAACTCACACAATACAGCTTGGGCTTATCATACGACAGATCCTAAAGGTCGGGAGCTAGAGGACTTTCTCTCCTCAAACAATCTCATAGTTCAAAATACGGTAGAAGCACCGCTCTCTTTTGACAGGGTTTTTGCGCAGGGATGGCCAGATCTTAACCTGACTGATCTGCACGCAGCACCTTTCCTGCAGGACTGAAAAGTCGAAGAGGACGAGAGCCTCAGCGATCGGAAGTTCATAACCTTCTCCCTATCCGAAACTACCAGAGTATCCAAAATCCAACGTTACAAAATTCCTGACCGGAAAATAAAAACATTTTCGAGAAAAGTAAAAACGCAACTAACACGCCTTGAACCGTCTCTCCAACAAGTTCACACAACAGCTGAACTGGAAGATTTTTCATTAAAACTACAAGAAACTATGCAAGCCGTATGCAATCAGAATCTCCCATTTAGAAGCCCTAAGAGATTACAAGGTATAAATTGGTGGTCGAGTGCTCGCAGAATATAGCAACGCAAATGTAAAGCCCTGCGAAGAAAAGGTAAACATGAAAAACAATTGGAGATCCAGTCTAACACCTTAACCATCTTCCAGCGCAGTATAAGAAGATGATTATGCAAGCTAAAATAACTTCCTGGCGGGAGTTCTGCACACAGACGAAAGAAACTTACGACATACTTCATAAAATTACCACCGGTAAGATCTTTAAACCATCCTAGCTGTAGATCCCTTCAACACTTAACAGCAATCAGGAATACACATCAGATACTTTAAGGGCTGTTCTAAATGCTGTCTTCAGCCATGACGACGCACAGCAAGACGCGGCACAACAAGCAAATATCAGAACAGAAATGACCTCCTTGGACACACCGGCATACCCAGAGATCACAGTACATGAGCTCCAAAAAGTACTTGCCAACCTGCCGCGTAAGAAAGCCCCTGAGGCAGATGGGATGGATTATGCAGTCATCAAAGTTACGATAAAAGCGCATCCGACATTATTCGTCACCTACTTCAACAAGCTCCTATCAACCGGAACATTCCCAAAGCCATAAAGATAGGACAGGCATTTGTAAAGAGGAATCGAAACCCAGCAGATGCCACATCCTTTCGTCCCATTTGCCTCTTATCGGCAATGGGTAAAGTACTAGAGAAAATAATTATGAACAGGCTGTGCCACCATTTGCATATACATGGCTACCTAAGCCCCAGGCAATACGGTTTTAGGACAGGCACGTCCACGGTCCATACGCTTTATGATCTCAGATAAGAAATACTAGAGAACCGTCATAGCGGCCACCATACAGCCATGATAAGCATTGATCTTAAGAATGCGTTCGATACACCATGGTGGCCGGCTATCAAACAGGCTCTGCGAAAGGCACAATGCCCGAGCAACATGTATAGGATCATATGCAAGCACCTACAGGATAGAAGACTCCTGGCAGTACATAACGCGGGAACATTATAGCAGGAGCAGACAAGAGGATGTCCGCAGGGGTCGTACGCGGGCCCACATCTGTGGAATTTGACTTTTAACGAAGTTCTATCAGCAACATGGCCAGCGCATACCCAGATTTACGCATATGCTGATGACGCGGCATTAATAGTAAAAGGTCGGACTAGAGATGAGTTACAAACCAACTGTAACGAAGTTTGTTAACTATTCCACGTCCTATGCAGTAACTTAAAACTGCAAATTGCCAGAACACAAGTCGAAGATTTTGTTAATCCCAAAACAGGGAGGATCTCTTGTAAGAAGACCCACAATTAAGATCAATGGACAGAGGATACAGATAGTTAACCAGCTGAAGTATCTGGGTCTAACGTTCGACTATAAGATGACCTGAATTCCACACATCCAGGACATCAAACTCAGGACAATGTCCATAGCGAAACAGATACGGCTATTCTATGGTCACAAATGGGGGGTAAATCCCCACATTCAAAAGGTTCTTTTCATTACCGTGGTGGAAAAAATTGTTACTTACGCAGCTGCTGTTTGGGCTCACCCAATGCAAGGTAGGAAAGTAAAACACCTTTACACCATACAAAGACCCTTTGCATTTGGTATCACCAGAGCTTACCGTACGACCTCCTCAGACGGTATTAACGTGCTCGCTGGCCTCCTTCCTCTACACATTCGTGTCGAAGAGGAGGCAGCAAGGCAATTCGTATTGCAACTGAAACGACCAGTTTCCTTTGATGAAGTCAATTACCATCCGGAGGATTACGAAACCAAAAGCTGCCAGTTCAGTGTCCATCCAGCGGTCAAAGGCACGGGAGTAAATATTACCATCAATCCCACTAGGACTGATCATCCTGCACAGCACACCATCTACACGGATGGTTCGAGAATTGACGAAAAAGTGGGAAGTTCGTTTGTAGTTATGCAGCAAGGTACAATAAAAGACCAATGGAAGGGACAGCTGCAGAAAAATAATAGCGTATTTCAGGAAGAAGCAGTGGCGATTGCACAAGCAATTCGTTACTTGCAATTCCACAACATCCGCAACGCTACTATCAAGACCGACAGCCTTTCATCCCTGCATGCAATAGGAAATCCAGACCATCCTTCCGGCATAATACAAGGTGTCCAAGAAGACCTGCGGAGAAATGCATTTCTCCGTACCAAATTGGAATAGATAAAAGAGCATGCCGGCTACCACGGTAATGAATTGGCAGACCATCTCGCCAAAGAAGCAGCTACAGGACCGACCGATTTACAAATTGACATCCCATGGCCTGTATCATTCTTTAAGGGGACTCTGCGTTTAAAGGCAATTAGGCTATGGTAGCAGACATGGGACAATAGCGAAACTGGGAGACGGGCTCATTACCACATCAGCTACGCGGATACCACCAGGAACATTGCTAACACTCAACTGGTCAGGTACATTACGGGTCATGAACCATTTCCAGAATATTTCAACAGATTCGGCGTAAGCCAAACCAGTCAGTGCACCTGTGGACAGACTGGCTCTCCAGAGCACTACCTAACATCCTGTCCCCTTACAGAAGAGCTTCACGTCAGCTTTCCGTCCACAAATCGATAGGCCTTCTGTAAGTTTTTAATAAAGCAAAGGCACCTGGTCAGAAAAATCGGGCTCCTAATGGGCAAACTGGCAGAATACTGGTGATTTGGAGATGCCAAATATTCGTGCACTGTGGTTGGATCTCGGACTATGCCTTGCTTGACAACATGTAGGACACGGTCAATGGTCAATATGTTGAATCTTCTGCCGAACTGCATGCAATTGTCCATATGTTTTGCGCTAACACCTCAGAGAACCAATGCCCCTTCGGTCCTCCCAGCCAGACTGTATTGACATCCGACGGGGATTATTTCCAACTGATGTAATCTCAGGTTTTTGGTTATAAATTGCATTCCTCTCTGCGGCAGCATTTGTGTCATTCATTTATGTCCTACGTAGATATATTCGCTATAACTATCACCAATCACCTCGACATCATAGCAGAGTAAAAACAGCAGAAAAAAACAAAAAGAAAAAACCATTTACTACACACCCACCGCTTTGCCTGTTGTATGCAAAACAATTGGTTTTCAAAGATTTAAATCATGTGGTATATTACATAATTTTTCATGATTTTGAACTACATATAGCGTTGGAGTATACGAAAAAAGTAGTATGTAAGAAATTACAAATTTTAAAAAGCATAATCTTAAATAACAAATACAAATTTGAAAATCAGTGACGTCATTGAATCAATCCAACTCTTTCCATGACAGATGTCTTTCATGAAAAAAATTTTTAAATTTGAAGTTCTAAATTTCCAATGTATTTGACAATACAATCGTTATACGCTGCATTCATTTGTTAAAAGTTAGTAAAGTTTTATTAGAGGTTTGGAGGAACGGTTAAGAGTGATAAATACAGATGGCTGCATGACGCCATCTGTCACCCATTTTTTCTCCATTTTAGAAACCGTGCCACCGGTCTGGGCATTCTTATGTTATGCGCCCCTTGTGGCAAATATATCACTAAGCTGGATACATCGCGAGAATATTCATGTTTTGCCAGGATTCCCGGCAATACATGCATGGATGCATGAATAGCAATGAACGAGAATATCATGCATTTGTTTAGAAACAGTAACGAAATATTTGCGAGGTTTCCTGCATGACCAAGTCTCAATTTATTACTTTTATATTAGTCTCTAGAAGACGGACATAATTTAAGTTTACCTTACAGTTACCTTAACAGGGTACGGAAACTTGATTCAGACTGTTAAAAAAAATTCATCTGCATTTTACTTTATGGCTTTCTTTTTGAACTTAATTTTGTAAAACAACAAGCCTGTAATGGATGTGCGCACTGATTTAATGACGGAAGTTCCCACAGACTTCAATCATCTTCACACAAACTCTTCTAAAAGTAAAACATAATTAAGTAAATAAAATATTCTAACAACTATTGTAATGCCAAGTCATATAAATAATGAAATCTGTATCACCAAATCCTTGAATAAGATTTGTATCAAAGTTTTTAGATTTTGAGAAGCAATGAATTTACTGGCAATCAAAATAGTGTGAAACTGGTTTCAGAATCACTAACATCTGAAATAGCTGCAAATTCTTGCCATAAAAATTAATGTCGTAATAATGCTAATTAACGGAATGAAAAATGTATTCGTTGGCCGCGTAAGTTTGCTTTAATGTCTCTATATATTCAAACAACTGGCTTTTAGGATACCTGTTTTTTTCCATACTATAAAATGTTAATTCTTAACAGTGGTTCAGGACCACCAGTAGCCGAGCCGTTAAATCCCTGAACACTGGTAGGTGCGACCTGTTTTCCAGGTGAACGGTCTTGCTGCATGGGCATTTTCCTAATGTGTATGGAAGCGAGGTTTTTTTTTTTTTTTTCAGAAAGTGCTGTACGATGGTGGGCCTTCCGTTAGGCAGACAGCCCTATTGTTATACCGTTCGCTTGCAGCCAGCTCCATCTATGCATTCTGAGTAGCTGACGCCTTCTTGTGCCTATTTCACATGTTTTCTCTGTGCATAGTGTAATAGTTTCGTTGTGAGAGCCGTTGTGTCAATCACTTCTGCACGATACATATATAATTTTAGCTAAATAGATTTTAAAGGCACTAACTCTTCAATTCATAAATGGACATTAAGAGACGAGTTTCTCAAACAAAAATGTCTTTGCTTTAGATTGCCTTTGCTGATGATTGAAATCAACCGCTAACTTCGACGGGCAGAGACTATTTCAGCATTGCACTACATACCTCATTACACCCATTTGCTATCCAGCTGCTTGCCATATGTAATGCTTTTCCACCACCTCAGCACTTTACTTCAGTTACAATTCATAGACTGCTTCACAAACCATATTGCTATCGGCAGGCTCCTGGGCGAAGGCGACTCAGGTAGAGTTCGGATGATGTTGCGTATGTTATTCCACTGAATTGAATGCTATTAGCATTATTACTACCGGCTCCTAATTACTGTCGTCTTCACGAAATGCTACTCCACTGTTGTTTACCATATGATGATATGAACGCTCTTCAAAATACTATGGAATTTCCCCCTCTACTTATTCATTCTTTTCATATCAACATCTGATCGAAAATCGTACAACTAACCGTATTAAATTAGTACCCGCATCTCAACACATATCCAGTCGAAAAATATCGTACGGAATACCGAATTCGGTTACTGAATATTAAATTAACATATTTCAAAATTAAAGAACAGTTAGGTATAGGAAATTGATATGCAGTTAACGTAAAGGAGATGGAAAATATCATTATATAAAACAATTTATTCTTTTTAAAATGACTGAATTTTAATGAGGGTTTAGCTATGTTTATTTTTAAGTGTGCATTGATTGCTTGCCTTTGAGGCAGCACTAATGGCAGGAATATAGCAACTCTGAAGAAGACAGCTAATGTAGAACTGAAACTAGTGACATCGCCTTCAGCGGGCAGAACACGCTGTCACTAAAGAGTCTTTAACTTTCTTTTAAATACTATTTCTTTCTACACCATTAAATACGCGTCAGCTAAAATTTACATTCTGCCAGTAAAAAAGGAAAGGGAGAACACACAGGGAAGATGCGTAACATAAAATGAGTGGTTAAATAAAATAAATAAAATGTTTACCCTACGAAATCCTATTTTGATAAAACTATTAGATGTGAACAGATTTACATCCGTCATGCTTAAACGCGTACTACATTCGCATCTTCAATTGATTCCTTTACGTTAATAATCTCCAGTTGTCTTTTTATAATCCGAAACATGAAGTTGGTTATTCTGAACTTCAAAATATTTATAAGCAATTTTACAACTATTTTCTAATAAATATTTGACATAAAATTTTTTTTGACAAAACAGTAATTTAATTTTGTAATGATTATTCTGATGATTGATACCACGTTCAAAAGCCTGTAATGATTTGCAATCTAGTGAATCAGATGTTCCTGTTTTAAGTTTAGTCCCTACAGTTTCCAATTTACAAGAATTGCACAATTACTTCAAAAAATTAGTTTTTTTCACTAATGTCTCTCATTGTAAGAAATTCAGAAGACACGGTATCCCCCCTATTAAAAAAGACATCCAACTAATGTTTCATTTGCAACGATATCTTTATTCAAACCCTTCCTGTAACAGATGACCAATAGTAATGAGCCCATATACGAATTGCAATTTCATCATTTTGATATCTCTTGTAAGAGTCGGATAATTTCAAAACATTCAGCGTTTTAATTTTATTCGATAAATCTACATCTGAAGACAAGATATGTGCCGACGCAATATTTTCAATTTCTAGCAACTCGACTTAAAAGAGAGAAAACTGATATAAAGAGAGAAAACTCATCATAATTTTCCAATTTATTTTTCGCGATATTGAAAACTTTTCTTTCAGAAATTTACAACCAACAGAATATGTACTGAATGTAGTTCTTTCTAAAGAGATTAAAGCTTTAATTGTTCAGAAACATCTCTACAGGTAAAACTATGCATCGAATATCAATGACGCGAACATCCAGAAACATCAGTAGCCTTAAAATCTATGCGTGAAATTTTATTTGGATTCTCTGCATCCTCACTAAAGTATTCATGAAGAAATTTTCTCAGTTATAATCATAATATTGAGGAGCAATTGAAAGCTGTACCCTGCGACGTTATTCCCCCCTCCTGTTAAACTGAAATAACATAAGCAACATCCCCTGTTAAACTGAATTGAACTGAATTCCAAAAGAAGGAGGATTTGGATTTGGATTATTCAGTTATGGCAAAGCACACGAGGGCTATCTGCCTAAAGGGAGGGATGCTTTTCGTGGAGGACTTTCTAAGGGAAACTGGCTCGTATACACGTTACACATGGGGAAAACCACGAAAACGCCCATGCAGCCAGCCCGTTCGCGGGATTCGAACCTCAGACCGAACTACCAGTGTTCAGCGTCTTTACCGCTCGGCCGCTGGTGGGCCCAAAAGAAGGAGGATCTTCTCTTATTGTATGACTCATTTTTACGCTTTCCGCCATAGACAGTAGATGAGGCCTGTAACATTGCTAGAAATTTGTTTGTCTTCTTATACATAATAAATATATTGTGGTGTGGTAATAATAATGATTGTGCTTCTTAGAGAAAGTTAGATGGATTACCAATTTAAAAGGTAAGAACTTTTATTCTGTTTTATTTATCCGCTCGTCTCGAGTAAGCTGCGTTCAAATATTAAAAAAAATGAACCGGGCAAATCTTCACAATTTAATCATGAGATTGATCGCATGTTTACTTCAACTAAATGCATAAAACATATCGAGATTAGCTATCTAGAACAAAAATACGAACAGAACAGATACTCTGCCATAAATTACCACTGGATAATCCGAAAACGAAAAGAGAAGCCTGCCTTTAAAAGAGAAACAAAACTAACATAGTTTTCTACTGCGTATTCGAAAAACAGAAGCAGAAATGGCTACTTGCTGCAAAAATAAACATTCAATTATGAAACTAAACAATTAACATTACCAACTGTGGGAATACAAACTTGAAATGATTCTGAAGAAAGGAATTTCATGTGACTTACTCGTGATTGCAACACTAAAAGAAATCAACGCCGGTTGGATAAAAAGAGATGAATAAGCAAAAGCTACCATGAGATTACTCATAGAAGACAACCAATTCGTACACATAACAAATAAAACAACAGCTAAAAAGATATCGAATGAATTAAAGAAAACTCATGAAAGAAAAATTATTTCCAGTAAACGTTACCATCTCAGAAAATTATATGCGTTAAAGGCAGAAAACGAAAAGAAGCTGAAAGAACACATCACGACAGAAAGAGGGAAAAGTGGATGGAGCACCAGAACTTCGTCGGTGGCTTTTACAGGTATTGCTCCGCGGTACTACTGTACCCCCTGGGCGTTGTGTTGGCTCGAGGTCGTGAACGAATTGCGAGGAATTGGTGAGGAAATAAAAGAGAGTCATATTGTAGCACTCTTACTAAGCGGCTTACCAAAAAGCTACGAAAAACTTATCACAGCTCTCGAAACACGGCCAGAACTGATGTAGGAATACGTAAAAACGAAACTTATTGAGGAATGCTTAAGAAAAAAAGGCACGCTAATAGAAGAAACAGCTTCTTTCAAAACCAATTTTAAAACAAAGTGCAAGCATTACAATCAACGAAGATGCAATTATTGCAAAAAATTAGGATGCTTAGAAATACAGATTCTTTCATAAATGCAAAGAAAAAAAACAAAAACGAAAGTAACTCATTTTTCAAAAATCAAAGAAAATAAATGCAAATGTTGTATTAGGAGCAAAATATCTGAATTGCCATATTCTAAGCTAACCGCTATCTTAAAACAAGCTGCAATTGGGACATAATAAGCAAGAATGATAACATTTTTTAAACACATTTAAAGACCTTTCTGATGCACGTGCAAGATATTTTTTCTTGTAATAAATTTTCCATTTATACGAGATAAACTACTGCGTTTCCTTATTCGATTACTATAATCAATAAGTTTCCAACACATATATAGATATTTAGCAAATGGAATATTCTGAACTGTCCACAGTAAGTGAAATATTCGGGATTAGGTGATTAAATGGTGTATTAACAAGCTTGTTTATGCGATCAGCATCAGGAAATTTGCAATTTTAACAAATGTTTAGACATGCTCAAAAAGCAAGTTATGTAATGAAAGCAAAGAAGTACGGATTAAATCCAAGAATTCTGTATAGAACTATAACATAAAACTGCAGAACAGTACACATTTATATCTGCTACACCCACCATTTTTCTAAATACTCTCCAATCATTTTCTAATACATTAGTCATGAAATGAGCACCATATAACTACTCTTGGCAAGTTATTTTTTCAAATGCTGCAACATAAGAACAGAAAGAAGACATAACAAATATAGTTAATATATTTAATCATAAGAAATATATTGAAAAGAGCTAGTTTCTACTAATTTGTAGACACATGTTTATTACTAGTGAATGGTTTGCAAACTAAATTTATAAAAATAATAACGAAACGGTATTTGCACACGGTATTGAATATCAATACAAACTGCAATCAAGGATGATTGCTTTGACGTGCCATACAGAAATCATGTCACTTTTCAGTTTTTACACCTTCCGTCGATCAGTGCCGCCACATAGACTTCCTTTACATTTTTTATATAATATGCAGTTGGTGATTTTGCTGCTAATATACGTGAATTGAAAGGACTGCAAATCTTCCCATAGAAAAGGCGTATATTTTATTTAAAGCTCTTATCATTTTGCATCGTTAAACAAAAGGAATATCGCAAAATATCAAACAAATGCTTATCAGAAGTTAATTAACAAAATTCCCGTTTATTTTTGCCATAAGAATTAGTTATGCGTAACTAGTTGGAACACATAAATAAAGGCTTGACAATTTAGAGATTGAAATAAAAATAAAAAATATGTAAAAAGATAATTGGTGATTATTTCATCCAAAGCATTACTAGAAGTGTTTCTGGGAAACCCTGTGAAGAAAATGAATATTCCATATTTTACTTCCACAGAGCGGTTATATTTACAAAAGCTGTTCAAATTTTCGAAACTAAACTAGGTGTTTTGCTGGAATTTTTTAACTTCGAAGGGTGAATAGGGTCTTTCAAAACTCTCGCAAAAGACAGAAGTGAAGAACCCACTCCAGAATCGACTCAAAGAATGATTTACTTTACTGAAAGAATGATCAGCGATCCAGCTCAAACAGAACTCAGTTTTTTAATAGTTCACCGAGTGCTGGCCAAAAAGTGTGCGTCTTGTAAGAAATTTTATATGGAAATATATTTTAATCGCCAAAGAGGGCGTAATTCTTTCATGATGTATAATTCTTGTTCTTGGATCTGGCAGTGCCAGTTCAATGTGTGTTAGACGTGAAAAAACTTGGAAGTTTAAAAACCTGATTCGTAATGTTCATTTACCTTGGTGATTTGTGTGATTCGAATTAGTGTTTCTTGAACCAGGATAACTTGAATTCTTGATATTTTATACGTCCTCTTAACTGTAAACACTAGCATTCTTTTCTTTATTATTTACTCGAAAGGTCTTTACCATATTTTTATGTGACCATATTTCTGTTACCATATTTCTGTTATATATGTACATATGTGTGCTTTTGGTTTGCTTGTGTTTCATATAGTCTTAGAAAAAAACATTAAATAAACCTACACGTCTCAGCAATACGGATCACCCTTTTTTCAAATAGATTGAATTTTTTACCCCATTCGGCAGTGCGCGAATTGGCATAGGTAATTAAACATTTCGTGCAAAATTTTCTGTCATCAGCTGGACTAACGATAATTTTTCATGTTAAATATATCCGCGTGCGGGTGCGTTTAATTTTTAAAATGCTAATTGGATGTTATGCGCGAGTCTGTCTTTATTGCTGATAGTGTAACAAACTTGTGCACATAAATTTTTCACCTTCTTCTTTCCTGCTATCTGCCATTAGTGACTTATTTATTAATTAAATTGTGACGACCATTTAGCTAACCTACCGAAATATCTGAAGAATATATATTCTTTCTCGTGAAACGCGATTGCAGGGTACTTTAAATTTTTAAACTGTGAAAAAAGTATTGCAATACATTTTCCTTTGCCGAAAATGGCATTTCATGTCTATGCCTTGCAGTTGCATTTGCTGTTTGTATATATAGGCGGTGCTGTATATATTAATATTTTTAATTTTATTGAAGTTGTAATACATAATAATACTTTTACTTTACTATCACTTCTACTTTAATTTAATGGTACTACTTAAACCAAAGTTACAGGTGATACTGATGGCCAAATAATTTGGGCATGCACATCATCCTCATTGAGCTTCTGTTATTTATCCATGAGTGAAAATGCGTAATATATTTCTACGTTAGAAGGAATTCCTGTGCGTTGTCATAAAATATCTCATTCGCGTTTGATGATATCAAATACATATGATTACTTGATACGTTTGAAATTAGATGGAATCTTGAAAGTATAAAAATTTCATATTGGATTTAATTTTGGTATTAGCTTAAGTTATTGATTAAAGCAAATCACCTCAATGACTATCTGCATATGGCGTGGGATGCCTTCATGAACGGTTTTTTAAGGGGTACTCCCTCGTATATACTTTACGCATGTTGAAAACACGGAAAGTAACCATGCAGCCAGCCCGGTTGTCGGGATTCAATCCCAGGTCGAACCACACAGTGTTCAGTGACGTTACCGGGCGGCTGCCGGTGGGTCCCATTTTTGTGATCAAAACAGATAATTTATTTGGCCTTGCACTTTATTATTGTTATAATTATGATATTTAATTTAAATATAATTAAATATTATAGATTTTTTATAATTTGTAATTAAAGAGTAATAATTAGAAATTTCTTAAATATTTTGAAGGTTTAGGAAAATTGTGCTTTTTTAAGTGTCTCTCTACATGTTGACTAATTCAAGTACATATTACCATTAATAATTATAGTAATTAAGAGCGTGGGATATGCGTTAATTCCTGTACAGAGACATCCTGAGAGCAATAAGTATATACCAAGCATATAACGACCTGAGAAATTCGAAGTTGCTGCCAAATTCTGAAAAGTATTCTGAAGACCAAGAAATGATTCACTGAATAACTGCATAAAATATTTGTAACCAAAGGAAAAATTACATACGGAAAATAAAACAAAGACTAATGCTAAATCAAATCTAAGAAAATTTTAAAAAGTGTCATCTGTCTTCCTAGAAGCTAAATTTTTCTCCTAAGTGAGTCGAACATATTCTAAGTCTAGCATTTCAAATTCAAAGTTGACAAAACTGTTCTCTTTGCTTCCATCTTACCGAATATATGAATATACCGCAAAAGCTCGACTACCAGGGAATCTTGCGAAATTTCGAATGCCGGATAAATGTAAATTTCTGAGAGTTGAGTATCTAAAAAGGTTGCAACTCGAAGGTAGAAAAGTCAAATAAATGGAAGAAGAAATTTCTGGTGTAAAATTATAAAAATTTCACCTGGTTTATTCACAGCTTCAGAATCAAAACGCTAATCTAAAATTTATAACATACCGTACTTATAAAACTTCCCGTAAATACGGAATATTGTGAAATCTCAATGAAAGATGCATAGCAGAATTTTAAATTACTTTTATGCGGATTTTACATAATGCTTTTCCAGATCCTTTGTTTCTATATCCATATCCTGTACCCTAGTCAGGAGTAGTAATGAACTAAAGAAGAGTAATAATATTTCTATAAACACACAAGAAGTTTGTACTGAAAATTAAACGAATTACGAGCTGTTTATTACTTTCTCACTCTTGGTCGCATATCTGCCAGCGTGGTTAAGGGAATAATCTTAATATCAACAAGGAAGTTTCTCCCAGTTTTCGATATGCCTATTACAAATGCTCTGTATTACTCTCCAAATCCCGCCTACTCGTATCAGTCAAAAGGTGGGGTTTAGAAATTAGGTGTAAAAATTAGGTGTAACTGGAGTTTGATGACCTGCTGTCTTTGTTTAGTTTTTCTCCCATTCGAGACAGGTTCTCGATCTTTTTATTTTCTAAATTAGACAAGTCAGCCAGAAATTGGAGTGCCAATTCTGCTCTGGCCACCATGCGGCAATGAATATCCGTCGGTTTAACTTCTTCCACAGTCAGAAATCTGATTATATCTCGCTGCTCCTCAGTCGTCGAATTTTGCATTCTGAACACCAAGATGTCATCACGCACACTCCCGCATCAATTGGACGGAACACACAACTGCCTACTTCACTCCGCCGTCATGTGCGGGCACTTGCGCATGCGCTCAACCATGTCGGATACTGCATTCGCATCTCTAGATGTCTCACTGCATTTTGCCAAAGCGTCATATTCAAGTTTCAACCGGTTTGGTTATTACGACGTTTCATACCTTTTCATTTGAACACACCTTATATATTTTCCCCATTTGACACATCACAAAATGCTATGTTTTTGTCATTGCTTCGTTTTAATAAATCCTTGCATTAGCTATAATTGCTCTTAATCAAAATGGTTAAAAAAATGTGTATTATCCTTTCACCTCCATGTATGCTTACCACGTAATGCAAAATGTGATTGTCTGTATGCAATCTCTTCCTTGTACTCACATTTATAATTAATAAACATATTTTTCATATTTGACGCATCAAAAAATACAGTCGTTAATTTTTCATTCATTTTAAGACTTAATGGAGATGTTTCTAATTCAATAGTTCCGTCCCACCAAATTACAAGTAGGTACCACTTTTAACTTAGGTTAACAATTTTTTGAAGGTAAATACACTTTCTGAAGTAGATACATATTTTGATAAAGTTACAGCATAGAAATAGGTGACATTACATTTCTTCCCTCTCTGAAAATTAGGGATATCGAAATTACCAAAAAGAATCCTCCTTCACGAGATTACCTTTTTCTCAACCCGCGTTCAGTTCTACCAGTTCCTAGACTATAAATTACACACTGAGAAAATTTGAAATAACGCAGCCAAACCCGTAAGCTTATCTCTTAGAGGTGAAATAAAAAAAATCGTAGTCAAATCCAAGCAAGTCCGCGAATTTTCAATTAAACATATGCAATTACGTGATTTGCTTATTTGGGCTGTCATGAGTTGCCACTGATATTTGAAATTAATTGTGTAGTCCAAAATATCTCCTCTCCTTCTAATGTGGCACAGGGAAACTAAACGCTTGGACTTTTCTGGATGAAAGCGTCAAACAGGTAGATTCTGTGCTACACCTACTGAATGTCTGTATTCAAGCAAGAATCAAGTTTCTCTTCAATTATTTGCAAGATAAATATGAAACTTCGTGAATTATAGGAATGCGAGGAAAATTAAATGTTATGTCCTTTTCGTTTATATTGGAGGACTTACGATCAGGCGAGAGGTGAAATATCTGAAAACTGGTAGATTAGCCGAGGTCGAATAAAAAAAAGGAGTATGATGAACATTCGTGAAATAAAAAAAATCTAGAAATTTTACTGAGAAAACTATATAAATGTTTAACACATACGCTTTAGCATTTGAAAGGTTATGGCAGAAAGCTTACAAAATTATTTAAAATTTTTACTGACAGGCCCTTCCTGTGGTGGTCTTGAAAATCGCTCCTAAAGCAAGCATAATTCAGCTTTTCAAAGCCTAAATAAATAATTCTTGAAAAAATTTTTAAATCTTCTAACTGCAAATTTTCTTTCACTTGAAGAATGTGCATTCACACATTACGTTTAGCCTCCTCAGGAAAAGATTTTTGAATTTTCCTTAAATTTCCGTCAATTTGATTTGAGTTGAATCAAAAGATATTTAAAAACAAAACAATAGAAGAAAATTGCAATCTATTTCATAGCCACCGCTCTGCCAAAACAGGTAACGCAGTTTCATTTAAAAAAAAAAGGAAAACGAAACAGGAAAATTAATGGAATACTTACAATTTTAAATTACATACAGCTGAAAAGTATACGAAAAACCTTGTGAGTAAAGTATTGGTTATAGTATCGTTCATAATATATGCAAACATAGTCTGTAAATATTATTTTAAATAATGTAATGTAATGAGAATCTCAAGCTGTAAATATAATTTCAAAAATCCATTGCATCGTCGAATCGAAACCCGTTTCCATGTGTGACGCATTTCATGAAGAAATTTAGATTTTTTTTTTTTTTTAATTTGAAAAACGAAATTTCCAAAGTATTTGACAGCCCAACCTGTATAAATTTTATTAGTTTTTTTTTTAAATGGTATTAAAGGGTTATCACAGATTCTCTCAAAACGTTATCAAAGATAGACGCTAATACTGATCAACAGCAATCTCCGAGAATACCACACATTCTTTTAGAAACCGAAAGTAAGGTTTTTGTCAGGTTTTCTGCATGACTAAGTCTCAGTTTGTATATTGTAATGCTAATCTGACATATGTTACAGAAAATGAATGTAAATTATGACAGAATTAAGTCTGAGATAATTTACGTATATCAACTAGCTACGAAAAATTGACTCAGACTGCGAAGAAAGTTAATCTGCATTTCGATAAAAGATTTTTTTTCTTAAATTTAAACTTCATAAACAACATATCTGTAGTCAATGTGCGAATTGATTTAATGCCAGAATATCATCAAATTTCAATCATCGTCTAAATGGGTCATAAATAAACTCATGTCTAAATGGGTATAAGTTTATGGAATTAATTCAATAATTGATCTTAATTTTAATTGTGGTTCAAAATTAAGGTAATTGTGGATCAGAGTTAAGGTTCAGGGTTTGGAGTAGATAAACTCAGAAATGTGTTATCAGCGTAAATTTTATTAATATATTTTAAATTTATTTAAATAGTAACCATAAGGCAGCGTGTGTAAAGGAAATACAAAAATCAGAAGAAATATATCTGAAATTCGTAAATTATTTGGTAACCGTTAAAAACTTTTTTATAGCAAGACTTCAGGAATTCTTCTGAAATTTGCGAAATGGTCGAAAGCCATTTCTCCACAAAATTGTTTCAGATAGAATTTGGAGGTTGTTTCTCGATAAAATTGCTGTCCTTTCTGTTACATTCTCCTTAGAATGACACGATGCTAGAGCTTTAACTAAAGCAACGCGATTGGTCAAGCGCTACAGTCTCGTTCCAAAGAAGATTTGTAATCAACCTAGTAAAATGTTATACTAAATATTTCTTAGTTTCGTAGTCGTTTTCCTCAATTTAACGGCAAATGTTTAAAAAGGCTTGAATAACCAGAATATTTCCATCTGAACTTCGTTATTAAAACCTGTCTTTTAAAAATATTTTGCAATAAAACGAATTGAAATGAAGTGAATGGAACAGTGACTAAAATAATTGCCAAAGTTAGTGTTGCATTGAAGCTGCCAATCAAGTAATCACCTTAAGAACTTTCACTGTAAGCTGGAACAATATTTCGATGCATTTTACAATATCTGTTTTCAACAAATTCCAAATCAAAGATTCTTTGCCGGACGTTACTTTTCTTTCATGTCTTGGAAAATTTCAAAAGATGCTTACTTCAAGAGCCATGCACTTTGCTTCTTAACTGTTCAAGGACTGTTGTCAAACCTGTCTGCCATATTGTGGTCGTCACCGAGAACATTGTCGAAGGAGCACCAGAGGTGAAGAATTATACACGCAATAAATGAAACGTTCCGCTCCAGTTTTGTTAAGGACATCTTAGTTGACGCATGCAAACGTTTGTCAGCCCGTTGCCTACTATTACACTCTCTAAAAGACTTTCAACTAGATAGTAGTTCGCGTCCACAAACGGGCGAGATGTAAAATCATTGAACACTGGTAGTTGCGATCTGGATTCGATTCCAGGTGACCGAGATGTCGGCGTGGGCGTTTTCGGACATTTCCACATGTGTAACGTGTGTACAAGCCAGTTTCCCGTAGAACGCCAAAGGGAAAGGAAGATAGTCTTAGTATGCTTGGACATAATCAAGTAAGCAAAACCAAACCAAACGATACAAGTGTTCCACGGAGCAAAGAGATTATACACTTAATGATCGTCCAATGCCTTCTTCAGGATTCGATCCTGTGACTACCGCTTCCTATTTCCATGCCAGAAAACTGCTGAACAGAAAATATTTGAAACCTTTTTTAGGTTTGTAATCGAAAAAGGTCTGTCTTTTAAACAAGAAGTCTGTAATCGATGTGCACACTGACTTAATGACGGACGTACCCACGGACCTCAATCATCGTCACACAAACTCTTGTAATAGTGAAACATAATTATGAAAATAAAATATTCAAACAACTATTGTAATGCGGAGAAATATAAATAATTAAATCTGTATCATCAAATCTTTGAATAAGATTTGTACCACAGTTTGTAGATTTTCAGACGCAATTAATTAATTTAATGGCAATAAAAAAAGTATGAAACTGGGTTCAAATCCACTAACATCTTGAAGTATCTGCAATTCTTGCCATTAAAATTAACGTCATAAAAATGTTAATAAAAGCTATCGCGTTTAGTGCTCTAGTTTCGTTTCACTCTAAAAAATCTTTAGACCATATTGAACTGTAGGATAACTGTGAACGAAAAAAGACAGCAATTTCCTTGAGATACAAGCTCGAAAATTTTCAACAAAAGAATTTTATGGAGAAACTCTTTAGGAATATTTCACAAATTTCAGGAGAATTCCTGATATTTTGCGAATGTAGTATTTTTTTCCATATGTTTCTAAATAAATTCACAAATTGCAGATATATTTCGCATTATTTTTTAATATCCATCATACATGCTGCCTTATAATCCATGTTTAAATGTATTTAAAACTTATATTAATTACGTTTACGGATACAATATATTTCACAGTTTTCCTACTCCAAAGTCTGAACCTTAACACTCATCAGTCTTTTCCTGAACTTTGAATCATACTTGCATACTTTTGTATACTTGTATAAGCACACATTCTATTCTGAGAAGAAGTGGAATTGAAGTATACTGATTACAAGTGAAATCTTATGGAAATGGGATCTGTCCGCTTGTGGTCGGAGAAAATCTAAGCATAATGTATTACAAATTAGAGGCGTAACTCTTATCATGCACACAGAAATTTCTCCAAATCATATTTGGACTAATGTAAGTCGTTGATCTTTTTAATAGATGTAGTAAATTTCTGTTACTTTGGACGTTTGGTTATTAATATTGGAATCCGGAAAATATAGAAGCTTTCTTTCCAGTGGTCCTGTATTCTTTTAGATTTGCTTACTTTTAAATCATTTTGTAAAAATGTTAAATTACCAATTTTAATTTCTCACTATTAAATAAACTGAACTATGTTTTTTAACTCTTTTTTATACATACCCGTTTTTACTTTCTTAGCACAGTTATTTAAACCTAGTTACTGAACATTCGAACTGAAAATAAAGAATAAAGTTGAGTCTTTCTTCAGCAAATGAGATGTTCGGTAAGTGAAGTTTTTTATTGATCATATGCGACACTTCGTCCATTGGGAATTCTTGATACTGAAAGTAATACTGAGAGATAAATTTTGAGTGATAATTTATGCATTGCTTCGGCTTCTAACTTTATTTTTAAGCTAGTCTAGGGAATTTGAACCTTACTGAAGATTCTTGGCATTATCAATTATCCTTTCAATAACTTTTAACAGTTGTTAATTAAAATGCCCAAATTTGCAGGCACAGTAAATATAGAAAGATCAATCAGAAATCCGAATTTACATTTTTGAAAAATTAATAATAATAATATCTACTGATATTTAATACTGATTTGATGAATCATTCCAGTTAACTTTAAATAAATTCCTGAGTGAATCGTAACTCAGTTTTGTACCCAATGTAATTCACGTTTTGATAAAAAAAAAAGACTAGATTAGGATTTTTTATTTTTGTTACAATTTCAAATTAACTGACGTTACAAATCAAAGTTTCAAGAATATCGCGGACGCATTTAGCAGCTAATGCCGTCCTAAAACAAATCAAACTACAAATGATATAACTATCTAATTTTTTCGAAAGCCACCACTTTGCCTAAAAAAGGGCAACGCAATTTCATTAAAAAAAACTGATAGAGTCGCGAATTTTCAACGTAATGTAGAGGTGTTTTTAAATATTTTTACCACAAGAGGGAACGGAAAAACT
Source organism: Stegodyphus dumicola (assembly GCF_044657685.1). Classification (NCBI taxonomy): domain Eukaryota; kingdom Metazoa; phylum Arthropoda; class Arachnida; order Araneae; family Eresidae; genus Stegodyphus; species Stegodyphus dumicola. The sequence goes on along the minus strand of NC_140778.1, from coordinate 13,260,338 downwards.
GGTGGTCAGCAATTTGCCAATGCTATATATTATTTATCAGATTGTCTTATGTTACATTTTATGAACCATTACTTCTTCGCGAATCAAAGCTTGTATTGAAAAATTCGATATTAGAATTTTCATCCAAAGTGAAAATCAGTATTTTGGCTCAAAACTCAAAGGTTAAATCTGCCCAGTTTTGCATTCACGAAACCGTGCAAGCTTGCTTCTGTTTCCTTTAATATTATTAATTAAAATCCATATCCTGCAATTTATATATATGTATATAATTTAAAATTAGAGGAAAATAAGAAAAAAGAATACAGTATCCTAAAAATTTTTTTTAATGGATTTAAAAAATAATACGAATTGTCAAATTTTAGAGCCATGCAAATTGAAATGTTAGGATACATTGAAATTTTCTATAAACATTTTAAAATAAAATGAGAAGTATTTATTGATATTTTAAAGAAAATAATTATTTATATTATTTCAAATTGGCTCAAGGGGTAATAATTTAAAACATTAAAATTCGTACATATATGTTCTTCTGACCTCGCGTTTCGTTCAGGCTGACCTTTTGAGCGGCAACAAACACAAAAAAAGTATAAGTACTACAATAAAAATAAAATAAGAATAATAACATTAATAATAGTAATAATAATACTAATAATATTAACAATAATGTATTAATAACATTAATGGTAATAATAATATAATAATAACATTAATGATAATAATAAAAATAATATAATAATATTAATACAGCTAACTACTACTACTAATTATATATATGCATATATAGAAAAAGATAGAGATAGATAAATAGACAACTTATTAAATAGATACATATACGAAAATGCAGCTTTAACATAGAGCAAATGTGAAAGCAATTACGAGTACAAAGGGCCCATGAACGGCCGAGCGGTAAAAGCCGCTGAACACTGTAATTCGGTCCGGGGTTCGAATCTCGGCGAACGGGCTTGCTGCATGGGCGTTTTCGTGGTTTTCCGCATGTGTAACGTGGATACGAGCCAGTTTCCCTTAAAAAGACCTCCATGGGGCATCCCTTCCTTTCCGTGTAGTGCTTAAGGGCGAAGCACGTAATAAGTAAAAAAACATTACAAGTACAATTGCCATGTACATGGATGCTGAATATTTTAAATTTTAGAGAAAGAAAATTTTAGAATTTTAAAATAGCTTCCTCTTTGGAAACCTGAAAATGAGTGAAGTTAAAATGAGTGAAGGTTCGTTTTTATCGATATCATTATTATTAATCTAGTTGCAGTATTTACTTAATTTTAATGCAATTTATTGCTATATGAAATTTCACAAAAGGAAATATGCGAATCGGGTTAAATATCATTCCGTAGTATTTTTGCGGTTAGAATTGGGATACACAGAGGCTAGCAACACTTACGGTCTTTGTGACTTAGGCAATCCAGTCAGTTCTCAGGATGTTTGAGAGTCTAAGAAGCATACATCTTCGGAATAAGGATGACTCATTAATTTTTATTATTTCGAGATGTGTTTTACACTTTATTCTTCCGCAGGCAGACATTGTTATACTAGTAAAGAATGCAATGGAGCTGATGTTTGGGTTGCATCTATTGTGGTATTTAATTATTTCTATATGTACAACGCTGTTACGAATTTTATATATATGTAAATACTTTTTGTCATAATCACATGAAAAATTGTAGTATATTTTGCATATTTAACAATAAATGCCTCAAGAGACGAAACTCTGCCGGAAAAATAAGATTACAATGACAAATCCTTTTAACATTGAGGTGAACCTTATCTCGAGCTGCAGAGCTAGCAACTAATTTTGCCGCCGAATTTGGCAAGAAATCGCCAAAATTCTCCAAACGTGACGATTTGGCTATATTTTGATCCATTCCGTATCTAACTTTAATGGGTTTTGTAATTGAATAACCGTAATTAAACTATAATCTGCAACTTTAACCCTATATGCCTTCCAGTAATTTCGAGAAATGGAATTTCCTAGAGATTTCTCTTCTGCCCGGTGAAAACTGTAGAAGACCGGAGAGAGCATCCGCTCTGAGTAATTTTAGTTCAGAGCGACTTCGAAGTATTGAGATATCCATGTGAAACTCTCCTTTTAGATGTGCTTTGCATTGGACCGGGTTTTACGTTCTTAGGAGTTTGAAGTGTAACTAGTGATTGCGTTTTATGATAGCATATGATGTAGAGTTGTACGAGCATTGTCGTGGAAAGTTCTGGCCCCTTGAAATGTTTTTGATAAAATAGATCTTATCAACCTATCATCGGTCCTGCATACATTCACTCTATACGAATCCGAACGCACGCAACAATATTTTAGTTAAACCTTTCTTCCTATTGTCATTTCAAATATGTAAGAATAAATTCCAGGGTGTTCAAAGATATTAAATTTGAATGAAATAATGCACCTGAAACTGTGAAAAATGAATGCGACCTAGCCGGATAAAAGGCATAAATCCCGGATCAATTTGTTTCAAAGTGACGCCAAACACTTCGAAACACCTTGTTTCAAGTTTAATTAAATAATATCTGACAATACGTTTCTAAAGGATGTTTAAATTATGAATCGATAAATATCTACTGTTCTAGCTTTCTATCAGGTGTATCCATGCCATTTTGAAACTCATTAACAATTAGTTTACCCATGTCATTTTTAAACTAATTTATTAATTTTTAAGATTAGACAGAAATATCATCATTTTCCAATTAAAGCTTCACGTGTTATATTTTTCTTCTCCTCGTACAGTATTTCCTTATAGTCGGCAATTTTTGTAGAACAGTGTTGTACTGTACTCAACTATTCCATTCGGATTCATTCAGGCTCATGCACAAAACTGTGTTTAAACACAGAACTAAATGTTTAGCTTGACGATCTCCAGTTCTTTGCGTTCTAATGATAGGCTTCAGCTCATTTTTTAGAATCACAATAAAAAAAAAATTCACGCATAAAAAGCAAATTCATTTAATTTCAATTATCACTAATGTTTAAAAAAATCTTTGTAACAAAATAAATAAAAAAGTCATAATTTCTATGTTTACCGAAATATAATGTATACAAGGAAATTCTAAAAACCTAACACAAACTAACAGAAATATAAAAAGGTAAAATAACTAAACCAAACGTAAAGACAGATTAGGCCAAAATAAGAGGAGAAATGAAATGTTTATGCGAAAATAGCACGGTAAGATGGCAGTTTGGTTTGGTTTATTAGATTACGGCAAAGCACTCGAGGGTTATCTGCCTTAAAAAAGGTATGCCTTCGTGGAGGATTTTCTAAGGAAAAATGGCTCGTATACACGTTACACATGGGGAAAAACCCGAAAACACCCATGCAGCCAGCCCGTTTGCGGAATTCGAACCTCGGACCGAACTACCAGTGTTCAGCGACTTTACCGCCGCTGGTGGGCCGGTAAGATGGCAGAGGCCGGAGTTGATAATTAGGAGTTTTAAACCGTCCTCAACCGTAAATAGCAATTACTTCTACGTCTTAGGTTGTATTGTACTTCACAGTCACCGCTCTGGCTGGAAATTGCAGAGCAGTGTGTTTTAAAATGATAATTTATATACACCTTGGAATACATTAAATTACTTTAATTTTAATAGCACATTTATGTATGATGAAACTAGTAGATAAAAATTCGATAATACTTTTTTTCCTAATAAACATAAGGTTGGATCATTTTAAGACGCAATCAAAATACCTGTTAGGAAAACTCATATGCCAAATTAGGTAAACTGAGCAGAGGACGATTATCGAGTAGTCAACAGCAAACCGTTAAACATTAGAACATATTAACAGATGTTGTGAAACTTTTATTGCTGTTGTTGGCCATACTTTCAAATACGTGCTCTAAAACGCGAATAAATAAAATGTTTTCTTGTTTTGAATTTAGCTGTCTTTCTTACTCAAGTTTATACGGCCCTTACCTGCCAGCCCTTACGAGCAATATACGCCTTTTCTGCATATATGTTCCATTACGTGATGTTCTTAATTCAGTTCATGATGTGTACTTTTCACATTTTTGCCCGAAACTGTTTCTGTGTGCTATTGCATATATGTGCATATGTTTGATTTATTTCGGAATGTATTTCGGAATAAAAAGTAAATTTTTACGTAGGGATATTTTATATAGAGATTTTGATATATAAATTTTTATATTGAAACCACAAAGAGCTCTTAGTAACAAATCTCTCAGGAGTAATCGTTAACATAATTTATGGCAAGCTTTTGAAATCTTTCCGATTTTTATCAAAACTTGCTCCCATCAAATGACATTTTCTAAGTTCTTGTTCAGCTTTACTTCAAGGTGTCTTAAAACACTTTTCCAGGAATCTATATCCAAGAAACAGCAATAACTAAAAAGAAAATTTCACTTTCTTCACGAAATAACAGAAAAATGCAGAAGCATTTTTCTGCGTTCTGCATGCTGCTGGTATTTATGAGTGCAGTGAATTTAAAATATCTACGATATTATTTTCCTTTCCTCGGCGATTAAGGATCCTTAAATATATTCTGTGAATATCGCATTTCTGAATACCTTCTGAGTATCTGAAAATGTAACCACTGCACGTATTTTTAAGAATTCACTCTTTTCCCCAAAAGTTCCTAAAAGAAATTTGGGGCAGAAGAATTCCTAAAATAAAAGATAGAAACCAGTTCGTCTGGCATACCGAAATTTCAAGCTTTTTTCTATCGAATGTTTAAAAGTGATAAACTTAAAATATACATGGCAACGGCATACACTATCGGGAATACTAAAGACGTTAAAACATCTGCTTTCAAATAGTAAAATAATAAAAGTCTCTTACCTGTCGTACGAGATCAATTCAATCCATGATATTTTGTTAAATTTTTTATGACACAAACAATATATGATAATGAAGAAAACACCGACATATAGTTCGCACTTACAAACAAATTATCGTCTAACATTCTTCGCAGTTTCCATGGCAATAAAAAAATAACTCAAAATGAACTCGGACGCACGGGGGCATCTGGCTCTTGTAATTATAGTTTCTATACACTGCCCCCCCCCAGTGTCCCCAATGTCCAGTGGTTCATTCGAAATTCACATTAATACAGTTTTAAACAAAAGAAGCTCTTGCAATGTTCAGTTCAAACTATGGTTGTTGTTGTCGTGTCCATATTATATGGAACAATGTTTAACAGAGCCTACTCCGGAGAGAGGTTGGACTTCTATTTTCCACCCCCAATTTTGAGGGAGGTGATCCTGGGGTCTTCCACTTCTCTCCACTCCCACCAATTCACACGAGGGGACTATTTGCTAGCCGCATATTTAAAGTGCCGCCATGCCGCACCGACGCTATGCATTTACAAACATCCATGTCTTCTCCGGGATTTGAACCTGGAACCTTCGGTAGCGCAGAAGGCTTCTCTAAACACTATATCGTCTGGAAGGCAATTCAAATTATTAAAACGTATAAAAGAAACTAAGAAACTATACTTAGTAACTAAATAAAAGGAAACCCCCACCTTTAAACAATTTACAAATTTACCTGTAACATGTATAGTAAATTGACAATTTATAAATTTTATACAAGATCTGTGATCTTTATTATTCCAAATCTCTGATGAAAGTTTTTAGCACTTTCATCACAGATCTGGAATAATCTGTAACCATAGTACATATTATTTAAGGTAAAATAAATAAGTAAAATTATTCATTAATTTCGAGATTACATGAAAGTTGCACAAATTGTTTAATGACTGATATAATTGTTTTAATTTCACAAGACTTTACTTTTCCATCTCTGCAGGAAATACTGTTACAAATCCTCCTAATTTCCAAAAGTTAATACAATATCATTAACTATAAATTCAGTAATTTTACCTGTAGGCTTGACATAATGAAGAGATCTTAGCGTCAAAAGATGTCCCTTTTTCCATTTACTCCCAAACATACTTAAAGCTTTCTCGATAAATAAATCTTTTAATTAGCGTTTTGCTATTAACTAAGTTAGGATCAAAATTAAGCCTCGCAGAAAGGAAACTATTCACTGTGCGCTCTAACAAGAGTTGAGCTGGAGTTAAAGTCACGGGTTTCTCTAATTCAGAATAAACTTAAGTTAAAGGACAAGAGAATTAAAGGAATTCTCTTTAATTGGAATTGAAGGACACCTTTAATTAGAGTTTCTAACTCGTCTCGAGATAAAGTAATTTTTTCTTAACGTTTTCCGCGAAACAAGTTTAACAGATATGATTAGTCTTTCATAGACTACTTTCTCAAATATATAGCACTACTGGATTTCCTGGAACGCGCAGTCTTTTACTGTTGGATGACTAATGACATTCCACAAATTCTTTAGTTCAAATTATGATAGCTTGAAAGTTTTGACGTTTTCCGTCAAAACGTGAGAACACAGACTTCCATGAGCAACGAATCGTAGAAACGCAAGAAGAAATGTTTTTGCGGTGATGCTGCTAACAAATTCTAAATGAAGAGCTCGCGTTACTCGGCAAATTAACAACATAATGTAGTTTATCCTTCAATCTCTTTGGTATAAAGGGTCCACCGAAATCTATGCCTACTACAGAAAAAGGAGATTTCTGTTCTATTTACTGGTAAAGGAACACTAACTTACACATCAGGAGATAAACTAAATCGTTTGCACAGAATACATTCTTAGAACATTTTTAACAGTTTGTGAGCCTTTAATTATCCAGTATCCTTCACCTATTTCCATCACAGTTTCAAAACATTCCACCTTGAAACATTTTACTATAAGTCGGATGTTTTAGCAGGTAAGTAAATTTTCACTTCTGGAGTCTTCCACCAACGCGCATTCTTCCCGTCCTTATTAATAAAGGTGAAATCAACGAAGTGTTTCTTTTGCCCTGTCTTAAACGGAATAGCTTATTGAGAAAAGTTTCACTTTGAACAGTTTTTATTTACTTTGAACAGTTCCAGATATGTAATCTGCAGAATTATTCTTCCCATTACAATGGTGCCAATCAGCGAGATCAGTTCTAGACTCGGTTAGAAGCAAATGATTTAGATTTAGAAGTTTCTCTTTCTTGTGAAGAGTGATTAAGAAATCACTCCACAAATATACATTAGAATCAGGAAATTTAAAATTTGTTTTCAAATATAGAAAATTCAAAAACAATAACAGTTGCCATTAGTTCAAGCCTCGGTAGGGACAACTTTTTCAGTGGTGCAATTCTAGATTTCGAAGTGATAAACTCGTGTAAATACAAGCGTTACTTAAAACATGACGATAGTACGCATCTGCTTCGAAAGCTTCAGGATTAGCGTCCGAAAGTATTTGCATGTCTACTTCTTTCACTAAATTTAGTGGAAAAGAGAAATACTTTTTTCGACTAAGAAATCTTTCAAGAGATAAATCTAAGAGCCCAAATTTTCCCATTTCTTCTTTCGTGCAGTTGACAGTTCAACGGCCCGTTCTGATCTAAGTTCCCATATTTCTTACATTAATAATTTTATCAGAACAATTCTCTCAGGATCAAATAACTTAGCGTTTGAAGTGCACTAAGTTTTGTATTCTTCAAATCATCGATCATGCCGAGAACGGTCCATTCATCAATCATGCCACATCTAATTTACACGTATCTCCTTCCGTGTTCCATATTATGCCTGAAACATTCAAAGGACGTTCGCCAGCTTCACTAACATCAGACATACGGAAACCGTGAACAAATTTCTCAACTCGTCCGAGTTAGTTTTAAAGTTTCTGGTTGGCATCTTTAAGATTTTTTACAGCACTTTGCGAAAATTCTAAAGCTTTCTTTATTGTATTTGTTCCGTAAAAAAGATCATTCACATAAAGTGGCGAGTTGATCATTTCAAATGTTTTGCATTGTTAATGTTTGGATTTTAGTATGTGATATTTAATGGTCGCGGCAAGGACAAACGGGCTTGATGTCACTCCAAAAGTCACGCGGATCACTTGTAAAATTTATATGTTTTCGAATCGTTTTCATCTGGAAACCAAAATAATCGTAAGTAATCTCTATCCCATTCTACTATTCCTATATTCAAAAATGTTCCTTAAATATTACTGCTGAATGCATATTCTTATTCGAGAAATTTTAAGATTACATCTGAAATTCTGGGATTCAACGGTGCCCCAAATTTCAAACATTCATTAAGAGACTTGCACCCGTTAACTTTGTAAGACGCGTCTAAAACCAATCTAATTTTTGTAGTGTCCCTATCCGATCTTACAATACCTGATTGAGGCATATAATAATTCCCTTCTAAGTTGGAAGGACAATCCTCAGTGATATTCAGCTTTAATTGCTCCTCAACTATGTTCTTATATGCATTACAAACCCAAGCAATTACTTTGATTTTTACTCTCAAGTTGTTAAATCTTCGAGTTTCTGCCATAAAGTTGTTAGACAAGTTTCTCGTTTCCTTTCCCAGAATAATTTAGTTCCGTATATTCCATTTTCATATTTTAAATTACTTTAGAATTGAGAAATAAATTCCTCATTAGGTTGGTACGTATCCTTTTTCCCCACTGAATCTAAATTTTGCGTTTAACGCGTTGAAACTAAATTAATAAAAAAAAACTGTGTTAGATTTTCATTTAATGTGGCGAGCATTCAATTTTTATAACAGAAATGTTCTGCTTCGAATTTAAATCTGATGGAGGAATTCGACCTTGAATAACCCTTCCGAAAAGGGTACCGATTATACAGAGAGATATGTTTAATCGCTCCTTTTCTTTTGGATGAATATTCCAAAAATATATCCCTAAAACATGCAGAGGCAATTCATTTCTAACAATTTACTTAATGTTTGTCAACTGAATGTTCTTTTTCGCAAGCACCAGCATTAGTTTATTATGTGATACTCAAAATACGATCCAGAAATGTAGTCAGTCAAAAGCGCTTTCAACTGTTATTTTCCTTTCCGGATCACTTGAATTAAAAATAATAAAACAGACTACAATATATATTTTCTGTATTGGCACTCTAGAATTGAAAGTATAAACTGCTAAACATTCTTGCCTAATGATGGGTAATTTCATTTCTGCCACTATGTTTTTTTCCAAAAAAATCTCTGGGAGGATTTATCCAACAAATTATTATTCTCTTTATTAAGTATTAATCTTTTTATAGGCAACTATTTATGTTAGGATTTATTCCCTTATTTTCTAATCCTCGAATACGTGTTTAGCGCTCTGAATAGAGTCCACGCTTCGTTACAATGTCATTTGATTTTCGTACTGGACTTATATTTAAATATTTTGGCATATGCGCATCTATAATAATATCTTCTGAGTCGCAATTTCATAGTTTTCAAAGCTCAAGGATAAACTATGTATGACCACCTCAGCTTCGTTTACTATATACGGTTTTAAGTAACTACTCTGCGTTACTAAGACTGCTGTTGTTGTGGATAACTACTTCAAATTGACAATAAATTCATTAAATCTTTACATATTGCCACCATATTGCTACATTCGTACGGGGTTCGTGTGGATTTGAAGTGAATAATGACGATATTACATGAGGAAGTATCGAAACACACTTTATTGGCCAGTATTGTCAGGACAGCTCCAAAACACGTTTACAGTCGTCGATGAACTACTATAAACACGCTGACACGACCAGCGACACAGCCTTCAGGTTATCAGGCTATCACGGTGGAGACAGCTTCACGGCAAAGCACTAGAGTACAGCTCTCGACTCTGCTTGGTCGTTCTCGGAACTCCACGTGATCTCGAGACTCTCCACGCTACAACTCACGATGCACTCGACGACACTCAGAGCACAGCTCCCGACTCTTCGGTTCAGTCGTTCCCGGAGCTCAGCACGCTCTCTCGACGATGCACCAACCGCGGTACACTACGAGACTCTTTCGGTGCACTCGACGACCCACTCGGCACCCGCTGTCCGGCTGTCAACTCTATCGACTCTGCAGGGATTGACTCGAGACACACACACACACTCGATACTTACTAACTACCTCGCACTCTATGCGAGGCACACTCACTCGCCCTCTCGATGAAGCACACACTCTGACTGCGGACCAGCAGGGTTTATATAGCGTTTGGCTGGTGTTTGAGAACATTCTGGTCTAAACCTATAAGAATTCGTTCCAGAATTCGTCTATGGTATATCGCCAATTATGTCGCTAAATGGGTGATTTGTGCCAAATGTGGCAACCCCACCTTCCCTTGCTATTTATGGCAACCCTAAATCTGCTTTGCGAGGAAGCCATCTTACCGCGCCTGTACATTTCGTAACAATATTTAGGTATTTGCAATCGAGGACGTTTTATTGTATTTTGTATATCACTTTTTGTTTCTAGAACATACGTTCTGCCAATTTCTCGAATTTCGCTTTCTTTTGTTTTTCAGGACTCTATTCGCGCCTATTTTTCACCTAATAATATTATCTTTGTATTCTCGTTGTGTTTTTAATTCCGTTACCTATTTCTTCACTTTTGCACAGTTTTAGAATTTCATCATGAAGATGCGTCAAATTTGGTCCTGATCTAAACGTTTAGCTAGAACTTTGTCAGTTAAATTAACTGACCTTTCCTCTTTGTTCATTTCTCATTCTAACCATAACATAGTGTCAGTTGCCTCGAGTATGACAAATCAAAACGATTAGATGCTCTGACTGATGCCCTGACTAGATGTTGACTAGATATTAATTTAGTTAGAAATATTAGTTTAGAGTAAATAAGTTTTAGTAGTCCTGTGTTATGTTAGCAAATAGAAACGAATAATCGTTCCTCTTTCAGAATAAGTCTTGTTGTGCAAATCGCACTAAAGTTTATCAAGCTCCTTGATCATATACGACGTTTTGAGACGTGTGTAATCACCTACTTAATCTTCTATTATCGGTGGTTCTTGTGTTCTATTGGCCAAACAAAGACACTTTACTTTAACTAAATCTATTTAATAAAGAGAAGACTATGTACAAGTACTATATACAGATTACAGGATATCTAGTTTATACCTCTGTCAACCACTCTCATCAACCTCTCAATCCTCTCTGGAGAAAACTCTAATTAGCTACACATACGGGCGGAACAGCGCTCTCTCTTTTTCTACAACGTGTCTAAACATAAAGTCCAACTGATATTTTACAACAAGTGTGAAGCCTCAGAAAATTGAAGGCATAAATTAGACAATATTTTACTCAGTTCCCTCTTATTTACTCTTTATGAACTTCTAAAATCCTTTACAGGAACGGTGAGATAGAAACGTACTATCATTTCAACAGAAATGTGCTATCATTGTTGATTCACATACGACTAACTTAAACAACGGAACTAGGGATGGCGTTAAAAAGGTCTAAGACTGAACCGAATTAAAAGGATACATTTTATAAACTATTCTTAATTCAGTTCATTTTATTTAAATTTATTTAAACACGCACATCTTTCATTTATGCGTATAGTTGTGTTCATATCTTTTGTTTAATTCTAAATTACATTTTCCCTCTTTTAATTATTTGTATTAAAATTTGAATTCCAGACTTCTTTTATCAGAGAGAAGGAAATTAGAAAATTTAAGGATTGTTTTTAAATAACAATCGAATTAAACGAATTCACAGCTAATAGCAAGTTAAATTCCCTCAACAACATCTATGACAGCCATATCGATTTTCTTGCATTCGTCATACAGTTTGTGAAGTTTAATTGCACTCTTTGCCAGCTAAACGGCCAGTCAGAGAATTTTAGCATGTCCTATTTCCTCCTGCCATTGCCAATGATATGAATTTACGGAATGCCTATGGTTCATAAGCATGTACCTCCACATCAGAGAAATTTGTAATTAGTGAGTAAAAAAAGGAAAAACACAAAACTAGTTATCTTCGTGCACACTAGACAGAGACTCATTCGATCGAGAAAGTTTACGCATAGAGAAACAACAAAATTTTGGTTTCTGTTTAGTTTTGATTTTTTTTTTTTTTTTTTCCATTTTATAATTTTGGGAGGATTTTGTATTTTTTCAACATACCTAAAACACTAAAGCAAAGAGAGGATACGAAAGATTTTATGGATTAATAGGCTCATTTGCATGTGGCGATCAATCGTTAAGTTATAGAAAAGCGTGGAAATATTAGATCATCCTATAAACCAAAGGCAAACTATCATAAAATATTGCTTTACATATGTACTGGCTAGGACATTAAAATATTAATTTAATTCTTTGCAATGTATGCTGTACGAAACCGGAGATCTGGAACGTCGAAACTTCTGCACAGTCTTCATTTTCAACAAATTCGTTCTGTCTCGCGTTTCTACCGATAAGCTATATTTCATGATTTTAAAAGAACAGTTGAATTGTCCGTTAATTGAACGATGATTACGGTTTTGTTTCTGCCGTAGAAAATTTCAACAACTTCAACAACATATCAACTTCATTTATTGTCCTTTTTCAACATGGCATCTTAAATTCCATTAATTAGACCATTTTTGTCAGGTGTGTTGTTAGAACACACTCATATTTCTTAGACGGCCGCAGGTCACAAGGTGTTCCTGGGCCAAAATCCTATCCCGAAAATCCCCTCAAGAAAATCATAACTCAAGCTTTTACAAGAGAAGGAATAATGCTTCGCATCATTAAGCTTATAAGCGGAAGAATTATGCCAATTTTTTTCATCTGTTACAAAGTTACAGAATAGGAATCATCGAATTCCGCTAAATATTCAAAACATGGTGCGCACAACGCAATGCAAACTGGACTGTAGGCGGGGCTTAAAAATGAAAGTAGATGCAGCAATAACTTCACGTATGTATTTTTTTAAATAAAAAGCGTGCAAATTTAGTTTTTTGTAGAAATTCAGGCTATATTCTTAATAGAATTTTTATAATATGAGATATTCTATTGTAAATAAAATGTAAAGGTATTTTCTTTTAATAAGCAATGGGATTTGCTATTAAGTCATTAAAGAAGCACATTTAATCTATCAATCTTTAATTATAAATTAATGCTTTCTGAAACTCTTAGGAGTAACTCGTTAATTTCATGACACAGATCATTTTTACTAAATGGCCTTCTGAATTCATGAAATTAAAGATGAAATCCTCATTTAGAACATAAAATATTCTTAATGCTTTAAGAACATAAAATGCGCTGTTTTTTGGCGCGATTGCTGTTCTGTTCTGCAATGGTTTGGGGGGTTAAGTTGGTTTCTGTGGCAACCTTTTTTACGTGAAGACTTGGCTTTGCTAGTTAGTTCGTGTGGTAATTAAGTGATTTATGACGTGTTGGTAAAATTTTAGTCGCGTGCCTAGTACAACTATTTTTTCGAGTGGCTGGAAATTGTACAGGTATTTAGGAGAAGAAAGTTTTCAACATTTAATTTGTGAAACACAGTATCAGTTTTGTGGATAGTGAGTGTGGCTGTCATATAAATACGATGGAGATTACGTGATGGCGTGTTACAGCGACGTTGCCGACTTATAATCGGAAATGCGATTTGGAGTTTTGTTTGGTGTTTTACATATTTTTTCATCGTTGTTCTGAAACGGGAGAAGATGCTTTTAACAAATTTGTGGCGAAATTGTTTTGGTGATGTTTGAAATTGGTATTTCTGCTGTTCGAAGGAGCATTTATTTATGGTAAGTGCATTTTGTTTTATTCTTGTTCTTATTTAGTAGAATGTTATGTTTTAGTATGGATTTTTGTCGTTATTGTTGTTTTATGTTAGATGTTTTAGTTTATTTTGTTGATTAGCGCGCAATGCCTAAACTGTGCAATTCGTAGATGTTTTTTAAACTTTAAACAGAACGCTGCGTACACGGTATTATTGAAATTTATTGTTACTATGTTAATTTATTAAAGCGAGGTGCGCGTAGTTCGTAGATTTCTTCGCTGCACAGATTCTGCAAGTCTGTGATTTTTTTTCAAGTTAAAATATATCACGTTTACATGGATTCTTGTCGAATATGGTTAGAAACTTTACGTTTTTGCTATCTAAGTTTTTTGATTTTGTTTCGGATTTTTAGCTTAAGTTGTGTGTTCAAAACGTGTTCTTTGCAGACATTTAAGGCTAAAAGATCGAAATGTACAAAGAAAATTTACGTAGTATTTATTATAGCGGCGTGAAGTTTCTCTCTAAAATGTTTGGCGAGAAATTTGGCGACCTGAGGGCGCATATAAGAGTAACTTCCCTAAATAATTCTAAATTGTCGGATAATCACCGCTTTGCCTAGAATAAGCAATGCAGTTTTATTTAATATATAAGCAGAATGACAAGAACTCTTTTAGTAGCTCCAAACTTCTCCACATTTTTATACCAAAAGAACAGAATAAAATAATGGTGATTAGTAAATTACATTTGTCCATATGAAGTATTGCATTGTATCGTTTTGATTTCAAAATCCACTGTTTCTTCCAATCAAAGCTAGTTTCAATAAATTAGATTTCAAACTGAATTCATCCAAGCTATTTTTTTTCTTTTTAATATTATATTTATTCATGGATTTTGATACCTGCACTTATTTATATATGCTCTCAGAAATTAAATCATATTGTATTTTAGTTTTCAGCAATAATTAATCCTTTATTTGTTTACAATTAAAATTTCATAATTTAAATTTAATTTTTAGCTATCTTTAAATTTGCTTTTTACGAATAAAGAATGTTTGTTATATATATATATATATATATATATAAAAGATAAAATTTCAAATTAGACTAAAACAATAATATTGAGAGAGCGTGGCCTACCTCAATGTGTGCAGGTGCTACTGTGTTGATAAAATTTCAAGTAGTTCCCAAGATTTATATGCAATATGTATTACGACGACAAACACAACACTGTATTATATGGCTACAGAATTTGCGCTCTTTTGACGCTGCAAGAGAAGCGTCAGTACACATGATACTTACACCATTTTTTACAGATGCGCGATGATAGCACCATCTATCTAATAAAGGCAAAATATACTCCTCAATGTGTGCGGGTGCTACCGTGTTGATAAAATTTCAAGTAGTTCCCAAGATTTACATGCAATATGTATTACTACGACAAACACAACACTGTATTATATGGACAAAAGATTGATGCATTTGAACAATGGTGCTACAGGATTTGCGCTCTTTGGACGCTGCAAGAGAAGCGTCAGTACACATGGTACCTACACCATTTTTTACAGATGCGCGATGATACTCCGCCCCGATGAAGAATTGCTTCATCATAATACTAATATCAAAACTTTTAAATTTAGGTTCAAACATGTATATCAAAGTGTTCACCAATGAAATCTTGTAAAATAACAAGCACATATACAACAAATTTAAATTCAGATAACAATACTAAGTTTAGCACAAGAAATTACAAGTAAAGCGTACTCACAATTCTTCAGAGTGCAAGACAAATATTAAATTTAATGAAATTGCTAAATTGTCATAAATCTGTCGTTGCTAATCCATACTCTAAATCTGAAACACAATACTGGATTAATAACAGTAAAGCAAATAGATGACTACATAGTTTTAAAGTCTTATTCACACAATGTTAACAGGGAACGTTAATGTATACGACACTTCATTTCACCTAATAAAACTTTTAGTTTCACAACACGAACTTTACCATCGACACCCAAATATAGTCCAGTTATTCATCTCAATGGAGGCAAATTTTCGTCTTTTATTAAAATTAATATCTTTATAAATTTATAAATTATATTATATTTAAATATAATAAAAATTCATAAATTATATTATATTTAAATATAAAATCTAAAACCGCATGTAAAATGGAAGTTAAAAAAAAATAATGAGAAATATATCGGAGATTTGTGACTTTGTTTCGTAGACGCAAAAACAAAGTTATTCGCGAAATCTCTTAATTTTTTCTAAAATTTGTGAAATACGCCGAGGAATAAACTTCTTCTGAATAAAATAGCTTCAAAGTACGCTTTCGAGATCCCTCGTCTGTAAAATTGCTGTCTTATCTATTACATTATCCTCTATGTCGACGTATTTTAAAGATTAATTTAGAGAAACAGCTAGAACTGTAGCTAAAGCATCGCAATTTTAAAAATGATACTTCCTCGTTCAAAGCGAAATTGATAATCAACCTAATAAACAATTATGTCAAATTATCTTTAATTTCGCACCCGATTATCTCAGTTTAAACGCAGATTCTTAAAAAAAATGTTCATACCCATAGCAGTTAATTTCGTTTTCTTAACCTCTCTTTTAGAAACGTTTTGCAGCTGAGATGAAGTGAAAGGAAATGGATGAAAGAGTGACTAAAATAAGTGCTTCAATTCCTGCTGCAAAAAAGTTCCTATTTTAGAAATCATCTTAAAATAGTTCACTTTAACCGGAACAATATTTTGGTAATGAAGTATACACGTTCTCAGTAAATCCCATACCACACAGATAGTCTTCGCGAGAACTTTTTTTTTTTTTTTTTTTTTTTCATGTTCTGCAAAATTTTAAAGGGTGCTTACTTCAGCATACAGCCACATTGCTCAGAATACAAGCACATTGCTACTTAAGCATTTGGGCAGTATGATCAAACCTATCTGTCATTTAGCGGTCTTATCACCGAAAAAATTATGGAAAGAGCACCGGAAAAGGCGAATCAGACTCGAGATAAAGGAGCTCCAGGTTCGCTGAAGAATATCTCAGGGAATGGATCTAAAGGTCACGCAATCTTTCTTCTCTTACTATCCTCTCTAGAGGTCTTCTCCTCTATAGCAGTTCGCGTTCAACAGTGGCCGAGCGTTAAAATTGCTGAACTTTGGTAGTTCCCGGTTATATTCGATTCCAGGAGAAAGGGCTGCCTGCATGGACGATTTCTCCATGTGTAACGTTTATACGAAGCAGTTTCCCTTACAATGTCATCTATAATGGCATTCTTTCTCTTATTCATATGAATTTAGGAATTTGAGATAGACAACTAAATGAAACCAAACTAAAGGATAGAAGTTCAAGCGCCTCTATGGCGCATAGAAACTATACGCGTAACGAGGATCCTTCTTCAGGATTCGATCAGGAATACAAGGCTTTGGCAACCGGCTTCCCTATCTGCATACCAGAAATGGGCTCAACAGAAATATTTATAGCTCTTTTGAGGTCAGTAGGTAAAATAAATTTATAGATTATCCCTGGAGTCACATTATAATCATAATGGGAGAATGATATGTTTTCATTATAATCCTGACCAACATTTGAAATTATCCGTAAGAATTTTGGTCTGATTGAGGTCTATACGATTCTTGGTTTTATTCCTACTTTACTTGATAGTAAACTTAGTAATCATCCGCAGAACATTCTTCTAAATATATCGGAAGACTGCACAGCTAAGATCAGATTGTACAAGTACAGCTGTTAAATTTTCTAAACTCAGTTAATTGACCAGGGTATTAATTTGCAGAGATTTGTTGATTTCTTGTATTCAGCAAGTCGTGAATATTCTAAACGTGATTTCCTAATACTACAACAACAAATTATAGAAACGTAGCAATTTCAAAATTCATTACAAAGAGTTTTCAAGTAAAACCTTTTGTAAAAGCTAAGTGATATATTAATATTTAAATAAAATTGCATATTTACATGTATATGAAATGAAAAAGGTTATAACAAAATAAATTCGGCCTAAAAAATTCTTTCATTGTTCTATAATAATTGCTACTCAAAAATAGAGTGTTGGAAACTAAATTGCAACATGTTGTAGCAAAGTTTGGTTTGGTTTGGTTTATTAGATTACGGCAAAGCCCTCGAGGGCTATCTGCCTTAAGGGAGGGATGTCTTCGTGGAGGACTTTCTAAGGGAAACTGGCTCGTATACACGTTACACATGGGGAAAACCACGAAAACACCCATGCAGCCAGCCCGTTCGCGGGATTCGAACCTCGGACCGAACTACCAGTGTTCAGCGACGTTACCGCTCGGCCGCTGGTGGGCTGTTGTAGCAAAGAAAGTCTTGAGTTCTAAAAATATGTAAATATTTCAAAAAATAAAATAAACTCTATTTTAAATATTATCTAAGCGACTGAAAACTCTCTAAAAAAACCATTTAATATGTCTGCAGTGCGTAATTTATGCAAGATCAAATTGTAAAGCATATTTCCCCATTATTACAATGGTTGCCTTATTTACTTGTACACTGGTATGAAATATTTTCACATATAATGTAATCTCCACATATAATAAAAGAAAGATTCTGTGTGTCTTTCGTTAGTGCTGCGCGTAAGCTAATAGATTATTATCTACGAAATTTGGTATATAAGTGCATCTACACAAAAACCAGTGCACCTCAAGCGATTTTTGCAATCTTCGAATCAGATTTTTTTATTTTAGCTTTTCGATTTTATCGCATCATTTTGAATAGTATGATTCTTTTAGAAATTGGGTTTTGGCAACAGCTTTTTATTCAAATGTATACCGGACTGCTGACTATTGATAACAAGTCAGCAGTCCAGTATACAATTGGAAAAATGAGGCCACTTATTCTGTGCAATTTTTAAATTTAATATATCTCTTGAATACTGGACGTTTGTTGAGAGAACGCAACGGGAAGTTAGTTAATTTATTTATTAAGCTAATTAATACTTGTTTAAAGGGATATTGCTTATTTCACTGTAATTTTGTTATATGTAATACATTTTTTTTTTTTTTTTTTTTTTTTTTTTTTTTTTTTTTGCTGAAGTTGTTCTGCAGAGTAAAAATCTGCGCAGTTTTTAAATTTAACGTGTGGCCCTTCAGGCATTTTTCCGGTACATTTAAAAGCCAGACGAAGGCTGGCCGCGGAGCTGCTAGTAAATTATAAAAGGAAAAAATTCAAATATTGACTTCCTAATCCAGAGGATAAAATGAATTAAAAAAACTATTAATTACTTCTTCGTAACAAACTGTCATAAAATATCATCTCCGAAAGATGCTAAGTTTTGGCAAGACTCTTTCCTAACTGCGCCGTGACAATAAAATATATTTATTCGCGATTACCAAACCAATACTACTTCGTATATCAGACTTATAATTTACGAAATACTCGTATATAACTGACAGATGTCCTTTCGTGAATCATTTATATGCAAAAACGTTTTTCATATATATTTTCGAATTTAATTTTATGCTTAGCTTAGCGGGAAATATTTTACGAGTCGTTTGAAACTATTGATGGTTTAAATGATTAATCGTATTCTTTCACTGTTTACAAATACTGCTTTTACAGATTAGATATATTGCATACAACGATTCCCTTTTTTAATAAAGAAGTTTAACCATTTCAAATATGGAAGTCAGGAGATTTTCCATCCCGCCCATAGCCTACTCACCGCCTTTGTGTTTTCACTTATTTTGGCGTCACGTCTTCCTGTTTTTACGATTAAACTTCTCTATAATAGTTTTTTTGTTTGTTTTGTTTTTTGTGCATTTCTTTCGCATTTAGTACTTATAAGCCCAAAGGGGGCATTTATCCTCAATGGGATATCTGTTTCGAAACGGCATTTTGCGTCGAAACACTTACATTCAGTCTTCTTATATTTTATTCTCCTCCTTTAAAACTTGCACTGCACTGAAGGTATGTTTCATCGCATCATAAAAAGAAAGAATTACTAGTCATGTAAAAACGTAAAGCCAGAAGGCTAACATCACAGAACTCCTTTCCCATGGTTGAAACTTATAATCCTCTCTGTCTGTTCTTTTCAAAATCTTGAGGACGTTGTTTATCCTTATATATTTTGTCAGTTATTGTTTCACGAAATATCGTTTTTCTTTAACATTTTCCTACTGTTCCCATTTATCATGTGCGAATTTTATCTTGCCGTGACCACACGCATGAACGCTCTTGGGTTCAGATGCCGATTTTCTTAATTAAAAAGATGTTAATTAAATCTTTTTGTCGTTATATATTTCCATCAAATTGCTTAACATATAGTTCAAAATGCTTTATTAGTTGCCCGAGGCTCTCTTAACGTAATTTACAGTTAAAATATTTTTTTGAATTTCCAGGATAGTAAAATTTCTGTATTAAAATTTTATAATTTAAATCTAGCTATCTATCTGTACATATATGAAGAAGATGACACTCTTACATACAGACACGCGTGAATTTTTAGAGTTTCGAATTTTCTGAAATGCAAAGATATGCAAATGCCCGAAAACTAAATTTTGCTGTTCAATTTGTTGCGAGGTTTTATTACGTCCTTGCAATCTCCATCTGAAGTTATATTCATTCATAGGAGTATTATTCCTATATTTTCCAAAATAATCTTGTTTCGAAATATTTTATTTCTAAATATTTGCTTCTGTCAAATTTTCCATGTACACCACTGCATCCAGAGTGAAGATAGCATTTCTTATATGCTTTACTCACAATCGCGATGGATATATTAACTGGATTTTGACTGAAGTATGAAAGATTAAATAAAAACAATGCTTTAAAACTGTAGTATTAGGTATAATGAAAGGAGGAACCTGAAAAGTCTATTTGTTTCCTGTAAGCAATTTTCTTCCCGGAACAAACCTACATCAACTTCATACAAATTACTGCTCCTTCTGCCATTTGAAATTTTGTATAAATCCAGCTCTGTTAAATTCTGAAGTGAGTAACTGCATTGAGATACTGAATTTTGAGACAATAAGGCACTCTTGAACAAATTAAATAGTAGTTTCATTTGTAAACTACTGTTAACAAGGAAGCAAAACTACAGACGTACGCCGTATACTATATATCTCCGGAGGAATCTTTTACAATTAATCCATTTTTCGCATCAATAAACAATGGGCAAAAAGCTGTTACTCGAAATGGAGGCTTTAAAATTAATCAGTAGTTATAGCAGTTAGTGTCTTTCATTTCGCCATCGACAGGTCCGTCGGTTAGCTCGGTTAGGTGTTCATTAGCCTATTAGATCCCCGTCAATACAATGACAAAAAATTAGATCTTAGTGCAATGCCCTTCCAGGCAAAAAAGACTTTGCAAGAAACTGCTAAAATGTTGACATTGCTATTTTTTCTTAGTTGAAAAAAACCGCTCTGGATTACGCATACGTTTGTGAAATATTTCTCTATATCAGGCTTTTCCAGTATTCTGATGAATTTGCATTGAACGCAGAATTGTCGGCGCTAAATTTTCGAACAAAAGTTCGGAAGTATGATGCTGCAACGTATATAGTTAAAATAAATGCATAAAAATCTCCCAACTGCGATATCTTTAATTAAAAAAACCACCGCTTTGCCTCTAAAGAGCAATGCAGTTTCATTGAAAAAATGTGTACATTTCTCTCTATAAACAGTAATTTAATAGTCTCGTTATCTCAAATTAGTAGCTACATTTGGGTAAAGCATTAGGATGTCAGATGGAGGCAACTGTACAAAATAACCCATCTCTCTAAGATATAATTCTGTCGCCCAACGTTTGTTCCCCGAAACTTCGCATGTAATCCCGAAACTATATCATAAGAAAAAAATTCTTTAAATATCAATCAAAATTGTTTCAATTTCGATTAAAATTATCTTAACTTGGCATTTTCATTCTCAATTTTTACTTTCCAGAACTGTAGCACTTATTTTAGGACAAATTTTTCGATGCGAATTTGCAGCTTTTGCACGCTGTTAAGCCACGCCCCATTTCGTAAGGACTCTACCGCTAGCATATCACAAAGACTATGTTTATGTGATTAAGGCAAAGCCTCGAGGGCTGTCTCTCTAAGGGGAGGGATGCCTTCGTTGAGAACTTTCTAAGGGAAACTGGCTCGTATATACAATAAAGATCAGCTCCAGGTTTCACTTTATGAAGGAGATATGCACGTTGGTACGGCGTTTACCTGCACCATAACTATTAGATCCGAAAGCCAATTGATAGTCATGTATTCCTGATGGTAGATATCCGAAGAGCAGCAGTGAGGGGTAGAAGGGGGGCCGCAGATGAGGAAGACATAAATTCCGTCTATCGAATTAAGTAACAAGTGTATAAAATACATCAATTTTTACAGCAGTATATATAGGTAATAATGAGTACACTTATAGACCGGGACGTCATCGCATTCGCAGGTAGAGACCAATGCATAAAACTTCAGTTAAGTGCGCCTAATGCCCCAAATATTCAGGCTATGGCAACTAACCTCTTAAAATGTTCGTAACAGAATATTCTACGATCAAAAGGTGTCTAGCGGACATTAAGGAACGTAAAATTCAGGAAGAGAAAAAAAAAAAAAAAAAAAAAAAAAAAAAATGAGGTACGCAGGAGTCAGCTTCCGTGCGCGATAAGATCACAATTCATTAGCATAGCGCTGTACATTTAGAACACATGATGCAGCTTTAAGATGTATTAAGTATTGGCATACACTTTACTCTTCTTTTTATCAGTCTTTTCGCAGTTCGTCATATCGATGTACAATTTCCTTAGTAAGATATCCATACAAAAGTTATTTTCTCTTTTTATTATTAACATTTGTTGTGTCTATTGAATTTATTAAGTATCACATTCTTGGCGCTTAAGCCACATAAATTTCTATAATCAACAGCAAAGTACCAAAATATTTAAAAACACCATATCATTAGAATTTCCGATGGAAACTCGCCCGCCGGAGATAAAAATGATTTATTCCGTACAGTGTTGCCACAATTCGCTTGGACGTCGTTGAATTTCTTAATGAAAAATTCGTTAAAGGTCTTAAAAATATGAAAAAGAACAAATCCAGATTCGGACCTTCTGGTGGCATGTTAGGCTGGCGGACTACGCTGTTCAAAATTGGATGGCTGTAAGTGCTGTTGCTTTTACACAGTACAAGAAACATACGTACATTCATGCAGACTCTCTATTATTTATTTCTTTGAATATTACACCGGGCGATAATATTTGGTGGGAAAAGTTTGAAAAGAGCATGTAAATGTTTCGACCCAAAACGCCGTTTCGAGACTCATATCTCCTTCGGGATAAACGTCCTTTTTGGGCTTATAGGAAAAAAAAAAGCGAAACAAATTCAAAAACAACAACAACAACAAAAAAAAAAAAAACTATTGTAGAGAATTTATTAATAAAAAGAGGAAGAGATGACGCCAAAATAAGTGTGATCACAAGAGGAGGTGAGTAGGTTATGGGCGTGGCGGAAAATATTCTGACTTTCATACTCGAAACGGTTAAATTCCTTTATTAACAAGTGGAAAAAGGTGTAAGTGGGGTTTTCATCCGCAGAGAACCCGTTGGCGTTTCGGGAAAGAACCCTTTGGCGCCGTTGCAGTTTTACTCGCCAAGCTGAGCCGAGCCGTAAGCGTGATATTTTGTAAACGTCGTTTTTAGTGATGTAAATTCAAGTTAGCAGACAATGGTAGTAAAAATTCACAGATAATAAGTATGTAGATATAAAACTAACAAGTTAAACGTGATATACGAAAATAAATTTCTATTAAATTCAAGTTAGCACAGAAAACAATGTATTAAACATAACGGGAAGTAAAAATTCATTTAAAAAATAACAATTAGTATTCTTATACTTACGTTTACAATATACTTATATGTATTTTCTCTAATTCATATAGAATACTAATATTTCTATTACAAATGTCTTTTTTCACTATTAAGTACTTTGCCTGTTGATTGATGTATTTCGGTAAGAGCCATGCCCATGTAATAAATTAATGAATGCATGACCTTTAATATATCCATTTTACATAGTTTTAAGTATTTTTTTTTTCAAGTTACTTGCATACAGCTTAAAAGGATTTTACGTTGAAACAAATACCTATCCTTTTTCATAATATATTTCACAATACAAATAACCTTCAACAGTAATCAAATTTTCTTCAGTAGCATTTTTAATAAAACTAGAATTTTATACATTTTAAAATTATTATAGGGGTTGGAAACCTCATGGATCTGCGTGCTTACAGCTGTTAATAATTAAGAACATAACGTGAACAGCCATGTTACAAATTAGCATTCACCCCTCCCGCCATAATTTCTTCCTTTGATCCCGAACTGACGACCCGAGAACCGGCATCTTTCGACGAAAACTTCCTTAATTACGCGAAAATATTTCTATCTATTCGTTGTTAAAAAATTCAGAAAAAATAATAATTAATAAGAGTAAAATAATATAAATCTCCAAATGCGAACAACGACAACTTTCGCATAAGCGAATACGATGAATTAGCTAGGTTACCAGGTTTGAACTATTATCGCCGAAGTTGGCGATGTTTACATTTACCGGGTTCTCTGCGGAAGTGCTTCCTGTAAGTGATATATATAATCATTAAAAGCCTGGTGTGTGAACACTGCAAGAATACGATTAATCGTTTAAACTGTCTCTGGTGTCAAAC
Organism: Stegodyphus dumicola; assembly: GCF_044657685.1. NCBI lineage: Eukaryota > Metazoa > Arthropoda > Arachnida > Araneae > Eresidae > Stegodyphus > Stegodyphus dumicola. The sequence continues at coordinate 13,236,098 of NC_140778.1, read as the reverse complement.
GACTTGTGAACGTTTTCCCGCTAAGCTAAGTATAAAATTAATTTCGGAAATGTATGAGAATCACATTTGCACGAAAATGTTTTTAGTGTAAGAGACATTTTTGAATTTTATAAGAGTACTTCTTGAGTTTTAAGGATGATTCCCGAACTATTATCGGTTTCGTAATCGCGAATAAATACTTTTTACAGTCACAGCGCAGTGAGGGAGAGGCCTTGCCAATATGAACATTAGAAATATACGTATCGAATGCTTTTGGAAAAACTAGTAACTTTCAGACATGATACTTTATAAAGGTTTGTTACATGGGGTTATTAATACTTTCTTAAATTCATTTTATCGCTTAGGCTATAAAGCGGATATTTTAATTTTTTTTTCATTTATAATTAACTTGTTAAAATGTTTGCATACCAGTTTAAATTTGTTTTCATTTCTCATACTAAGATATATCATGAAGGAATAAATTTACTTACAAGTCGACAATGCAAGTTTTTAATTTTCGAAGTTCTTCATTTAAAGATTTTTTATGGAAAACTATATTATTCATTACATTTTTTTGAAAACCGTTTGATAATTTTAGTGGAAATATCTGGAATGTATGCTAATGCTAAACAGTACTCTGAGTCCGAAAAGAGTAACATTTATCTACAGTTTTCATATCAAATTTAAAAAACAGAAAATCAGTCATTGTTCTTTTCGATTTCACGGGGGCTTAATGTTGCCACTGCAACTTTATCAAGAGCTAGAGGCTGAACAATAACTCGATGTAATCGAAGCGACACTACATGAGTAGTACTCCTTTATATAAAATTATCAATATTACAGATAGCAATAAATCAGATTTTGTGCCACTATTTGCATCAATAATCACAGTTTTGATATTTTAATATTAATATTCAATTTCTCTTGTAATTAATAATTAGAATTTTGCCTTAATGTATAGCTTTACAGTTGTATTACTTTTATTTCTGTGATTGCACATTTTTATGATTAACCTACTGGAGATCACCGCAAATCCTATAGGGTATATTAAGCAAGCTTTTCATCAAGATTTGCATGTGGATACTCAACAATGCAGGCAGGGGATGGCAAACAGGGAATTTCTGGAAACAGACCATCCATACGAAAACGAATTATAGTACACTTTCTCTCCCAAATTAGTTGCTACATTTGGATACTTTTGTACCGTTAATTGATCCTGATTATGATGTCGTTTGAACATTTTAAAGATATTTGAAGGTTCTACGTTATAAATAAACAACATTTACGTACGAAGCATTCCCTCTTTAAATCAATACAAATTAGTTTAAAAAATCCAGGGTTCACACACCCTTAAGCCACGCCCCATTTCGTAAGGACTCTTCACCAGCAATCGCCCTATCTAATGAATTGTGAGTTCAATGATCTTATCGCGCCCAGAAGCTGACTCCTGCGTGCCTCAATTTTTTTCCCTTCCTGAATTTTACGTTCTCTAATGTCCGCTAGACACTTTTTGATCGTAGCCTATTCTGTTACGAACATTTTAAGAGGTTAGTTGCCATATCCTGAATATTTGGGCATTAGGCGCACTTAACTGAAGTTTTAAGCATTGGTCTCTACTTGCGAATACGATGGCATTCCGCTCTATAAGTGTACCCAGTATTACCTTACATACTGCTGTAAATATTTATGTATTTTATACACCTGTTACTTAATTCGATAGACGGAATTTGTGTTGCCTTGCCTGTAATGATCTGGTCCCCCCTTCTGCCCCTCACTGCTGCTCTTCGGAGATCTACCATCAGGAACACATGACTGTCAATTGGCCTTCGGATCTAATATTTATGGAGCAGGTAAACGTCGTAACAACGTGCATATCTCCTTCATAAAGTGAAACCTGGAGCTGATCTTTATATGAGCCAGTTTCCCTTAGAAAGTTCTCGACGAAGGCACCCCTTCCTTAGGGAGACAGCCCTCCAGGCTTTGCCTTAATCACATAAACATACTCCTTGTGATATGCCAGCGGTAGAGTCCTTACGAAATGGGGCGTGGCTTGACAGCGTGCAAAAGCTGTAAATTCTTAAAAAATTTGTCCTAAAATAAGTGCTACGGTTCTGGAAAGTAGAAAGTCAGAATGAAAATGCCAAGGTAAGATAATTTTAATCAAAAAGGAAACAATTTTGATTGATATTTAAAGAATCTCTTGCTCATGATATAGATTAGGGATTACATGCCAAGTTTCGCGAAAGAAACGTTTGACGACGAAGTTTTTTCTTAGAGAAATGGGTTATTTTGTACGAGTTGCCTCCATCTGACACCGTAATACTTTCCTAAATGTAGCTACTAATTTGGGATGGCGAGACTATCAAACTACTGTTTATAGAAAAAACCTATTGCAAATCAGTTTTCTCCTCTACTTATACGGTATAAAAGTTTAGCTATTTTTCATATAACATATTAAGTCATATCTAATGGCAACATTTTATCATGAAACTGCATTGCATTTTAGAGGCAAAGCGGTGGGTTTGTAATGAAAAGTGCTTCAGCTGGAAGATAATCTTGAATTTTTATTAAATGCATACGTTGCAGCAACATACTTCCGAACTTTTGTTGAAACATTTAGCGCCAACAATTATGCATTCAGTGTAAAGTGTGCAAATTCATCAGAATACTGAAAAAATCCTGATCTAGAGAAATATTTCACAAACGTATGCGTAATCCAAACCGGTTTCTTCAACTAAGAAAAAAATAGCAATGTCAAAGTTTTAGCAGTTTCTCGCAAAGGCTTTTCTGCCTGGAAGGGCATTGCATTAAGATCTAATTTTATTTTATTCCATTGACGGGGATCTAATAGGCTAATGAATACCTAACTGAGCTAACCAACGGGCCTGTCGATGGCGAAATGAAAGACACTAACTTCTATAACTACTGATTAATTTTAAAACCTCCATTTCGACTAACAGCTTATTCCCGTTGTTTATTCATGCGAAAAATTTACATTGTATAGATTTGAGATGATGGCATGAATATATGGCTGAAAACGATATCTAAAAGAGGGAGATTGGATTAATTGTAAAAGATTCCTTAGGAGATATGTTGCATACGACGTATGTCGGTATTTTTGACTTTCTCGTTAACAGTAGTTTAAAAATGAAATTAATATTAAATTTGTTCAAGAGTGCCTTATTGTCTCAAAATTCACTATCTCGATGCTGTTACTCACTTCAGAATTTAACAAAGTTGGATTTCTTATACAAAATTTCAAGTGGGGGAACAAGCAACAATTTTGTATAAAATTGATGTAAGTTTGTTCCGGGAAGAAAATTGCTTATAGGAAATAAAGTAGTACTATTTCATTTTCAGGTTCCTCCTTTCGTTATATCTAATACTACAGTTTTAAAGCATTGTTTTTATTTAATCTTTCACATTTCAGTCAAAATTATCAGTGAAATTCAGTTAATATCCATCGTGATAGTGGGTAAGGCAAATAAGAAAAGCTATCTTCACTCTGGATGCAGTGGCGTATAGGGAAAATTTAACAGAAGGAAATATTTAGAAATAATGTTTCGAAACAAGATTATTCTGGAAAATATAGGAATAATACTCCTATGAACGAATGTAACTTCAGATGGAGATTGCAAGGACGTAATAAAAACCTCGCCACAAAATGAACAGCAAAATTTAGTTTTCAGGCATCTGCATATCTTTGCATTTCAGAGAATTCGAAACTCTAAAAATGCATGAGTGTCTGTATGTAAGAGTGTCACCTTCTTCATATATGTACATAGATGGATAGATTTAAAAATTTTAATACAAATTTTAATACAAAATACAAAAATTTTACTATCCTGGAAATTCAAAAAAATGTTTTAACTGTAAATTACGTTAAGAGAACCTCGCGCAACTAATAAAGCATTGTGAACTATATCTTAAGCGATTTGATGAAAATATATAACGAGAAGAAAAGGTTTAAATTATACCAAAGGCTTGCAAAGCCAAATGTCTTGGTATCACTTTTAATATCAAACGTAAAAAACTTTTAATATCAAACAATGTAAACGTAATAACAGGAATGATCGCATCGAAAATGACAGAATAAAACAACAAAAGTCATCTACTGCCTTTTTGCAATTATTGGCATATATTTCAAATTAAATTTAATGAAGAAACATTTCAATTATATCTCAATTGTGCGTTCAGACGATACCTATGCTTCGCTGGCTTGGATTACATTTACAAAAAATAACCTGCTCAAATTCCAACAAGCGCAAAATAAATATCTGCGTATTTATTACCAACGCACACTTCGACGTGCGCAATCAAATATTTCACGAGGACTTCAGTATTGAAACTATTGATAAGTTTATCAACAAAATCACCAGCAATTTCTAAAGAAAATATACTAGTTGTAAGTCTGGCATGAATTTTAACTTGTTTCAAATACAAAATTGTACAAGCACATAAATAATTACGTGCTTATCCTGTTCATCTCTCAAGAGATTTGAATTTTCCAACGTAAACTCTACGCATGTACTCCTGTATTTGTATTCTTGCAAATATTTATTTTTCTGTCTTTATTTAAATTCTATGTTTGTACTTTTGCATCTAGTTTCACTATTATGACTTTTCTCTACTATGACTTAGAACTCTACTTTGATGTCTCAAACCTAGGGAAAATAATCTCCTCTCTTTCACATTTCTTAAATTTTCTTCTCTGGGACTCTCACTTATATTTCTGTAAAATGTCTTTAGGACAAAATTTTTATTCAGCCAGAAACAGTTCTGGAACGAGGGTTTTGGAAGGCCCTTCACGAGATTCTCCGTTTGTGCCTGAACCTCTTCAATTGATGATTATATCCAAAGATATTGATTTTTGAAATTTTTAAGGTCTACGTTCGGAGCACTTTCTTTTAAAACATAGAATTCTGATGAAATATATATTTATTTAGTCAAAATATGATATCAAATCATGAAAATAGGTAAATTTTTAGGAATATTTTCATAAATTTTTCAAATATATGCAATTTTATGTATATTTTTAGGAGAGTTTAACACTTGCGTTAAATGTCGTATATTTTTTTCCACAGCATATATTTCTATTTTAATTATACTGTATACTACTACAACACTCATCTGTGTTATAAACTAAAATGTTTATGATATTTCTAAAATTTACTAAAATACGTGTAATTACATGAAAAAACACAGTTTTTTTGTAAAATATTTCTTATCGTTTTATATAGAAATACTTATAAAACAATCAAATTAATAAATATAACTTAGATTTTAGCTTAAAACCTAGTAAATAATATAGAAAACACTATAGTGAAATTTAATAGAGATACCTTTAGAACATTTTGAGTAATTACATTTCTTGCATGTAAAAACACTAGCAAAATTAGTTTTCCAGAAAACGCATTTAAAGATTTCACATTAACAGAAAAACTGTTCTGTTGTATTTACACACTTAAAATTCTCCACATTTGTACATCACACCCTCCATATCTTTATACTTAAGTAATTTTGATTTCCTATTTGATTTTAATTTTTTTCTGGCTATTTTCGAAATGAGCGACGAATGACGTTTCGAGTTCTTTATTCTTTCGTTATCAATTCCAAAGTAATTTTTAATCATTTCTTGCCCAATTGATATGCCTAAATGTTCAAACACAGGAAGTAATCCAAGATACCCTGAATTAAAAATTAAAATTGCTATATATGCACCCAGCAATATAGTCTTTATACCTAATCGCAATGTTGCCAGACCCAGTTCAAAAAACCGCAATGTTGCTAGTCCCAGTTCAAAACATTAAGCCAAATAATTATTGCCAGAAACAAAAAAAAGTACCCAGAATTAAAATGAAATTTCTTAGCACAATTTACACACAAACAGGTAAAAAAAACACGGATAACAACATTGTTTACCTTTAAGTTGAGCCTTTTAAATGGCACTTCCGGTCTTTCTGCTTTCACTTCCAGTGCCGTTAATTGGCTGTATTTTCTCTTCTAATTATCACAAACGTAAAAATGAACCATTTTCGGAATCCCACAAAACTGACCTTTCAAATTGGGCAATTAAAAAAATCGAATTTTTTCGCCGAAATCGTTTTTTTAACGTGACCATGTGGCTCGGCGGCACCCTCCCGTCGAAGCTTCGTCTTTCATGGTAAACACTCATGCTGTGAATTTGCGGCAGCCTGCTTTCCTTGAATTTTTGCCCATAAACACTAATAATTCCACAAATTCGTATCGCACACACACATATATATACGTATATAAAATATTTATAAATATTTTAAACGTGGAAAACTTCAGCTCAGTTCATCTAAAAAGTATGCATATTTCTTAACCGCAACTTTTCATGGGAATTCTAATTGTGTTTTGTCCCCAGCTAGTGAAAATTTGCCTTCTTTAAAAAAATATTCCTCTGAATTTCGTATGAAAGCATTATTACATAGTTTTAGCATTCAAAAGAACAAATCAGGATTTATTACACTTGTAATAAAGAATTTTAGAAAATTCAGAAATATCGAGAGAAAGCAGCCTTAATGAAGACTATTTTACAAACTCAAACATAAAATTAGTAACACAACAACTTTGAGTTTGGCATAGATTTATATCAAGATTTGATTTCAATCGATTTCGAGAGCAAAGAGGTATATTAAAAAAAAAAAAAAAAAAAAAAAACTGGGAAAGTCGTTTTATTAATGATACCGTAGTGTTAAATTTATAGCAGTTCGCAATATTTATAATTGAAGATAAATCTCCACAAGTCATTGTTTTAAAATTCCTTAATAAAGGGAAAACAACTGTTAAGTGGTGCTTTCATATACATTTATTTACTAAATTTCAATTTTGGTTATAAATTAATTCCCAATTTAAGTAAAATATAAATCTTTTTTCTTTCCCGCCAAATAAATTACGGCGTGAGAAACGGAACGTTTCTCGGAAATCAGGCAGGTCGCTTATCGCTTTTAAGGTTTTTGCCGAAAACATCGTTGGCAAAAACGTCGTGGAGAAAACAACGCAATGGCGAAAACGACGCGGTACAAACCTCCGTAGGAGAAAAGAAGCAAAGAGAAAACATCGTGGTACAAAACATCGCCGTCGAAAATAAAGCGGTTCAAAATGTTCGCAGGTTAACTTTCAAAAGGTATTTCGTTTCGACTCATTTTAAGTTCTGTAAAGTTCTGTAATGCCCCAAAGACGCGGCATTTAACAAGCCTCAGTTACATAGTCGTGACTCGAAAATGGCCATGCGATTGAATAATTCGTGAGGTTGTGCTGCGTAATAAACCGATAGGTGTTATTTTGCTTGCATTGAGTGACATATTTTTCAGAGCTCAGTAAAGCAAAGAAATTGTAAAGCGTATAAAATATTAGTTGAACATTAAAAGTTATATCACCAGCAAGACCCCAAAGAGAGAAATCCTCTGACACGCGCCTAAAGGATAGCCACACGTGAGTAGTCATTAAAAAACAAGATATACCTTTGGAAGATTAACTCCTAAACAACAGACAGCAATAATCCAACCATCTAACGTAAAGATATGTGATTTAAATAAAAAATGATAGGAAGTGCGCATAATTAATGTAAAAAGTTTTAAAAAGTTATATAAAAAATTTTTCTCTTTCATGCTTAATAAGATTTGTATCATAATATTAAGAATTTTAAAGTAATTAGGAACTTTAAATGCCTTGAATAACTATTTAATGTATAATGTTTTAGAAAACCATTGCTGCATAGACGTTAATGCACCAAATATATAAACATTCCAAATATATAAACATTAATTTCCCAAATTATTAACTCCAAATATATAAACATTTATTTTCATAATAAACTAACGTTTTCCATAAATTTTATTTAAATTTTATAATAGGATTGTAAAGAAAAATTTCACTTTCTATCTACATAGATTTTATCCCAAAATATTAAGAATTCTTCCAGATATAAAAATTTTATTAAATTTTAGCAATAATTTTTAAAATTTTAAGTCCATAGAATTTAATTGTCGTCATTGCTTATGTCATTTTGAAAGATGGCACATGTAAAAACTTTTACAAGGAATTAAATTTTACTAAATAATTTTATATTAATACAGTATTTAAAGTACGCTATGAATGAATTTTAATAATAAATAATTATATAATTAGCAATAAGCTATTAAACCCTTTTTATAGCTAATTTAAAAGTTACAGACATAATATAAAATTTTAATATTTAAGCATTTATTTACCTTCGCAAGAAAGGTCTTTAAGCTTCAAAGCAAAACTCAACATTCCATTACCGAGACTGATAACACCATGTATTTATAATAATGAAGAAAGGACTAATTATTTAAAATATGATTTGTTACAACCCCTAATACACCAGTGCACTTCTAATAATAGCAATCAGAAAATTAAGAATTATTAAGTATACTCATATAAATTAGGAATTACAAAAATTAATGAATACTCATCGAAACCACGAATTCGTCTGTCTACACATCACTAAATGGCTAAAGTCATCTCAAAGCATGATGCAAACTCAATTAAGTTCCCATCCACAGCAATTTAAAGAAACAGCCTCTTCCCCAATATGCAATAATACTTTAGAAGAGAACAGAGCAATTAATTTATCTCTTCAGAGCCAGGATTTGTCAACATCTAACCAAATCCTTCACGATCATCAATGTCACAACAGTCCCTCAGTGTCTTCCAATCAATATAATTATAATTATATGGCTACCTTAATTAATGGCCTATTTGCTGCAACAATGAACAAACACCATTGAATATATCTTACGTAGATGTTCTAAATCCCAATCAAAATCAAAGCCATAACCATCTCCCTTCTTTAATAATCCTTCCTAAAGAAAATATATGGAATCATCAGCTCAATCAATGCCTGTAATGAAAAGATATTTTTTTACAGTGCAGAAATATGGTCGCAACCAATGACAAAAAGGAAAAAAAGTATACAGTGTGAGTATATTAGAGGCACAATATTAAAATTAAGAAGACCATGCACTATAAAAGAAGAAATATTTGATCTAAAAACATTTGAAACTCCTGGAAACCCTTATTGCAAGCACCCAGCTACCAATCCCAGAATATCTTCTACACTAAATTCATCTAATCAGAACTCCTTTTATTTATTATCTATACAGACGGCTCTAAAATGGAATCAGGTGTTGGATGTGCTTACCAAATCTAAGCCAAGAAATTACACTAAAAGCACATCTTGCAAAAGAAAATAGGATTTTTCAAGGTGAACTCCTAGCAATAACATTAACAATTGGTCATTAAATAATTAAAAACTTGCAGCAAATAAACATCTTTACAGGTAGTCTCAGTCAGCAATTCTAGCCCTCCAAACTACTAAACATAAATCTAAATTGATTCAACAAATTATCGATACTATCTTACAAAATCCCCGCCTATCTTCAAGAATCTCATGTGTAAAAGCTCATGTTCCAATCACGGGAACAAGAAAGCTCATGCAGCTGCAAAATCAGCCATAACAGGTAATAATACGCCAATCATACGGCATTCTTGGCCAAAATCCTACCTAAGATTTCATCTTTTAAAACTTAAAACATATATTTGGGAAAATGAATTGTAAAATAACAACACAGGTAGAAGAATGCATGAAATCGTTCTTCATGTTAACGAACACAAAGCACAATAGTCAACCACTCCATAAATTGCTTTATCACAGGACATGGCCCATTCCCCCACATAATTTCAACGAAGAACCATCTCTACTTCTGATCAATGCGTATGTCGGGATGGAGGATACCCTAATCATTATATAAATGACTGTCCCTTAAGTAGATAATTTCATATTAAATTATCTACCTCAAACGCCATTGCTTTTCTTAAAACTGCAATCAAGAATAAGCATTTCAGGAAAAAAATAGAAAATACCATGATGTACCTTTTATCCAGAGGAGAAAACATGTGTGCTAATCAATCAAATACAGCTCAGTTACCCACCCAATAATTATAATAATTATAACCTCACAGAGTAACTATAAATACTTCTATGATGAATTACAAATAAATTTTACCATTATAAATTAAAAATACACAAATATATGCTACAAATGATGAACTATGAAAAATACGGTCTCTTATAAGCCTGATCTTGACGATCTAGCATGATTAATTATATACAGTGACTGAACTCTAAAGAGCTCTATGAAATACTATGACATATTACGAATGAATCTATGAATACACCATTACAAAAGATAAATGGACTATTACGTATGGACTCTAAATAGCTTCATTAAATATTACTATGACCTATTACGAATGAATTGCTGAATACAACATTGCAAATGACAAATGGACTATAAGGTATGAACTATCAATAATGTTTGATAATACATGAATGTTTGTAAAAACACTGCAAGACGGTCAAAGTGGATATTTTCGCTGAAATATGGTACCCTGAAATTTTCATGATTTCAATACTTCCTTTACTTCTTATAGTGAAGATAAATTATAAATTAATAAAGTTTTTAAATTAAATAATTTTTTTTCACCTCAGCCACCGCTAGTGTTCGGCAGTGACGGCTCGGCATATGACTCAAGTAAATCATTCATTCAGTTAGGTTGTTTATATATACTCTTTTTTTATATATCGTACATAATGAGCGAATTTGAAATAACGCAGTCACGCTCATCCCTCTCTACTGAAATTCAGAAATTTCTTTCAGCAGTCAACACAGAGCAAATCCGAGATTTTTCAATGAAACCTACGAAATTAGCGATTCGTTTAATTGGGAGCTGAGGAGTCGCCATTAATACTGGAAATCATTTGTATAGGACAAATACCTCATCTGTTACCAGCGTTGCCGAGGAAAGCTAAAAAGCTGACTGCTCTGCGTTAAAGCATCAAAAAGAAAACAGTCTCTATTCGATAACTGATGAATGCTTATATTCAAGCGGATATCTGAGCATGAGAAGTTTTTCTTTTGTTGATTATTATCCAGGATACATATGCAGCTTTGTGTATTATAGTGGAGAACAAATCACCAGTTGTGGAGAAAAACTTATGAATGTTGGTTGTATGTCTCCAGATCAAATCACAGAAAGATATAGGCGGGATCTTCTTGAAGTTAAAACATATAGAAAATTGCTGATAAATACATATTAGTACTTGACACATTCGAATACATTTTCAATACGTTTTATCATTTGAAAGTTTAGCTTAAAGGCTTTTCTATTGCTGATGTACTTTTATTGATAAAAACCTTTCTGTGGGGCGTTGCGCTTCTGAATTAAACATAATTTAGCTTTTTAAAGCCTAAATAACTTTTTGGAAGATTTTAAAACCTTGGAACTGCTAATTTTGTTTCCCTTGAAGAATGGGACTCGTGTATAAAGAGTGCATCCCTTAGAATTTCTCTAATATTGATTCCATTTTACATCAGGTATTGAATCGTCATCACTCACGCTGTAAATCAAATATGAGAAATAAGCTCTCAAAATCTTTTGCAATGAAAAGCAAACGGAAAAAAACTAAGATTTATTTGTTATCCACCGGTCCGCCTTAAGAAGACAACGAAGTTTCATTTAAAGACCTTTTTCTATTTAAAATACATATAGTACAAACGTTTACGAGAAAACCAATGATTAACAGTTTTTATAATATTTCTCAGACTAAACATCATAAGTATAATCATCTCAAACTTATTATAGTCTCAGACTAAACATCAAACTAAGTATAATCATCTCAAACTTATTATAGTCTCAGACTAAACATAATTTTCAAAATCCATACCATAATCGAATCGAAACCTGTTTCCATGTCAAATATGTCTCATAAAGAAATCTGAAATTCTTTGAAGTTTAAAGGACTAATTTTCCGAAGTATTTAAGAGTCCAATTGTTATAAGCTGCATTCGTTTGTATAAATGTTAACAAAGGGTTATCACAGATTTTTGATAAAAAAAAGTTCTGAGAGATAAATGCTAAGATTGATCCATAGAAATAAAGGGAATATTATGCATTTGTTTGGAAACAGAAACGAAGTATTCGTGAAATTTCCTGAACGACCACGTCTCAGGTTTAATATTTTTGTGTTAATATCTACAGATCTATCATAATTTACGTGGCTCAACTGGGTACGGAAAACTGATTGTGACTGCGAAACAATTGTTCTGCATATTGTTATAAGATTTGTTTCTTAAATTTTATTTTTTTAATTAACATGTCTGGAGCCAATGCTTGCTTTGTTGTAATGCCCAGAGTTGCCAGAGACTTCACTCATCTTTAAACAAGCTGCAAGAAATGTAAAAATATAGTTATGAAAATAAAGTATTTTAACAACGATTGTAATGCCAAGTCACATAATTAATCGCATCTGTATGCTTAAATCTTTCGATACAATTTCTGTCACAGATTTTTAGATGAGTTACTCATGATCGTTTACAATGGCAAATATACTTTTAAATAATATACTTTTAAGTAATGTAAAACTGTACTTAAAATTATTAAAATTTCAATTAATGCTTCCATAAGATTTAATGTCGTAATCATGCTAATTAACTGAATGGAAAATGTTTTCGCTTTACACATAAGACTGCTTCAATGGCCCCTAAGACCACGTGAGATGGCCGCGTAAGACCACTCGCTTATAAAATTAGTGTTTCTTTCGTACTATGAAATGCTAATTCATAACTGCGTTTCCATCTAATACATCATGGAAATTACTATTTTGTATCATCATCTCGGAAATTATATTTTGTTAAATTGAAATTGCGCAACGGCGTGGGAACCTATTTTGAAAACTGGGCTCGCCTCAGTTGTGTAAATCTTATTAAAAACTAAACTATTCGTGAAAATCAACCTCGCAGCTGATATTCAAAATTATCTAGAAGATATAGATTCAAAATTACATGTTGTAGATACAGTATCCTTAAGAACTGTTCAAGTGTAATCGCAAAGGAAGTTTGGTGAAACTCCAAGAAAATGTTGTCTAAGCCATTCTTGCAGTTTATAACTGAAAATGGAACGCAAATCTAAAAGGATGACTTCTAGTCATAAAAATAGTATGATAAAGATGAGGCTTCTTTCCTTTGTATTTAAATTTGAGCAGTTGAGAGGGAAAATTGCTGAACGCTGGTAGCTTGACCCACGTCAGATCGTAAAAAGAAGTAAAACCGAGGAATAAAAGAAATATAGAAAATTTCCTGGCAAAACTATATTAATACTCAATACCTTAGGCTTAAAGTCAGTTTTAACATCTTAAATATCAGCAGAAAAAATGTACTGCTATTTAAATACTTTAACTGATAAACATTGTCCGTGAGGCCTTGAATGAAACGTAATTTAGCTTTCTTTAATCTAAATCAATTCTTGGTCGAAAACGTTTAAAACCTTCAAACTGTTCCTTTTGTTTCACTTGAATAATATGCCTTTACGTATATTCTTAAGCATGCAACCCTGGATAAGGATTTTAGAATTTCTTTAAAATTCTAACAGCTTTACATGAAGGGCTGCGTCATTGTCACGCACATTAAATCAAATTTCTCAACTACATTCTTAAAAGCATTGACGGTGATCAGAGAACTAAAAAGATGTACGCACAAAACCAAACAAAGTAAACATTAAAACTTAAATTTATTCCAAAACCACCGCTCCGCCTAAAATTGGCAATGCCATTTCATTTGAAAAAAATCAGAGAAACTTTTATATGTATATCGCTTTGTAATTTTAAAATGTATGTAGCAGAGTGGTATACGAATAAACGAGTAAGCAAAAAATTGGTTAAATTATTTTTATAATAATTCTAATGTAAAACTGTAATTTTAAAAATCCATGGCATCATCGAATCGAAACTTATTTTCATTTAAGATGCAGTTCATGAAAAAATCTGAAATATTTTGAAATCTGAAGAATTAAATTTACGAAGTATTTGGCGGTCCAATCTGTCTAAGCTGTATATATTTGTTGAAACGTTAGTAAAGGCGTATCACAGATTTTCTTAAAAAACCTGAATTTTAATGTTTTCATATTAATCTCTACAAGTCTGACATAATTTACGCGACTCAACTAGGTACAAGATTTTTTTTTCTTAAATTTAATTTTTAACCAATGTGTGCATCGATTTAATGCCAGCGCTTTCCTGAGACTTCAGTCATCATTATGCAAGCTGCAGTAAAATTGAAATATATTTATGAAAATAAAATATTCTAAAAATGATCGTATTGCAACGTGATAGGAATAATGAAATCTGTTATCTTTAAATCTTTGAATAAGTTTTATGTTACAGTTTTTTTAAATGTGCGTTCAAAGTAAATCTAACGGTAAAAATGACACTTCTGTTTAGGCAGCGAGTCCAGAAATGTCTAGACGCATATATGTATGGATGGATGTATTCATATATGCAAATGTATATATGTATGTGCATAGGTGTCTGCATGTGTGCATACACATAAGCATATATACGTATATTTTTGAATCCGCTCCTGATAATAGGAGAGTACCATAAAATTAACGTATTCTAGAACAGATGCACTATGAACGAGTATAAATGTTTTCCTTTAAAAAAAAATCTTTATAAGAAAAATGAATTTTCATTCGGAACAAAAATGAATGCAAACTGCCAAGTATTGGAATCGTATTTGTTTGGAACTCTTTTGTATTCCAATTTAATATCCCAGCTGTTTACCTCTGACTTAATTTCATTTATCATATAGATTTTATATCTTTTATTAAAAGTGAGTTTGGAATTATAATTTATATGTCACATCAGATTGGAAATAAAACACTGCGTTATGAAACTAGTTTGTTAAACCGCGGTCACCAAAGTCCACCCTTGTTTCGAAGTCGCAGTTGCAAATTATTAAAAACGCTGGTGACTCCATTTGGAATCTCAAAAATTTTCAGTGGGGTCAAAAAGTGAATAAAAGCTCTAAAACGTCTTAACGGATGGTATATAACTCAGAGTCTAGTGTGTCATTGGGGTCGTGAAGCTGTTTTTTTATTTATTTGCATTTTTATTCAGTCGTATTGCCATAAAGTTTCAATATCCCTGATTTAAACGTTTCATATCTGATAAATTGTCATGAGCTAATCGGCTTTAATATTTTGAATTTGTTTCTAATTTTAATTTTTCCTTCACGAATTAATTACGTTTTTTAAAAACATGTAGATGATTAGTGGCAAACGCTAATTTCCCTAGAATTTTATTTCTTTTTATGTAGCATTCCATTTTATAGATATATGTGATTTTTTGTGTCCTTTGCATCAGAACGCATATTTATGGTACACATCTCTGCGATTTGATCAGGATTGATTATGTTTTTAAAGTATAAAATATATTCCTATTCAGCGCTGTATTTGAAATTGTATTTTTTTTTCTTGCATTTTTTATGATCCCATGGCATTTAGTATCTCCAGGGATAATCTATAAATGTATTTCTCCTTCTGCTGTCAAAAAAATTTGTCCGCTTTCTGGCATGCTGATAGGGAAGCCGGTTGACACAGCCTTCGCTTTCGAATCCTGTAGAAGGCATTGACTCTCGTTATGTGTATAGTGTTTTCGCGCTATGCAGCACATGAATTTCTGTCGTTTGCTTTGGTTTGTTTTGTTTAACGCAAAGCAAAGTAGGGCTATCTGACTAAGGAGAAGGATGCCTTCGGGGAGGATTATCTAAGAGAAACTGGCTCGTATAATTGTTACACATGGAGGAAATGCCCATGCAGCTAACTTATTCGCCTGGAATCGAAACAAGGTCGGAACTGTAAATGTTCAGCGACTTCGCCGCTCGGCCGCTGGTGGGCATGAACTACTCTCTAGCCGAAAGTCTTCTAGCGAAGATGGTAAGAGAAGAGGGGCTGCAAGGTTTTCCCTGGGAGGCTGGGAGGTAAGTCCTCTCAGCTGTCTTCAGTAAAACTGGAGCTGGAATTTCGCCTTTATCGCGATTGTAATTCGGAACTTCTTATCCTTTGTCAATGTTCTCGGTGGTGAGACCGCTAAATGACGAATAGGTTCGACCACACTCTTCGAATGCTTAAGCAGCAAATTACCAGTTTCCTGAGTTAAACATCATTTGAAATTTTCTAGAACATGAAAGAAAAATTAGGTCCAGCGAATGATGTCTGTTTCATATGGAATCTATTAAGAACAAGTTCACTACAACTTCCGAAATATTGTTACAGTTACAAAAAGTGATCTTAAGATTGAATAGCAACTGTATTGCAACTCAGATTTAAGCAGTGAATTCAATCACTGTTTTATCCATTTCATTTTACTTCATTTCGTCTGGAAACCGTTTTAAAAAAATGTTTAAAAAAACGAAGTCAGAGGGAAATGTTAGGGGCGTTAAAACGTTTCAAAATATTTGCCCTTAAACGGAGGAAATCGATTGCGAAATTAAGAATAATTCAATGTAAATTTGTATTAGGTTGATTATAAAACTCATTTTGAGCGATGCAATAGCGCTTTCCAATCGCATCTTTAAAATATGTTGAACTAGAAGATAATGTAACAGATGTTATATTAATTTTACAGAGAAACAATACTGAAAATACTCTCCGAAGCAAATGATGGAAAATTTATTTCAGAATATATTGCAAATTTCAGGAAGTGCCTGAGATTTCGCTAATCTAACATTTTTTCCGCGGTTACAAAACATATTAACACATTTGAGATATATTTCTCATTATTTTTTAATTTCTATCCTACATGCTGCCTTAGACTCTATATTTAAACGTATTTAAAACTTATATTAATTAAATATCCGGGTATAATATATTTTAGAGTTTTTATACTCCATTTTCTGAACTCTGATTAAACTTTATCTTAATTTTGAATAAAATTAAGTTGAATTTTTAAATGAACTCCTTAAACTTATACAAATTTAGAGAATTTGCATAAGTCCATCTTCTGAGAGCCATTATTTTCTCGAAGGACTGACGTCTAAGCAGAAAAATTACTTTGATTGGCAGCGAGTGATGTCTGTTAAAAGGGGAATTTGTTCATTTCTTGACAAATAAACGTTAAGAATTCTTTTAGCAAATCCAAGACGTAAATCTTATCATGTACATACAGATTTCGTCCAAGCACATCGTAATTAATTTAAGACCTTGAACTTTTCAAAATCGAAAAGTTAAAATGGAAGTTAAAGAATTTACAACCCCATGGATACACAAAAACAAATATTAAACTGAAAGCTTTCAGACTATGTATTACACCCAAAGCGATAATTTTTTTCATTTGCACACATAGACGTTTGAACAGAATTCGGGCTAATATCCCTCTGGGTTAAAAATATTTAAAAACAGCGTATTTTATAAATTACAAAATGAACTTTTCATATATTTGAATAAATATTTATGAGGCATTATTAATGAAAATGAGAATAAAGGAAACGCTATGAATAATCCTCAAACGTTTATTCTGAAATTTAAAATTCAACGAACCTATCGCAAATGACTGAGTGCAGGGGGTGTTCAGGTATCATTTTAAGGATTTTGCAAAAAATTATATATATAAACAAACGTTATAATCTCATTTTCTAATATATTCCGTCTGAGAGCCCTTTTGTTGAACCATCATATTACATCTTGATTTCCAAGAGAAAAGCCTTTTCCTGAAAACATCAAGGTTGATTTTATGCCACTATGAAATATGAAATACATAACAAAACAAATTCCAAATTTGGGCTTTCATATGTCCATATTCGGGTGGAAACGTATGTTACTTAAAATTCTATGGCTTTGGGTACCGTTGATATTTCAGTGCAAGAAATATACATGCATTCATACAGATTCTTCATTATTAATTTCTTTAACTATAATGCAAGGCTCTGTTATTTGGTGGCAACGATTTGAAAAGTGAACCGACATTTATAGTGAATCAACGCAAAATGCCAAAACGAAATCAATAGTTCTTCTGGGCAAATTGCCCCTTTGGACTAATAAAATGTTTTGTTGCTAATTAGAGACACCTGTTACAAGAATTTCTATGGGCAGTATTTTAAGAGAATTCATTTTACTTACAATCTGAAAAGTTTTTTCATTACACCCAAAGGGACGTTCCTTTAACATTTTCTGTGTTACCTTTATTTATTAAATATCATGTTCTTTGCACTTAAACCATAAAATTCCATTCAACAGCAATATCGCAAAATAATTTTAAAATGGTTAAAGATTTAGAATTTCCTATACACAAAGCTCGTGCGCCTGAGATATTTATTTTTTCATAAAGTGTTGCCGTTGCTCGCTTTGAAATAATTCAGATTATTAATCATAAATTCGTTAGTGTTACAAAATATGAAATCGATCATAAAACCAACTTCAAATTCCAAGTTTGGGCTTCTAGATAACCATATTCCGTAGAAGATTAAGTTATTCAAAATTTGATGGCTCTAGGTACCGTTGTTTTATCCCAATGCGAGAAACATACATACGATTATGGAGATTCTTCATTACTTAATTTCTTTAACTATAACACAGGGAGATAATATTTGGTGGCCACAATGCAAAAAGTAAACCAATATTTATAGTGAACAAACTCAAAATGTCAAAACAGTATCAATAGTCCTTCAAGGCAAATTGCCCCTTTGGACTAAAAATAAAAAGTCGTCTGCAAATTTAACTTTCCATGGCAACGTTAATCGTTTTCTTTTTCTTGATCGCGCTCCCGCGTTAGAAAAGTACAATTAAACATGTCACAAAACGGTATACTTTTCACAAAATTCAGTTTGTCTTGTAGGAATGAAGCTTATGTAGGTTGGGCTGTGAAATACTTCGAAAATTGCGTTCTTAAAATTTAAAAAAAATCAAATTCCTTAATGAAATTCGTCTGACATAGAAACAAGTTTCCATCCGATGATGCCACCGATATTTAAAATTATATTAAGATTTTTGAGATTGTAATTACTATGATAAAAATTATTTAACAAATCTGTTACTCACTAGTTCCCTCATATACTCATGTGACTTATGTATTTTAAAATTACAATCAGCACTAGCATGACAGTATACCATTTTTTTTTCTTTTGAATGAAACTGCTTTACCTATTTTAGGCAGAGCGGTGGCTTCGGAATTACATATAATGACGTTCTTTTATATTTACTGCTTTAATTTTGCTTAGAATATTTTTCAGTTTGCTTTTCACCGCAAAAGCGTTCAAGAATGTAATTCAGAAATCCGATTTTGTATGTGTTTGACGATTCAGAGATGAGTGATTATTTTTTGATTAGATGTTTTTTATTGGAAAATAAAATAGTCTGCAGGAAGTGACAATAATTAAATATTAAAGCAGTGGAGACTTTTAGGCCGAATTTTTGGTATACAAGTAAATAAAATGCTTGCACAAATGAATAAAATAATCGTCATAGCCATTTCGATGTGTCATATACAGAAATTTTGGCTGTGACCTAATAATAATTTAGAGTTGCCCTCTCAGTGTAATGTTTGTTTATACTCTTATAAAATTTGTTCCTCACAAATGTTTCCACAAATTGTTACAACATTTAAGTATTTCCCCCCCCCCTTGCTCAAATTCAAGTTCACTCGGCTCGAAGACTCAATAAGAGACTTCTCACCACCACACCCACAGCTGGATAATCTGAGGTTACTGGCAAGTAATACCTAAACAGCAGAAACTCAGTATAATCCCATATGTGCCTATGTATTAGTAATCTCTCACTTCATCTGAGCTGGTAAAGCGCAAGAGACCAACAATAAAGTTCTATATTCACAATGAATTCTGCCATTTTTAGCTATTGTCTATTTTCTCCTTTCTGTTCACTTTTTGAATATTGGATATGGATTGAAACGATCTTTAAGATAGTAAATTCTTCGAAATTTTTAACCGTCGGTCCTTTGGTATTTAATTAGAAAAGTTCTCAAAGCAAGACCCAATGTGGAAGCATTTCAGGTTACTATGTGCACTACAATTACATCTGCATCAAGGTATAAAACAAGCCATTTAATCGCTCTACGTTTACATGTCTTGCAGTTGAAATTCAACTAGTTGCAAACGAATAAAACTTCTAGATTTATTTTGCAATGGTGTGAAAACAGTATTGATGTGCTTTCAAGCCAGTGGACCGATGAGCGGTTCAGCAATTATGTTCCTGAACACTGGTAATTCGACCCAAGTTCGATTCTGGGCAGAGGTGCTGATTGCATGGGCTTTTTCATGATAGGTCCTCTGTTTAAGGAATATACTAACTAGTTTTCCTTGAAACTCCGTACAAGAAGGCAGACTGCGCACGCGTGCTTTGCCATAATCAAATAATACGCTTATTATGTTACGTAAATGACCTTGCCAGTGGGTATAAGAAATAGATAGACAGGTAAAAGGTAAAGATAAACACTTTATTTGCAGCAATAGTATATAAATGTAGCCTAGTAATGTAACTTAGCACAAGCTAGTAAATAAAAATGTTTTTGTCAAAGACTTATACAATTAAATATAGATTTGTTTAGTGGTGTATTACACTGTTGATCGAAAGTGCACACTGAATGGAAAGTCTGAACTTAAAAGCCCGTGAATTTTATTTGTCAAAGCTCAACTGTCACTGCAGAAACGTTTAGGTTCCTGGAAAATGTAGATGAAAAAAAAAGTGGAATAACTATTAGTTGGATAGGTGATACCTGCCGAAGAAAGATGATTTAACAGGAACATGAATAGACGTAAATTCTGAATAATTTTATAAACTTCTGAACGGATTACTTGATTTCTTGTTAGCTTTCACCCCAAATAGGTTGCCATATTTTCTATATATACAGATGACTTACATTCTTATATTTCTATCCGATATACAATACATTTTGTTATGAGATTTTCTTCATATGCTGCACGAATGTCTCCTGTACTACGTATGTGTGGATCACTTACAAATCTCTTAATTGCTTCTTATGGGCTTAAGCAAAATTAAACATTATGTTGCCTATAACTACTTTTGGATTAATGGATAATGGATTTGTGTAATAAAAGAATTGCAGTATAAAAATATTTCATGTTTTCTACCGTCGGTTTGTTTTTACCCTGATACCATGTTAAAAAATTTACAAAGTATTCTTAATACCTCATAGGATATTTCCTTAGTTAACCGAACTGCAAAATGTATACATACAGATTATAAGAACTCAGAACAGATTAAAATAAATAATTACTTAAATAATTGGTTTCTATTTAAAAACAAAAGTTTATTACTCGTGTTGGCATACGTTCAGACGAAATATAAAATCTTTAAAAAAATTACATGAAGTGAAAATAAAATATTCAATTTTATTCTCTTTCATTTTTCAATGAAAATTGTACAAACCATTGAAACATTTTCAAAAACATTTTTTCTTCTGAAATATTTCTAAGAAATTTATGAAATGAAGTATACGGACGATTGAAAATCCTAAGTGCTGAACAATTCGAATAAATAGAGAAATGATTCGTTTAATAAATCATCAACAATACTGCTGCTTTACATTTTTCTCAATTTTACCACACTAGGATTAAATATGTATTATTATAATAATTCTAATCATCTTCGCGGGCGTTTTGTGGTTTGACGGTCTTACGGACCGCATAGCGTAATTAATACGGGTAAGTTAATTACTATACTACGAAAGTCTAAGACAACTTTACTATTACCGAACTGTTGCAAAAGACAGCTTTGCCGGCTCCTTGAACTAAAGCCCTGAAGCACATAACATGGTCTATGGCGGGACTAAACTTTTGACGTCACAATGTATTCTCGCATTTACACTACGCGTACTTTCTATTTTCTCCAAAAATAACAATAATGAATTGTTTATTATTGTAAATTAACGTTAAATTCTTTATTTTAAATTTACATTTCCAACAGTTAAGCTTAGGCGTTACTGAAAATCAGCATAATAAATTGTTTATACTTAAAATTACTATGATACCGTAAGTGGATTCTACCAGTTATTAAAACCGTAAACAACGTCGCAGACTCTAATACTTGCATTTCATACAGCTTCAGTATTTTCAAAGATTTTTAAGCTTTAGCATTTATACAAATAATAAAAGATATTTTTTAATTTAAATTCATATTGTGGAAAATTCTAAGTTTATCAGTTTTACAAATTACTCTATTACTAAGTAACGACACAATCCCTTACATAACAGTAGGTAGACGATCTTCATTATTTTCTAAAAATTTTAAACTTTATTAATAAAAAAAGAAAAGTATTTTTATTGCATAAGAACATCATACACGGATTTCATATCACAGTTTCTTAAATTCCTAAATCTCGTCAAATTTTCTGTCGGCATAATAGAATTATACACATTAATAAATAAAAAATATTATTACACACAATGAGAGAAAATAAGGTCAGGAAAAAATACTACAAATTTGGAACACAAAGCAATGCTTCACACACACACACACACGTATTATCAAAGGACACATGTTATCAAGTCAATTACAATAGCAAAGACTACGTATTAATGTAATGAGGTAAAAGTTACTTATAGGGTCCAAGTTTACAGTTTTGCTACTGTTGAGTGAATTGTCAGAATATCGATATTTATCGTAAGTCGGAAAGCATTAGCAACGGCTGGCCGGCGTCCACAGTTTTGAAGGACAACAACATGGAGGTACGGGACTCATAGTCTCCCACCCCTCTTCTTAACCAAACACTTATTGAGAAGACTTTCGGATCGCCTTATATTTTGAGTTCCCCCTTGCCACAAAGACATAATATATTTACAATCATCCATGCCTTCTCCGGTAATCGAACTCTGAGCCTTCGGTACGGCATTCAGCGTCTTTAACCACTATCCCGGCTGCGCTGCGCCAACCCCCAATATTTAAGGAGAGGAACTTCTGGGCGTATGGGACCGAGGATCTCCCAACCCTCTATCCCTACTAATAATCTCTTGGGAGGACATTCGGCTCACCGCATATATTTAGAGTACCCCATGACGAATAGACACTATACATTTACACACATCCATGTATTTTCGGGATTGAAATCCGAGAAATTCGGCACGGCAGTAAGCGTCGTTAACAACTGTCACTCTTGAGAGGCATAAAATAGTATGCAAAGATAAGGCTGTTTTCACTTCTAGTTAAATTTAAGGACATGCATAAACAGTTTAGTTCAAAGTTAAATATCTGATAAGTCTACACTACAGTTAATCTGTTACTTAGCTTACCAGCAGCACATCCACTTTCTAATTTCGCCCTTCAAACGGAATTCCCAGGTACTACCTTTTATTGAGGCAGTGCCCAACCCTCCACTAGCCGAACTAAATTCCTAATTTTAAGCTCTCCCGCAGAGTTTAAATTTGTAGCAATTTCTGATCTGAGCAAAAATTCTGACATGAAAATTGAAGAAACGTACACCTCAAAATGTAGCAGTTAGTAAAACTTATGAATAGTTATAAAAAAACTTTCTAAATATGAATGCCGCACCGAAGCTCAGAGTTTATGACATCATTTTTGAATCGAGTGTTTCAGTTGGAAATGAATGAATGATTTTCGTTATTTTAAAAAAGCTGAAGGACTTAAGGTTCTGACTTGGAAGAAATTTGTTTCTGCATAACAAGAATTACGCCTTTGATTTGCAAAGTTTTGATTTTGCTTAGTTTTCCTTTGTCATGAAGCGGACAGATCTCCCTTCTACAGGACTTCACTCGCAGGCATTCGAAGTAATCGTTCTAATCAGAATCTAGTTCTGCACAATACTGACTTATACAAATGTCTACACTGGGGATCTTCAAACTTTAGCACATACAGGTTGGCCAGTCACGATATGCTTCGAAGGAATGTCTATATGTATCGCATGATTTACGCCTTAAGTTTGCAAAAATAATGCTTAATTTTTAATCTTCAGTTTGCAAAAAGAATGCTTAATTTTTATTATAATTAAGTATCTCTCTTCCGTAAGACTTCATTGGCATGCAATGTAAGTAATCTTTCTGGTTAGACACAACTTCTTCTATAAAGTAATGTAAGATGTCTAAATGGGTGTACGATTTATGGAATTCATTTAACAATTAAGATTAATTTATGTTGTTCAAAGTTAAGGTTGATCAGATTTAAGGTTCACTTTTTGGATTAGAAAAATTGTGAAATATATTACCTCCATAGCTGAAATTTAAATACGTTTAAAGTATATTTAAGCATGAATTATAAGTCAGCATGTATGATGGAACTTATAAGATATGAATTGGAAATTTGCTAATTTATTTGGTAACGGTGAAAATGAATCTTATATTCGCGAAATCTGATGAATTCTCTTGAAATCTGTGAAATAAATCGAAGCAAGCTCTTGATACAAATGCTTCGGAGAGATATAATTCAGCATTTTTTTAAAATTAAATAAATTTTTTGAAGCATTATTATCTGAAAGCTGTTATTTTGTTTCACTTGAAGAATGTGCAAATACGCATATTCTGGAAATTGTATCCCTACACAAGGATTTTAGAATTTTCTTAAAATTCGCCAATTTTACATCAAGTTTTTAATCATCGTTACAAATGCTCCAAGTCCATTTTCCGAAACCTTTTGCAGTTGAACGGGAGAATGAAGAAATAATATAAGTGCAAACCGTAGAAATAACAGAACTGCAACTTATGCCAAAGTACCCGTCTTCCTAAAGCAAAAAATGCAGTTGGATTTAAGAAACTTTTCCTCTGTTGTTTGGCCGTTCGTTGTAGTTTTAAACTATATACAGCGCAAGCTTATACGAAAATAAATGTAGCTAACAAATTGACTAAAATTTTCTATAATAACTATAATCTCAATACCTCCATGTAATTTTAAAAATTGATGGCATCATCAAATTGAAACCTGTTTCCACGTCAGATGTGTTTCATGAAGAAGTATGAAATTTGAAGAGCGAAATGTTCGAAGCATTTGACAGTCTGACTTGTATAAGCTGCATTACTTTGTGTAAAAGTTAATAAAAGTTTATTACAGATTTTCTGAAAGTATTATCGCAGATAAATACTGTTATTGATCGATAGTAATGAACGATTATAGCATGAATTTATTTAGAAGGAGAAACAAAGTATTTGTGAGATTTCCTGTCCTGCCTTGCTTTGAAGCATTTTGAAAACACGATAGCTAGAAATAAAGAAGTCAGGTACATTGTTTGCATGCCTTGGATATAGGCTTGGAGATAGTTTTGAACTGGCTAAACAAGATTGAAGAATTCAAGAACACTGTAAGATCTTTGATAACTGTAGAAAGATTAAATGATTATGAACATGTATTTGATGAAAGGGAAATAGAAGGGCATTATCGAAAAAGGTCGAATTGAATGAGTCTAAAAAAAACTGGGACATTTTACTACTTACCCCACTGACCCGTCTTTTAAAGAAAATTCCACCACTAAGTTTCGACCAATTTTTGATGGTTCTGCTCGACAGAAAAGTTTTAATTCATTCAATGATTGTGTAGAAAAGGGCCCCAATCTCACTGAAATGATACTTTCAATTTTGAATTGTTTCAGATTCCCTTACATTTCTCTCATAGAGGTGAAATTAAAAAAATTTCTTTCAGCAATGAAACCTTAGCAAATCCGAGAATTTTGAATGAAATGTGCACAATTTTGTGATTCGCTTATTTGAGATCTCACGAGTTGCTCCTAAAATATCACATCTTGATATTATGCCTTAGGGAAGCTAAAAGTTGGACGCCTCTGCATTAAAGCTTCAAAGAAAAACCAGCCGCTATGATGTAACTGCTGAAAGCCTACATTCAAGCGAGCATCTGATTATGACAAATTTCTTTGTCTTTGATTTTGTGTGCCAGGATAAATGTCAATCTTCGTGAATTATTGGATCGCATGGAAAATTAATGTTAGTTCTTTTTTACTTACAGTGGGAGACCCATTAACAGCGGAGGTTAAATTGCTGAACACCGGTAGTTTGATCCAGGTCGAATCACAAAAAGGAAAAGGACGGATTTCGTCAAGGTAAAATTAAATGTAGAAAATTTGCCAGCACAAACTAACATAGATCTTTTAACTTATAGCTGGGAAACCATCAAGAGCGGAGGAGAGCTCACGTGCTTTTGGTCACACCCCTTCCTACATTTGAGCTTCCTGCACTGCCCAGCTCATGCATTTTTCTACCTTCTGCGCTCTTAGTAGCATCTAAATCAAGACAGCCGGAACATAGCACGTAATTATTGCGTGTTAATCGCGGCTTAGAGAGGAATTTGAAACAGTGGAGGAGTAAACTGCTGAACACCGATAGTTTGATTCAGGTCGAATCAGATCTCAGCTTACCAATAGCACATCCACTAGGAAAAGGACGGATCTTCGTGAAGGTAGAAAATGTAGAAAATTTGCCATCACAACTAACACGTTAGGATTAGATCACGTTTTTATATTTTAAAGATTAGCAGCAAGTGTAAACTGCAATTTAAATACTTTAATTCATAAAAACCTTCTTGTGGGGCTTTAGAAAAGCGCTTCTGAATGAAACATCAGTGAATGCGTCCCTAGATATGGCTTTAAGAATTTCTTTAAAATTTTATCAATTTCATATCAAGTGCTCTGCTATCGACTTTAATTCAAATTTTCAAATTAAATGTAAATATGTTTCCAACAGCAGCACGAAAATGTTATACAATACAAATGATAAAATTGCAATTTATTTGAAATCCACCGCTCTGCCTAAAATAAGCAGAACAGCTTGATCTAATAATTTGGAAATGTAACGAGCATGATCCGTCTTTGCTCGCAATTTTAAAATACATGAAGCGCAAGAGTGTACGAGAAAACTAGTGAGTAACAAATTGGTCGCAATTCGTACTATAAATATTGTAATCTGAAACTCTAAACACAATTTTTATAATCCATGACACCATTCAATCGAAACCTGTTGTCGACATATTTCAAAAGAAATCTTAAATTTCCTGGGATCTGAAGAAATAAATTTCCGAAATATTTGATAATCCTTATTTAAATAAACTACATTAATTTTTTTAAAGTAAGTAAACAGTTATCGTACAATTTCTTGAATGTTTATCACAGATAAATGTTGATATTGATCAATAGCAATGAACGAGAATATAATACCTGTGCTATGGCGCAATGTCATCCATAAAATTTCCATCATTGTTTATTCCATGGTTCCATCCATCTTCCACGTGCTCCAGTAATACACGATGTATATTTAGCCTGGAAAATGATCAAAGAAACTCAAAGATCTCATACTGGGATACTCGCTTAGCTGGCCTGGGTCAAACTGCGGCAAGATGAGATATTTTGTGCTACCAGTATAATTTCTACTAAAAGGGACAACTCATGATCTCCTAAATAAACAAATCACATAATTGCGAAG
Source organism: Stegodyphus dumicola (assembly GCF_044657685.1). Classification (NCBI taxonomy): domain Eukaryota; kingdom Metazoa; phylum Arthropoda; class Arachnida; order Araneae; family Eresidae; genus Stegodyphus; species Stegodyphus dumicola. The sequence goes on along the minus strand of NC_140778.1, from coordinate 13,208,832 downwards.
GTTTCATTCAAAATCCCCGATTTCACTGCTGAAACAAATACTTGAATTTCACCTTGCTCATTGTGTACTCTATGTAAGAAAAGAAAACGCATATACAGAAAATTTAAATGATTTAGTTATTTATTTCCTAACACGAGCAGTTAGTGCCTAACACTAACGAAAGCTGACGACCAAAAATAATTTTAACTAATCTAAACGTTATTAATTTATGATTTTTAAACTAATAACACTAAAATCCAGTTATTTTAACATGTTATTTTCATTATGTGCACAAAATTGTAAATGTAAATTTTGGTTGTGAAGAAACTAATCTGGTTTGATTGAAGTCGTCGTTACTCTCACAAAGTTCTCAAGATATTCATCCGATATTCTGGTTCTAATTTTACTCTAAGTGTGAAAATACTTGTTAAGAAATATACTAGACTGCCAAATAATGATCACATGCTTCGCTATACAGTGATGCGTTACTGATTGTCATCATGATTTGGCAATACATATATTTGGGAACAACTATTTTAATAATGAAGCATTCTAAGAGTAAAAGTAGAGCCAGAACACTAAAGAACCTTCTCGGGAACTCACTGAGAATTGCAACAACTTCAATCGAACTATATTATTAAGGAATTAGTGTCGCAATACTAATTTATGATTTTTAAACTAATAACACTAAAATCCAGTTATTTTAACATGTTATTTTCATTATGTGCACAAAATTGTAAATGTAAATTTTGGTTGTGGAGAAACTAATCTGGTTTGATTGAAGTCGTCGTTACTCTCACAAAGTTCTCAAGATATTCATCCGATATTCTGGTTCTAATTTTACTCTAAGTGTGAAAATACTTGTTAAGAAATATACTAGACTCCCAAATAATGATCACATGCTTCGCTATACAGTGATGTGTTACTGATTGTCATCATGATTTGGCAATACATATATTTGGGAACAACTATTTTAATAATGAAGCATTCTAAGAGTAAAAGTAGAGCCAGAACACTAAAGAACCTTCTCGGGAACTCACTGAGAATTGCAACAACTTCAATCGAACTATATTATTAAGGAATTAGTGTCGCAATACTTAGGAATACCTGGGTCAGGTTATTAATTCTATATTAGTTTTGCAATATTTAGTTAGTTAGGAATAGTTAGGCTATTAGGAATAGATTCGCAATTTTTTGGTCGAATATGATATTAATTTTATGATTTTTTGTAAGTACTACCAAAATTTATAATGAAATTTTATATATGAAATGTCAAATGAAATGCCAAAATACTTCTCGGTTGCTGTCACTATATTGAAGTAATTATAAATTAATAAAACATTTAAATCACTTTTATGTATATATTAGTTAATTTTTGACCTCATCTATTGCTAGTGTTAGTTAGTGACGGCTTGACGTACGAATCAAGAAAACCACTTAAATTTTATACGTATGAGATTTCTTATATATAGTTCACTCCGAGTAAATTTGAAGTAACGCAGTCAAACCAGTACGTTTCTCTCCAAGAGGTTAAGTTCAAAAATTTGTTTCAGCATTGAAACCTGAGCAAATCCGAGAATTTTCAATGAAACTTATGCAGTTATATGATTTGCTTATTTGGGAGATGAAGAGTTGCCACAGATAACAGAAATTATTAGTGTAGCAGAAAAAATCTCATCTTCAGTTGGTTGGTCATTTCAGTCAGGTTGGACTCCTCTGTACTGAAGCATCAAAGAAAATAGATGCTCTATGCTATAGATGCTGAATGCATGTATTCGAGCCAGTATCTAAATACGAGAAATTTCTGATTCTTTAATTATTTGCCAGATTAAATATGCAGCCTTTTTTGTATTATTGGGGCAAAAAATTAAATGCTAAACCTTTTTTGTTTATAGTGGGCATTGACCAGCAGCCAAGTGGTAAAATTGCTGAACAGTGGTAGTTTGGTCGACGCTGAACTACAAGACGACATAGGATGGATCTTTTTGAAGTTACCAAAGTCAGACAGAATATATCAAACTCAAGGTCAGGAACCTAAAACTGTGTTCATTTCAAAAGTAATGGACATAGAATGCCATCTAGTGGCCTTCAAAAAAACGTTCCAGCTTAAAATTCGTATACGCATCACCCGTCCTCTGAATGCAGTCTATAGCGATGCGTGGATGGGACGCCCGGCTGTAAGAGACGTTCTTAGGGAATGCATATATAGGACGCCCGTTCTGGAAAGGTTAACTACAGAATCACGCAGATGAAATAAATGGAGAGGAATTTATATTACAGCCGCCGCTATGCCAAAATGAGGCATCGCAGTTTTATTTACATTCTGAACAAATCATGCAATGCATCTACCGCTGTCTATTTTAAAATAGATATAGCGCAAAATTGTACGGAAAAACTGGTAAGTAATGGATAGTTCAAATTTTGTTCATAATAAGTGTCTGCCAAAATTGTAAACACTGTTTTAAAAATCCATGTCATCATAGAATCGAAACTTGTGTCAGATGCGTTTCCTTAAGAAATATGAAATTTGTAGAACCTGAAGAATTAAATTTTCGAAGCATTTCACAGTCCATACTAATAAGATACATTCCTTTGTTTAAGAGTTACTAAAGAGTTATTAGATATTATTTAAAAACGTTCTCAGAGATAAATGCTAGTATTGACTCATAGGAATAAAGGAGAAATTCATGCATTTGTTTGGAAACAGAAATGAAGTATTTGTGGGATTTTCTGAGTGACAAAGTTTCAGTTTTAAAACTTTTTTACATACATGTGTGACATAATTTACGTGAATGAATTAGGCGCGGAAAATTTATTCTAAATGAGGAAACTTTTTTGTTCTTAAATTTAATTTTTTTTTCAATCTACATGTCTGCCATCAATTTGTGCACACAATTTCAATTATCATTACAGAAGCTGCAATAAAACTAAAATTTAATTATGAAAATAAAATATACTACAGCGATTTTGGATGCCAAGTCTTATCAATAATCTGTATCCTCAGATTTTGAATGAAATTCGTACCAGTGTTTTTAAATTTTCAGAGGTGTTACTCATGTTCGTCTTTAATGCGAATCAAACTAATATAAAACTGGATTCAAAACCATTAAAACCTTAAAATATCTCTAAACGTGTGGCATAAAAATTAGTACCATAATACTTCAAATTAACTAAACGCAAAATGTATTCACCGGCCAGGTAAGATTTCTTCGACCACCTCTTGTTTCAGACCGCTGACTTACAGGATTAGTGTTTTTTGTCTTATGAAACGCTAATTTGTAACAAAATTTTAGTTTAATAGATCGTTGGTTTTATTATGTTGTATCATCTAATCAGAAATCCCATTTCTTTTTAGCCTAAGATAACGCAAACCGCACGGGAAACTGGTTTGCAAACAATAAAACTCTTGAGTTGGGTAAAACTTATTACAAATTTAAATTATCTGTAAACACTTCATCGAACGACTAGCATACGGAATTATCTAAACCATTTGAAGACATACTGCCTTCAGCAACTATTTAACTGCAATCAAAAATCAAGTTTGATGAAAATTTAAATAAATCTAAAACGGTCACTTGTATATTAACTAAAATAGTTGCTGTTTTAAACTAATCTGGCTTGTCTGAATCAGATCAAACCCACGAAATTCATCATGGCAATGCGTCAAAATTGTTCTTGTCGTTCTCAAGAGGCTTGGTCAACGTACAAGTAATAATGCGACTTTTCTCATTTACGCCCTCAGTTTGAAGAATAGGGCCCCGGTGTGAAGTATTCGAGGATCTCCCCCACCCTTCTTTTCCTACTGCAGTCACTGGAGAGTATTTTTTGGTTTAACGGATATATAGAGTGCTGTATGCCGGTCTGAGCGTATATATTTACAAACATCTATGTCTTTTCCGGGATTTGAACCCCCCTTCTGTACGGCAGTCAGCGCGTGGCCTTCGAGAAAGGCCACGGTCAGCGTCTCTAAGCATTATTCCTGCTGGGCGGTGCTTCCAGTTTTGAAGGAAAGCAGCCTGAGGTACTGAACCGATTAATTGTCTTTCACACTTCGTTTCCTACCAAAAACCTCTTGAGAGTTACGTACTCTCAAGAGGTTTTTGGTAAGCCTGGTCTTTCGCTAAGGCAGTCAGCCTCCCTAACCACTATTCCAGTTGGGAGACATAAAAATAGTGTGACAAAAATGAGTTTGTTTTGTCTTGCAATTAAGTATGAAACATTCTTAAACACACCGTTCAATTCAACATTAAACATCTGATAGGGCTGCTAATTTAAATTTTAATTTGTATTTACTTATTTTTTTATTTGCATATTTATACGTAATTTTGAAAAGGTGTATGTAATGCTAAGCCAAATTTCAGTGCCTTTAGTAGAATAAAGATGAAACTCTGTGTTAACCCCAAAGATTAGAGATGCTCAAACTAATGAAAAATCGGTAACCTAATCGGCATTTTACTTTTAAAGACTTTAAAAATGCTGGCAGTGTTTAGGCCAGACTCTTTGTGAAATTGATTCATAACTTTAAAAAAATTCCAGAAGACCCGAAAGTTAATTTCTGTTTGAGGTATTTGGTATATTAATCTACTTGTTAATTTGGGAAGGTACAACAACGGCAGGAATTGTGGCATTGGGAACAGTATCCTTATTTTGGGCAATAGGACTTTCAGCAGTGGCCGGTTTAAGGGCCTCAGCATAGTTAACGCCTGATTTTATTGTAGAATTCCTTGGACTTATTGAGACACTCGTAGTGGTTACAATTGCCAGTTTTGTGACGAAAACCACATTTTACACATCTAGGTGCCACATGGAAATTCTCGGAAGACTGGTCGCACTTCTGAAAATTGTGGCACTAGGGTACTTGATTTTGCGATACATACTTTTGAAATTTAATACAAAAAAGCATAAAATGAATAACATTTTATATACTATCAAAACCGTCGTCAGGAATGTGTCTGCACCTGAAATAATGGCATCGGAGCCCTGGTCTTATATTTGGTGAGCTGTATTTTCTTATGCTTATATTATATCAAATTTCACTAAGAGATTACCGTACTAAATATACATCTGAGATTGAGGGTAGACCCATTAAAAGAACCTTCATAGGCTTTTTATGCCAAGGCATGATAACATAATGTTCAATATTTTTATTTAAGAAAAAACTATTAATTGTACGATAATCATCAGAAGAAACCGGCTTAACTTTGAGGAATTCACCACTGAGGCATCTATAAGTCTAGATAAGTCTTTGCGAAAGGCGTGATAATGAACACCTTGTGAGTAGCCATTTTAGAGGATCTTAGACTGATTCGGCTGCTGCTGCACGCCTCGACCTATAGGGTTATTACTAATAGCAATATTTACATTTACATTATTAACACCATTTTTACTAGGATTAGATTGTCGTTAACATTGTTATTTTTAGCGTTATTTTCAGAACTAATATTGCAATTTTTTTCAGTATTAATAGGAGTGTAGTGCACATCAAGATTAGCAAATCTATTTTGTAACATTAAGTGCGACTTAGGTTTAACTAATTTCATGCCTTTGGTTGTTTTAGCCGGGTTTTTAAAATCGAAGTTATCATCATTAGAAATAGACTCATTACCATTAACAATTATTTTCGTTCGTTACTGGCATTTAGAATAAATATAAGCGTTCTCTGCTTGAGAAAAGACAATCGCACTTACCCATTATCTACATTGTACAGTAGATTAATATTCCTTAATTTTCATGAAATTATCCTGGTGAAAATGTTGCTCACAAGCCTGAAGTTTATAAGATTCAGTAAATTCTAGTAGTGCAATACAGAACCGATACTATCCTTAGACGGGCAAGCGTTTTTTTCAATAGGGAGAGAAATAATTTTCAGATTTTCGATGAGATTTCGATGATTTTCAGATAACACGTTTCAAATGTAAAGTACTTAGAGAGCCCTTTCCCTGAGATGGTTAAGCGGAGTAACTGTGGGAGATTCACAGCGAAATACGAGATGAATCTTCGATAACGCACGTGAAAAAGATCTCGAAACATTGTGGATATTCTGACCATCTTATAGGGCCACAAAAAACATCATCGCGGTCCGCCATTTGCCCACTAAAATATTTTAATTGATAAAACCTTTTGCTGCAGCACTCCTCTATTAAACATAATTCAGTTTTTGAAAGCATAAATAAATTAATTTTTAAAAAATGCTAAAATCTTTTCCACACTGTAAATCAACCTTGTCAATTACATTTCAAAAAGTTCTTGGGGTCAACAGCTAGCTGAAGAAACAGTTTTAGCACAGAACCAACCAGACGATTAAAAAAAAAAAAAAAAAAAAAAAAACTACAATTTAATCCAAAGCCACCGCTCTGCCGAAAATAGGCAAGGCAGTTTCATTTAAAATTACGCGGTAGAAGTGGGAAGAACATGGATGTTTCTGCATGCTAAAAATTCGTATACTACAGGAGTGTACGAAGAAACTAGTAAGTAACATATTCGTTATATAAATTTTCCATAATAATAATAATCTCAAATATTATATATAATTTAAAGGATCTATGGTAAAATCGAATCGAAACCTGTTTCTATGTCACATATATTTCATGAAGAAATATGAAATTTGAAGAACGATTTTTCCCTAAGTATTTAGTTGTCCAATCTGTATAAGCTGTATTTTCCTGGAATTTTTCATTACACGTGAGGTGGCGTGGGCAATCCAATATAATTCTGAACCCAAATGACTGTTTTCAAATGGGATCTATCAGATCTTCGAAAAGAAGAAAAATTGAAGTCAATCATTAGATCAAAAGTCAATTCGTTCCCTATGAAATCAAAGGAAACGCTTGACTATGCAAATGTAGATAAGCCCTGAAACATGAAGGATATCAATCTGTTTACGTAGTCAATTTGTCGACATGGCATTCTATAAAATAGATGAAAATTGTAAAGAATTTGTTCATTAATTTACAAGTTGTATGTTAAGCATCTTTACTGTGATTTCTTACTTAGCTTTTCCCTTCCAGAATGTAAACTTTAGCTCGTGAGTTTTTAAAAGAGGTAATATTTAAAAGGAGGTTTTTGACTGGAGCGGGTCCGGCTTGCTGAAAGATACATTACTGTTTGAAATTCTACGTTAGTCGTTTTGTCTTCAGCTTTGTTTTTTCTTGACAATAGTGCTTCTCCTCTCCATATAGGTTTCAGCGGACTTAGCGCTAATTATTCCTGTGTAGCTATTGGACTAGCTTAAGATTTTGTTTAGTTTTAAAGAGTGTAGTATTATTTTACCTTGAGCTTTGTGTGGCAACAGATGTCAAATTTGTATTTTTGTAGAATAAACTTCTTTTCTTGTGTTTAAATATTTACAGAGATTATTTAGGTAGGAATGAGTTTATGAATGGACAAAATGGTGAACATTTACTGTCGTGTCTAATAGGGCCGCCAGTATAGCAAAAAAGACCTAATATTTAATTTTCCACTTGCTCCAGTAATACATAAAGTTGTATATTTATCATGGAAAATAATCGAAGAAACACAAACTTCTAATACTACGACACTCGTTTGAATACAAGCATTCCGCAGCATAGTGGATCTGTTGGCGTTTTGACGCTGTAAAGAAGATGAGTCCAACCTTTTAGCTTCCCTAAGCCAGACAGGGAGAAGATGCGATATTTTGGCCTACAGAAATAAGTATCTAATATCAATGTCGACTCATGACACCCCAAATAAACAAATCACATAATTACGTAGGGTTCATGAAAAATTCATGGATTGGCTCAGGTTTGACTGCTGAAAGGAATTTTTGAATTTCTTCTCTAGGAGAGAAATGTACGGGTTTCACTGCGTTATTACAAATTTGTTCACTGTGTGTTACGTATAAGGAAGCACATATATAAGAACATTAAAGTGAATCAGTGATTTACTTAATTCATATACAAGCTGCAACTGCCGAAAAATAACTTAAAAATATATTTCAGTAATTTTAGACTCTTTTTGTTATTTTATGATTCTGTTTACGTGATCACAGCAACATGGAGTCACTTCAAAATTCCATTTGATATTTTATACGTACCATTTTGATTGTAAATTTTGGTTGTAATTATAAATCATACAATTATAATATTCTAATGAAATCTGAGAAACTAATGCTTTAATGTATGGTTCCATTGAAGTGGTTGTAATTCTCAGGAGGTTCTGAAAATGTTCCTCCGATATTCGGGTTCTAATTTTACCTTTAGTTTACTACTGAAAATATTTGTTCACAAATACACCTACTGCCAAATACCGATCATGATATGGAACGCATGACTATGCAGTGACATACAGTTATGTCTGTAAACATGATTTATAAAATTCCAACAAAGAAGCGTCATTAATGTTTCATTGAGCGGAATGTCCGATAATAATTCTGCGTATTCAGTTTGATAATTTGATGGCAGTATCGACTGTGAATAGAGTCTCAAAAATAAAAAAAAAGTAATTTCTTTTCAGAAAATTTTAAAATTGATTTTCATATTCTTTTATCAAATCAGAAAGCTGCCCATTTTTAAGTTTATTTTTTTCCAACTTGTTGAAATTAGATGTATTTTTTCACTCTAGTTTTATCTGGCTATTCAGCACGCATTTTATGTCAGTCCAGTTCGAAGCGCATGGAAGCCGGTCCGTCCATCTTGAATCCCGACAGCAAAGACTAAATATATTCTTGGGGTGATGTCTTAACATTTCTGTGGCTTTTCGCTTTTCTCTTGTGTCGCATTGATCCGCTGTTTGGACGCCCCTGCTGTATTCCTTTGTTGTTAATTTTGCTGTTCATTCGGAATCTACCCGCCTTAAAATCATAAAGTCAAAAGTTTTGATTTTTTATAGGTTTTTTAGGGGTTTTTATATACATATATATATTTTTGCATTTTATATTTTTATAACGTAAACAAAAGCAAAAACAGAGTGGAAAGATAATAGAGATTAAGAGGCTCATGGGCATACGGCGCTAAATCAGAATGTAGTAAAGTTGTGAAAACGCGAGGAAGTAATTCAAGGCAGAAATTAAGAGGGCATGATGCGATTTTTAAAAGAACGCATTGATAACAGTGCAAGGAAGCCCACTTTTTATTTGAACTTCAGCTAAAGATGGCAGTTTGGCATAGTCGGGGAGTAGTAGCGATTTTAGAATATTGAGACGTCCAATCCTTCACGGCGCCGGGCATGCAACTGAAAAGGCGAGGCTTGTCTACGCCTCTAAGCAGCAGGAGAGATACCGTAGTCTCGACCCTTGGCTCTTAATCCTTTTTGTGAATACCAAGATAGTAAGTAGGCAGAAGGCTGATAAGACAAAGCGTAGATGTTATAAATTTTAAAACATATTTAGTGCAAGAGTATACAAAAAAATTAGTAAGTATCAAATTGATTATACTTATAGGTATAATCTCAAACATTGTATTAGTTCAATGTTATAAAAAAATATTTAAATTCTCAAATTGGTAATTTTGTTTCACTTGAAAAATGTGCATTTACGCAATACCCTGAAAATGTTCCTTAGATACGGGCTTTCAGAATTTCTTTAATATTCCATCAATTATACAGCAAATGTTGAATCATAGTCACATACACTCTAAACCAAATTTTAGTATAACGCACCTGAAGCTTTTCTGGTGGACATAAACGTAAAGAAAGAATTCTAGATGCATAACTAAACGGTAGCTATGACAGATGTGTAATTTATTTTAAACCCACCGCTTTTCCTGTGATAGATAATACGGTTTGAAATAAAAACGTTTGAGATAGGTAATACAGCGTACTTAGGGGGTGTGTAATCTTAAACTATATGTAATATAATTTTAAACTGTGAATATAATTTTAAAACTGTAAATATAATTTTAAAAATCCACACCATTATAGAATCGAAATATGTTTCCACGTCAAGTGCCTTTAATGAAGAAATCCGAAATTCTTTGAAATGAAGAGCTAATTTTCCGAAGTTTTTGAGAGTTTAACACGCATAAACTGCATCCATTTGTTTAAACGTTAGTATCACGGATTTTATTAAAAGGTTACTAGGGATAAATGTTAATATTGATTGATAACAATGAACGAGAATATCAAGCATTTGTTTAGAAACACAAAAGAAAAATTTTCGAGATTTACTGCACAGCATATTCTCAATTTTGATATTTTTCTATGAATCCCTACAAGTATGACATAATTTACGTGACTCAACTAAATGCGAAAAATTTTTTCTGTCTTCATTTTGTTACAAGGTACATTTCTGAAATTTAATTTTTTAATCAACATGTCTGAAATCAATGCGCGCAAGGATTTAACGCTAGAAGTTCTTTGAGACTTCAGTCATTACTATAAAAATTGAAATAAAACATACTTAGAACAATAAAACTTTCTAATAACCATTATAATGCCAAGTCATATAAATAATGAAATAGATATGTTCAAATCTTTGAATAAGGTTTATATCGCAGTTTCTTGATTTTAAGAGGCGTTACTCATGTTCGTTTTTTAATGGTAATCGGAATAATGTAAAACCGAACTCAAAACCCTTAAAAACTTAAGATATCTCGAAATTCTTGAAATCAAAATTAATATCATAGTAATGCTACTTAACTGAGTGGAAAATAGATTTGCTGACTGCGTAAGATTGCTTCAACGCCCTCTGGTTCAGACTACAGACTTATAGGATAAGTGTTTTTATCGTATTAAGAAACACTAATCCTTAACACACTAGCAGTCTAACAAATCCTGGACTCTACAGTGTTGTATCATGAGTTCTAAAATCACATTCACTTTATTAACCTGAGATAGCTCAAACCTCGAGACTAATTTTCAAACTATATTCGGTTGAGATGGGTAAACTTTGTTACAAAGCTGAATATCTCTTTGAAAGCTCAAACTAACGCCTAAAATTAAAAATTATCCTTATCTTCTGAAGAAAGTCTGATCTTGCCAACTATCAACTGTAATAACAAAGCAAATTTGATAAAAATCCAAATAAAGTTCAGGAAGCCATTCCTGCGGTATATAACTAAAAATATGACACAAATCTAAAACGATGACTTGTTGTAATAAAAATAGTTGTTGCTGTTACTAACCTCGCTTTTCTTAATCAAATGAAACCCCCGAAATTCATCGTTACAGGAAGACAAGATTGCGCCAGTCGTTGCCAAGTATATTATATATACATGAGACTTTAGGAATTTCCTCAGTTACGGCCTCAAATTTGAAGGCGATTACCGCGAAGGAACGTGTCCGGGGGTTTATGATCCCCCCTTCCCCTAACAACCAAGAAGTAAAGCTACGATCTACGAGAGTTCTCGGCAATACGTTCGGAAACGTATTCCCCAACAAATTATGAATTTGAAACTACTGTACGATGTATTTGATTCTACAAACTTTTATTCAGGCTCTCAAATTTTCACTAGCTGCTACGGCTAACAAACCAGAGATCAAATAAGTAACAAAGGTTGAAGAAAATTAATACCGACACATCTGAAGAGACATAATAGCGATAATATTTCATAATACCGCTAATGCTGGAAAATATTAGGAATACTAAGAATTGACTAATTTATTGTCCTATATATCTTCACGTACACTGCGTAGGTATGCCATTTTGTGTATGTGTAAAATTCGTTATTCGGTTTAATCTGAGTCTTCCATGCGCAGTGGAAATTTCGGCAATTCTTGATCCCCATGCTTATCTGTTTTTGGTTTTTTAGATGATCTCCATCTTCATGGAAAGGTCAGAGAAGAAAACACCAATTCACACGAAATCGGCCTATGGTTCGTAATGCGGCATTTTTTTCAGTTCTTGCAAGCTCACTTTATGGGAACCTTTAGCATTTCGAATCTATCGTTATTCAAGCCTCCACTGTGTATTTAATTAGCAATGTCCCCAACAAAGCTTTGAAACGCATCAGAAGCTTCAAAATTTTTAAATGTTATATAGCCATTTTCTTATATCTACCTTATATTTTGTTGCATTCAATTTTCTAATTTTTATTAATGTTTTGACTACTCGTGTGCGAGTCTTAAAAAATTTTTAATCATGTACATACACTGTCGAAAACTTAATTGTAAGGATCACATCGAAAGAAAATTCATCAACTGCCTTTTCCAATTATTGACAGTTATTTCAAATTACATTAAAGAAAGAAACATCTGAATTATATCTCAGTTGCGCTTTCAGTCCTTACCTATGTTTCCCTCGCTTGGATTACATTTACCAAAAATGACCTGCTCAAAATCCCAACGAGTGCAAAACAAATATCTGCACATCATTGCTAACTCACATTTCGACGTCAGCAATCAAAGATTACACGAGGACCTCAGTATTGAAATTAATAATAAGTTTGTAATAAAAATCAATAGAAATTTCTACAGAAAAGTTCCTATTTGTAAGTCTCTCATAAATTTTAATTTCTTTCAATACAGAATTCTATGAGAGAATAAAGAATTACGTCCATATGCTGAACATCTCTTGAGATATTTAAATTTTCCAACGCAACTCTACGCATACTCTCTTGTATTTGTATAAATTGCATGTATTTATTTTTCTGTCTCTATTTGAATTCTTTGCATTTTTGGCATCTATTTTCATTTCTCCTATGACTTTAATCTCATCATCCAATCCATTAGGACTTTGAACGCTCAAACTTAGGAGAAAATATTCTTCTCTATTTCACATTTCTTAAATTTTCTTCTTTGGGAGTCTCACTTGATATATTTTTATATGAAGCATCTCTAGGACAACATAATTATTCAGCCGGAAGCTTTGTGTATTCGCAATATCGCGGTATAACGTTACCTTTACCGATTTTTATTCATCCCAGTTTCTTCTGTTTGGTATTTTACATATCTCCAAGCCCCTATATTATTTCTAGAACAATCGCTGAAACTCATTAGTACATCGGGATAAAGGTCTTCAAGCTTTTTCCATCACCTATTCTTCGGAGCATTCACCTGACCAAACTTCAAGGTCATGGCTTTGTATACATTTCTATTTCAGCGTGTATCGGGCCATAGTCTAATCTATCTATAACGATATGTCATCGGGGTAGCATCTTGACATTTTTCTGGTGTTTCACGCTTACTTTTGAGGTAGCAATTGTTACTTGCTTAGGCCGCGCATTGAACACTCCGGTTTCAATTCTTCGTTGTTAAATCTAGTGTTTATTAGGAATCTCTTCGCGCCTTTTTGCCCCAGACTTTAATGCTCTGTATTAATCATTTAAAAATAAAACTGTTCGATAATTTTCTAGAACTCTTTGGTAGCTTTATATTTGCATGGCTGAGGTAATAGTATTTTCAGACTGCCCTTTACCAATCCGGTTTCACAGAGGAATACCTTCTACACTTTAAGCACTCTTAATGGATTCGCATGGATCTACTATATAATACATACGCATTCGGATACAATTTATAAACAAAGACTACATTTGTCTGTAAAACTGATGTTAAGTAAAATGAAAAGAAACATTTACAGAATTCAACGTTTACTATTGATCAATTAAACATTTGTAAAAAAAATAATTAATTCACTAAGTAAAAAATCAAGTTAGAAACAAATTGAACATCTTAATCTGCGTATCATCCTATCATTATGATAATAACTTAACTCTAAAGATAATTTATAAATTTATTTGCCTTCGGGATGTCAAAAGAATTAAAAAACGTATTATTTTAAAGCGCTTTCTGGCATGGAAATATGGAAGCCGGTTGCCATAGCTTTGGTTTCGTGTTCGAATCCTGAAGAAGGTGTGGGTGTTCGTTAAGTGCTCTTTGAAATCGTCTTTGTGCCACGGAGGCACGTAAACTTCTGTCGGTTTGTTTGGTATTTTTCGATGACTATGACAAAGTAATTTTTTTCCCTTGTTATGATTTCATTGTATTGTTGAAAACTGATGATATTACTTACTTTTCTGCCTTTTTCACTTACGATTTGTAAGTCTCGTGTGATACTTTGTGGTGCACGAGGATTTCCTTTTCTTTAAATAAATAATAAAAAAAAAAAGACAAAGTAATCTGGGCTGTTTTTGCCTAAGGGAGGGATGCTTTCTTCTAGGACCTTCCAAGGAAACCTTGCTCATATACGCTTCACACATACGATGAAAAACGCTCATGCAGCGAGCCCATTCGCCTGTAAACGAAGCCATGGCAGAAATACCAGTGTTCACCGATTTTATTGCTCGGTCTTTAGTGGACGTGTGCTACTATCGAGTGGAAAGTCTTCTAGAGAGCGTCATAATAGGAGAAGGGCTGAAAGACCTTTGGATACGTCCCTCTGAGATGTTGGTAATCAAAACTGGAGAGGAACTTCTCCTTTACAGCCAGTATTATTCGCCCCTTCTGCTGCTCCTTTGGCGATGTACTCGGTGATGAGACACCTAAATGACGTTTATGCTAGACTCTACTCCTCGAAAGCTTAAGTATCATATTGCCTGGTAGATAAGGTAAGCAAGCATCGTTTGAAATTTCCCAAACATGAAGAAAAGATTCTTAAGTATAGCAACTTTAATTCAGCATAAATGTAAGCAATTATTTGGGTCACTATTTCAGCCAGTTCCTTTCACTTCATTTGAGTTGCAAAAATGTTTTAAAGAAACAAGTTTAGATGGAAATTCTATGATTATTAACCCTTTTCTATGTATATGCGGCTAAACTGAATTAAGCGACTGTGAAATTATGGATAGCTTGATAGAAGGTTTTATTACGTTCATTATCAGTCTCATTTTGAACGAAGGAGTAGCATTTTACGAATTTCGTTGCTTTAGTTAAAACTGTAGAATTTGTCTGATTCTAAAGAAATCTCTAAAATATATTGAAGTGTAGGATAATTGTGCACCATAGAAAAGGAATTTTATCGGGAAAGAATCTCAAAAATTTTCTCGGAGTATTTCGCAAATTTCAGGACAATTTCTGAGATTTCGCGTATATATAACTGTTTTCGCGATTACCAAAAAATTGACAAATTTCAGATATATTTGTCATTATTTTTTAATTCCCATCATACATGCTGCCTTACATTTTATCGTTAAATATAATTAAATCATATAATTGAATTTATTGAAATAATATAGTATTTCAAAGATTTATCTAATCCACAGTCTGAACCCTTACGAAACATTTTTACCTTAACTTTGGATCACAAATTTATGTTGAATTTTTAAATGAACTCAGTATTTAGACATTTGCATATGTCTATATTATGCGAGTCTTTATGTTCTCGAAGAACTTGAGTCTAAAAAGAAGGATAAATTCAAATGCCTACGAGTGAAGTCTTACGGAAAGGGAATCTGTCCATTGTTGACGAAGAAAAAAAGATTTCCTTTTCAAAAAGAATGCTTAAATTTTATTCGTCAACTAATGAAGAGATTCCCTTCACTCGCAATTAATCAAAGTAATCGTTTAGTTAGATTAATATTCTTCATGAAATTAATGATTCGCACAACGTAGACCTATACAAATGTGCAAATAATAGACTTTCATTGATTTCCACTTGTAAACTTCGGTTTGAAATGAAGGCAAATTTATTCCACTTCTTCTACCTAGTTTGTTTCTTTATCAAATAGTATTTCTCTTCGTAGAAATTAAGCCCAAACGTATTTTTCGAAAATTAATAGCTTTGGATTTTTTAGCTCTGACCGCGATTCCCCAGAGCGTGAGTCAGTTTCCCAGAATACTGAGGTAATGCTATAGTAGAAGGAAGGCTATTGTAATTGTAGAGGACTGGTTTTAGTTGGCGTGTGGTCCGTTGAATAGATGAATCGTCATTTGTGGATCATTTGGAATATTATAGGTATATATGTTATATAAATATGGAGAAAGACAGGAGTCCTGGGCACACCATTGAAGTTATAATAACTTAAAGTTATCGTTAATATGGTAGTAGAAACCATATTAACGATTCTACTGTTTCAAATCAATAGTACGAAAAAAATAATAATCCTATAAGCCTCTGGTCTGAAAGAAGATGCTGTCGAAGCAGTGTTACTTTGCCAGCGAATGCATTTCACTTTCAGTTAATTAGCATTGTATGACATTAATTTCCATGGCAAGATTTTGGAGAAATTTTAGGATTTCAATGGTTTTGAACTCAGTTTTTTATTAAATTTATTACCATTAAACGAACATGAGTAACACCTCTGACGATTTACAAACTGCACACAAATGTTATTTAAAAGTTTGAAGGTATAGATTTATTATTTATATGAGTTATCATTATAATCTTTGTAAGAATATTTTATTTCCATAATTAAGATTTACTTTTACTTTATTTACGTTAACTTGTATAATGATGATTGAAGTTTCTGTGTTTTTCTTCATTAAATCTGTGCGCGGATTGATTACAGTCATGTTGATTAAAAAAGTAAAATTGAAGAAAAAAATACCTTCTATGAAAACGCACATCCCTTTTTTCACAATGTGAGTCAATTTTCCATAGCTGTTTGAGTCACGGAAGTTACGCTAGACTTGTATTAATACTAAAATATTAAAACTGAGACTTGGTCGTGCAGAAAATTTCACATATACTTCTTCTCTCTTTCCAAAACAGATGTATGATATTCTCGTTCATCATTGATTTATATCAGCATTCGTCTCTGATAACTTTTTAAGAAAATCTTCCGCTCACTTCTGTTCTATGCTTCAACTACTACGCCCACGATATTCTGTTAGCGTCAAGACACGGAGGAAGGAGGACGCTACAGCCCTAGCACCTACGAGGAGAAATTTATGCCAAAGTTTTTATGCTACAGATGTGCTAAATTCCTTTTACGATAAGAAAGTTATACTTCAGATATGTTAAATCGCTATTTTTCCCAAGTTATGCCACTGTTACATACTGCTACACTGGATGTCATTAAGCCCTTCAAGTGCACAGGTTTCATTCCAATATTTGGATTTATTTTTCAATTTAGGATACCTACTAAGGAAAGATATAGATGGGTAAAGACTTCAGGGTCGTATACATATTAAATAAGCGAAGATCTATGATCTATGACCTATGAAGGAAATGAATGAAGCTTATGAAAGTTGGGGTGTCAAATGTTTCGAGAAATGCGTTCTTAAAATTAAATAAAAAAATCAAATTTCTTGATGAAAGTCGTCTGACATAGAAACAGGTTTCCATCCGATGATGCCATCGATATTTAAAATTATATTTACAATTTTGAGATTGTAATTATTATGATAAAATTATATAACCAATTTGTTATTCACTAGTGTTCTCATATACTCTTGCTCTTTATATACTTTAAAATTACAAACAACTACATTTTGTGGTGCAACTTTCAGGGCTACAACGTGCAGGTATTATTAATATAAATATTTTAATATGGATACCTCGCACAAGCTGAAAACGTTACATTACTCTAAGAACTGCATACATATAAGCGATAAGCGACGGAGGACGTGGGTACTGTCCCTTTACCCTTTCGGTTAATCAGTACAGCACCACGTCCACCTTTATCTTACATTTCATATTACATTATATATTACGATACATGATTTACATATTGCATTATATACTACATATCAAATTAATATCTTACCCTAACATTACATTAACTAATTGCGTTAAAATTCTTTTCTAATAAACCCTATATTGGTACATTATAAAAGGGTTATTTTGCACAGGATTCGCATTACATTAAATACGCATTACATTATATACGGGGAAATTAATGATACATAGGAACATTATACGCAATAGAGGGTTATAAGCACGATACGGGTTAAATTATTCACAGGAAATTAGTTATGCACAGGTATTGCATTATACAGGATAAATTATACACTGGATGAATATTGAATTGTCATCTGGACCATGCCAATTGTACCCGTTACACGATACACTGCCTACATCGTTATGCATAATACTATTATAAAGTTTGCATTCACATTGTTTCAGTTGGGCTTTGCATTGTGTATCATGTTGCTTATTAATCAGTACATACTACATTACATATTACATTACATATTATGATACATATGACACTATTACGATTACATTACATATTACATTATATATTACGATACATGTGACACTATTACGATTACATTACTTATTATGATACATATGACACTATTACGATTACATTACATATTACGATACTTGGCTTACGTATTAGATAATGTACTACATATCAAATTAACAAGATAGTTTATCAGTACATACTACACTAAATATTATATATTGCGATACATGCTTTACACATTAAATTATATTCTACACATCAGATTGACAAGACGAAATAACGCCTTACCTTAACATTACATTAACTTCCCAATACTTATTGCATTAATTTTCTTTCGTAATATACCGTATACTGGTAACAGATACATTATCATCAGATTGTAATAATGTTGTTTTGCACTGGCTGCGCATTAAACCCAGGATGCGCATTAAATTATACACAGGGAATACATAGGTGAAACATTATGCACAGAAGTGATTAGTGATACATAGGAAAAACATTATGCACAGAAGGGGGTATATACATGATGCGTGTTACGTTATACGCAGGGGAATTTGTTACGCACAGGTGAAACATTACGCAGGATAAATTATACTAACTTATACGAATGTGCATATTACATTACTCCTTATAATTAAACCGGTAAGCTTTACAATGTTATTCTGTACCGAAGTTCTTTACACTTATAATACATTGCTTAATCATTACATTAACATATTTACCATGTACAAAAACAT
Source organism: Stegodyphus dumicola (assembly GCF_044657685.1). Taxonomy (NCBI): domain Eukaryota; kingdom Metazoa; phylum Arthropoda; class Arachnida; order Araneae; family Eresidae; genus Stegodyphus; species Stegodyphus dumicola. Next base: position 13,190,153 of record NC_140778.1, on the reverse strand, counting down.
ATAATGGATTACATTGTCATTCCTAATATACATAGATTACTTTTGCATTTACAGTTAACATATTACTGCAGGATTTTGCATCTGTGCATTTCTCCATTATTTACATTTCGCACCTTAGAATAGGTCGCGCTATATGCATGTGATTGTATTAGTACGCGTAGTACATGAACTGTCCTGCATTGCGTAATTTGCCAGTATTGACACATTGCTGTTCTATTGAAGGCAGTTATACGCGCTGCAAAGTGCTTAGTTATATGCACGATAACTGACCTCAGTGCGTAATGTTCATTACTGACTCAGTTCATTTGCAATATTTACAGTTTTAGTTTGTGAGCTGCTCGTAGCACATCATGCCGATAGTTATATATACATGGAGTTTGTATGACATGGTTTTTAATTTACACGATACATGGCACATGGTAAATGACGTTGCACACTCCACCTTGCATTTGCATATCATATCTTAGCACGTTTGTTTTAGATTAGACATAAGTCTGTGCCCACGTTCAAACCATAAATCTGCAGAAAGCCTGCGTATTTGTAGTTGGAATTGGCAGGTGCAGATCTGCTGTAAGCGGGCATTGGGTAACATAATGATCTGGGGTGCCCATCTCACCACATATACAATGTGCATTTTGTGCGATCCCGTGTTTTTCATAGTACACGGGGAAAGGACCGTGTCCGGTAATGTATCGGACCATTTGTGCATGCACTATGAGACGGTCTGAGTCTACCGTAGGGACGTGATAGTGAGCAAGGCGTTTTGTCTCACCAGTATACCATTCCTCCTACCAAACGGATTTTGCCTTGTGTTTCAGACTTTTCTTTAAATATGAAACTGGCCATGGGATGGTGATATATTCCGCATTGATGTTTCTTGCAGCCTCCTTTGCAAGTTGATCTGCTTGCTCGTTCCCTCTGTTGCCGACGTGGGCCTTAGTCCATCCTATCCTGGTGTTCAGATGGCTGTGGTCGCGCAGATGTGTCTGAATCTCTGCAATCAGTGGGGAGCTGTGTGCAGGGTTTACAATTGCATACAGCGAGGAGAGGCTGTCTGTTATAATGAAGCTGTCTCTTTGCCGATGTTGGATTATCGTAAGTAGAGCTTGTTTGATGGCCATTACTTCACTCTGGAACACGCTGTTGTGTCCAGGTGACCTTTCCATTGCGCTATTGTGCTTTGCTGTCTGAGGGCAACTTAGGCGCAACCTGTATTTTCATCTAGTTTTGACCCGTTGGTATAATAGACTAGATCATCTTCCTTTACATTGGTGTTTTGCTTCATGCTAATCTTTACTCCCTGACCCTGCGTTGAGGGGTGATCGGCAAGGCGTATCATCTTTTGTTCAAATTCGGCTGGTGAGTATAGCTCGTCTCTGAAGGTGGTTAGATTGCCAAGTTGAGTGATCTCCTAATAGGATGCTTCCTTTTCTACGCTCAGATGGAGCGGTAGCTATCCCGCTAGTACGCATAACGCATTTGTAGGGGATGTTCGGAAGGCCTTGGTGACATTCAGGAGGAAAGGACTTTGTATGCTAAGTAGATGATTCACTTTGCGGCCCTGCATAGGCGCTGACCAAACAGCCGTTCCATAAGTTATAACTTTCTCGGCTAGTGTTGTGTAAAGCGTTTTCTGGATATAGGGATTGAGACCCCATTTATAGCCCTGCATATATCTTAGTTGTTGGGCTAATCTTGTAGTTTTCTTTTTCAGCTCCAGCACATGGGGGAGCCAGTTTAATTTGGTGTCGAAGAGGATTCCTAGATATTTCAGCACTGGAGTGATGCGGAGGCGATGTCCGTTTAAAGTTATCCTTGGCTGTCTTGCCAGCGATCCGCCTTTTTTTGAGACGAGCAAAATTTGGGATTTGGCCTCTGATATTTGAAGTTTTAGGGCTGTGCATCTCTCCTGAAAAGGGGAGCAGGATTCGATTGCATTGGCCTGGAGCTGTTCCCTGGTCCTCCCTTTGACGATTAGGGCTGTATAGTTTGCGTAAGCAATCATCCTTGTATGGTCAGGCCATGGGTTGTTGAAGACTCCGTTGAAGGTTATGTTCCATAGGAACGGTCCGGCGCATCAGCCTTGCGGGCATCCCTGTGTCTGATCTTGTAAAATCTCCAGCAAATAAGCAAATAGTATGTTAGCTATTCGGTGCGATCTCATCAATCGTTGTGTGGGATCTAATGTGGGATTTGCTTCTTCTGTTGGTGGAGAGTAGATTGAAACCAGCACCACTGTTAGATTTAGTACCTCTAATAGTATTGTTACAAAGTCCCTTTCGGCTGCTATCATTAACAGTGACCATTTGGGGTTGCAGTTTGCTATAAATGCTCTTGGTGGTTGATCGATATCTTTTTTTTGATAAATGCTCCATTGTAAGGGGAAGCCGACTGCTTTACCATTTCTGCAGTATGGTTCTTGACCTAAGATTAGGTCTCTTCGTTCTTCTGCAGCGTAGAGAGCTGTCTGCGATGTTGCTGCACGTGCATGCTGTAGATTGATCTGCAGGCACCTGTTTTCTGATTGCCGTTCCGACTGCATTATGTTAATCTTTTGTAGACGGATGGCCAATATATTGGCAGTTTTACTCCCTGTTTGAATAGACGGGGTTGTCCATTTTAATGGCCATGTCGTTTTCCCCCATTTTACAGGCTGAAAAGTGGGGTGAAATGTCAAATTTGACGTCCCTGGGGTTTCAACCACTTATCTCTTTCAAAGATCTCCCTTTTGCGACATAGATGCACCCCTCTGATTATCCATTAAACTACACACAAGAATCTTTGTTGCAAATAGGAGGTGATTTCTTAAAGGGGGGAAAGCATTCGGTTTAAGATTTCCCGTCTTTTGGTAGCTTTTACTGCTACCAAAGCCCCGGCCTCAAAAGCTTAAGTGCATCCTTTGTCGTTGATGGATCTTTCATCTGCTTACTGTTTTCACCTAACGAGGTCGTGCAAGCTGGTCTGTCATTAATAATCCATATTGCTGCGGATTGTATCGACTGCCCGTTGGTAGACTGGGCATTCGGTAGCATAAGTCGGGTGAAAGAAGTTGTACCTTGTGCCCCATCTACAGTTTGAGTCCCCACAGTTAATACATGAGGGCAGCTCAGCTGTACAACCTCTGATTGGATACGGGCCGGAGCAGAAGCTGCAGAAGGCATTCTTTGACCTGCATGCGTCTTGACTGTGCTGGCAGCGATAGAATCTTCTGATGCTAATGAATTCAGAGATGCCATGGGATTGCCATGCAGTGAAGATGCGTCGGGCTTTGGTTGCGGCGGCAAATCCTTCTGCTGCGCATTCGATAATCCACTTGACTGTCTTTGGTCGCCTTTCTTTAAGTCGGAATAGCGCCTTGTAGAGGTTAGACGATGTTCCCGTTGTTGTACTAAGCTCGGAGATGATCTCCTCCGGCTTTGTGCTCTCAGGAACGTTGTGGATGGCTATCCTCGGTCGTCGTCGTTGGCGTCTCTTGACGTCGACATCTATGTTGGCTTTTTGTATATGCTGTTGCAGTTGGTCAAGTTCCTCTGCTGCCTGGCAGAATACCTCTAATCCTCCTTGTGTGTGAGAAAATCATCTACTGACTGCTACATTGTTTGTTGGATGTTTTAATGCTGATCGTTTGAGGATTTGTAAGTGCGGAAATGCCGACAGTATATTCTTGAAAAATATGTCATTCGACAGCCCTTTATAAGAGTAACAGTTTGATATAACTCTCATAGGGGTGCTCCTTATCACCTGTGGACGGTTGAATTAATTACAACTTCGGAAAATAGGTCTCTGCTTTTCAACAATCATTACTCCGTTTCAACGGTGGTGTAAGTTTTATGTACTAGATATTTTCAAGATTTCATTTGAAAATTATGTTTTAAATTATATTTTCTTATCAGAGAAATTTTCTTCTTTACATTAAGATAAATACTTTTCCTATACCTATTTGCATTTAAAAATTATTATATTTTCAAATTTTGATACTTATCCTCTTTTATCTTAAGAAAAAATTATTGAGTTACATTATTGTATCGGCTCTAACTGATCTAAATACATATATCTTTTATATTTTCATTTTAAGATTTTGTTGAAATATAATGATTTTATAATAGAAATAACAAGAAGAATTTTCTCTTTCTTTTCATATTGGTTTAATTTCTGAATATTCATTATTTTAAAAGTTATTATACATTTTTCAATATTTTACTATTTATTTTCATATTTAAATCATTGGAATATTACTAGCAATGCATATGTCAAAATTTAACTAAGCGCATGCAATAATACATTCATCTAATATATAAAATTGTTAATATCCTTAATTATAAAATAAATAAATCTCATTTTAAATATGTTTAAAGAAATTGTTTAGTTTTCTGTAATTGGAAACACTAAATATTTAAATATTATTAAATAGTAATATACGAAATAAAAGTTATCGCATTGTTTACATTTTAATAGCAGAAAGCATTGACTCTTGTGTTTTGAAGATTTCAATTTTACAAGACTTCAACTTTTTATTTCTATTTTTCTTCTCTACATTTCTATTATTTTATAATAATAATGAGTACCATTGATACTTTTTCGGACACAAATTCAGAATTGGATATGGAGTATTCAACTGACGTTCTCGAAAATTCTGAAAATGTCCTCGTTAGCAATAAGGAGGTCATCGAATTCTTTTACAACAAAGGACTGAAATTGTTAAAATCCAAAAAGGGGGAAAAGAACACTATTCCATTAAAGTTACAAAATCAACTAACACAAATTTTGGACAATCTAAGAAATATTGCCATGAAATCAACTGAAATTAAGAACTATTCTGATAAATCAGGCCAAGTCACTCCTACTATCCTGTCTCCAAATACTCATAATAAGAAGACTACTATGCAAGACAAAGCGGGGCAAGTTACTCCGTCTACTCAGTCTCCTCAATCTCAAAAAGAAAAAATCAATACTCAAAATAAATCAGCTCATATTATTCCTAATTTTCATTTAAATGAAACTTACACTGATAATTTTCATCAAGATCACTTGCATATGAGATCAAACTGCCATACACATTCTACTCCGAATATCACACTACCACACAATTATCCATCTATGAACGATTACAACTCAAATAAAAAATCTCCAGCACTTATCATCCATCCAAAAGAAAATAATACGACTGAAAAACTTTTAGAGGATTTGGATCACTATGTACCATTAAACAATTTGAAACAGAAAATTAAAAAAATAACCAAACTTAAAAGAGGAGGCCTGGTTGTCACCTGCGAATCTTACAACGATGTCAAACTCCTTAAAACAACAATAATAGATAGCCCAATAGATAATATTTCTCTTCGAATCTCTTTACCAAGACTCCCAAGATGTAACTTTCACAATGTTCCAGCCCATTACACGGATCAGGACATTTCTGCCTTAATATCTTCGTTAATAGATACTTCCAACCACTCTTTCACCCCACTTTTCAAACTTTCAGAAAGATCAGAATCTACAACAAAGTGGGTAATTGAATGTTCCCCCACGGTTTTTGAACTTCTTATCAACATGAAATCAATTGCAATAGGTTGGAAAACTATTCGAATCACCGAGCACTTCGGAATTCGTCGATGCAATAATTGTCAAGATTTCACACATTCAAGCAAATTCTGCACTTATTCAACACATTGTCTATACTGCGGAGATAATCATCATATCTCGCAATGTCAAGCTCCAGCTCCATCCTGCATTAACTGTCAAGTTAATAACTCTTATTTTAACACCAATTTTTATATCTATCATGCTGCAAATGACGTTCACTGCCCTTCTTATCAATTAGAAGTCTCGAAAATAAAATCAAGAACATAGTACTAATGGATTCTCATAAACAAATAAGAATACTACAAATAAATTTACAAAGAGCTCGTGCTACTTTACCGAATGCTCTACAGTTTGCAAAAGAAGAAAATATCAATATCATCTTTGCACAAGAACCATATATTTCCTCAACAAGGAAATTGGAAATTCCATCGGGGCTATTTTATCATCTTTCGCATTCTCATAAATCTGCTATAATCTACATTGGGCCTCTAACTCCAATAATAGTTCATACTACTCTACATACAATAACTATCAAATTAGAATTTCTTATTCATCCTTTATTTTGTACCTCCATTTATGCTCCTCCATCAATAGACTTGCAAGAGATACTTATAGAACTGGACTCAATTCAACTGCCTCCAAACTCAAATCACATCATTGCAGGAGACTTCAACGCACATAGCCCTGTATGGGGAGCGCCGGTTGAAAATAATAGAGGTAGACTGCTTTTAGAATTTATTCAAGAAAAACGACTTACAATTTTAAATAACGCTAATAGTCCACCTACATTCCTGACACTAAGAGCACAAGGTTGGATTGACTTAACTCTCGCAACGCCTAAAATAGCATCCTTAATCACAAATTGGAAAGTTTCTGAAATAGAATCTTTTAGTGATCACCGATTCATCACCTTTGAAATACAATCTGATTTCACTTTTAATAAAAAACGTCGCTTCAAAACTCATTATGGCGGACACAATAAATTTATAGCTAATCTACAAAATTACTCTGACAGTATTCTTCATTCCTTTAAAACAGCCTCTTCAAAAGCGGAAGTAAATTCCTCTGTTTCATACCTCATAAATAGTATAACAGAGATCTGCAACTCCTCATATAAACGATGCTCAGGTACCAAAAAATTAAGTACTTCATGGTGGAACCAAAATCTTGCAATAGAAAGAAAAAACGTAAGAGCTCTTAGAAGAAGATACAAAGCCTGTATAGAAGATACAGAAAGAACTCACTATTAAATAGCTTTCCAAAAAGCAAGAGCGCATTATAAAAGAAATATCAGAATATCAAAAATTAATAGTTGGAAAACATTTTGCACTTCTACCTCCAAAATTTATGGCTCCGCCTTCAAAATAGCGCACAATAAAATTTTCACTCCTCCTTCATTATCAATGTACAGCTTCTCTGAATCAATTTCCTCTTCCCAAGCTGCGTTAGAAATTTTATCAATACTATTCCCACAAGATGAATATGGATCGAATCATACCACAGATACAGAAGCATCTAACAGTTCTTCTACACGTCGTCCTAATCCACCAACAGTTATCATCCCTCCAAAGATCGATGAATTGGAACATATCATCAAAAGACTAAATAACAGGAAAGCACCAGGTCCCGATGGTATCGACAACATCATCTTAAAACTTATTTTTTATAATTATCAACAAATTATTATATCATTCATTAACGCCTGCTGGTATAACTTAACATTTCCTAATATATTAAAAATGCAGAAGTTGCTTTGCTCCTCAAGAAAAATAAACCAGCCACAAACACTCTATCTTATAGACCAATATGCCTTCTTTCCACGTTGGGCAAACTCCTTGAAAAACTAATCCTTTCAAGACTTTTATATCATCTAAATAAGAATAAAATAATGCATGAAAATCAGTATGGATTCACACCAAATAAATCAACAGATCATGCTTTTCAAAAAATGCAAGAAGTCTTAAAGATGAATGAATCAAAGAATCTTCATTCAATAATAATTTCGATAGATATTCAAGCAGCCTTCGATTCTATCCGCTGGAAAGACATCATAACAATTCTAGAAATAATATCATGCCCTCAGGATATCCTTCATATTATCAAAGACTACCTATGCAATAGAACTCTACAATATTCTTCAGATTCCGGTGTAATAAATTATAAATTAACAAAAGGTTGTCCTCAAGGATCTTGCTTAAGCCCTACGTTTTGGAATCTTATAGCAAACGAAGTTTTAAAACTATACGACAATATTAATCATACCCATATCCAAGCATACGCAGATGATTTTCTTCTCATTGTGAACGCAAGTAGCCGGAAATCAATAGAAATTATCTCCAGTTTTTCTTTAAATATCTTCCACAACTGGACAGATAAATTTCATCTTAAAATTTCTACTACGAAATGTAAAGCACTATATATTCCAAAAAGAGGTACTTCCATAAAAAAACCTAAGAAAGCCAATAATCAAAATTTCTCAAGAAAAAATTAAAATTGACAAGAGCATCACATATCTGGGAATAGTATTAGATACTCGGCAATCCTGGCATTTCCATATTCAATATCTCAAAAACAAAACTTTAACCCTTCACAATTCTCTTCGATCTGTAACAGCCAGCACTTGGGGTATATCCTCAAAATTAGAAAAAATTTTGTACATAACAGTTATTGAAAAAATACTACTATATGGTGCTTCCGTCTGGGGTTTAACCTTGAATTCCCAGGCTCAAATACATTTACTTTCAATCCAAAGACCTTTCCTCCTCTCCCTATCAAAAGCATATAGAACTACTCCAACTAGTGCGCTACAAATAATAACAGGTATCCCCCCAATTACTTTATCTCTAATAAAAGAAGCAAATAAAGTAAGAATATCAAAACTAAGAATTCAAAGCATAATGAATAATAATGTATTTCAACCCACAGATTTTGAATATCTTAAACACAACTTAGAGCTACATCCTACATATTTTTACACAAAATCCCTATTGGGAACCTTTAAACTCAATAAATATGAACTCACCATATATACTGATGGTTCGAAATCTGAAGCAGGCGTTGGTAGTGCATATTGCGCATTCCGAAAAAATTCAAATATTAAAAACTGGAATATTCGTTTAAACAATAACAACTCAGTTTTTCAAGCAGAACTTTTTGCAATCAAAAAAGCCATATGCTTCGCAAAAGAACTTTCTTTACCATCCTTAATTCTCTCTGATAGTGCATCTGGTATTCAAGCTATAATTGGACACAGTCGATCGCCTATTGTACAAGAAATCCATTTTCTACTTTCTCAATTTCAAAACAATAATAGACCACATTTCAAATGGATTAAAGCACACATCGGTAATAGTGGTAACGAGCTCGCAGACGAACTAGCAAAAGGGGCTGCAAACAATTCTTCCCTTCCAAATTACTCAATTCCATATCCAATATCATTACTAAAAACAAAATTAGAAACAGAATTAATGCACTTATGGAAGCAAACCTGGACTGAAGCAACTACTGGCAGAAGAACTTTTACTTTCATATCAAAACCTTCAAGATCATTAATATTTACCAACCGTTCAATTACATTTTTCCTAACAGCTCATGGTCCATTTCCAGAATACCTTCATAGATTCGGACTTCAGCATACAAATCTCTGTACCTGTGGTAATGAAGGCACAATAGATCATTATCTCTTTCACTGCAACTTTACTAAAGATTATCACCTTAAAGCATACAATTTAACTTCTGCTCAGTTATGGTTTCAACAGTTATTAAAAAGTAATATTCTCAGAAATAATCTTCATAATATAATAAATTATATCTCCGCAAACATCGATAATCTTAACTTGAAATCATTATTCTTTGTTCATTTACCTTACTTAATATGCCATTCTTTCTACTACCTCATTTTAATGCTTTCACTCAAGACTATCTTTATTTAAACCTTCAAGATCTCTCAAGCTCGATCAAGAATTTAAGGATATTTTCTAACTCCATCTCCTTAATATATTAATAAAGTCTCAACTCAAGATTTTTAGTCAAGTCTTTTACTCAAGAATGACTCTCTATCAAGAATTTTCACGAACTTTTCATTCAGGTCATCTCAATTCATTCAAATACTATTTTTCATCAACTTTTATTCAATTACTGCTCTTCATTCTCCATAATGAAATACTTTACTCTTTACATATCTTACATTCTCAGCCTCTACTATTCTTATACATTATGTTGTTCATTTTCAAAATTTGTAATGATCTTCTTAAGTATTTACTTATCTATTTACGTTTCATTTACTTCCATATTTTTTTAGGTATTATGCTTTTATATATTTAATTTCTTCAACTTTTATTATATAATTCTCAAAATTCTGATACTTTATTTGACTTCATATATAACACCATTGTATTTATCTTATTCTAAATTTTTAACTTTTATTTATTGTATCTATTTATGTTTATTATTTATTGTATCTATTTATGTTTATTATTTATTGTATTATTTATATATTTATTTCTTGATATTTTATTTTTATTATGTAATTATCAAAATTCTAAAATTTTATTGTATTTTACATAACAACACAGTTGGTAGATGATTCCATCAGTTGAGCGTAAAAGCTGAATGTCTTAAAGGCGGTGCAGCTGCTCATCTGATGGTAAATAAAATAAAATAAATAATCCTCCTTGTGGCGTAGGTTGGATCTTTTCCATTGTGACTGGGATCTTTGTAAGGGGAACGTTTGCTTGTAGTTCTTTCCTTAGCTCTCCAGTGGGTTTCTTAGTGATGGGCTTGATTATGATGCTAGTTATTCTGAATTTACGCTATACCTCAGCGAACGTCGGAATGGAGGTAGTGGACTGAGAAGTCAGAGCTATTGAGCTGTTGCACAGGGTGTGTGGAGGCGTGAACTGCTTGACAGCACACAAAGGTAGAAGTATTAGTGCCTGTCTCTTCAGTTACTGGCTTTGGTGCGTATGCTGGTCCTGCAAGTGCTAATTCTAAGGACTTTTCCAATTGCTCCCTTAAATCTTGGGTTAATAGGAATTTATTTCTTCGAAACGTTGCAGAGATCTGCCGAATGCTTCCTGCTAGGACGGCTACACGTTCCTCGTGCGACAAGTCCGATGCCAATAAAACTTCAGGATCTAAAATGCTTTGTGACTGGGTATTCTCTGTGTCGGTCGGTTGAAACGAGGGACGCGACATGTCAGAGCGGATACGTTGATTCTTGATATGCACTGATTAAAAAGGCCCTTGTTATATTGGACACTAAGGTATGCAAGGTGGGAAAATGCATGATGTAAGCACTTAATATCACAGTGTGGCACCACCAGTCATATGCTTAATTTGTAATACCACAGGACATTAAAGTAAGTGAATCCGACAGTACACATCAAGTGGTGAGGATAGCAAAGTTAGTAAACAAGAAAATGCACTATGTAATAATGTAATTTTACAAGTATGATAGTAGCTAAATGGGTAATTCAATACAAAATAACAACAGTATTTATAATTTCAATACAGAAAAGCAGCAGTATATATCTTGACATTCCCAGGAGATATGCCAGAGGCTCGGAAATGAGGGGGGTGAGTACTGATGCGGAAGTCCTACGTTAGGATTGGAAAGTTGGGGAGAATCTACGGAATAATTAGTTAATGTGTTTTAGGGTAATTCAGGAGGGCGCAGGGGTATAAGAGGGAAGCTGGGTTCTGTAGTGTAGTTTTGAGACTATTACGAGTGCTGAATATTGGAAATTAGAAGTGAAAATGAGACACAAAAGGTTAATTAAACTCATTGAAAAATGTATTAATTAGTATAGATTTAAGGGGATGGTGGTAGAATGAACCAGGGAGTTTGTGTTGGTAAACAGAAGTGGTACGGTGGACTTACTACTATTAGTTGGGAAGTTGGAAGAGAAATAAAATGCTAATAAAGAGTAATTAAAAATAGGGAGAAAATAAATTTGAAGGGAGGTTCTAAAGTGTTATATTGTTGAAAACCTGAGGGCAAGCTGAGAGAGAGAGACTGAAATAATTACAAGACTATGTGGATTAGGAGGGAAGATATAGGAGAAATAAAATGTGAAAAATGAAAAATAAAAAGGGTAAAAAAAAAAAAAAAAAAAAAAAAAAAAAGATGGCACAAGGAGAGGGGGAGATTTTTTAGTGGTGTAGTATTAAAGCTTTGGATAAGAGATTGGAGTAGCAACAAGAATAAAGTTTCTAAGTCTGTTAGAACACGAGTTATAGAGGAAGGAAGGTATTTAATATGATTTTAATATTAAAAATTGAGGGGAGGGTGATAGGTTTTCGGAAAGAGGAGGAAGAGAGGATTAAGACATTTTAGCTTTGGTTAGTATTTGGGGGTTTGGGGCTGAGAAATAGAAGAAATTAAGTGAAATTAAACGAAATTAAAGCTAATAATTTTTTTTAGGGGTAACTGATAGGAGAGACTTAAAGAAAGTTATTTATTATTGAAAGGGGAAGACTAGGAGGATCTTTTATTAGAGTTTGGTGTGTCTAGTACTATAATTAAAGAAGGGGGGCTTAGGGTAAAAAGTCGAGATTTAGGCTTAGGAACCTCTGGTGATAATTATAACAAAAGTTGTCTATTTACTTTGCCCGACTAAGGACTTAGAAATTTTTGTAAATGCTGTTGCAAACTATACAACACATGATGGCAGACACAGTATATAAAAGCAAAAATTTCAATGAGAGGTCAATGTTAATAGCAATTAAATACAAGGCAGAAGTTATATCCGAACTACATGGACGGACCCTTCGCAGCTACTGCTGAGATTTTGGCAGGGTTGGCAATATGGCCGTCCTGTTGAGGACTTAGAATTTATCTAGATATTGCACGGTAGTGAATTAAGACATACAACTATTACAGATGCACATAAAAAAAAATATATGACTATATATATATATACATACATAAAAATGCGATACTGATTTAAAATCTGTGCAGATGGAAATTCTAGGATTATTTTGAGCAGAGATATTTGTTTAGGTATTTAAGCAATTTTAGCACTTTGAAAGTATCATACAGTATAACAATAGCATTAGCGTTGCATGTATACTAAATAAATTAAACACAGAATAATGAAAAAGAATTAAAATAAACACATAATCAGATGGAACATAAAACAAGGTAAAAGTTATTTAGATGAGGATTCTACTGTAATTACTAAACAAGATATGAATGTATTAAGGATTACGCATTTTAAAACTGGTAGATTTACCGCTGAATTGAACGAAGAATTCTAAGTCCTATTATCAAAATTTGAGATTATACAGTTAGAGGCTATTGAAGTATTTAGGAGGTAGATTATAAGAACAATACCTTAATCTTCTTTAGATGGGTTTCCTGCGATGATTATATTCCAAGATATCGATTTTTAAACTTTTAAGCACTTTGTGGCACTGCTGGAAATCACTAGATTCTTATGCCTACTACGATAACCACGTGGTGGCTCCGCGGCACCCTTCCGTCGCAGTGTCGACTTAGTAGGTTGGCGCACTCACCGTAAAGCTGCTGCTTGTTTTCCCTTGTCGATGGCGCAAAAACACTAGTAACTCAACTCGCAGACACACATATGAGGTATCCAAATGTACAGGAATACTTCGAGCACAATTTAATGAAGGAATTATATTCGTAGGATTAAAATCGCTGCGGGAAAATTCGCTTTTTCGGGAGCACACCAAAAAGACGTCCTACCTCAATTCCGTTTCTCTTCTCTCTAGCCAATTGATATATATATCCAGCTTGTTTTATTTCATGCTGTCACATACCGCTGTAACATATGAATTTTGCTGCGAATGTTCTTAACAAACAGAGTTATGGCGCATGTTCATCTTTCTTTATTTCATGCTCTAAAACAAGTATCCAAAATTATGAAAATGCTAGAAAAAGTGCATCAGCCAGTGCAGTAAAACCACTTTCATTAAATGTTTAAAAATACATTAACTTTCATTCTATTTCACAATTGCATTGTTGTTTTTCTACATATCTTCATCTCATACAATTATTAATATAAAATAGCCGCAACATAATTTAGACGAAATCAAAGAATTTAAAATCCCCAACCTGACTAGGCCGTATATAGAATTAAAAGGATCATTTTCTTAGGTTTCTTCTTAAGTTAAGACTGATAAATACAGATGGGTGCTTGCTGCATGGTCATCCATTTTTTCTCCACATTAGATACCGTTTGCCACTGGTCTGGACATTATTATGTTATGCACCCTTGCGGCAAATGCATCACTGAACCAGATACATCACGAGATTAAAGATATTTTCCGGCAATACATGTATGGATGGATGGATAGCAATGAACGAGAACATCATGCATTTTTTAAAAAAGAGTAAGGAAGTATTTGCTGGATTTCCTGCGTAACCAAGTCTCAATTTTATTACTTTTATATTAATCTCTACAAGACTGACATAACTTAAGTGTACAGTACAGTTACCTTAACAGGGTACAAAATTGAAGTAAAGTGCTGAGGTGGTAAAAAGGCGTTATACATGGCAAGTGGCTGGAAAGCAAATGGGTGTAGTGAGGTATGCAGGGCAATGCTTAAGTAGTCTCCGCCCTTCGAAGTTAGCGATTGGTTTGTGGGAGTTTAAAGCAAAGGCATTTTTGTTTGCGGAACTCGTCTTTTGATGTCGATTTATGAATTGAGGAGTTAGTGCCTTTAAAACACATTTAACTAGAATTATACTTGTATCGTAGAGAAATGATTGACACAACGGCTCTGACAACGAAACTATCAGACTTTGCGAAGGGAAAACAAGAGAAATAAACACAAGGCGTCGTGAGCTTTACAGAGTGTATAGATGGAGCTTGCTGCAAGCGAACCTTCAGCGCCCGTCCCTTTCGCCGTCGTCATTGAGAGCTTGGACAGCAATGATGGAAGATGATTATCAAGGTAAGCTTTGGACAGCGTGGATCCTATGAAAGGAAGGGACATGGGGTAGTGAGATCCATCGTCGCTGTTTCCGTGACAGATGCATTTCATACAGAAATTTGAATTTTTTTTAAATTTGAATATCTAAATTTCCGAAGTATTTGAAAGTACAATCGCTATACGTTGCATACATTTGCTTAAAAGTTTATAAAGTGTTATGAGACGTTTATTCTTAAGTTAAGACTGATAAATATAGATGGGTGCTTGGTGCATGGTCATCCATTTTTTCTCCACATTAGATACCGTTTGCCACTGGTCTGGACATTATTATGTTATGCACCCTTGTGGCAAATGCATCACTGAACCAACGAGATTAAAGATATTTTCCGGCAATACATGTACGGTTGGATGGATAGCAATGAACGAGAACATCATGCATTTGTTTAAAAGGAGTAAGGAAGTATTTGCTGGATTTCCTGCGTAACCAAGGCTCAATTTTATTACTTTTATATTAATCTCTACAAGACTGACATAATTTACGTGTACAGTACAGTTACCTTAACAGGGTACAAAATTGAAGTAAAGTGCTGAGGTGGTAAAAAGGCGTTATACATGGCAAGTGGCTGGAAAGCAAATGGGTGTAGTGAGGTATGCAGGGCAATGCTTAAGTAGTCTCCGCCCTTCGAAGTTAGCGATTGGTCTGTGGGAGTTTAAAGCAAAGGCATTTTTGTTTGAGGAACTTGTCTTTTGATGTCGATTTATGAATTGAGGAGTTAGTGCCTTTAAAACACATTTAACTAGAATTATACTTGTATCGTAGAGAAATGATTGACACAACGGCCCTGACAACGAAACTATCAGACTTTGCGAAGGGAAAACAAGAGAAATAAACACAAGGCGTCGTGAGCTTTACAGAATGTATAGATGGAGCTTGCTGCAAGCGAACTGTCAGCGCCCGTCCCTTTCCCCATCGTCATTGAGAGCTTGGACAGCAATGATGGAAGATGATTATCAATGTCAGCTTTGGACAGCGTGGATCCTATGAAAGGAAGAGACATGGGGTAGTGAGATCCATCGTCGCTCGGTGTCAGTGTGAGGGAACAGTGCACCCTTGTGGAGTACCGTATCCCGTTGGTCGGATACCAAGATCACCAGTGGAGTGGAGACCGCAGCCAAAGTTGTCAGCGCAGGACGACCAGCAACATCGCACACAATAGCAAATGTGGTCGCTGTGTCCTATTTGATCGTGGCGAACAGGCGCAAAGCGTTCAACAATGTGCAGGAAGAGTCAGGGCTTGCGCAAGGAACATTGCAGGCGATTGTGCATGGTGATTTGGGAACGAAAAATGTACGTGCAAAGTGGCTGGGCATCCGAATACTCCATGCTTGACAACATGAAGGACGCTGTCGATGGTCAACATGTTCAATCTTCTGCCGATTGTCCGTATGTGATGCGCGGACACCTCACAGATTGGTTTACAAAAGCCCCTTCGGGACCTCACAGCCAGATGGCAAGATTGTATTGACATAGCAAGGATTATTTCCAACGGATGTAATATCAGTTTTTTGTTAAATTGTATTCCGTTCTCCGAACGACATTTCTGTACGACCTAAATATATTCGCTTCAAGTATCACCGATCACCTCCACATCAGAGCACCATGCAGAAACAGAAAAAATACACTGAATAACCTATTTGTTACATATCCACCGCTCTGTATATTATAAGCAAAGCAGTTTCATTTAAAAGCATACAAAAAAATTATGACGTTGACATAATCTCTCCGCGATTTAAAATTACATATAGCGCAGGAGTATACGGAAAATCTAGTGTATAAGAAATAATTACAATTTTTTCGTAACAAGTAGATTTTCAAGTAGAAAGTATAATTTTGAAGATCCATAGCGTCGTGGAATCGAAAACTGTTTCCGTGACAGATGCATTTCATACAGAAATTTGAAATTTTTTAAAATTTGAATATCTAAATTTCCGAAGTATTTGACAGTACAATCGCTATACGTTGCATACATTTGCTTAAAATTTTATAAAGTGTTATGAGACGTTTATTCTTAAGTTAAGACTGATAAATATAGATGGGTGCTTGGTGCATGGTCATCCATTTTTTTCTCCACATTAGATACCGTTTGCCACTGGTCTGGACATTATTATGTTATGCACCCTTGCGGCAAATGTATCATTAAACAAGATACATCACGAGGTTATAGATATTTCCCTGCAGTATATGTATGTATGGATGGATAGCAATGAACGAGAACATCATGCATTTTTTAAAAAAGAGTAAGGAAGTATTTGCTGGATTTCCTGCGTAACAAAGTCTCAATTTTATTACTTTTATATTAATCTCTACAAGACTGACATAACTTAAGTGTACCTTACAGTTAGTTACCTTAACAGGTAACGGAACTGAAGTAAAGTGCTGAGATGGTAAAAAAGCATTATACATGGCAAGTGGCTGGAAAGCAAATGGGTGTAGTGAGGTATGCAGGGCAATGCTTAAGTAGTCTCCGCCCTTCGAAGTTAGCGATTGGTTTGTGGGAGTTTAAAGCAAAGGCATTTTTGTTTGCGGAACTCGTCTTTTGATGCCGATTTATGAATTGAGGAGTTAGTGCCTTTAAAATATATTTAACTGGAATTATATTTGTATCGTACAGAAATGATTGACACAACGGCCCTCACAAAGAAATTCTTAGACTTCGCGAAGGAAACAAGAGATATATACACAAGGGGGCGTGAGCTACTCAGAATGCATAGATGGAGCTTGCTGTAAGCGAACGGTCGGCGTCTGTCCCTTTCGCCATCGTCATTGAGAGCTTGGGCAGGAATGAATGAATATGATTATCAAGGTCAGCTTTGGACAGCGTGGATCGTATGGAAGGAAGAGGCGTAGGGTAGTGAGATCCATCGTCGCTTGGTGTCAGTGTGCGGGAACAAAGCACCCTTGAAGAGTACCGTATCCCGTTGGTCGGATACCAAGTTCACCAGTGGAGTGGAGACCGCAGCTTAAGGTGTCAGCGCGGGACGCGTAATGGCAGACCGCACATTCAGCTGAACAGTGTTAAACGAATGTCGCATACTGCGCAGGCCCAGAAAAAAAATTTGGCGTAATTATTATGTTGGCGCGATTTGAAAAGAAGATAAGTACGGTATACGGTATATGTACCGCCATCTGATTGTAAACAAATTTGGCGTTTAATTCTTCGTAGAGTATATGTGCAGTGTAATGTAATTACTGTGCTGAAATAAGATTTTTTTCCTGAACTGCTCCAACAACTGGAATGTTGAATGATACGATCAAGTATAAATTCGATTAAAGAGTGCATAAAATGGATAAAGGAAACCAGCTTAAATACAGGATTTACCATACATTCCATTCGTACTTACGTAAAGAAACACGAAGGAATATAGCAAGTGTGTGTACATAACATTGAAGACATTTTACAATTCCTTAATGCTGTTTATTTAATTCTTATAGAATATAAGAAAATGAAAGCGGAATATACGTTAACATACTCAGCGAGAAAATCCAATTTGCAATTTCTGAATTATACCATGTAAACAAATTACATCTAAATAACGAATTATTACGCACAACGTATGTTAACAAATATTAAATGCACTGTTATTGACAAACTAATATAAAGAAAAATAGGCAAGTGCAATCATTATGGAGGTTAATAAACAAAGTTAAACACCATTGCAGTTGTACATATCACTCGACAGCCATGGAAATCACGAATAAGCTAGCGTAGGGTTACTTAGTCGCCAATATTTCACCCCGCGCCAAAGGTACACACACCATCAAGCATGCGCAGTAAGCGAAATTCGCTTAACAGTGTTCAACTCAATGTGCGGTCTGCCATTACGCGCGCGGGACGACCGCAACATCGCATATAGTAGCAAATGTGGCAGCTGTGTCCTATCTGATCGTTGCGAACAGGCGCAAAACGTTCAACAATATGCAGGAAGAGTCAGAGCTTGCGTAAGGAACATTGCAGACGATTGTGCTTGCTGATTTGGGAATGAAAAATGTACGTGCCAAGTGGGTGGACATCGAAATACTCCTTCCTTGACTACATGAAGGACGCTATCAATAGACAACGAGTTCAATCTTCTGCCGAATTGCATGGAGTTTCCATATGTGGTGCGCGGACACTCCATAGATTGGTTTACCAAAACCCCTTCGGAACCTCCCAGCCAGATGGCAGAAGTGTATTGACATGGGCGGGGAATATTTCTAACGGATGTAATACCAAGTTTTTGTTAATTTTTGTCTGGGAAAGACATTTCTGTACGACCTAAATATATTCGCTTCAAGTATCACGGATCACTTTCATATCACAACAGTGAGTAGAAATAGGGAAGAAGACAAAGAATTCATTATTTGTTACATATCCACCGCTCTGTCTATTATAAGTAAAGCAATTTATTTTAAATGTCTAAAACAGGAGCACGTTTATTTCCGACCCCCTCTCACTCCCCGGCTAGACCGTTCAACGCCTTGTGCTCTACTGGGATAGCCGGCAAAGTCGCGTGCTAAACAGCGACAGCTCGGCATAAGAGTATAAAAAAAGTGACTACATCTTGTGATCTCTCCCTGATTTTAAACCGCACGTAGCGTAGGAGTAAACGGAAAATCTAGTGTGTAAGAAATAATTACAATTTTTTTGTAACAAGCAGATCTTTAAATAGCAAACATAATCTTGAAAATCCATAGCGTCATCGAATCGAAAACTGTTTCCGTGACAAATGCATGTCATTACATCGAACTCGATTGACTGGGGTCATAAAACGTTTTCGGCTTCGTATTTCTCAATTCCTTTTACGTGATAATAAGTTGCACAAATATGATCTTTGCATGCTCTTTCCAGCAGGAAGCATATATATTATATAGATGAGTTCATTGGAGGGTTTTGAAATATAGAAGACCTTTCAGAAATCGGCACTCTTAAAAACAGTCTGAAAAAAATAATTTTCTTATTTTTGAGACATGCAAAAATAAGTCTATCAAAAATTTAGAAAATTATCTCACAGTTTCATTATTAACCTGATAATATAAATTATGAAATTGAACTGGCAGTTAGGTTCCTACTGATCATCACGTATTACATCGGAGAGTTAAAGCAGAGTCATCCAATGCCCGCGGACCAGAGCAACACTGCAACAATAGAGGTGAGAGCGAACCTCCGGACAAATATCAAGAGGCTGGCATCCATGAGGTATTTTAAACTTGCGATCGAGATTGAAGGCTAGCTTTCAACTTGGGCGAGCGGGCTATTTCATGCTCCGCATTAATTTGAAATAAACAATATTCTGATAAAGATAAAGCCAATCGAAATAAATGTATTCTGTATTTACATTTCAACACGCTAGACAAATATAAACCTAAAACTGATAAAAAATACGCAGGATTATGTTTTGATTTGATACAAAAGTATGAAAACAAATTTCAAGATTTTAGGGAAAGAAATCAAAATTTTTGTAATTCTATTTTTAGTCGATATAGATTTTGCTAATGAAGTTTCAAGTAAAAAAGACAGAGGTGCTATATGACATTCAGCTCAAAGAAAGAATGATTGATTGCGACACTTTGTTGGAATTGTATAAATCAGGCCTACTGTAAGTTAAATATGCCACACTCCATAGTCATGCGTTATTCCCTGTTATCATTATTCGGTAGAACATATATTTATGAACAACTCCTTTCAGTAATGAAACACGCTGAGACTAAAATTAGAACCAGAATATCAGATGAACACCTTGAGAACTCCCTGTGAAATACAACCACTTCAATTGAACGTGACATTAGTTTCATTTCTTCAGTTTGAGGTCAGTTCTATAATAGTGTTGCGTGCGTACGGATTCGTGATGGATTGAACGCACAAGTAGATAAAAAGTTAATAAAATTTATTCTTATCCCAAGAAATAAAACAAAATATTGAAATTTCCTCAGAGATATTCGTACAATATCGCAGTTTCTCACAGTAGTTACATTTTAAACTACTAAAACGTTAAATAGAACTCAATTCAAGAGACAGAGAAAGTTAATCCGATCTCACCGCGAATTCGCTACAATCAATAACAGCACTAAGTAAACAACTGAACTGAGATCTTTTGTTCCGGCTTTTATAAGCTATCGAATCATGTACGAGAACATTCTGGTAAAATATATTTTCTGGAGGCTTCTAGAAAGCAAAAGAGTACAGTTACCAGATATATATTTATTAAATGCGCGTGCTCCTGGATTTTTTTTCCTGGATTTTCTCCTGGAATTTTGGGGGCTGCAATCCTAGGAAAGTACGCGGGCAGCCAATGGTAAAACGCATAAATCAGATAAACCAGTGTATAATAGGGTTACTTCTCTGATTACTAATTCTACCTGCTTATTTTGTAAAGAAGATCATTTTTTATACAGGTGTTCTAATTTTTTAAATTTACCAGTGCAAAAACGAATAGAGTTTGTTAAGACTAATAAACTTTGTTTTAATTGCTTGTCTAATGTCCATAAAGTTAAAATGTGTAAGAGTGCAAATACCTGTAAGCATTGTTTAAAGCATCATCATAGCATTTTGCATTTAGAAAATAATTTCAAACCAAAAAATGCATCTAGATTCCCTTCACCGGAAGCACAAGTGTTTGTTCCGAAATCGCAAATTAAACTAGAAAACAACTTGAATGAAGTTTCTCCTACTGTTTGTGAAAACAACTATGAAAATAAACATTTTGGAGCTCATGCTAATGGTAGACGTAGTCATGTACTTTTGTGTACTGCTTTAATTAAGGTTCAAAACTCAAAAAATGAATTCATAAATTGTAGATGTTTACTAGATTCAGGTAGTGAAAAATCATTCATTCGTCGGAAAACAGCTATCAATTTAGGATTGAGCATAAAGGATTCGAAGATATTAGTGTCATGCTTAGGTACTTTCAATACAACTACTACTGGAAAAGTTGAGTTGTTGTTTACACCTCATTTTAATACTAATTACAGAATTTCAACGTCCGCTTACATAATAGACAAAATTACAGGAAACATTCCAAGTGTAAGATTACCTTTGAATTTATATGAAAGTTTCGAAGATTTAACTTTAGCAGATCCTACATTTCATGAATCTGGAGAAATTGATATTTTACTTGGAGTTAATGTATTCCTTACTTTAATAAATGGCGAGGTAATTAAAAGGGGCAAAAATCTTCCATTTGCATGTTGTTCTAAGTTAGGATGGGTAATTGCTGGAACTACACATTTTGAATTCCCAAACCGTAAGCAGGTTTCAGTCAATACGCTAAACGTAAACACGGAGGAATTAGTTAAATCATTTTGGGATTTGGAACAAATTCCCACATCGAAACCTTTAACTAAAGAGGAAAGATTGTGTGATAATCATTTCGTGGAAAATCACGTGCGTAGTGAAAATGGTCGTTACTCAGTAAAACTGCCATTCAAGCCTAAAGGAAATGAGTTAGGTAATTCCAGACCATCAGCATTTCGCAACTTTCTTAGTCTAGAACAAAAATTAACAAAAACTCCTGAAGTATATCAACAGTATAAAGACTTCATGTCCGAATATTTATCAGTTGGACACATGGAAGAACTATCCGATGATAATCCAGATAAAGTAAATTTTCATTATTATATACCTCATCATCACGTGCTAAAAGAATCCAGTCTTACCACAAAACTACGCGTCGTTTTCAATGCTAGTGCCAAAACTACATCAGGGATATCGCTTAATGAGACGCTAATGAATGGTCCCAAGATACAAGACGACTTATTTACTATTCTTTTGAGGTTTAGATGCTATCCCATAGCGATTACTAGCGACTTATTGAAAATTTCCAAAAAATATTTTGGAGAGATGATCCATCGAAGCCGATTAAAACTTACAGGTTGTGCACAGTTACGTACGGCACAACTTCCGCTTCATACTTGGCTACTCGCGTACTTAAACAACTAACAATTGACGAAGGAGCTAAATTGCCAAAGGCAGCTGAAATAATATTACACAATTGCTATATTGATGATGTCCTATTTGGTTCAGACACAGTAGAAGACGCAGTAGAGTTAATTTCACAACTGAGTGAAGTTTTACAAAAAGTTAGCTTTCAATTGCATAAATGGTGTACAAATGATCGCTCGATTTTAAAAACTGCACTGAACGCTCAGAAAGCTAATTCTTCATATACAGTAGTTGATACTAAATCAATAAAATTATTGGCTTTGGAGTGGTATCCAACGCAAGACCAGTTTACTTATCACTTTGAAAATCTCGAAAATAGAGAGTGTTCTACTAAAAGAATAATTTTATCTTCTATTTCGAAAATCTTTGATCCACTTGGTTGGTTAGCACCTTTTATATTTGCAGCAAAAATCTTGCTTCAAGACATATGGAAATTGCAAATCTCGTGGGATGATCCCTTCCCAGATGAAATCAATCAAAGATGGAAAATCTATTGTGAAGATATCGCAAATCTTGAATGCATTCATATTCCTAGGAGAGTATTATTGTCCAAATCTACAAATGTAAAACTTCATTGTTTCTGTGACGCATCAGAGAAAGCTTACGCCGCAGTGATTTATTTAAAGTCTTCAAATCATTCTTCAGTTTCGGTGCAGCTACTAACATCAAAAACTCTCGTAGCTCCCCTGAAAGTAATCTCTATTCCTCGTTTAGAACTCTGCTCTGCAGTTCTATTAGTGCATTTGGTTCAAGCTGTGCAGAATTCATTGCAAATTCATGTTGACGATATTTACGCATGGAGTGATTCAATGATAGTTTTGTCCTGGATACAATCAGAACCAACACGCTGGCAAACCTTTGTAGCCAACCGCGTTTCAGAAATTCAATCATTCTTACCTTCATCGCATTGGAATCACATAAAAGGAAAGGAGAATCCAGCTGATTGCGCATCAAGAGGTCTTTTGCCTTCAGAGCTTTCTACTCATGACTTGTGGTGGACAGGTCCTCAGTGGCTTAATTCAAATAATATTCCGTTCTCTATCAACTTACCATTTTCAGAAGAGTCTTTAAGGGAACAACGGAAAAATATTTCTTGTTCAATTGGAACAGTCGCTTCGCAAATTCCAGTCTTTAATGAAGTTTCATCATTTTTGAAACATAAAAGAATCATCGCATGGTGTTTTCGGTTTGCGAATAATTCAGCTAAATCTACCGCAACAAGGATTAAGAGTTGCCTTAAAACCGAAGAATTGCAATACGCTAGAAATGCAATTGTTAGAGTAGTTCAAAGGGATGAGTTTTTTTAACGAATATAATCTTCTGAAAAAGAATCAACCGTTAAACTCAAATAGTAAGATCCTTTCTTTGAACCCCTTTATCGATAAGAATGGACTTATACGCGTTGGAGGAAGATTAAGACTATCCAACATCGCGCAGGACAGAAAATATCCTATTTTGTTGCCCAAGAAACATCACATAACACAGATTATAGAGAATCATTTTCATGAATCCCATCTTCATGCAGGCCCCCTGCTATTGCTATCAGTAATTAGAAGAGAATATTGGATAATCCACGCTAGGTCAGTTGTAAGACAACAGATTTGGAAATGCGTGAAATGTCATCGTGTACGAGCTAAAACATCTACCCAGATAAAGTCTGATTTACCATCGTCTAGAGTCGTTCCGTCAAAGGTTTTCTCCAAAGTTGGAATTGACTACGCCGGGCCATTTCTAGTGAAGCCCAGGCAAGGTCGAGGAGTAAAACCGATGAAATGCTACATTTGTGTATTCGTGTGCTTTACAACAAGAGCTATACATATTGAATTAATAGGTAATCTTAAATCAGAATCATTTATTGCCGCTTTAAAGCGCTTTGTATCTCGAAGAGGAAAACCAATAGAAGTGCATAGCGATTGTGGCACAAATTTTATTGCTGCAGATAAGGAATTGAAAAGAGTAATAAACTCCTTGAATGAAAATGAATTGGTTAATAAATATTGCTCTACTGAAGGTATTAAGTGGATATTTAATCCTCCCGCAGCGCCACATTTTGGAGGATTATGGGAAGCTGCAGTCAAATCTACAAAGTTACATCTCAAGCGAACCATAGGTGAACAACTTCTAACGCAAGAAGAATTTATGACATTGCTAGCTCAAATTGAAGCTTGTTTAAATTCGCGACCTTTGTGTCCACTGTCTGAAGATCCATCAGAATTTTCTGCACTTAGGCCAGGCCATTTTTTAATTGGTACCCCGCTAACTGCCTTACCAGAAGAAAGTTTACACGATCAAAAAATTCCTATATTGCAACGTTGGAAGCTTGTTGAGAAAATGTTTCAAAGCTTTTGGAAAAGATGGTCCAATGAATAGTTTTCAAAAGGCCAATTCACAAACTTAGTGTTTTGCCTATCAATGGTTAAGTGTTTTTCCCTAAAGCATTATAACATTGTACTTTACTTTAATTAAGTTCCTGAATTGTATCAAGGCTTCTGTGCATCAGTTTTGCTAAGGCATAAAAACGTAACCGGAAAATAAGAACAACCTAATTCAATCATTTTTAAAGCAAAAACTGCACAACCTACAAATATATAAGAGTAAAGAAACTGAATCCACTGAGCCGGGTAATAGAATGGATATATATATGCATATATTTATATACGTTTTGTGCGGCCTATTGCAACCCAAACACGAGATGCACATGTACACGTTATAGCAGTCCTATATACAAAATTTAAACGTTTTGAGGCTACTCGTTTTTGAGTTATGCGAGATACGTATGTACGTACAGACGCCAAGAAAAATTCTCTTCAGAATTCATTTTAAATCAGTTTTATAATTTTTTTGGGGGAAAAGAGTCTTTTATTTTTTCCTTACGTACAGATGTTACGCAAAAACATCGTTAAATAGCATTCGATATCTGTCAAAATGGATATTTTCGTTGAAATATGATGCCGGAAACTTTTAGCCATTACAATACTTCCTTTTTACTTCGTACAAGGAAGTAAAAGGAAATAATATGAAGCGTCAGATGGCATTTTTAAACGTTTAATACTTGTAGATATTGTACTTCGGAAGAAATATAATAAATATTAATCCTTTTTTTTAATTTTGACACTCTTCAGACGATATAAATGATTCATTATTTTATAAATCAGAATTTCATATTTTTTATTTTTTAATTTCTTAATGCCATTTTACTAGATTTATACTAAAGATTTAATATGCGGAAAAAAGCCAAATATGCAATCGCTAAAGTTCCGACAAGTCCGGATCTCGTACTTTGTACAGTATATAATTTCGTATTTAGTTTTTATGTTAGTACGTGTTCATTAAACCATTTTAATTCTGGGAGCTGCATATTTTTGAGCTCTCAGTTATATTTCATTGTTTGAATACAAACTGTGTTGCCAGGCGACGGATCTGCTTCTCGCGGGGGAACTTTTATGATCAGCATGGATTTCATCTCACTATGAAATGAATAGAAACCAGAGAGTTTACCTGTAGAGTCTCATAACATATTATAACAATAGCAGCTGCTTGATCTGTTAAAACGTTTTCTGTTTCCATTTCTTAGCCTTGAAACGATACTTTTGTTCTGTTTTGCGCTGTTAGGGACGTACTCATCAGTCGTGCGAATGTGGAGAATAATCCAGTTGAGTTGATCTTCTCTGATATTTCAATATCCCATTCTGGAACGGCAGTTGAGTTTCGAAGAATGAAATTCAAGCACAAGGTTTTACTTCAGGTTTTGTATTCAGTGTGAAATTTTGGTCAGCTGTGTATTATACCAGTAAACAAATATACACTTAATTGTATTTAGCTGCATAGTGTCTGTTTTAAGGTTTGTGTATGTATACCATTTGGAGGTGAACCAGGGAGTACTGAAATTTTCCCAAACAGCGTTGTTTTGCAAAACCTGAATTTGTTGAATGCTTTCGGCAGCATGACCGCAGACTAGGCTAGAATAAAACTATGAAAAATTTATGCAAGATCTATATATTAGGAATTGCTCTGTTATTTCTTCTTCCAACTAATGGTCACATTGCTGCAAGTGTTATGTTGAATTTTTGAACAGTTTCTCTTAGCTGTTTGCGAAACGTTACATTTTATCTAGGATAATTCCTAGACATTTAACTTCATCATTCATGTTTGTATCATTATCAAATACTGTTGCTCTTGATGGAATTAAAGTTTGAGTGACCTTTTCTAAAAATAATTGCTTTGTATTTTTTAGTATTGACTGCGACCCTTCAGAGCGTAAACCAGTTTCTCAGAAGATTTAGGTAACGCTGTAGTTTAAGCAGTACTATTGTAATTGAAGACGCTTGTTGATAATTCACGTGCCATCCGCGAAAAGAGCAATCGTCATCTGTGGATCATTTGGAATATCATATGCATACATGTTATATAAATAAGGAGAAAGAATTGGAACCCTGAAGCATACAATGAGACATATTTCTGGCAGTAGAAACCATATTCACGATTCTACCGTTCTAACTCTACAGTACGAACAAAACACTAATCCTATCAGCCAGTGCTCTGAAACAAGCCGCCATCGAGGCAATCTTACGCGGCCAGCGAATACATTTTGCTTTCCGTTAACTAGCATTATTGTTTAAATTAATTTGTCTAGCAAGAATTTGGGGAACGTTTAAGATTTTAATGGCTTTAAGCCCAATTTTACATATTTTTGATTGCCATTAAAAACAAACATGAGTAACGCGTTTGAATATTTGCAAACGGTGATATAATTATTATTTCAAAGATTTGAAAGTAGACTTGGTTATTTACGTGACTTGGTATTACCATCGTTTTCTTCTGCAGTTTTTATAATGGTGACCGATAGCTCAAGGAACTTTCGGCAATAATTCAGTACATAAAAAATTAAATTTAAGAAAAAAGGTCTTTTAACAAAAAGCAGATGAATTTTTTTCATAGTCAGAATCAATTTTCCGTACATAGTTAAGACACGCAGGTTATATCAGATTTTTAGATTTAATAAAATCTGTGGTAATCCTTCACAAACATTTGTACAAACGAATGCGCCTTATCGTTTGTACAAGTCGTCCCGAAAATCCTTCACAAACATTTGTACAAACGAATGCGCCTTATCGTTTGTACAAGTCGTCCCGAAAATTCGTTCTTCAAATTTCAAAGATTTCTTCATGAATTACATCTGACGTAAAAAGATGTTTCAAATGTAATGGCGCCATGGATTTTCAAAATAATGATTACTGTTGGAAATTATGTTTATTATGGAAAAATTAATAAGAAACTTATTAATCAGTAGTTCTTTCGTACACGCTTTCT
The DNA here is from genome assembly GCF_044657685.1 of Stegodyphus dumicola. Taxonomy (NCBI): domain Eukaryota; kingdom Metazoa; phylum Arthropoda; class Arachnida; order Araneae; family Eresidae; genus Stegodyphus; species Stegodyphus dumicola. The sequence goes on along the minus strand of NC_140778.1, from coordinate 13,162,383 downwards.
CTATATGTATTTTATATTACGGTCAGGATGCTAATCTACTGAATGATTGAATACTTGTTAAACTAAACTGCATTGTCTATATGAGACAGAACGGTGGTTATGTAATAAATTGTAGTTTTATTTATTTATTTTTGTTTATTTATTTTATTTGTTTATTTATTCTTTTTTGTTGTTGTTCATTGCAAAAGCGACTGATCTTTGGAATATGGTAACAGGTAGTTTGGCGACATTTTGGAGGCGATAAAGGTTACTACCTAGGACTTTGGTAATAATGTGAGAAGTACTCAGTTCCGATTACGCATTATTTTGTGTGAGGGAAATGAGACATCATGAGATATGTCATGTGACATTAATGGACGAATTACAGCACTTTAATCGGAAAAGGAGGTAAAAATATCGGTAGTAATATATTATTTTGTATTAAGCTTCATTGTGTGTTGTGTGAAATAGTGTTGATTAATTTTCGGATTGCATGGCGCTATGTAAAGTGAAAGAAATTAGCAGTAGTACTGCAGCCGATTGGAACTCTTTCTGTAGGGAAGTGTGCGTGCCACGTAATTAAGATTCTGAAGAAGATTAGGTAAGTTACTATTTTTAATCATTTGAGGATATTATTTTTATGCATTGTTCTAAATGTAAGAAGTAAATAAATTAATATGGTATTATGGAAAATTGTTATTAGCAATGCTTTAGTTTAAAGTAATTAGGATTGTAATCTAATTTTTATTAGTTTAATGTATGTGCTTATTTATATTTTAAGTAATGTTTTTTAATTTAATTATATTTTAATTTAATGATCGTGATTTTCTGAGTTATATGTTTGTAGTATTTTGGAATACCTTTGAGTAGAATACGATGAGTATTTTCATGCATTTTCGTGAAATTTTTCTAATTTATGAGAAAAAAGCAGTGTACATGGATATAGTGAAAAGTGTGCGCAATGCCATTTTTGTGCAATTCTGGGATATTTTTTTTAAGTAAAAATAAGTCGACGTGTACATGGTTTAATTATATTTTAATTAAATGATAATTATTTTGTGAATTATATGTTTGTAGTAATTTGGTATACGTTTCAGTGGAAGTACACGTGCATGGAAATAATTTAAATATTTGAGACTAAGTATTTGTAACCATTTTTAATGTTTTGTTATAGATTCGTCGGTGACGTTTATAATAGATAATTTAGAGGTAAAAGTTTTTGGATATTTTACTTATTTTATACGTGCAAATGTTCATCTTTGGAAAGGGTATATACTTTTTCGCGATCAGGTAATTTCATATATGTCCTTTTTACCGAATTTAAAGATTCACAAAATTTTCATGCATTTTCGTGAAATTTTTCTAATTTATGAGAAAAATGCAGTGTACATGGATATAGTGAAGAATGTGCGCAATGCCCTTTTTGTGCAATTCCGGGATGTTTTTTTTAAGTAAAAATAAGTCGACATGTACATGGTTTAATTATATTTTAATTAAATGATAGTTATTTTGTGAATTTTATGTTTGTAGGAATTTGGTATACGTTTCAGTTGAAGTAAACGTGCATGGAAATAATTTAAATATTTGACACTAAGTATTTGTAACCATTTGTAATGTTTGCGGTATGAATTCGTTGGTGACATTTATAATATAATAGATAATTTAGAGGTAAAAGTTTTTGGATATTTTATTTATTTTATACGTGGAAATGTTCATCCTTGGAAAGGGTATATACATTTTAGCGATCAGGTAATTTCATATATGTGCTTTTTACCGAGTTTAAAGATTCACAAAATTTTCCTGCATTTTCGTGCAAATTTTTGCAATTTATGAGAAAATAGCAGTTTAGATGGATAAAGTCAAGAGTGTGCGCAATGCCATTTTTGTGCAATTCTGGGATGTTTTTTTTCAGGTAAAAATAAGTCGACGTGTACATGGTTACTGTGTATGTGCGATTTTGAAAAACTCGGCAAGGAGTTTGCGATTCTGCACTTTTTCCCAATATTGCAGTTAATATTTGTCATGATTAAGGAGTTTTGTTCCATAAAATTTCTAGCATAAGTGTAATTCGGCTAGGAGATTGTTGGAAAAACTGTTGAGTAAATAAAAAGAAAAGAAATATGTCTTTACTTCGTGAAGACAAAATGGCGGCGAAAAAAAAATAGAGGGTTGCTGTAGCAGAGTTGGTCCCCAAATTTTCCCCCAAAAATCGCCAAGTTACCATAATCCAAAGATCAACCGCAAAAGCTTTTAGGAACGAACTTCGTACGTTTGATTTACAGCGCGTGCGAGGCTGATTGAAGACTTAAGTAAAATTACAGAATTTCAAAGAAATTCTAAAATCTTTATATGTAGATACATTTTCAAGAAAATACATAAAATCACATTCTTATAGAGTAAATAATTAACAGTTTGAAGATTTTTAAATTTTTGAAAACATTGACCCAGGCTTTAAAAAGTTGAATAATGTTTCATTCAGAAGCATATTTCTATAGCCTCACTTCCGTAAGTTTTAATAATTGGAGTATTTAAAATACTGTCAAGGCTTTTTGCTAAACTTTCAAATGTTAAAACGTATTTTAAATATGTTACGTAGTAATCTAGTTTTGTCAGCAAATTTTCTTCTTTTTTTGACTCCACGAAATTCTATCCTACATCCTTTGTTGATTCGAGCTGGATCAAACATCGAACGATCAGCAATATCATCCCTCGGCTGCCGGTGAGTCCACCACTGTAATGAAAAAAAGAACTTTTAATTGTCCATGTACTCCAATAAATCACGAAGCTGCATATCTATGCAAGAAATAATAAAAAAAATCTGATCACTTGAATTCCTTGTAGGGAATATCCAATTTTACGTATTTTCTCGAATTTCATTATTACATTTTATTATACTCTCGCTTTCGGAATTATGATACTGTCTTGCGTTCACAGTCTAATTTTAAATTCAAATTTTCGATGTGTGGAAAGTTGTTCAGAAATTATAAACAATGAAAAATTTACATATTGTGTATTATTTGTTTGGTCCATATCCACAGAAATTTACTTCTCTAGCAGTTCGTGTGTGAGTAATCAAAATAAAGTATAAAAATAAATGCTAAATAATTATGAATGAATTTTATTTAATAATATCTCTATATAATTTAAATAGTAATACATAATGACAAATATGCCACGAAAATTAATGAACATATAAACAATAAATGAGAAAAGTATTGATATTCAGTATGATATTCAGACATGATACTACAAAATCTTGAACAGCATTTCGTTGCTCTTATGACGTATATTTTTCATTCATATATTTCAGGCAAACTAGATAAAAGAATTTTATCGCGAGCACATAAAATTAAACACTAAAATGTTTTAGTTTAGTAAATGCAAAGATGCTTGAACAGGTTAAAAATGTCTATTCTAAATTTGCATTTTTGATTCAAGATGTCTTGTGGAATTCTTCTAAGAATTAATGAAACTATCATTTCAAATGAAAAACGAATTATTTTAAAAACGAATTACGCATTCTAAATTACATAAATATTTTACTTTTATTGTCGTATTTTTATAAAGGAATCTTTAAATATGTTCAAAAACATTCAAAATTGTTTTAATTAAGAAGTTTAGAATATCAAGTAATTTTAAAAGCCTGGTCTATTTAACATGAAATTAGGAGTATATTTATATAAAGCTTTTTATTTGGGAAATATTCGAGAAACGTTTGATTTAAGATTATGCATTATATTTATATATTCATACAAATGCGATTATTTACAGTTACATTACAGTGTTTGCGATATATTGTATATCGTTTAAAATTCACAGTTTTACTTCTTTAAAGGCTGTTAATCTTGCTTATTTATTTAAATGCTTTTGATTTAATTCGGTATTTACTTTACTTAGGAAGGTAATTTTAAAAGAAGAACTCGATATATTTGTTAACTACTAAAGTCACGAAATTAGACTATAATCAAACAGTTGAAAACTGTAACTGAATCTGATAGGCATTTCCTTGGTGTTTACGAGACACCTCTATAATCTTAATGTTTCTGCAGAGCTTCGTCTCCTGAGGCATTTCTTGTTAAATTATAGAAAATATACTACTGTTTTACATATAATTTAACTTAAATTATTTACATATGTGCAAAATTCGCGAAAGTATATTTCCTCCCTCTTGCCATCATTAAGGAATGCATGTCCGGACAATGCATTCATGAATCAGATATTGTCTTTTCTATTTACAAAATGTTCGTTCACAGAGTATAAATAAGGAGATGAATCCTCAGCAGTCATTTTACTTAGAAGTACTAATCAAAGTTTTACCAATACAATCATAAAGGGAATGGACTTGATTTCGTCCATGATCAAATCTAACGTACAATATCATGGGATTATAATCTAAGTTAATACATATTTTGATTACATAAAGTTGAGCAGTTAGGAAGTGTTTGGCACCGCGATATAAAACTTATTAACCTCAGATTATCCAACTGTGGGCGTTGTAGTGGGAAGTCCCTTATTGACTTCTAAAGCCAAGTGAACCTGAATATGAGTTAGGGGGGAAATGCTTAATGTTGTAATAATTCTGCGGAAACATTTATGTGAAACAAAGTTTAAAAGAGTATACACAAACATTACACTGAGAGAGCAACTCTAAATTATTATTAGGTTCCAGCCAAAATTTCTGTACATGAAACATCGAAATGGTAACCATGAAGATTATTTTATTCATTTGCGCAAGCATTTTAATTACTTGTATACCAACAAATTCTGCCTAAAAATTTCCCTTGTTTTAATATTTGATTATTGGCAATTCTTGCAGAATATTTTACTTTCTAGTAAGAAACATCTAATGAAGAAATAATCAATCGTCACACAAGTTGAATTTCAGTTTTCTAAAATACCTCTCCGAACGCTTTTGCGGAGAAAAGGTAACTGAATAAACAGTTTAAACAGAAAACAATGCACTTTAATACAAGAAAAGCACCTCTGCCTGTAATAGACAAAGCAGTTTGATTACAGATGAACAATTTTAGAATCCTTAAAATAGCTTGCATTCAGCTGTAATTTTAAAATGCATAAAGCGCATGAGTATATGAGAAAGCTAGTGAGTAAAAAATTGGTTATGTAATTTTTATCATAATAATTACAATCTCAAACTGTGAATATAATTTTAAATATCGGTGGCATCTTCGGACAGAAACCTAGTTCTATGTCATACGAGTTTTATTCAGGAATTTGAATTTTTTTTCAAATTTTAAGAATGCAATTTCCGAAGTATTTGACAGCCCAACCTGCATAAGCTTCATTCATACAAAGACAAACTCTATTCCGTGAAAATATACCGTTTATGACATCTTTTAGTCGTACTTTTCTATTGTGGCAGCGCGATCAAGGAAAGGAAAACGATTAAAGTTGCCATGAAAACAAAGTTGTCGATTTAAGCTGCAGACGACTTTTTATTTTTAGCCCAAAAGGGCAATTTGCCCTGAAGGACTATTAATTTCGTTTTGGCATTTTGCGTTGGTTGACTATAAATGTTACTTTACTTTTCATATTGTTGCCACCAAATATTATCGCCCTGTGTGACATTTAAAGAAATTAAATAATGAAGAATGTTTATAAATGTTTGTATGTTTCTCGTATTGTATGTATTGTTTGTATGTTTCTCGTACAATGGTACCTGGAGCCATTGAATTTTGAATAACATTGTCTTCTACCGAATATGGTCATCTGGAAGCCCAAACTCGGAATCTGAAATTTGTTTTATTATCGATTTCATATTTTGTAACATAGCGAATTTTTGATTAACAATCTGAATGATTTCAAAGCGAGCAATGGCAACACTGTACAAGGAAAAAAAATTACCTCCGGCGCGCGAGTCTGTGTATTGGAAATTCTGAAGCTTTGCCCATTTAAAAATTATTTTGCCATATTGCTGTTGAATTGAATTTTAAGATTCAAGTGCGAAGATTATGATATTTAATAAATAAAGGTAAGAGATTGTAAGTAAAAGGAATTCTTTTTAAAATTCAGTCCATATAAATTCTTCTAACAAGTGCCTATAATCAGCAACAAAAAGTTTTATTAGTTCAAAGGGCCAATTTGCCCAGAAGAACTACTAATTTCGTTTTGGCATTTTGCGCTGATTCACCATTAATGTTGGTTCACTTTTCAAATCGCTGCCACCAAATAATAGAGCCTTGCATTATATTTAAAGAAATTAAATAATGAAATTTCTCGTACTGTGAAAAATCAACGAGACCCAGAACCATTGTATTTTTAATAACGTACGTTTCCACCCGAATATGGACATATGGAAGCACGAATTGGGAATTTGTTTTATTACGTATTTCATATTTTGTAAAACTTTAACGAATTTTTGATTAACAAACTGAACGATTTCGAAGAGAGTAATGGCAACATTGTACGAAAAAAATATCTCCAGCGCGCGAGACTGCGCATCGGAGAAATTAACCCGGAAAAATTAGATTGTTGACTGACATGATATTGCACGACATTTTTACTGTCTTAGTCTTGCAGGTATTGCTTTGATTACAAATTATAAAAGAAAATTGCTCGTCAAAGTAAAAATATCTGTCATATAAATATGTTTTCTAAAGTGTTTGAGAACACTTCGAAAGAAACATGCAATTTTATCAAATGTGTAATATACAGTACATTTTATAAAGTTGTACTTTTTATAAGAGATCTAAATATTGCAGCTCAAATAGTATGCGATTTTTATTTTCTGTAAGAATTAGCAATGCTTTTACAGTTATGAAAGTATGCAATTATGAAATGCTGTGTGTTAATTGCATGTGTCGTAAGAACAGCGCGTTTACCGTTTGCAGGATAACACAATAAAGATTGTTCAAACATCTTAAAAATGTACTGAATATTGAAAGACGAGAAGATACTAATTCAAAAAATCCTTCCGAACGAAAATTTGCCTTTTCAAAAAATGAAAAAAATTAGACAAAGATGCATTTTTCTGAAGCACCTTTCCAATACTTAATATCCCTTAGAGAATTGGCGAGACATAGTAAGGCTATGATTGACGATATTTCAGTTATCGGATATCGTTTAATGGTTTTCCTACTTTGCGGTTGTAAACCTGTCTCTAAATTCAAGAAATTAAGAATTTATTTAAAAAATATATAGAGGTTTTAAAAATTTAACGAAGAGTTTGTTATGGTTTCTTATGCTGTCGCTGACTTCGCAGTATACCAGTATGCTGCTACACACACTCCTACTATGCCATTTGTTTAGTGTCTTTTTAGTTTTATTATTGAACATCATTTTCTTCGCATTTACGCCATATGCAATTCAACAGAAAAATTACAGAAATTTTAAAAGCAGCCTATCAGTATTGTTTGAATTGACGAAGCGGCGTTAACCATTGCATACATTCCCCTGTTCTTTTCAGTCTTTTCTCTGTTAATCATATTCATTCGGCCTGACAAAACCGTTTTCTTACCTTTTTATTAGTGAAGTTCTGTGTACTCACTTAATTTTACAAATATCAATCACGCTTTTGGCGCTTATGCAGCATAAAATTCAATTCAACAGCAAATCACAAAATACTTCAAAACAGCACATCTTTAGGATTTTCGATAGACAGTCTCGTGAGCTGAAGATAAAAATGCTTTATTCCGTACAGTGTTGCTCGCTTTGAAACTGTTGAGTTTCTTAATCAAAAATTCGTTAACGTAAATACATAATAAAACAAATTCCAAATTGCAAATTTGGGCTTTCATATGTCCATATCCGGGTGGAAACGTATGTTATTCAAAATTTAATGAATTGTCTAAGAATAAAAAGTCGTCTTCGATTTCCATGGCAACTTTAATAGTTTTCTTTTTCTCGATTGCGCTTTCCCTTAGAAAAGTCCTCCATGAAGGCATCCATCCCCTTAGGCAGATAGCCCTAGTGTGCTTTGCCATAATTAAATAAACCAAACCAAACCTCGATTGCGCTGCCACAATAGAAAGTACAACTAAAAGATGTCACAAACGGTATATTTTTCACGAAAATAAGTTTGTCTTGTACGAATGAAGCTTGTACAGGTTGGGAAGTCAAATAATTCTGAAATTGTGTTCTTAAAATTAAAAAAAAATTCAAATACCTTACTGATATTCGTCTGACATAGAAAAAGGTTTCCATCGGATGGTGCCAACGATATTTAAATTTATATTCATAGTTTGAGATTACAGTTATTACGATAACAATTATATAACCAATTTGTTACTCACTAGTTTTCTCTTTCACACATGCCCTTTACCTATTTTAAAGTTACAACTGTTTACTAAGCAGATTCCCACGGACAAGTTTTTTTTTAATAAGACTGCTTTGCCTATTTCAGGCAGAGCGGTGACTTTCGATTAAAATATGTTTTTCTCATATCAGCTGCTTTGTTTTTTCTGCTTCAATTGTTTCTTCAGTTTACGTTTCCACTGAAAAGAATTTCGGAAGGTGATTCAGAAATCTGATTTAGAACGTTGTGTGATGATGATTCAGAGATTTGATTGATTGATTACTTTTTCGTGGAATCTTCTGTACGGAAAGTAGAATATTCTGCAAGAAGTGCCACTAATTAAATATTAAAACAATGAAGATTTTTAGACAGAATTTGTCGGTATACAAGTAAATAAAATGCTTGCACAAATGAGTAAAATAATCCTCATCGTTCCCATTTCGATGATTCATATACAGAAATTGTGGCTGTCACCTAAAAATAATTTAGAGTAGATCTCTCGTTGTAATGTTTGTTTATACTCTTATAAACTTTGTTCCCCAAAATTCTTACACTATTTAAGCATTTTCCCCCTTACTTATATTCACCTTTACTCAACTCTAGAACTCAGTAACGGATTTCTCATCCACAGAGCCCAAAGTTAGGTAATTTTAGGTTACTGGCAAGTACTATCTAAACAGTAGAGACTCAGTATAATCTGACATGTGGGTCGAAGTATCAGTTATCTCTTACTTCATCAGAGCTGGTAACGCGCAGCGGACCGACAATAAAGTGCTATATTCACATTATATTTTCCCTTTTTTTAGCTTTTGTCTATTTTGCCCCTTTTTGTTCACTTTTTGAATATCTGATGTGGAATGAAACGATCTTTATGATAGTAGCTGCTTCGAAATTTTTAGTCCTTGGTTCTTTGGTATTTAGTTAGGATTGTTCACAACGTAAGACCCAGGTTACAGGAAATATTTCAGGTTACAGGAAAGCACTGTTATGTACGGGAGAATTACTTCTGCATCAAGGTATGAAACCGGCCCTTTAAATCGCTCTTTCAAAGGGCTCATGTGAACTTTGATTGCAGTTGAAATTCAACTAATTGCAAAAGAATAAGACTTCCAAATTTATTTTTGAAATAGTGTTAAAATAGTGTTGATGTATTATCAATCTACATGGAGCTATAAGCGGCTGAGCAATAACGTTACTGAATAATGGTACTTTGGCCTGAGCTGGAATCTAGCCAGACGGGCTGCCTTCACGGTCGTTTTAAAGGTATGCCTTCGTTTTACGGAATATACTCACTAGTTTCCCTTAACATTTCCTCCGAGAAGGCATCGACTTTAAGTAGACAGCCCAAGCGTGCTTTGCCATAATCAAATAATACACCTATATGTTGCACGAATGATATATGTTATGTTACCTGCACCTATTATGTTACAAAAAAGTGCACTCCATGCTCTGTTCACCCCAAGGAACTTTCTTCAACTAAATATAATTAAGCAAATTTTCTTTACATGTACACTGCTGACCAAAAGTTCGCACGAAATTCAAATTCTGAACTTAAAACTTATACTTGAATTTCATTCGACAAAGTTCAACTGTCATTGCAGAAAGAAGTACTGAAATATCATACGATATTATCAACTCAACTGGTTTCTTCTTCACATGTACAGACCAATAGCATTCCGGGCAGAGATGCTTTCTTGATTTCAAAAGATGAGTCAAATAATGGTGCATCTTGAAATTTTCGACGACAAGTACAAGTGACGGGGGACGTGGGCACTGTGCCTCTACCATACTGGTTAATCAGTACAGCACCACGTCCACCATTAACTAGAACAGCCCCAGATGTCAAAAAGGGGCACACTGGCGCCTGGCCGATTTAGTATGCATTGATTATATTTATAAATACAGGGTCTGATACGTCATTCAAGATACATATTACAAGATCTCCTACGGTGACCTTGATAAAAATTATAATTACTCGCACAAATTATAGTTACACATATTGTTACATTAAATAATACTTTGACAATATATGACTAGCTTAAAATATACCTTGAAGTACGCTTAAAATTTGCATAGAAATATGAACACTTATACTCATGATATAACACTGATTATATACATTACATATATATATGCAGTAGCTATTTAATATAATACAGGGTAAATACATAACATTATGCAGTTCAGGATACATTAGCACATAGTAGAAAATAACAGGACTTGTCTTAAAATGCTATGAACATAATGATTTGTCTTGGATATATAAATTCACCTATAACTTGGATTACACTAACATTACACATGCATAGATAAGTAAAGAAATACTGATACAGGAATAAATAAATATGCATACATTAAATGCATGTTGGAGACGCATTATGTATTAAGTATATAGTACATCCAGACATTACACTAATTGGGGTAATTAAATTAATTCATAAACATGATTGAGTAAACTTAGTTGCGCATACTTAGAAACATATAATGAAGGTTATAATGTTTTGACTTAAATAAATAAGGTCATCTATATTAGATATACATACAGGGGTATACATTTGCATGAATAAGTGCGTACGCATACGTTCGATACACATGGAATAGGCATTGCGCATTGGGTGTATTGTATACAGCCTAGGTTAGTAAGTTATTGCACACGGTGCGCATTGATACACGTTACACATATAATTATTATAAAGAGGTGACTTGGGTATGCATAGTCATCTATTAGATGCACATTAAACATGCTGGGGTAGATAAATAAATACATATATATGGATATAAGGTACACGTACATTGGGTATGCATTAAATAATAATTGCAGTTTTGACTTAAATAAATGAGGTCACCTACATTGGAAACGCATTACACATGCAGGAGTAGATAGATTAAAAACATATACATAGAGGAGTAATTACACATACGTTATTAAATATACATACGCTTTTAGATACACATCGGGTATAGGTACACATTGTTATTAGATACACATTGAATTTGCATTGCGTATTGAGTATGTTATATACAGCCTGTGTATTGAGTATATTATATACAGCTTATTGAGCACATCATGTACACGCGATACACATTACACATACAGGGGTATAATAGGGAAAAATATATATAATAAACATATACATAGATGAGTACGTACGCATGATGCTTATAATGAATTCACTTGGATAAATAAGTCTTCTACATTGGATACACAATACACATACAGAGATAAATAAATAATAAGTATGGATAAGTAGATACGCATACGTTATTGTTATAATGAAGTGACCTAGGTATTATGAGGTCGCCTCATTAAATACATATTGCAGTTACAGAAATACATTAAATATATATATATTCGTGGGTAAGTAGATACAGTGGTGCACATTACGCACTGACACGCGTTACGCGTATTATAATTATGAAGAGTACACTTGGATAAGTAGAGTTACCTATTAGATATACGTAACGCATACATGTTAATACAAAATACATATGTATAGATAAGTAGATACGCATACAGTAGAGATACATTGCATACACATTATACTTTGAGTACATTGCATCTGCATATAAATATGCGTTGAAATATTCGCATATATAGGGAATTATACTTGATTACGTTCATCATTGAGTACGTTACATCTGCATAAAAACATACTTTGAATTATTCTCATGTATGATGAATTCACACTCACTGAATATAAAAGTAGTAATAAGGTGTGGTATGGTGTATTTAATTATGGCAAAGCACACTAGGGCTATCTGCCTAAGGGGAGGGATGCCTTTCGTGGAGGACTTTCTAAGGGAAACTGGCTCGTATACACGTTACACATGGGGAAAACCACGAAAACGCCCATGCAGCCAGCCCGTTCGCGGGATTCGAACCTCGGACCGAACTACCAGTGTTCAGCGACTTTACCGCTCGGCCGCTGGTGAAAGTAGTAATAAGACACATTATACATAATTCACTAGAATGGAGAGACCCGGTACTCTTATGTTTTAAGATAATACTATACGACTTGGCAGAGGTCCTTATCCAGTTCAGACAGTTTTTTCATCTTCTTATTAATCTTAATTGTTAGATGTCGTTGTTTCACTAGAAACTTCCGGAAAGGGTGTTGATTTGTGATAGGGAATCTGATGTGCGTTGCAGTGGTGAGTGGGCAGCTGGTAAGGTAGTCCTTCGGAGTGCCTACTTCTCCGCACGTGCATCTATCTGTTGCACTGATTCAAAATCTGTGGAAGTACTCTGGAAATGGGCCGTGTCCGGTAATATACCTGATCAGCTGTGGGTTGGTGACTAATCGCATCGGGTCCACACACCCAAAATGATAGTACGTCCTGCGGCCTGTTGTGCTGCAATCCCACTCTTCCTGCTATTGTGCCGTAGCTTTGAGTCTGAGTGACTTTTTCAGGTGGGAAATAGGCCAGGGGATGTTGACATGGGAGTGTACCTCTCCTGTGGCAGCCTCTTTAGCAAAGCGGTCCGCCGTTTCGTTTCGGTCATGGTCGGCGTGGACCTTCTCCCAACCTATTCTGATGTTCCTATTTTGGTACTCACGTAGATCATTTTGAATTTCTGTGATTATGGCCGAGGAATGTTCCGGGTTGCTATTAGACTGGAGAGAGGAGAGGCTGTCAGTTTTGATGGAGGCTCTATAAAAATTTTGAGTGAGCGCATAGTGGATGGCTTGAGCGTTTGACAACTACGTGATCTGTCAACCCAAAATAGAATAAAAGTATTGTTTTAATGGTAAAAAATGTAAACGGAAAGAAAGTGTGCGTAGCATTTGTAACAGATTAACCCATATTTTACCATTGTCCTATATACAGGACAGTACATACTTGATGGCTGTACAGAAAAAGTAGTCATGTTTAAACTATTTCTTTCACATTGTATTATTGCTAGAAAGCTACTTGTTATATTAGCTATTTACTTTCAAATTTTTACTTTTACAAATCTGTTTTTTAAAAACATTTAAAAAGGACTAATTTTGATTTTTTGCACTTTATTTTTTGAATGCATAAAAAGAGGGGAAAAAAAGGGTAAAATAAAATGTGTTGATTTATTTTGAATAAAATAGGTCTCCATTAATGTGAATGACAAACACTCCGAAAGAAAAATACAATGTAGATCCTCATTTTGCTTTCTTTTTTAGAGCGTCCTATATATAGGACAAGGGTAAAATCCGCTATTATATGACGTCAACACATAATACCCCTTTGAAGCGAAATGGTTAATCCGATCGCTGTAAAATGTAGCGATCAACTATTTCTTGTCCCGCGTTCCCTTTTGTAAAGAGTTATATTTAGCATCTGAAAGCCATTTCACACGTTTTATTGGTATGAAAGAAATTTACTTTTCTGAATGTTTATTTTGTGAGGTAAATTTTATTTTGCTTATCCAAAATGAGTCGAGAATTTCTACAGCTGAAGAAGACATTAGTTGAAGATATAAGGTATTTCTCCCGCCTTCCTAGCGTGCCTTCGTGGTGTAGTGGTTCTGCAAGCTGGGCCGGTATCTCCAAAGGTCCGTGGTTCCCTTCCCGGCGAAGGCGTTTGCTCATTTTTCATCTCTCTGGCTTCCAAAGAAATGCCTAATGTCTCTGGCACCCGATCTAAAAAGGGTGTTGGATGTTGATTCTCCTCACCCAGGACTTGGCGACCCCCCATTCTCCCTTTAAAAGGGGAGTATATAAGGTATTCCTCCTGCCTTCCTAGCGTGCCTTCGTGGTGTGTGGTCAGCATACTGAGCCGGTATTTCAGAAGTCCTTGGTTCGATTCTCGGCGAATGCGATTGCTAATTTTTCATCTTGTCTGCTCCCCAAAACTCCTAATGTATGTACAAAGATATTGAGCTGGACATGGTAATAATACCACTGATCCAGATGCAGTCAGTGACAATGAAGTTATAGACGATGACTGCATTAAGACTAGACACGGCCAAGCTATTTGTGACGAAAACACAGCAGAAACAGTGTGAATTTTAGTAGGAAATGAAGATGATGAAATATGTATGCCAAAAACCTGATTGAAAAGATTGCGTTCCTAAATATTCACGTGCTTCAGAAATATTTTCTGAATGATGTTTTACAACAATTAGATGTATTTTCAGAACATCTAAGCATTGATAAAAGAATGGTGCGCTATTTCGGTCGACATGGTTGTAAAATGTATATGAAAATAAAACTAATAAAATTTGGAAAAAATGTGGGTATTAGCTTCTTATGAAGTTTTTCCATTCATAATAGTCCTATATATAATATATATAGGACAGTTCGTAAACTCTAAGAAAATAAAAGTTTCATAACTTTTTCTATTTATTATCTTTTTTACTTATTTATAAAACTAAATTAGAAATTTGAAACAAAAATTTTACTTTCTTCCATCATTGGCAAAATACGGGTTAATCTTCGCAACTGTGTTTAAAATTATACTCCTTAGATGTGAACCTGAAATTTTCTCCCTATAGTTAGAGAATACGCTACGTTTCCAAGCCTTTTAATGTTTCGTTGTTTCTCAGATAATATTATCAGGAGGTTTGACTTAATATCTGTAATAATAAGGCAATAACAAATAAAAGAAGCTGCCTGGTTGCAGAAGTGTATATGCTAAGCTTCACAAGGAAAAACGTGGAAATAAAGCATGCGATTAAAATAAAAATTAAAAACATTTGCTTCTTGCTACATGATAATTACACAAATACAGGGTGATTATAATTAAAGTTTAAGTTTCAAAACGCTATAAAAAAAGAACCACTGATGAAAATGATGTGAAATTTGAAAGGAATGTTATTGAAGAAGACGGAAAGCGTATGGCAGAAGAAAAAAGTTAGTTTCAAAAGTTAGCAACAGATGGCGCTGTAAGCGACAGAATCACGACGAGAAACGAGAAATGATTCCTAAAACAACGGCTAAGGTGGAAGTTACACATTAAAACGCATTGATAAATTAGAATTGTTGAATAATTTTATTTGCATGACTGTACATATTACATCGAAAGGGACAAATCGGTTTCAAGAGTTTTGTGGCGACATACCGCATAAGAACCATTCATCAAAGAAGTTCGGAACTGTCGCGAGACTGGCGCAAAACATGTTCAGTATGGTATCCACCGTTGTGTGCAACAAGTTGAAAGCGACAAACAGCATGTTCCATAACGGATCGCAGTGTCTCCGGGGTGATGTTCAGACTGTGTTGCGGAATGCGTGCCTTTAATTCTGCTAAATTTGCAATTGGAACACAACATCCTTCAGATATCCCCACAGCCAGAAATCACACGGAGTAAGATCAGGCGATCGGGACGGCCAGGCTGTAGGGAAATGACGGCTGATAATTCGAGCATTTCCGAAATGGCGCCTCAGCAGCTGCTTCACGAGATGTGCAATGTGCGGAGGAGCGCCATCTTGCATAAAAATGATTTCATCCACACATCCACGCTGTTGCAGAGCTGGAATCACGTGGTTGCGCAAAAGAGACGCATACCTCTGACCAGTGACGGTTTCGGTAACAGGACCGGAAGCACCCGTCTGCTCGAAAAAATATGGTTGTAGGATGAATGATGCCGTAAAGCCACACCATACCGTGAAGTGGTACGGGGTGCGTTGCCAGTGGATTTTCTGTTGCCCATATTCGACAATTCTAGGTATTCACGTATCCTGTCAGATGGAAATGGGCTTCATCTGTCCACAAAATTTTCCACGGCCATTAATTATCCACTTCCATGCGAGCCAGGAATTCTAACGTAAACGTCTCCCTAGCTGTCAACGTCTCCCTAGCTGTCAGGTCAGACGGAAACAACTCCTGCACATGGCCAATTTTGTACGGATAGCATTGCAGGATGTTTCGTACAATTTTCAGCACCGTGCTCGTAGGCCTGTCAAATGTTCGAGCAATTCCTCGTGCACTGCACGGTTGCACACCACCGGCCGACCCCTCCTGTAATGCTGTGGCCACTTCTTCAACTACCGTCGAATGCACTCGTTTTCTCCCTCTACCAGATTGCACATCAAACGAACCTGTCGTTTCGAATTTTTGCATCATTTTCTTTAGACCTACGACACTCATTGGACCAACGCCTTCTTTTATACCCTTCAGTGTCCTGAAATTTTGCAGAGCTACTCTTGCACAATCATCATTCTTGTAATACAGCTTTACCAGCAGAGCGCGGTCCTGCAGTGAAACACCCATGGCGAACATCTGAGACGCGAATTGAGGAACAGCCTGGTACCTGGCGGCTTTATAACACTGAAATTTAACTAGCATTTTAATTTACGTCTTCTTCCGCTTGCAGCGCCATCTGTTGCTAACTTTTGAAACTAAATTTTTTCTTCTGCCATACGATTTCCGCTTTCTTCAATAACATTCTTTTCAATTTTGACGTCATTTTCATGAGTGGTTCTTTTTTTATAGCATTTTGAAACTTAAACTTTAATTATAATCACCCTGTACCTAATATGTTCATAACCTTTATATGCTTTTGCATTTGCTTGTAGAGTAACTCATCTATAACGAACTAAAATGTCAGGTATTAATGTACCTGAGGTATTAATGAACTAAAATGTCAGGTAAAATAAACTAAAATGTCAGGTAAAATGAACTAAAATGTCAGGAAAAACACAATTAGTTACCCATTAGTAATCCAGAGCATTTAAACCGGGCCTTTGTTATAAAAAATTAGACAAAATACCAGTTTGAATGAGGCGAAGGCTCTGAATAAATGAAAATGAATTTCGAAGGTAGTAAGCCACGGGACACTTTTCTTCAGGAAAAATAATGACGAACATTTCTATTCCCAATTTGAAGGTTGACTTTGCTTTACCAGAACTCCTGTTAAAAAATGTAGGAAGAGAAGGAACTGATATCTGCCACAAACATCATAATGTGTGTGTGTGTAATTATGCCAAAGCCTCGAGGGCTATCTGCCTAAGGGGAAGGATGCCTACGTGGAGAACTTTGTAAGGTTGTGTATTTGGTGTATTTAATTACGGCAAAGCACACTAGGGCTATCTGCCTAAAGGGAGGGATGCCTTCGTGGAGAACTTTCTAAGGGAAACTGGCTCGTATACACGTTACACAAGGGAAAAACCACGAAAACACCCATGCAGCCAGCCCGTTCGCGGGATTCGAACCTCGGACCGAACTACCAGTGTTCAGCGACTTTACCGCTCGGCCGCTGGTGGGCCCCAAACATCCTAATGAAGCGATATGTCTACAGAAAAATGCAAAAAAGTAGAAAATCAGCTTGAAAATGAGAAGTAATAATAGAAACGAAAAAACTTTATGATTTGAAAGATTTTTATCGCATAATTTAAATAACCTACGTACTTAAGTTAACTGTACGTAATTAAAAACAGATGTATGTTATTAAATCATCCATTCAAACTAAATTGCTGAATCCCAAATTAATATTAAATTTACGCCTGTTAATTTTCTATTTTGCATTGAATCCAATTAAAAAATAATTGTAGTGTAAATAAAAATTCCCACTTTCTTGTTTGAAAGTATTTTTTTATTAGTGCTGTTTGAATTTACATAAAATATTAACTTATCCTCCAAATTATACGGATTGCAATGCCTGGGAGTTGTTTACTATATTCTTTTAATAATAATAGAGAATAATGGACCTTTCTACATCTTACTAAACTTCTGTTCGAGTAACTTTGATTTTGGCTGACGTGGATGCCTTCTTTGCGGAATATTATTTATTCTAACTGGTTATAAATATAGCAACACGGGATACTTTCTTGTATACTTTATAAAAGTTTTATAGAAGATTAAGAAGATTTATGATTGAAGGCGAATTTTGTAAGAAATAAATCTCTTTCTCTATACGTATATGCCAGCAAATCAAATGGCAAATGCCAACCACCATACCACCTTACCACTATTTTAATTCTACAAGCCGTAAAATGCTTAAAGCTTCGAAATTATTTTACAAAATTATTTTAGAAGTAATCTGCATAATTTTCAAAAATATGGTAACCAGTCGTGTTTTTTCATTTTAGTCCTCAGTAGCTTTGTTCGTTTGTGACAATGCAAACAACGTCCAAATCAGAGCTATATGATTTGGAAAGTCTCCTATCCATCATGATAATCCTGAATATAAATTGTCGCAATTTTTTTGCAATAAAATTAAGTGAAATTTCTAGTTTAGACTACCGCCCTAAAATCTGCATAGAAAGGTAGATACTAAAGAAAGAAAAGAAGTATTCTATAGCAGGTAAAATAAAGATTCGACACTTTTTTTCCTTTTCTAATATTTTATTAAATTTGTATATAATTATATTAATTTTATTTGTAGTAATAAAGTGTTCTATGGAATTTTCTATCGTGTAGGAGTCTTCAATCTCCCCTGAAAGTTGGTAACTGATGTGCTAAAACACCGTGTATGTAAACATGTCTAAGATGTAAGACATGCATTTCATTTTAATTACAAATATTTTACAAAAAAGAAGCAAGCTTTGCAATTTTTTTTCAACTTTTAGTGCGGATGAGGAATGATTAATCGAATTTTTCGAAACAAGCTTCCAGTATATAATGGATTTTAAAATTAAACATAGTACACTACTTAAAATGAGTCATTTCAAAATTGCTGACCATCAGTTTTTTCGTAACATTTTGTGATAAAAAATATTTAAAATTATTTGAAACGAAGGCTGATGCGCTATAAAATTTTGTGTTTAAACAAAACCACTTAAAGTGATGGCTTTGGAACATAAATTAGATCATTGCTTTGTAGCTGGGTTGTCATTAGAATGCGGTCCGCTGTCAAATGTGTTCGTGATATTTTTGGGAACTTGATGTGCCGTGTTAGTGAAGTCAGTAGAATGAATTTTAAATTGGCCGAAATTGTAACAAAATTCAAAACTCTTAATCTAAACGTTTTGTCTCAAAAATATGCTTAAATCTGCACGTTTTTGAAGTGATGTAAAAATAATAATGTTTGAGCTTTTTAGCTTTTGCCAAAAACGGAGTTAGGCTAGATACAAAATCGAGCTACGGTTCATTGAGGAGATCGGAGATCATCCACTTTGTAAATAAGAAGTGTAGTCCTCACTTAATCTATCACTTGTCCCCTAAGGGCCTGTACTAAGAACTAAATAAACTGGGAAGAGTTCATGGAAGTAAAATGAACATTTCTTGTAACTTCTAAGTGGCGGTGATTCGCATAAATCCTTCGATAACAATTTACAGTTATAATAGCATTTCACACGTACAGTACCAGTACAGTGAATACTAGTAAAATACAAAGAAAGAAATAAATAATATGTTCAAATCTCATTTCTATTTTACGATCGCAGTGGGGGCGAATGACTTGTTCATATCCGTGAAACGTACAGCGTAATGTGATCTGTGAATTTTTAAGTTTAATCCGCAATTTGTTCTTTAACCACCAGCGGTCAAGTCGTAAAGTCGGTGAACACTGGTAGAACAGACCTGGGATCGATTATAAGCGAACGGCCTGTTTTTATGGGCATTTTCGCGGTTTTTACTAAGTGTAATGTGTATACGAGACAGTTTTGCTTAGAAAATCCTCTACGAAGGCATCCCCCGCATTAGGCAGATAGTCCTTGCGTGCTTTGCCATAATTAAATAACCCAAACCAAACCATATGTAATTTTTTATTGTTTCTATTTTAAAAATATTTAAATTTTTGTGAACTGGTTATTATAACACAAGGGTTACAGTGGTAAGTGAAGAAAAAACAGCCAGATCTTCACGACACGCACGCACACACAAAATACAAAAAGAAATTTACCAATGACCATAAGATTTATCATAAGAAATAACTAAGAGTAAGAAAGATAATTGCATTTTATCTTGACCAAACACTTGGGGCGTGAAAAGAAACTCAATGCGTGCAAGTGAAAACTGGGAAATGAGTTATTTGCTCCATGTAAGCTTTGAACAGTAGAGCAACAAATGTTGAACATTCTGTATTTCTCTGAAGCTACGGAAACACAGTTCTGTGTGAGAGAACCCAAATGAACCACTTAAGTTGCAGAAGAAACGCAACTGGGACAGAAACATGCTTATGTGACACTTAAATTTAACAGAAACAGAATTTACGTTTGAGTAAATTTACAGTGGCAGAAAACAGAATTTAGGTTAGAGTAAATTTAGAGCGTCAATGCGACATAGAGAATATTTTACCAGGAAGAAAGATTCTGTTGAGTAAGAGTCGCTTTTCGAACCGAGGCCGGTTTCAGAGGAACTATAGAATATATTAGAACTATTAGAATATATTTGAACAATGCACTCAAAACATACATTTAGATACGGTTTGCTTCTGCGAAGGATTTACGCTGCAACTTTCTCAGCCTCAGTCTTTGCCATCTCAACACGCCACTTTCGCACAAACATTCAATTTGTTCTCTTATTTCAGTCTCATCAATCTACCTTTACGTTTCCATTAGATATTTTAAAATCTCCCTTGTATACATTATTTTTCATAAATATAGAAATAAGAATTTTTATTAACTTTGCTCCAAATTTTTTTTAGAGGTTAGTATTATGTCAAAATAAAAGCATTTTTATTAGGAGTAAAATTATTTTTATGGTTATTCTGAAGGAAATGAACTTAAGGCTATCATTATAACTCAATGAACAGATCATCTCCGACCTGCTCATTTAGCTCTGTGCTTAGAGTTTTGCGTACGAGCTTGAATGAATTTCGTTTTAGTTCCCGAAGTTTTGCTCTGCAGGTAAAACTAAAGTTTGATAGTTCAAGCTTTATTGTAAAGTAAGTTACTGCACGAATGAACGTTTCTCCTAATCGATAGCTCTCACATCATTGATCGTCAGCAGATATACTTACTAAATATCGTTGCTCCTATTCGAATGGAGTAGTCCAGCATAGTCCAACAATGTTTTACGAAAATTGAAAGCTGTAAGCAAATACTGTACTCGCTGAAGGAAAATATAACCCGTGAAACCTTAATGGGAAAACAAGGATACGTTCAGTTTCTTACAAAACTATGTATTATTAATTAGTTTAAAAAGGGCAGACATTGTTTCAATTTTATAAGCTACTCCCTCCGTCTCAAATTAGTTGCTATATTTAGTTAGGCGTAAAAGTTTGTCCCATACTAGTTGCTGCATTTCAAGTAGGTGAAGTCATAAATAACTTTCGATCGACATCAATAAAATTATACAATTTACTACAATGAATGTAACTCTGTATAATAGGTTTTCATTCTCAGTTTTTATATTCTACAAACGTAGCACTTATTTTGGGACAATTTTTTCGGAGCAAATTTAAAGGGTTCGCACGTTCTTAAACCACGCCGCATTTTGTAAGGACTCTACCGCCAGTATATCAGAAAGATAGATGTTTATGTAATTAAGGCAAAGCCTGACTAAGGGAAGGGATGCCTTCGTGGAGGACATTCTACGAAAACTGGCTCGTATGCATCCGACAGATTATTGAACACAATAGCTAGAAGATAGTTTTATCCTATTACTCATGGATGAGTCCTTGCAAGATGGGGCGTGGCTTAAGAGCGTGCAAACTAATTTTCCAAAGCTCGGCAATATGTAAGCTCTGTATCTCTGCAATTAAATCAGTCCTAATCAACAAACTAAGATATTTGAAAACAATAAATACGGTTCTTAAGAACATTATATTTTACATTTTAATCTAATTTATTTAATTAAATATGTAGTTAATTCAAAACATATCGAATAAAAAACGATAAATACTTTTATGGAATTCCATTATATATTTTGCTACATTTCAAATAAGAAGAAAGATAATATTCAGGAGGCATGCAAATTCATTTCACGTGTAAATGGTTATTTATCTAGTATCCTATAAAATGTTTCGCTATTTCACCTGTACCATATTAATCGATAATCTCTACTGATAGATCATATTAACCTTTAAAAAGGCTCTTTCAGGCTTTAGTTATAATATGGAATTTTTCTTATTATGATGCAGATAAGCTAGTAATCAGGCATTTGGGCTCCATACCTTTATCGAGTAAGAACAAATAATAAAGAAAATCGAAATAGAAGTTTTATCAGGCAGCTTAAGTTTGAATCAGCTCAAATCGTTGAAAATGGACATTATCAATTTAGTATCTAACTATAGAAGTAACTTAAGATCACATTTCTTTGAAGATTAATACTCATTACTTATACGTTCACAGATGTAGCAAAGAATGCCATTTTCTGAAGGAAACCTCTTTAAAATTTTTCTAGTTTTGAATGAAATTCAAGTATTTAACTATACCGAGGAAAATAATTTTAAATTTATCTCAGTTGATCGAAATATTCCACCGAAACTTGCCATATTTATTAAAATAATGCTACATCTCTTTTATGATTCTTACCAGACTGTTTAATTGTTGTATGTTATCGAAGGAGTTGCTGATAGTTTCAAAGGTATTTCATGTCTTCTAAAGACTGTGATTTATTCGTTGGACCAGGAGAATAAAAGCAATACATTATATTTAATGGTATCTTCACATAGGGCAAGAGCTACCTGAAGGTGCGTTTATTATTGTACGTCAAGTATTAGCTAAGATTTAAAAAAAGGAAAGATTTTAAAAAGCCGATAGTTCAAAAAACGAGTTTTGAAATCAATGTACAAATTTCATCACGCAGGAAGAAGGTAAATTCAGTACTTCGAGAGAGATTTAAGTTTTGTTTTATGCACTGTTATTACAGAAAGAAACTGTATGGGTTTAATTAGTATATGATATAGATTAGTCTCATACCGATTTAAGAATTTCGACTGTTATCAGGATTGGAAATTGATTGACATGGTCGGGTTAGAGGCGCTTGCTTTAAAAATATTGCGCAGTGATCTTTACTTATGTTTGTTTATGTTCTCTGGATGTAACTGGTAACTTTCTGAACGGGTCATCTTCCAAATTTTATCGCGATGACAGGGTTGACTGTAGTTACAAATATAATTTAAGTCATTTTGTTTAAATACGTTAAAATTTTGTACCATCTTCCGAAAGTTTGGACAAGTGATACGATAATAAAAAGGCTATGCATAATCATAAAAATTACTTTAACTCACGGTAATTATATAACCCTAACCCTAGCCCAGCCTGCGGTTGTTTTTCAAGTTCGAGTTTAAGGTACAAAGAATACAAAGTACAAAATTCGAATACCTTTTTTTCAAGTTTCCCATAAACGTTGGCGCATTACAAAAGTCACATAAAATCCACAAACTCGGGAATCAGATTATGATTAGCAGTTTATTTCTTTTCTGGTATAAGACGACTTTTAGTCCGGAACATCAGCTACAGAAAGATGGTGCTGTAAGGAACATATTGTTCATATTTAAACGTTTAAAACAATATCTCTAGCTTAACGTTCACGTTTAAAGAACAAACTCTTTAGCTTAAAACTCATGTTTAAACATTTGAAACAAATTCTCGAGTTAAAAGCTATTACCTATCACAAGATAGTATTTCCTATCACAATAGGGTACGGAAAAATTCTTGATCAGTAACTTTTCCATAATTCATATTAAATGTTGGATTATAGTTGATTGAAAAATCCGTTAATTCTTCGAATCATAGATCGTTTCGAAAAATTCGATGTCAAAATTCTTATCCAAACTAAAAACGCATACTTAAAGAATAAATTCGACGAATTTTGCACATACCGAAGAGTATAAGCTTGCTTCAGTTTTCTTAAATAATTATAATTAAAATTTGTCTTACATCTAATGTATTAGTTAAAAGTTACAATTTAAAATTAGAAGAGAAGTATAGAATGCTAGAAAAACATTTTAAACGTAATTTAAAAATGAAAAATAAGAACTATTAAATTTTAGAACGAAGTAAAATATAAAATAAGATGTTAAAATAAATTGAATTTTTTTAAAAAATATTTTAAACTAAAAGATATGAACATGCAAATTAATAAATCATACTTTAATGCTTCGAATAAAATATTTTAAACTAAAAGATATGTACATGCAAATTAATAAATCATACTTTAATGCTTCGAATAGTCTGATGAATGGTTAATAATTTAAAACATTAAAATTCGAAAGTATAAGGAATACTGATCTCAAGTTTCGTTCAACCTGACTTTCTGAGCACCAATATTTTGCGAAAAGTTTGTGGTAATATTTACGATGTCCATTTTATGTAAAAATAATTTCCTTTCTAAACTACACAATTAAAAAGCTTAACGAGAAAAAACTTGGAAACTGGTCATTTAATTTAAATAAAATTTTAAGTGTGAGAACATTTATTTCTTGCTGCATGAGAATCAAAAAAATACCTGATCTATTTATACCTTTACTATTCAAGTAACATATCCATAATGAATTAAAATGTAAACACAGTCAGATTCCCATTAGTAATCCAGAGTTTTTGAACTGCGCCTTTGTTAAAAATATTTAGACAAAGCAGCCTTTTGAACTAGGAGAACGCTTTGAATAAAGCGCAATGGATTTCGAAGGAGACATTTTTCTTCAAAAACACAATGACGAATATTTCTGCTCCATTTTGAAGGTTAACTTTACTTTCCCAGTACTCCAGTGAAAAAAAATGATATTTGTAACAAACGTCAGAATGAAGTAACATTTCTGAGAGAAATACAAAAAGTAGAAAATCAGCTTCAAAATGAGAAGTAATAAAAGGGACTTTGATTACATGATTGAAAGCTATACATGATTTGAAAGATTTTTACAGCATACGTTTAATCATACATACTTAAAATATTAAGTTACCCTCCAAATTATACTGATTAAAATGTCGGTGAATATTTGCTATGTTCTATTACTTATAATATAAATTAGTCGACGTTTCTGCATCACATTTCGTATTTACGACCTTTCTGTTCGTATAACTTCAATTTTTGCTAATCTTTTTATGACTTCTTTCGTTACTTCGAAATCTATTGGATATGAATTTGTGGAATGTTACTTATTCTAACTGGTTATAAGTATAGTAACTCAGAATATTTTCTTGTATACTTACTAAGAGTTGTCCACGCAGTATTAAGAAAATTCATCTTCAATGGCGAATTTTCTCAGAAACATTTCACTTTCTGTATTTAAGTTTGAGTCAGCAAATCAGCTGTCAATGCCACACACTATACTGATTTTGACAGCGAATTTAAGTTCTACTAGCCGTAAAATGTTTTTGAGTTTCGAATTATGTTACAAAATTATTTGTAGAGGTACCTGGCATAATTTTCAAAAATATGGTAATCATCTTGTTTTCTTTTTTTCTTTTTAATTTAGCGATCAACAGTACTCCAGTTTTGTGACAGCATAAACAACTTCAAAGTCTGAGCTATATGATTTTGAAGTGTCTCCTATCCATCATTAAAGTCCTGACTATAAATTGTCGTAATTTTCAATAGTAAAATCAAGTGAAATTTCTATTTTAGCTTAAAGAAAGAAAAATTAGTATTCTATAACAGTTAAAGATTCGACACTTTTTTGTCCTTTCCTAATATTTTTTAGAAATTTTCTTATAATTTTAGTTATTTATTTGTAGTAATAAAGTGTGCTATGGAATTTTCCATCGTGTAGGAGTCCTCAATGTCTCTGAAAGTTTGTAACCGATGTGCTGAAACACCGTGTATGTAAACATGTCTAAGATGTAAGACATGCATTTTAATTACAAATATTTTACAAAAGAGAAGCAAGCTTACACAGCTTCCTGAGTGCAATTTTTTTTAAACTTTTATTTCGGATGAAGAATGATTAATTTAATTTTTCGAAACAAGCTTCCAGTATGTGATACATTTTTAAATTAAATATAGTACACTACTTAAAATCAGTCATTTCGAATTTGCTGAATACCAGTTTTTTCGTACTTTTTGTGATAAAAATATTTAAAATTAGATGAAACGACACTTGATATACTGCTGAAAGTTTTGTTTAAACAAAACCACTCTGTCTAAGTGGTGGCTTTGGAACATAAATTAGATCATTGCCCTGTAGCTGGGTTGTTGTTAGGATGCGGTCCGCTGTCAAATCTCTTCGTGATATTTTTCGGAAGTTCGATTTCACTTGAGAGGGACGTTAATTGAATTAGTTTAAAATTCGCGGAAATTGTAACAAAATTCAAAATTCCTAATCTAATCCCCAAATATAAGCTTAAATCTGCACGCTTTTAAATTGATGTAAAATTAAAAACGAACACGAATAATTCCTCTGAAAAATCTACAATGTGTGATATAAATTTTATTAAAAGATCTAAAGATACAGATTTAATTATTTATATGACTTGGCTTTACAATCATCCGTATAATATTTTATTTTCAGAAACATGTTTTACTTCAATTGCTGCTTGTGTAATGATGACCGAAGTCTCCGGGAAGTTCGGTCATTAAACCAGTGCACACATTGATTACAGACATGTTGATTTAAATAATTAAATTTAAGAAATTCATCTTGTAAGAAAATGATTAGATAATGATTTTAAGATTAATTTTTTCACAGTGCCAATGCATTTTCCGTACCCAGTTGAGTCATTTAAATTATGCCTGACTTGTAGAGATTCATATAAAAGTAACATAAATTAAAATGGATTAGTATTCTAGTTCATTGCTACCAATCATAATAATAACACTTATCTCCAAGAACGTTTTAAGAAAATGTGTGACTTTTAAACAAGTGAATACACCTTATGCAGGTTGGGCTCTCAAATAATTCGGAAATTTAATTCTTCAAATTTTAAATTTCTTTATGAAATGCATCTGTCATGGAAACAGTTTCGATTCGATGCTGCCACGGATTTTCTTTTGAAATTACATTTACCGATTAAGATTATAATTTATGAAAAATTCATACCCAAATTTCAACTTACTAGTTGTTCCGTATACTCTTGCAGTATATGTAGCTTATGATTATTACAAGATATGACATTAGTATTTTTCACAGTTTTTTTAATGAAACTGCGTTGTCTATTTTCGGAAGAGCGGGGGCTTTGGAATAAATTAGAGTGTTTTTTGTTTCTACTGTTTGTTTCTGTGTTTGAATTGCTTTTTCTGCATTATCTTGATGTAAAATTAAGGGAATTTTAGAGAAATTCTAAAGTCCTTGTGTAGGGATGCATTTTCAAAACTATAAGTAAATGCTCATTGATCAGGCTAAAATAAAATTAAGAGACAAAATAACATTTCAAACGTTTCACTAACAATTGCATTTTGAACACTAACAGTTGCATCTATCCTTCTTTGCCCATGCCACAATTTTGGGTGAGATGAGTTACTCAAATTTAACTGTAAAAAAGGCCTGACCTTGGTCATTTTTCTCTCTCACACCTAACCGGGATGCATATTTCACAAGTGCACATCAGTGTAGCCACTGAGGAAGGGGTTTCGAAAATGGACCAATGAGCTCCTATTGCTCTTTTGATGCGTGTGAGCGTATGCTGTTTACGTTTTAATTTGCATTTTTTTCACAGTTATAAATGTATGGCGTATTAGCAGAAAATCTTACAGTGCTTTTGTTTAATGAGCTTAATTAATCAGTGATACTTCACTTTCGCGATTTTTATCACGCATTGATATTTGGATTGATGTTCAAGGCATATTATCGCTATTTACATCGAGAAAATGACTCAAGCTACAATTAAACTCGAAAGTTATGCATTTAATAACACCTGTGGAGTAAGAAAACTCAAGTGTATAGTTTTATTTTTACTGAGCTGAAAGGGACAAAAGCGTTACAGTGAACCCAGTCTCTTCTTATTTCAGTGCTTGCATTCTTTTAATTTTGAAAGTGTCAGATTCTCAATTCATGCCGTGTATGATCTGATGATATCCATTGTTAATATTAAAAGATATGTGAATAAATTCAATATATACGTTGTGGATAAGATAAATTCATTCTTCTTTGATGAATATTTCTTGTGTAGACAGTACATTTAAGAGTAAGGTGTTAGTAAATGTGAAATTTAACACACTAAATGTATACGAATGCAGATTAGTAAAGTTCATTTTGAATAATATTCTGCATTGCTTATTATTATAGAACAACTTTTTCATATGTACTGATAAAAAAAATATTTCATATAGACTGCAGTAAAAAGTGCCGAGTTCTATTTACATATGTAATTGGTGTAAATATTTTTTTCATATGCATAGTTTTATGTAAAGATAGCATTTGGACTCATATGTGTATCACATATTTTTTCTTCATCTTATTAAGTAATATTTCACATGCATATTTTTGTGGACTGTCCAACATGTGTTTGTATTTATTTCAAATTCTTTCAACCAGATAATGAAATCTTCACAATTGCTTATATTTGATCTAACTTCGCAGTTAAAATTTTGAGAAGAAATCGACAATGCTTTAATTATTTTGTACAGAAAATTGAGTGCCAAAATACATTCAACCGTCTTGCTTAAATCTTAAAGTGCGCGAAAGGTCATGTGTCATGACAGAAATATTGCTGTATGCCCATTGCTCCATCCTAGAAGCTACTCCCTTGGTGGCTACGCAGATGTGCACTCGTGAAATATGCAACCGGGATAGTATTAGCTAGCGATGCTGGCTGCCGCCCCCAAGTGCCCGGTTTCGAATCCCGCAGAAAGCATGAATGTTGCATGTATAGTGGCTGTAAATATAGAGTGCCTGCTCGGCATGAGGGCACTCCAAATATGCGGCGAGATGAAACTCCTGTCGAAGAAATGTTGGTAGGAGAAGAGAGGTGGCAGACCCTCTGTCCTGTAACCCCGCGTTGCACGCCTTTAAAATTTTGGGTGGGACTGACGAAACTCGTACTGTCACCTATATGGAAAGCAAGAGTCTTTGCAAATGAATTTGCAACGCTGTTTGCGCTATCTCAGGCTAACAAAAAGAGCGTGAATTTCGAACTGATGATTCGACATAGTAGCGACGATATTTTAAACTGAAAAATCTACTAAGAATTAGTACTTAATAGTACAAAAACTCTAATCCTATAATTCAGTGGTCTGGGAAATTAGAAGCCGTCGAAGCAATCTTACTCCGCCAGGGAATTTTTCGTTCAGTTAATTAGCATTATTATGATTTATTTATCATGGCAAGAATTTTGAGAAATTTAAGGTTTTACTGGTTTCGAGTCCACTTTTATATCATTTTGATTGCCATTAACAAACGAAAATTTGTAACTTTTCTGAAAGTTTATAAACTCTGATATAAAATCTTATTAAAAGATATGAAGTTACAGATTTGATTATTTGTATGTCTTTGCATTACAATCATTGCTAGCACATCTTACTTTCGTAATTTTGTATTACCTATATAGCTGCTAGTATAATGATGAATCAATTTCCAAAATTTAGGAGAAAAAGTGTATTCATGAAATGCAGATCAAATTTTTCACATTCCGTTTTTCCGTATTTATTTGAGTCTCGTAAATTATATCAAACATGTGTAGATTAATTCCAAACATTAAAACTGCATATTAGTTGCGCAGGAAATCTCAAAGATATTTCGTTTCAGTTTCTAAAAAAATGCATGACATTCTTGTTCATTGATACCGATCAACATTAGCATTTACCTCTGATAACATTTTTAGAAAATCTGTGAGAACAATTTATTAATTCTAAACAAATAAATGCAGCTTATATTGGTTCGACTGTCAAATACTTGGGAAACTTAGTTCTCCAAATTCCAACAATATTTTAAATAATTTTCATTAAATGCATCTGACATTTCGATTTGAGGTTAGTGTGAATTTTTAAAATTGTAATTGCAGTTTGAGATATCTATTACTATTATCCGATTTGTTACTTACTAGTTTTTTCCTATAGTTCTGCGTCATATGTATTTTAAAATTAGACGAAAACAAACGCAACCAATCTATGTTTCGAATATTGGTTCTTAAATGAAATAACTTGCCTGTTTTAGGTTGAGTGGTGGGTTTGGAGTAAATTATAGACCTCTTGCATTTAATGTTGCATTTTGTACTTAAAACTGTGTGTTTCCATTTCTGTTTACCGCAAAAGCAGTTGAAATTAACCCGTTACCGCCCAGTGATGTACTTATAAACCAGCTATTGAAACACTCACTGGGAATGATATCTTTTAATCACTCTCTGTGATTGGCTGATCAAGCTTAAAAGTACATACAAAATACTAAAATAAAAACTCAATGTCGAGTTTAAATTAAAACTTAAATATCCCACAGCTCAATAATTACCACTCTCTTACACTTCTTTTCGACTGAAGAGATAGTTTTTACTTTCATGCTCTCTTTCAGCCACTCAGAACACTTCCCAAGTGATGCTCCGCGCATATGGGTGGCAACGCAGTGAGGCAGAGGAAACGGTTCAAAGAGTGTTTCCTCAGACTCTTTCTACTTGATTATGCGAAAGACCTGAGCCAAATCGCATATAATTTAATTGCCTAAAACACTTTGATTGTCATAATTGATATTTACTACAATACATTCGGACTCATTTATGCTGAGACACATTTCAATTAGGAAATCTCTAAAGGCATAGTCTGGGATTGCGCTGACGCTCGGAAGCCCGCTTCGCGAACTGCGTTCGCCTGAGTCGTCTGAAGTTAGGCAAGAGATGCTTCATAGCGCAGGTTCCGATTTTGTATTCAACGGGGAATAAATTAAGAACAAGTTATACTTTTCATCATCAACAATACCTCAATACAATTATGTATTCTACATTTTCAATACATCTTTAATTGTTCTGCGTTATTTAGATTAGAAAAATAACTGTTCTTATAATTGAATTTTTAGCTTAAACATGCTGATCTATAAATAGTGCGCTGGGCATTAATGGTACTTAATACTGTTCTTTTTTCTCATTTTTTGTAGAATTTCCAGATGTAAAGTGTCTCACACAGCCGCAGACCTCAGCACTGACGCAATGACTGTAGACATACACTTGTTAGAAATTCAGGAGAATTTCAGCCCAGAAATGTCGAATCTTCGGTACTTTCCTTTGCCCGTGATCAAAACAAACAAGCAGCTTGCATTGCCATATCTTAACACAGGTACGTACAACATACGGATGCCACCATGACTAGCAACTTTACTGCCAAATTATTCTTTATTTCTCTATAATTAAATAGATATTTTAAAAAAAGAAACAAATAAATCCCTCTTATGACGTGCATAGTCCCCGCCAAGAACGCCTCGGCGACCGATGAAGGCTGCAAGTTACACTGCCTACTCACGAGCCTCGAATAGTATATTGATTATCTCTCTATCCAGAAACGACATCAACTTAAACATAGTAAAAGAACGCCTTGCTCTCTGAGATATTATACAGATGTAATAATAATCTGAGAAGTAATTCAATAGTCTTCTTGCCAGGAAATCCATAACCTACTTTACCAGGTAATAAGTTTCTAAGATACACAATTTAGTTTCGTAATAATTTTTTGAAGTTAAAAAAAAAAAAAAAAAGTCCTGCCCTGCTTTTTTTAGGGGGGGGGGGAAGTCTGTAATCCTGCTTTGTCAGTAAGAACATAAAGCGCAAATAAGTGAATCTTGAATAAAATGAAAAAAAATAATATATGCATAAATTTACGCTTACCATTGTAACGAAATATGGTGAACTGATTATGGTGTTTTTACGACACTTCCTGTCGTACGGTCATAATTTTTTAGAACTTCGGACGCAAAACTCTGCGTTCACATCTGCTCAGAGAATTTTATTTTGTAGGACGTTTTTTCTGTCTCTACGTATTAATTGCTTTGGCCCATGCTAATACTGCTTAAAGAAAGATGGGAAAATTAATGCTATGCAGATTGTATTTATTAAATTTAAAGCCTTGTTTTGATTTTCTTCCTATTATATTCTAGGCAGACATGAAATCCATATTTGCCTTGTCAGTGTTGTAAAAGATATATTCTTTGAAAGAAAGCATTTTATCCACTATTAAGCTTAAATATTTCTGTCATCGCATCCTCATCCTCTGGTGAGATTTCGGAGACAATGCGTCTTAATGTTTTCTTATTTTTACTCTATTTTATCTTAAGGTACACGCTCTTATGGTGGACCGACTTGATGAGCCCTTATGTGTGAGGTCCCTCGTGGGATTCTGTGATAAGCTGTGGTAAGAGCGGAATTAATTTCCGCTGTAAACCAGAATATGCAACCAAAGCATCATGTCTAAGTATTTATATTAGTGTGCCTATTTATTATAGCATTATCTGTTTAAATTTACATTTCTATATTCATCCATGGTTTGTATCTTCTATAGAGAACCGCACAACATTTTGAAATATTGAGGATTCACTTCTGTCGAAACGAAGAATGCAAATTACTTAAAACAGTCGCGTTGAATCCCCATTTGGAATATCTAAAATTTATAGCAAGATCCCAAGGCGAATGAAGTCCTAAAAATCTGAACAGATGTTATATAATTAAGGGTCGAGTCTCTGCTTTCGTCCGTGAAATTTTTTTTTTTTGGTGTTGTTTGCACTTCTATGAAGTCTTATTTGCCACAAAGTTTGAATATTACTGATACAAAACATTTTATGTATGCTAGAATTTATTAAGGGCTTTTGAAGTATCGAAGATATTTTCCACTTTTAAATAGATCTCGGTTAAAGACAGTCTGAAAATGCAAATGGCTTCAGTTTCAGACTCGGAAAAGTAAAGTTGTCAAACAGTTTAGGATATTACCTGGCAGTTCCATTAGTAAAGTACCAATATTAAATGTTAATGTTATGAGGCAGCGGATAGATAAATCATGACTGTCAGAGACAAAGCTCAAAAAGCATTTATGACTTTAATTTCTCTTCGACAGATACTCTAAACTACAAGCAATCAGCATTTACAGGCAATCAGCATAATAATACTCTACGCAGCTTCTGTCTGATCAGCGGGTGCACGTTCAAATCGGCAAAACTTACAACAACTTCAAAGCAAGCACCTCAGAATAATATACAATTCTCGTTGATTTGTGCGTAATAAAATAAATCATCACAGGTTAACAAGAAATCCTCAGAATCACTGAGAAATTTTAGATTAGATGTGCTACTCATAATAATTTAATTATCAAAGGAATGGGGAATTACGGTACTAAAATTATCCAGCCATAGGAAAAGCCGAGGACTACCTTCTCAAATCCCAATTACTAGTGTATATATTTTTATCTTTACTTAATAATATTTATTTATTTTCCTGGTAAAGCAGGATTACTGACTCTACTCACCTGCTTAAGCAGGTCAAGGTCTCGATGTTTCGCTGTATTTCTGCAAAAAAATTGTGCGTAAGATTCGGTCAATGAAATTGCAGTACGTATGTCACGTGCTCAACAACTTCAATTCTTCTTTAAATATTTTACATCTATTTCAGTTTCATCTTAAGCTATTTTACTATTTTTTTAGTAATGCAAGAATAGGAGATTACTTGGCTGACCAAGACGGCCAAATACTTGGAACTTCTAAGTAATTGGGATTGAGAAGAGGAAATCTATAGTTAGTTATTCAAACCTCACTAGTAGTTTTACCATAAAAATTATGATTTTTCCTTTCTAAAATAGTGCGCTGATGCTACCCAACAGCTACATGTGCCATGTAATTGCTTTCAACAATAATTGCTGTTTTCCAGGACAGGACCATCATAGTTCTGTGCTCACACATGTGCCGCCACTTGTCAGGGACCTAGATCACCAAAAATGAAATCCTTAATGAACAATCGTAATTTATGATAGTAAAAGCCCTTGGTTCGAAGACTACGTACTGCCATAGATTGAAAATTCAAGCTTGTAGATAAGCTCCGTCCAGTCTTGGCATTTTCTTCCAGGAAGGAATGGGTTTCCAATTTTTCCCCACCTCAGTTTATACCTCATCTGAAGAATACTAATAGGGGGACCGGAAAGTAATGTCGTTTCTGCGCATGTCGACAACAATATGCTAAATACTGAAGTGGAAGCAAATCCACGTCAAACACTCTTAACCAACCTTTGTCGACCCTCCAAGAACATTTAAAGCAGAATGGAAAAATAAGCAAAGCAGGTGTTTTAGGTCTCTCATAATCTGTCCGAAAAGAACAAAGCCGACCTATTCATCACATGCAACGTATTGCTTCAACGGCACCATACAGAGCCGTTTTTTGATCGGTTGATTAGTCGAGACAAAAACATAAGTCCAATATGATAATCCAAAACTCAAAAGGCAGTTTTAATAGGGGTTAAAAGGGTTACATCTCGAAAAGGCGCTTCTGGGTGTTTGGTGGAGTATTCGCGGAATTGTTCATTTTGAATTGCTGAAATCTGGAAAAACTGTTAATTCAGATCTTTATTGTGAACAACTGGATCTAATGAACCAACCTTTAATCGAAAAATATCCGGCGATTGTCAACGGAAAAGGCGTCATTCTGCAACACGACAATGCAAGACCGCACTGTGCAAGACGAACACTGGAAAAATATAATGAATTGGGGTGGGAAGTACTGACTCACTCACTATATATTCGACCGATATCGCAAGCGTCAAACATATAGTCTCTATAATATAGCTGCTGAGTTCTTGTATTAAGGCGAGTGTCCTATTATGATAATTGCTGCCCCTTTCCCTAAAGCCTAAATGCGTTTTTTTAATATTTTAAAATCTTAAAACTGCTAATTTCTTAATTTTATTCTGCTTGAGTATGTCAATTTACGCTTAATAGTGAGAATGCATCCTTAGAAGAGAACTTTTAGACTATCTTTTTCTTAATTCTCTCGAATTTATACAAAGAGCAGAACCATTGTCGCACACTTTCTAAAATAGATGATTTCCTGAAAGTACTTGCGGGTAGTAACAACTGGAGAAACAATTTTAAGCACAAAATTATGCAATAGATATAAGATATTTTATTAGAAAGCCACCGCTCTGCCTCAGATAGGCAAAGCTGTTTCTTTAAGGAATAAAGAGTTGTGTTAAGAGTGTGTCGCACCGATCTGTAAATTTAAATTACGTAAAGCGCAAGGCTATATGAGAAAACTAGTGAGTAACGAATTGGTTGCATTTTTTTCATAGTAATTCTAATCTCAAACTATAAATACATTTTTAATAGCTATGGCATCATCGAATTGAAACCTGTTTCCGTGTCAGGCGCATTTCATAAAGAAATACGGAATATTTTTATTAATTTTAAGAACACAATTTACGAAGCATTTGAGAGCCCAACTTGTATAAGCTGCATTCATTTGTTTAAAAGCTAGTAAAGGGTTTTCACAGATTTTCTTAATATGTTATCAGAGATAAATGCTGATATTGACCAAAAGTAATGAACGACAATATAATACATTTTATAGAAACAGAGATATTTAGATTTCATATTTTAATATTAATCGCTACAAGTCAGACATTATTTAGGTGACTCAAATAGGAATGAAAAATTGAGTCACACTGTGAAAAAAAAATTGATCGCCATTTTCTTACAACGCTTTTTTCTTTAAATTTCATTTGTTTATACAGCATGTCTGTAATCAATGTGCGCACCGATTTAATACTGAAAAAAACACTGAAACTTGAATCATCATTATACAAGCTAACGAAAAGCTAGGTCATATAATAATCAAACACGTGGCTTCATACCTTAAATAAGATTTATAGCTCTACTTGTAATCTTATTCCATGATTTGTAATCTTTGAATAAGGTGCATATTTTGCAGAGGAGTTACTCATGTTCATGTTTAATGGTAATCAACCTAATGTGAGAGAGGACGTAAAACCATTTAAAACTTAAAATTTCTGCAAATCATTGTGATAATAGTTAATGCCATGACAATGCGAATTAACTGAATGGAAAATGTATTCGCTGGTGGTGAAAATTATACCAACGGCCTCTAGATTAAGACCACTAGCTTTTAGGCTTTGTGTTTTTACATCCTAGGAAATGCTAATTTTTAAGAAAAGTTCAGTCTAATATGTTGTATCATCAGCTCGGAATTTATATTCCATTTTTAACTTCAGATAGCAGATAATGCAAAAGAGTCTAATTGCAAACAATGTTCACTTGAGTTGGGTAAACCTTTTTACAATGCAAAAAAAATAAAAAAAAACTGTAAACACACAACATAACAGGTTAAAATTTAAAATTATCCTAACCTTTTGAAATATTAGTCAATTTAACAACTACTAAATGCAATGGCAAAGTAAGTTCGGTGAAAATCCAAATAAAAAATGATTAAGCCATTCCTGTGTTTTATAACCGAAAATACAACACAAATGATGAGGTTATTTTCGCTTACCATTAAGTTTGAAGTATTATAAACACCAAGCTTAACTGAAAGTTTAACATATTATAGGTTTACACTACTCTTGAGTAGCTTACCAGTTAACAGTGCAACTATTTTTTTGGCTCTCAAATGGATTTAGTATTAACTACCTTTTACTAAGGTAGTGTCGAACACCCCATTACCGAGTTAAATTCTAACTTTTGCCGCGTGTAGTTTAAATATTTAAAACTTTCTGATCTGAGCAAAAATTGTGGCGTCAACAAAGAATTGTCTAAATCAAAATGTAAGTGTTGTATGAAACAAACAGACATAAAAATACTAATTCCGAAGTCAAACAACAAAAATCATCGCTATATTTTCAAATTTTTCACAGGACTAGTTTCGATGGTTTTACCTTATGTTTGACTTCGGAATTAGTATTTATTCTGCGTGTTATTGTGTTAGACATAAAAATGTAAATGGAAATGTAAGTGAAACATATAAATAGTTGTCGCAAACTTTTTAAATGTGAAATTACTTTATCCCGCTTCCGAAACTTAAAATTAGTGTTAATTTTTAACGCAAGGTTTCAACTGGAAATAAAAGAATGTTTATTGTTATTTAAAAAGCTCAAGGACTTTTTAAATAAAGATATGCTTCGATAAAGATATACTCAGTAAAGATATGCTTCGAAGAAATTTTTATCTACATCACAAGATTTACATCTTTCCTTTGCTAAAAGAATGCTTAGCCTTTTATTCGTCAGCAAATGGACAGATACGTTACAGGCAGGGAGTCGAAGTAAACGTTCTGCTTAGACTCGAATTCTTTGAAAAAGCAATGGGTAGCACAAAATGGAAGTAGACATATGTCTAAGTATGTATAAAATTATGGAGTTCGTTAGAGTATTCAACACAATTTTTGTTATCCAAAACTAAAGTAAAGACTGATCAGAATTAAGGTAAGTAGAGTTTAATTTCTCTGATTCAAAATTAAGGTAATGTTTGATCACATTATGGCTCAGACTGGAGTAGAATGACTGTGAAATATATTATCCCCGTAAATTTAGTTAATATAACTTATAAATATATTAAAATATGAATCATTAGGCACCATGTGTAACGGGAATTAAAAAATAAGTACAAGTATATCTGAAATTTGTTAATTCACTTGGTAGCCGTTAAAAATATTCAATTTGCGAAAACTTAGGAATTCTCCTGACATTTCAAGTTGCTTCGGAGAGAATTTGGAACTTTTTCCCTATAAAATTATTCTTTTATTTGTTAGATTATCCTTTAGTTCAACTTATTTTAAAGATTACATTAGAATTATGGGCAGCTGGAATTTAAAATGAAGCCATATCACCCTGATATGGACATGGTCCAATAGGAGGTGCATAGGTTCCCACTCAAAAACAGCGTCAATAACGAAGGATCAAAAGAAGGACGTCCAAATTTATGAACAAAAGCAAGTATAAATGAGACGTAAGCGAAGCGGAAGGAAAATATCAAGGCCCATTCCCGATGACGTACTTTACAATTGCGCTCAGCATTAAAGGCTGGCCTTTAACTTGAGAGACGGGCTTTTTGGCGATCCCAAATGGATTAAAAAGTATGCATTCTGAATGGCTAGATAAAGCAACCCCAATTAAACGCATATAATTATTTACATATCAACACGTTTGACAAACGTAACTGTAAAAATGGGAAGAAATATGAAGCCTTTCTTTTTCATTTTTTACACGAAAATGAAAATAAATTTCAAGATTTACGGAAAAGATATAAGGTATTTCTCCCGCCTTCTTAGCATCCCTTCGTAGTGTAGCGGTCAGCACGCTCGGCGCGCATTCGAGAGATCCATGGTTCGAGTCCTGGCGAGGGCATTGCTAATTTTTCATCTCTCCTGCTTTAAAAATATACCTAACGATCATACAGTGACGACCGAACTAAAAAAGGTGGGGGATGATAATTCTCCACCACCAGGATTTGGTCCCCTCATCCCCACTCACCCTTTAAAAGGGGGTATATAAGGTATTTATTCCACCTTCTTAGCATGCCTTCGAGGTGTAGTGGTCAGCATTCTCGGCGTGTATTCGAGAGGTCCGTGGTTCGAGTCTCGGCGGCATATTCCACAAGTGCATATCTATGTAGTCACCGAGAGAGTGGCTTCTAGGATGGACCAATCGGTATCCAGTACTTTTTCTGTCATGTTACATGACTTTTCGTGTGCTTTAAGATTTAAGCAAGATGGCTGAAAATATTTTGCCACAAAACCTTCTGCACAAAATAATTAAATCATCGGCGATTTCTTCTGAAATTTTTCATTGCGAAGTTAGATCAAATATTAGGAAATGTGAAGATTTCATTACCTGGTTGAAAGAATTTGAAATAAATATAAATGAATGTGGGACACTCCGCAAAAATATCCATGTGAAATGCTACTTAATAAGTGGTAAATAACATGAAGAAAGAAATATGTAATGAACATCTGAACCAAAACGCTATCTTTACATAAAACTATGCATAGGAGAAAAATATTTACACCAATTTTATATATGTAAAAAGAAGTCAGCACTTTTTATTGCAGTTTATATGAAAAAGATGTTCTATAATAATTGCCAGTGCAGAATCATTTAAGTGAACTTTACTAATTTGCATTCGTATACATTTAGTGTGTTTAATTTCCCATTTAATAACTGCTCACTCTTAAAATGTACTGGCTGCACAAGAAATACTTATCAAACAGAATGAATTTATCTTATTTATGAAGAATATATTCAATTTATTTACATATAATTTTTAATGTTAACAATGGATATAATCAGGTTTTACACAATATGTATTCTGAACCTTACACTTCAAAAATCAAAAGAATGCAAGCACTGAAATAAGAAAACATTAGATTCATTGTAACACTCCCAGCTCAATAAAAAATTTTAAAAAACTATAAACTTGAATTCTCTTGATCCACAGGTGTTAGTAAATGCATAATATCCGAGGCTAACTGAAGCTTGAGTTATTTTCTGAATGTAAAGAGCGATAATATGCCGCGAACATCAATCCAAATGTTAATGCGTGATAAAAATCTCGAAAGAACTGTCAGGGATTAATTAAACTCATGAAACGAAAGCACTTTTGAGATTTTCTGCTATTACACCACACATTTATAACTGCGACACAAATGTAAAATAAAACGTAAACAACATACGCTCACATGCAAGATTTAGCGTCACAAGAACAACAGAAGCTCATTGGTCCATTTTAGAAGCCCTCCCTCAGTGGCTACGCTGATGTGCACTTGTGAAATATACCGGGCATTGCTCATTTTGTCACAACTGCTGCTTCAAAAATGCCTAATGTCTCTACAAACAAATAAAAAAATTTGTATCTTTCTATTCTTCTTACAATCGATATTGGTATTTTCAACAGATCTTCGAATATAATGGACAGATTTGCTATCTGATATTCAATTTAAGGAAAAATTGATATCATGTCTTTGGTAGATTTTATAAATTATGTCTAATAAGATATAAATATGCCTCAAAGCATGGTCACGCGTTATTCTTTGTCATGACTATTCGGCAGTATGTTATTTGTGTGAGGAAATATTTTCAATAGCGAAGCAAACTAACAGTAAAATTAGAACCAGAACAACGGATAAACGTTTTGAGATGTCCCTGAGAATTTCAACAAATTCGTTCGAACCAGACATTAAAGTATTAATTTCCCAAATTTAATGTCGAATAGTATCTCAACTTATAATTTTTGTAATTACAATCAACATTTACAATGAAATTTTATGCGTAAAATGTCAAGTAAAATTTAAAATTAATTCTCTATCTCTATCCCTATATTCAAAAATCGCAAGTTCATAATGTTATATAATCACGTAAGTATGTTTTTAAGTTATTTCTTGTCATCAGCCGTCATTAGTATTAGGCAGTAACAGCTCGCCGAATTAATCAAGTAAATGAGAGATTCATTTATATTTTATACATCTGCGATGCGCTTTCTTATATAAAGTACGCATTAAGCAAATTAGAAATATCGCAGTCAAATGCGTACATTTCTCTCTTAGAAGGGGAGTTCAAAAATTTCTTTCAGAAGACCGGAGAACTGTCAATGAAATATACGCAAGTAATCTGATT
This sequence comes from Stegodyphus dumicola, assembly GCF_044657685.1. Taxonomy (NCBI): domain Eukaryota; kingdom Metazoa; phylum Arthropoda; class Arachnida; order Araneae; family Eresidae; genus Stegodyphus; species Stegodyphus dumicola. Next base: position 13,121,907 of record NC_140778.1, on the reverse strand, counting down.
TGCTTATTTCGAAGCTCATAAGCTAGCATTTATATTCAAAATTATATCCCGAAATAAAATATCTTGTTTCAGTGCGGTCCTGGGTGGCTAAATGCTTGCATTTGTTGCTTAAATCATCAAACAGATAAGAGTCTGTTTGCTGTGACTGCTGAGTGCCTGTATTCAAGGGAGTGTCCGAGTATGCTTTCGGTCCCTTTTGATTATTTGCTAGGGTAAATATGCAGTTTCGTGTATTATTAGAGAAGGTGGAAAATTAAATATTTTATTAGTCCAAAAGGGATTTCAGTCCCGAAGGACTATTGCTTTCGTTTTGGCATTTTGCGTCGGACTCATAAACGTCGGTTCACTTTTCAAACTGTTGCCACAAAATGTTAGAGTCCTGCATTATATTTGAAGAAATTAAATAATGAAAAATCTGCATAAATGATTGTCTATTTCTCGCATTGTGATAAAACAATGGTACATAGAGCCATCGAATTTTGAATGACGAAATCCTACTGCGAATATGGGCATCTGAAATCCCAAATTTGGAATTTGTTTTATTATAGATTTTATATTTTGTAAAACTTTAACGAATTTTTGATTTACAAACTCAATGCTTTAAAAGCGAGAAATAGCAACGTTATATAGAAAAAAAATACTTTTATCTCCAGCTCGCGAGACTGTGTATATCGGAAATTCTAAAGATATGCTTAATTTAACATTATTTTGCGATATTGCTCTTGAACTGAATTTTATGGTTTAAGTGCAAAGAACATGATATTTAATAAATAAAGGTAACACTCAAAACGTTAAAAAAACGCCCCTTTGGACGTAATTTAAAATCTGAAAAATTTCAGATTTTTTTTTTTTTTTCTCCTTATAGAAGCGAACCCACCAGCACAGAGTTTTAAAACTGATGAACACTGGTAGTTTGATCCAGGTCGAATCGCAGAAAGATATAGGACCGATTTTCATGAAGATACAATGTACGAACTTTGCTAAGAAATCTATATAAATACCTTTCACGTTAGACTTACAATACGTTTTAAGATTTGAAAGTTTAAAAGAAAGCCTAAATTGTTATTGAAATATTTTAATTGACAAGACCTTTCTGCGGAGCTTCAGAACAGCTATCTTGAGTGAAATATCAACGAATGCATGCTTAGAAAGAGATTACAGAAGTTTTTAAAAATTGTTTCAAATGTTGAAACCTCAACACACACGCATTTATTCAAATTTTCTAATTCAATTTCTAAATGGCTTTGCGCTGAACAGTACCATGAAAAAATAAAACAGGAAACCTCATTTTAAACAAAATCCATCGCTCTGACTAAACTATGCAAAGCAGTTTGATTTCCCCCCCCCCTTCCAGTTGAGCGTAGGATTTGGTGTGCAATGTTCTGGAAGTTTAAAACTTATACAGCGCGAGAGTATAGGGAAACACTAATGGTTATAAGGTTTTTTCATGATAAGTATAATCTTAAACCATAAATATATTTTTGAAAATCCATGGCATTACCGAAAGTAACTTGTTCCCGACAGTCCGACCGGTATGTGCTGCATTCATTTGCTTAAATGTTAGTAAAGGGGCATCAGAGATTTTCTTGAAAAGTTATCAGAGTGAAGAAATAGTGCCCCTCACAACAATTTAAGAGTAATCACAAAGCAGGTTTCGTAAAAATCCAACAGCCATTCTTGTTATTTATGATCGAAAATAAAACACAAATCTCAAACGACGACTTGTAATAAAATAGTTGTTGTTGTTACTAATCTCGCTTGTCAGAATCAGATCAAGCCCACGAAAGCCATCGTGGCAAGAATTCAAGATAGCACCTGTGTTTGGCTAGAATCATTGACACCATACAGGTAACTCTACGACTTTGCTCAGTTCGGTGCTTAATTTTGAGCGGGACTAACCCGGGGAGATCTGTCGGACGGTCTCCCTTCAATCTTCCACTTGATTCAACCTATAGAGAGTACTCTCCGCTCGCGCGAATATTTGCAATGCTCTCGTGCCACAGGTATAATATTCATTTACAAACATTGATATTTTCTCGGGATTCGAACCCGGGTCCTTCGGTACGGCAGTCAGCGTCGTAACAACTATTCCGGTTGGAATGTATAAAACCCTGGATGATGGTCTTACTGCGAAATTATCGCATGATTGTGTAATTCAATATTAATAATACTGATCGATACTGAAATTCTGTAATATAGGAAATATCTTTTACTTACATGAAATAGTTAATCAGAAAAGTTTGAATGAAATTCATTAAATAGTTATACTACTTTTCCTGTGAAATCTTCAAGTTAAACTGACAATTTTTGGTTCAGCTGCCTATTAATAAACAAATTTAAAATTTTATTCTTAAAAAATCAAGCACACTTTAATAACTCGAAATTTAAAAAGATCTTACATCTTATGCATATTACAGAGTTTATATTTATATAATTTAAAATTAAAGATTAGAAGAAAAAATCATATCCTAGATAAAATTTTACAAGAATTTACAAATAAAAGATAGAGAAATATTAAATTTTAGAACAAAGTAAAATGTAAACTGAAATTTTAAAATATACTTAAATTATGGTATTATATATTATTACTATATTGCTATGGTTTATTTGATTACGGCAAAGCATTCGAATGATATCCGCATTCTGCATTAGGAGAGTGTTGCACCCTGGAGAACTTTCTAAGAGGTGCTTGCTCGTATACACACTGCTCGACATTGAAAATGCAACTGTCATGACGTGATGACCACACATGCGCAGTTTTAGCCCAACGACCTGCAGCTCCCCTCTCTCTCTCTCATATGACTTACTAGAGAAGAGTAGTTAGTGAGTAGTTAGTAGCGAAGTAACGAAGGTAACCCGCTGTATGTCACGCCCAAGAAGCAGACTATGACAGTGGTGTCAGAAAAGGAGGTTATGTCATTCTTCAAAATTCACGGTAGACGCGTAAGTGAATCTGCAGAAAGGTGAGAAGTACTTTGTTCAATTTATTTTGTGGTAAAGTGAAATTCAAGGTTACAAAAATGGCTGAAGAGCTAACGAAATCTAAGAAAGAACGAAAAGTTATTCGCTCAACCAAAATTACTAAAGTAACAAATTCTATTCAATCATTAATTGCAGCCGGTAACCTTGAAGACCTCGAAGAATCACTGTAAATATTAAAAGCTATTTCTTTGAGAGCGTTAGATGAAAAAATTAAATCTTTGACCGATGTTAATGACATTGTAACCGAAATCGAAATTGCACTAGAATACGAAGAAAAGATTGCGAAATGGAGCTTTAGAGGCACAAAATTATTGAAAGAAAAAAAGAAATAGCAATAATTCGCTAGTTTCTAATGGTTCTTCTAATGATAGTAACAATTCATCTATTTCTGGTGTAGATAAAGGTTTTGATTATAATGTTAAATTGCCGAAGATTATGATTGATAAATTTTATGGAAACCCTGAAGTGTGGCGAACATTTTACAATTCTTTTGACACGGCAATAAATCAAAACGAAAAACTATCTAAAGTGGATAAGTTTAATTAGTTGCTTAGCCTGTTAGGCGGTGCAGCTTTAAAAATGATAGAAGGTTTTTCTTTATCGGCAGAAAACTACGACGGAGCTTTTAAAATTCTTAAAGACAGATATGCTCGAAAAGATCTCCTTATTAATTCTTACATGCATAAACTCTTAAATTTATGACCTGTCCGAAGTTCTAATGATATTAATGCTTTGAGAGACTTATATGACACCTGCAACCTACAAGTAAGATCATTAAATTCGATAGGAATCAAAACTGAATCGTATGGAAATTTACCTTTTTTAATGAAATGCATACCTCAGAATATAACGCTTGATTTTGCTCGCCAAAAAGGAGATGAGGAAAATTTGAATGTCGACGACCTCATGAATTTCTAAAACGGGAAATTGAAAGTCGCGAACGAACTTCATTAAATTAATTTTATTCTAAGAGGTACGCTAATTCTCTTGAAAGGTATTCTCAACACAATTAAAAGCGAAACAACTTCCACACTCGGAAGTCATTCAAAGCCAATAAATTTGGTGCCAGCTATTCCCCTAATGTAAGCAAAATTGCAGTTGTTCTAACTTTTCCTTCCGTATTTTGTGAAAGCGGAAACTATGTATCGGAGAAAGTGTTATGTCCCCGGAAGAAAGAAAAAAGGGTTTAAAAGCTTTTAATCGGTGCTTTCTTTGTTTCGAAAGAAACTGTAGAACAAAAAAATTGTCCTTCTTAATTAAAATGTTCAAAATGTAATTCTAAGTATCATAATATATTGTTGCATGAAGATAAGGAAAAAGGGGATAAGGAAGAAATTAAGAATAATTCTAACGCCGTAACACCAAAGATTTCTTCTAAATATTTTACTGTGAATCAAGAAGTTAAGGAATTAATAGATGACTTGCGAACTGTTAAACTTACATGTGATGGTAAATTTATTAATGCAGTAGCAGATACAGTCACACAATTAACCGTTGTCAAGGCTGACATGGTACCACAAAAATACTGTACGCCACATGGAAGTGTTATCCTCATGTCAGCTTCGGACAATCTTTAAAAGCTCTTCTCATTAACCTACCTTTAGTAATGTATTCTGTTAGATGATAAATTTGTGTCACCTATTTTTATCACATGTGCAATGGTGGATACGTATTTAATGATTTACTCTTGTCGTTAAGTGCTTTTAATGAGTTAAGTGGAGATGATAAACGAAAGTTTAATTTTGAATGCAAAAATATAAACAATACTAATGATAGTTTCGTTGAACTGCCTTTTCATGAAACTGAAAATTTTGACGAAATGCTTAACCATGATAGGGAAAACCTAATTAATAAAAAATGCAATGAAACTGTTAAGAAAATAATAGAATGCTGTGCTTTTTTATATGAAGACAGAAGTAAGGATGATTCCAAAGGTAGCACGAAGACACGATCAATGTGTTTCAGATTCAGAACTGTTTCGAGTTCAACAAATGAATGACCCATCTTTAAAAACATGCTGTCAAAATGCTAAGAACGGAAGTAATAACTTTATTGTTATTGACAACTTTTTGTATTGTATAAAATTTTAGCAGAAAGAGTTCACCAATTAGTCGTTCCTAAAGAAAGAAGAAAACAAATTTTTGACTTGGCTCGTTCTAGCTTACGATGAAGTCACCTGCGGACCAAGAATACAGCCAAACGTTTGAGCTAGTCCTTCTATTGGCCTGAAATTAAGCAAGATGTAAATAATATTGTAATACTTCTTGTCAACTTCAAGCGAAAACCGTCCCTTTGATGATGTTCCGATTACGCCAGTAACACGTCCTAAAGAACCATTCCAGATAATTAATGTGGATAGCCTCGGACTTGTACAGCCAAGCTGTAGAGGTTACAAATATGTTCTGTGTGCTGTTGATCAATATACAAGATCGCCCGAAGCGGTACCATTGAAGAATTTGAATGCCAAAGCAACATGCGATGCGTTGTTGCAAATCTTTACACGCACAGGAATCCCCCAGATTGTTGCTTCGGATCAAGGAGCTAATTTTACTGCTTCGTTGATTCAAGAGTTTTTGAAAAGGATCGGATCGTCCCCAAGGTTCTCGATTCCTTACCATCCAAGTTCAAATGGCCTTGTAGAAAGAATTAATGCTGTTTTAAAGGGAATGATACACCATACCATTAGGGAACATTCCAAAGATTGGGAGAAATATCTACCATACTTACTTTGGGCTTAGCGAGAAGTTTCTAATGCTACGAGTAGTGTTAGTCTTTTCCAGATGCTTTATGGAAGACGTCTTAATGGCCCTTTGTCTATCTTGAAAACGTCATGGACTGATGAAACTCCTGTTCCTCATGGACAGTTAAGCTCAGTTACCGATTATCTGAATGATTTGACGATGAAATTGAAAAAAGCTGCTGAATACGCAGGACTTACAGATGTTGGAAAGCAATAAGCTTATGCGTTCTACCGTAACCGAAAGACTCGTCATAAAGAATTCAGGGAAGGTGACAGAGTTATAGTTTTAATCCCTGATAGTCAAAACAAAATGATCATCAAGAAGCATACTAAATATCGTTAGACAGACATTTGCACTGAAAATTCCTCGAAGCACGTTCACGCAAACAAGAAACGAGAGTTCAATACCGTTGTGAATAATGTCGGTGTGATATATGATACAGATATTGACTTCGACGAAGTTGAAAACATTCCAAGAATTGTTCCACGGAAAGCAAAAGAACACTATTCTTATGAAGAATGTGATATTATGCACCTTGAACCGCATAAGAAGAAAGAACTTGTAAAATTTTAAGAAGACATAAGAACCTAAAATCTAGTATTCCGAAAATCGCCAATGTTGGAGAACATAATATCAAACTAATGCCTGGAAGTATGCCAAAAAAAAAAAACAGAAACCGTATCGAATACCTGAAATTCTAAGAAATGAAGTTGATCGTCAAATAGATAAACTATTTCAGCTAAAGCTAATCGTTGAATCAGAAAGTAAATATGTGCATCCAGTAGTTTGTGTGTCAACAAAATGGAACGGTAACATTTGTAGACCAAAAGCCTATGCTGAGTAGTTGCTTCGAACTAAAAAGCATCAGCTTTATATAAAAACTTTATTGCTATTCTAAAAGATGAAATATTTAAGATAAAAATTGCCTGCAGCGCAGTGCGGCTAAGAACGCTATTCTGCTGGAACATAAACATGAACAACTGTTGCCATTCACCCAAACTTAATAGCAAAAATAAAGCACGTTGCCAGTAACAAAATTATTGTAAAAATCATAACATAAAATTAAACAGTGAGAAAATAAAATATACAAAGAAAAAAAGGAATGCAAATATTAAATATACATCCAACATTAACTCCCACCCTTGCCATTGCATTAACAAAAGATCATTCCCGATGCAATGGCAATGGTAAAAGTTTTACTATAGGTCTTTTAAAATAACCATTAACAGTTTTTACTGTAACAACTCTAACATTGCCATCTATTCCTGGATGGATTTCAACAATGCGACCTAAAGGCCAAACACCAGGAGGCATGTTGTCCTCCTTAATTAATACATTATCACCTACAGACAAATTTGGAAGTTGTTGCTTCCATTTGTATCTTTGTTGTAAGAAATTTAAATACTCCTTATAATATCTCTTCCAAAAGCCTTGTTTCATTTGCTGTAATAATTCCCATCGTTTTAATAAAGTAAGTTTGGGAATATTAGAAAAATCCTGTTCTGGGATGCTAGTAATAACATCCCCAGTTAAAAAATGTGATGGAGTCAAAGCATCTAAATTACCTACATCATTGTGATTAGTTTTAGATAAGGGGTGTGAATTTAACACAGCTTCAATTTGAGTTAGTAAAGTAGTTAATTCTTCAAATGTTAACTTTGTCTCTCCTATCATTCTTTTCAAATGAAATTTTATGGACTTGATCGCTAACTCCCACAAACCACCAAAGTGGGGAGAAGCAGGTGGAATCAGTTTCCATTCCATAGTATTTTCAGCCAAATAATTTAAAATCAATTCATTGCTGTTAAGTGAAAGTAGCAGAGTTTGCAATTCGGACAATTTTCTTTTTGCGCCAACAAAGTTCGTACCATTATCCGAAAATAAGTATCGAGGTGTACCACGCCTTGATACAAATCGCCTAAGAGAATCAATGAAAGAATCTGAAGTCGCTAACTACCTCAATATGGTAAGCTTTGGTAGCTAGACATACAAACAAAGCTATATAACCTTTAGTGGTCTTAAAGCAACGACCTTTGTAACATTTCAAAATTACAGGACCGGCATAATCAATACCTGTGCTAAAAATGGTCTCTCAAGTGTTACTCTTTGTTTTGGCAAGTTTCCCATTAATTGATTATTAGATGACAATTTATATCTGTGACAAACAATACATTTATGGATAAAAGACTGAATAAGTTTCTTACCATTTACAACCCAATAGTTTTGCTTTAAAATGTTAGCTAGTAAACAGGGCCCTGCATGCATATAAGTTACATGATATTGTTTAACAAGCAACAAAGCACTCCTGTGTTGACCTGGTATAATTATGGGATGTTTAGCATTGAATGATACGTCAGAATTTTGCAGCCGATCTCCCACCCGTAAAACACCATCATCATCTAGAAAAGGGAAAAGTGAGCTTCACTTTTAGGACTTAAGGATGAATTATTTTTGAGACCTTTATATCTTTATGGAAGTGTACAAACTGGATCCATTTAATCATCAACTTCATAGCTTCTTGCCTTTCATTAGATGAAGGTACTACTGCAGGACTTTTTAACCTATTAGCTTCAGAACCAAAGACCCGTTCTTTGCACCTAGAAATAAATCTTAAGCAAAAAGAAATTACATTAACTATCTTAGATAAAGAAGAAAGTTCTGAAATAAATTGTCCAGAGTGTCATTAGTCAAATAAGCTGTTGTACAAAAATTAATTTTGTCCTTTGTTCAGTTAAGACAGTTGCATCACTGTTAGTCTCATTACTGACAGAACATTGTAGAGGCCACTTTGAACTGTCGAACGCTAAGAATGATGGCCCATGCCACCATAGGGATATGTTCGGTAGAAGTTTAGGATCAATTCCTCTAGAAGGAAAATCGGCAGGATTCTGTTTCGAAGAAATATATCTCCACTGTTGATAGGGAATAGCATCTAATATTTCTGAAGTCCTGTTTGCCACAAAAGGCTTCCATTTTCGAGGATGAGCTGCTAACCAACAGAGAACAACCTTAGAGTTAGTCCAAGCGTGAAAGGAAATTTCAGTGCTGGAGAAGGCTTTACGGACAGCTTTGATTAATCTGGCAAGGAGCAATGCACCTAGGTATGGACACTTGTTTAATGGGAGCAACTTTGGTTTTAGCAACCACCAAATTGACTTCATTTCTGTCGTGAGGTGTTGGTTGAACACAGTAGCTAACAGCAGCGTAAGCAGATTCTGACGCGTCACAAAAGCCATGCAGATAAATGTGGTTAGACGTAGTTTGAAGCCACCTCGAAATTTTAACATTTTTTGAGAACCTTAAGATCTTCTTGAAGTCACTGCAACTTCTCTTCCCATTCTTTAGGCAGTGGGGCATCCCAATCAAGTTTTAAAAACCACAACTGCTGATAAAATAATTTCAACTTGACTGTACATGGTGATAGCAAGCCAAGAGGATCAAAGATTTTAGATGATTGAGAAATGAACCTTCTTTTAGTAATTTCAGTCCCAAAATCCATAGAAATGTTAAATAAAAATACGTCTTCTGTAAATAAAAATACGTCTACTGTAGAGTTCCAAAACAGCCCTAAAGTCTTCGCACATTCATCTGAGTGAACTTCCAGGTCACCTTCTTCATGATTATCAATGGATAAAATTTCGAGAAGCTTAGAGCAGTTTGATCTCCATTTCCTTAAATTGAATCCACGTTTCTCTAATAGCTGTGAAAGCTTAGAACTTAGGTCAACTGCTTCCTCCAAACCGTTTGCTCCAGATAAACAATCATCTACATAGAAATCGTTTTTAAGAACGTAAGATACATGAGGATGATCCTGTTCTGCATGCAAAGCAATTTGCCACAAACAGCGTGTTGCTAAAAATGGTGTGTGATGCTTCTTTGGCGAAATGAAGCAACTCCAATGATGGAACACAGCAATAACTTTTATTTAACACTAAAAAAAATGGCGACATACAAACAAGAAGAGAAAACAAATTCTATCATTTTAAAATAAATTACATTCTTCGTGCGAGAGTCGCACGAGGCACTCGAGTCTGGTTTCAAATATTGCCATTCACAAATACCTTAATGTTCATCTATTTAAATTATTTAATCTACAAGATTTTAATATTATTTAAAGCTGTTACAACCTCTCCCCCAACGGAGAGACTTTTACCGAAGGGAAAAGTTCTGTAAATTTCGAAAGTTTATAAGCTCGGCTTGCTCGATTGCTTAAAGAGAAAAGGTTATTTCTCTTATAAATTTCTAAATTTTAGGCCAAAAATTTTTAAGTTTTAAACAATACTTTTACATCACATTTAAAAAGAAAGAAATGGAGAACGTTCAAATACATTAGTTGAGCATACATTAAATAATCAAATTAATTCTAAACGTGGTTACATACACTAAGAGTTACATTACTTAATTCTACTCAGAACATCTACGTTCTTGTGCAAAGATCCTTTGCGATGAATGACCTTAAAATTATAAGGTTGTAATGAGAGTGCCCAGCGCATCAATCTAGAGTTACATTTGGCGTTGGATTATAGCCAGTCCAAAGGATTATGATCAGTTTGAATCAAGAGTTCTTGCTGACCATCCAGATAAAAATGCAGTTTCTTGATAGCGTAGATGATAGCAGCGCACTCCTTTTCAGTAGTACAATAATTCTTTTCAAACTTAGTAATTTTTTGCTTATATACAAGATAGGATGTTCACGTTGTTCATCATCTAATTGGCATAGTACTATACCCATGCCATTGTCTGAGGCATCGGTTTGTATAATAAACCTTTTATCAAAATCGGGAGCATACAGAATTGGTTTCTTGCATAGCAACTCTTTTAAATTTTTAAAAGCTTTGTCACATATTTCAGACCATTGTATATTTCCTTTTTTTGTTACCCCCTTCAAAGCGTCCGTGAGGGGTGAAGCAATTTCCGAAAATCTCGGTATGTACTGGCGATAATACCCTACCAGTCCTAAGAAAGCACGTACTTCTGTTTTGGTTTTAGGTGTAGGATACTCCTTTACAGCCAGGATCTTTACTTCATCTGGGGTTCGTTGTCCTTGTCCCACAACATGGCTTAGGTATCTCACTTGATCTTGTGCAAATTTACATTTTGATGGTTTTAGTCGTAAATTTGCTTTCTGTATTCTTTCTAGAACAGAAGTTAAGTTTTTAAGGTGCTCTTCCCAATTTTCTGAGTAAATGGCAATGTCATCCAGGTATGGTACAGCGAAACCTTCGCATCCAGCCAGGACTTTAGTCATAACTTTGCTAAAAAAATATGGGGCATTTTTTAATCCAAAGGGTAAACGTAGAGGCCTGAAACTTCCAAAACTAGTTACAAATGTTGCATATCTTTGGGCTCTTTCTGTTAACGGAATTTGCCAGTAGCCTCTAGATAAATCTAATAGGGTAATATATTTTGCTTTTGCTACAGTTTCGATACGTTCTTCAATATTAGGCAAAGGATAGTATTCAGTTTTAGTAACAGCATTGAGTTTACGATAATCAAAACAAGGCCGAGGATCCTTTGATGAAGATTCTATCAAAATCATGGGAGATGTATAGTCCGATTCTCCCGGCTCTATAATTTTAAGATCGAGCATTTTCTGTATTTCCCTTTTGAGAATTTCAGTCTGTCGGGGTGACAGTCTGTATGGCTTTATTTGTATTGGTTCGTTATTTAATAGCTCAATATCGTGACAAACTAAGTTTGTTAGTCCAGGATTATTTGAAAAACAACCAGAATATTTCCGTAAAATCTTTCGTAAATCTTCTATTTGCTCGGATTTCAACTTTTTCTCGAGTTCATTCTCCTCTATGATGTCCGAAAAATTTAATATACTTGGATTGGAAGGTAAACGAGGAATGTCCATTTCTAAGTCTCCTTCCACTTCAGTTATCATATTAATCATTTCTGGTCTTTTGTAATATGGTTTAAGCATGTTAATGTGATATACTTGATTTGGCTCATTTTGTTCCTCGAAACTTACAATATAATTGGTTTCTGAAATTTTCTGCTCTATTTTTCCAGGTCCTTTCCACTGTACTTCTAGTTTATTTTGACGATTCGTTGATAAAACAAGAACTAAATCTCCTCTAGCAGATTCTCTTTTCACTTCGTTTCGATCGTACCATGTTTTCCTCCGTTGTTGAGCTTCTTTCATGTTTTCCACGGCAAGTTCTTGGCATTTCTTCATTCGATTAATAAGTTCGAAAACGTAACTGACAACATTATTACTTTCTTCAATCGGTTCTAGCCACTGCTCATAAAGTAAAGTGACTGGCGTTCGTAGGTTTTTGCCATGAACGAATTCTGCTGGTGTAAAACCAGTGCTTTCGTGTGTGACTGTTCTGAGAGCAAAAAAAACTGATGGTAGATAATTCTCCCAATCCGAAGTCGCTCCTATACATACGACTCTTAACACCCTTTTTAGCGTTCTATGGAATCGCTCAACGGGATTACTCCGCGGATGATACACAGAGCTTCTTACATGTTTAATGCCGAAACGCTCCAAAAATTCCTCTGTCAAAGCACTGACGAAAGAGGTCCCCTGATCTGTTTGGATCACTTTTGGGAAACCCATACGACTGAAAATCTGTAAGAAAGCATCAGTCACAGATGGCGAAGAAATGTCTGTCACCGCAACAGCATCTGCATATTTGGACGACATACACAGAGCTGTAATAATATTTTTTTTTCAGTCTTTGAAATAGGTAGCGGACCAACGTCATCGGCATTTATTTTAGTGAATATTTCGGAAATTACTGGTACTAATGTCATTGGAGCCTTCTTTTTGTCATTTCCTTTTCCAGTGCGCTGACAAGCATCACAGGTTCTTACAAAATCTTCAGTTTCTTTGTAACACCTCGTCCAGTAAAAATATCTAGCAAGTCTGTCTTTGGTCTTTTTGACACCCAAATGACCAGAAGTTCCTTCGTGGCACATCTTTATAATTTACGACTTGAGTTTTTCAGGTATAACGACAAAACAGCTTGTCGTTAAGCCCATTTTATCCGTCGTTTTTTTAACTAAAAGTTCTTTTTCTGTCAGACTATAGTTCTCATTTTTGCATGTACCTTCTTTAACTTCTTGGATGATTTTAGACAGTTCCTTATCAGCAAGCTGAAGTTGTGCAATTTCTTCTGAGTCAATGTTTACCAGTTTCATGAGAGTTTCATCTTCCGAATTTAGCTCCGGTAAATTATCTTCTTCTTCAAAAACATCTCTGGATGCTTTATTTTCTTCCTTCATCGGTTCCAAGATCTTCTCTTCGGCTATTTCTCTTTTCTTTTGAGCTCTAGTAGAGACAGCATTAACCTGGTGAGGACAACTATCAGGTTCCTTTCCTTGTTTATTCAACAGTGCAAAAGTTCGATTGCCTAATAAATACCTTCCTTTGTCGAGTTCATTTCTAATAATGGCAGCCTTAGTTATTACTCGTCCAAGATCGCAATTTAGTTCGATCTCAGCCAATGGTAAACAGGTTGGATTCAAATCTAATGGCTGTTGCACCCACACATTTTCACCTGTCAGCATTTCCGGCGTGATGTATTTGCGACAAACTATATCAATACTAGCACCTGAATCCCTTAATATAGGAATTTTATGACCATTTACGTAACCCGTACTAGTATAAGGTAATAGAAATTTATCCTCTGGTTTTGCACTAATTCTGTTAAGATTAGCAGGAGATTCAGTACTATTCTTAAGTTTTGGACATTGGGGTCTTAAATGTTGATAGGACCCACACTGATAGCATTGTGGCGTTTTTCGTTTTTCATATTTATCATCTGGACGTGGACTTCTAGGTCTATGAAACCAGCTTTGCGAATTAAATCCTGATGACAATTTTTTTTCAGTTTTATTTTTTTTATCTGAACTCAATTTACCTTGAGTTAGTGCATTGTATCTTTCTTTCTGCCGATCCACTACAGGTCTCTTTTGAAAGTTTCCGCAAACGTTTTCATAGGCATCAAGTTTTTCAGCTAATTTTTTCGATGAAATCATCTCTACCCATTCATCAAGAAAATGATCTCGAATTTCAGGAGGAACTCGACGTTTAAGTTGGTCAAGCACCATCAAATCTAGCAACTGATCAAAAGTCTTAACTCCTAGACTAGTCACCCATTCTTTGCAATAATTTTCTATTTCATAATTGAAACCACCCATGTGGATTCGGTACTTTTTTGATGTTTCATAAATTTCTGCCTAAACTTTTCCGGGCTTAGTTTAAACCGTCTTAACAATAAATTTTTCACGTGTTCATAGTCTTTAGCTTTATCGGAGGGTTCTCTAGCTATTAACTGGGTTACTTCGTAAGGAAGTAGTCCTAGTAAATGAGATACAAATTCTTCTTTATCAATTTTAGCCCATTCTGCTTGCCTTTCAACCAATAGCAAATATAGACTGATATCTTTTTTCTTGTCATCGAATTTCTGCATAAGGTGACGCAGCTCCGTTTTCGGCCGGATCTGTCCGGTATTTTGAGACTTTGTCTCTGCTTCAAGTCTTAATCTCTCTAATTCATACTGTTCGTTCCTTCTCCGCTCTTCTGCTTCCTCCCTCTCTTTCCGTTCTTCTATTATTGTGTCTAAAACTCCTTTGACGAAGACTTCATCATAATCTCTACTTTCAACAATTTTCTGTTTTAAATCAACTATTTTCAAATCTGCAGTCACATGAACTCCCAGTTCAGCTGCGAGATTTTGCAAATCTTCCTTACGAGCTCTTCCTAAGTAAGACATTGTTTCTACGTTTAAAATTAACGAACACTGTGTTCCTTATATTTCCTCAAAATAGCTCAAAAACGAAATATTTAAATTATATGAAGTTCATTCTCTCTACCACATTAATTGTGATTAAAATAAGAATAATAACATAGAGCAATATAAATATCTACCGTCTGCACAACTAAAATGAATATTAAATATAATATCAAATACGGTAATAAAATAAGACAATTTAATATTAACAGGAAATAATAATCTGGTATCACTAATATTATGTTCAGTGATGAACTAATAAAATAAAGCAATTCTTTATGAACAGGAAGTAATAATCTGGTATCACTAATATTATGTTCAGTGATGAACTAATAAAATAAAAATACGCACGATTATTCGATCTTGGTCGGTGCCTCCAAAATAATTAAGACTGTAATACTTCTTTGGCGAAATGAAGCAACTCCAATGATGGAACACAGCAATAACTTTTATTTAACACTCAAAAAAATGGCGACATACAAACAAGAAGAGAAAACAAATTCTATCATTTTAAAATAAATTACATTCTTCGTGCGAGAGTCGCACGAGGCACTCGAGTCTGGTTTCAAATATTGCCATTCACAAATACCTTAATGTTCATCTATTTAAATTATTTAATCTACAAGATTTTAATATTATTTAAAGCTGTTACAGGTGCAGATGCAGTGCCATAAGTAACGGTACATAATTTATATGTCTGCATCTTTGAATAACCAGATTCTCTCCAAACAATTCTTTGTAAAGGTTGATCCTCATTATCTGCTAAAATCTGGCGGTACATTTTTTCTATGTCAGCATAAAAAGCTATTTTATGTATACGAAAATTGAGCGATATTGAAAATATATCTCGTTGTAGTGTTGCACCTACCCCTAAAACAGAGTTCAAAGAAACTGAATTTTTAGGTTTACATGAACCGTCAAATACTACACGGAGTTTAGTGGTAGAGCTACTCGGTTTAACAACAGCATGATGCGGTAGATAATCTACTTGCTTATTTTCTTCAGTCTGAACAACTGGAACCATATGGTTTAAAGTTTCGTATTCTTGCATGAACTCCTTGTATTGCTTACCAAGTTCTTTATCTAAATCAAATTTTCTTTCCATGGATAGAAGACGAGAAATAGCCAAAGGTTTGGAGTCGCCTAACTCTTCAGTATTACTGAAAATTGGCAGTCGGACAACAAATCTGCCGTTTTCGTTTACTCGATAATTTTCTTTAAAATGCTTCTCACAAAACTCTTCTTCAATCGTTGACTTCTGATTTTGGAACGTTAATTCTTCTAACTCCCCAAAACGCTCAAGTGTTGCATCGACGTTATCCTCAATATGTAAACTAATGCGATTAACACTAATGGGATGCGGAGTATTCCCTTCTGTTTTAATTCTGCCCGATACAACCCAACCAAAAATAGTATTTTGCGCAATTACATTTTTATAGCCAACAATCTGTCCTGGCTGAAGCAGAGAAAAGAATCAGTCAGCTCCAATTATCATGTCTATTTGCTTCGGCGTACTGAAATTTGGATCTACAAGATTAATTGAATTCAAATAATCAAGGTCTTTGCTGTCAATCTTTACTGAAGGCAAATGCGAAGTTAACTTTTTAAGAATATATGCTTGTATTAAAACACCATTTTTTCTCAACTCAGATTTCAGAAACAAATTTACATTTACATATCCACGAGTCAAAGCTGCTTCAGAATCACCAAGTCCCTTTACGCAAATACGGGCATTTTGTCTGCGTATATTTAGTTGTCGAATAAATGATTCACTGATGAAAGAAGCTTCACTTCCACTGTCAAAAAGAATGATACATTCGTGACCTTGACCAGCAGAATCGTAAATTTTTACTGCCGCCGTTGGTAAAAATGAAGTACTCTGACCCTGAATAGAAAAACTCGAAATATTATTTTGTTCGTCTGAATTAGAAATTTGTTCATCAGATGGAGATGAATTTGACACCACTACGTTATTACTTTTAATATCTTCATGCAGTAAAGTATGGTGATTTGCTTTGCAACTAGAACACATATTCTGCGATGAACAACATTTTAATTGATGATTTCCAAAACAATTGAAGCATGATAAATTCTTCCGAATGATATTTTTCCTAGTTGTAATATCTGCACCTTTAAATTTATAACACTTGATAAAATATGAGAACCATTGCAATGCTGACATTTTAGAACAGAATGTTTATTATTATGCGAAACATTCTTCGAAACACAGCACTGATTTTTATGCGATACTCGCTTTTCAGTATTATGAGTGTTTAACATTTCAAGTGAAACACATCTTGAGTTTAAGAATTCCAAAAAACATTCTAAGGGAGGAAATTTTTCTTCACCATTTTTTTGTGACCATAAATGGCGCGTTTCCAGATCGACCTTTTCTAACAAAAAATAAATTAGCCAAACATCTCTAGACGAAGCCTTTTCGCCAAGAGATTTTAATCCACGAATAACTTCATCAGATTTATCAGATAGTTTTCTTAGATTAACAGAATCAGCGCTAGTAATTTTGGGTTGCTCAAGAAATGTTCTGACAAGCGACATTACAATTTGATTTTTTCTAACATAACGATTCATCAATTTGTCCCAAGCCTCATCGTATGTAGTTTCGGAAATCGGAATGTGCTTAATAATAGCAGCTGGTTCGTCTGTTAAAAGTCCTATCAAATATTGAAATTTCTGAATTTTCGCTAATGATTGATTGGTATGAACTGTCGCCATGTACAGATCTTTAAAATTAAGCCAATCAGTATATTTACCATTGAAACTCGGAATGTTTAAACGCGGAAGTTTAGAGCTAGCCTCAACTGCAGTGGGATTTGAAATCAAAACATTTCTGGCCGTTACGGATTCAATGGCGCATTGATACATTACTTTCGTTTCAAAATATTTAGCTTCGAATTCAGCAATTTCAGAAGCTTCTTCGGGTAAAGCAGCATCATATTGATCAAATTCCTTAAATATTTTTTCAATTCTTTCTAATTGTGTTTTTAATTCCGTTAAACTTAACTCATTACTGAAACTATTGTGAAGCCGCGTTAGGGTAGATTTCGTTTGTCTTCTTAATCTTTTAAGATCAGCTTCACTTAATTCTGTCATTATAACTATGAATAATGATTAATAAGCACAAATAACTTCAACAAGATACTTAAGCAGCAAAAAATATTTCCGGTTATCTTCTTATCGTAACGCAGACGATTCGCAGTACCAGTATGTAATGACCTCACGGATGAATAAGGCACCATAAGGAAAACGAAACCAACATTTATTAAAAATTAACGATCAAAGAATAATGGTAAAAAAATTAACGTTCAGAGAATAATGGTAAACTCGGAGCACTACCTCGCTCCTACAACATAGTTAATCTACCACCTGCCTCCTCTGAGGCTAACATGCAACTGTCGTCTCTCACACTTGTTGGGCTCTGCCAGGCAGTTGACTGGCTCACTGCAGCCAGATATATGACACCCCCCGGTAAGATTGTGCTACGCCAAAGCGAAGCCGAGTCTGAAAACTGAACCAACAAATGAGTTCACAAACTTAAATTGTATACTCCACATATCAAATTAATTCAAAATATATGAACATGTATACATGACGTAATAACATACTTTTAAATAAGTGCAATAAACATTCATATCACAACAGATGAACAGACGACTTGATACAATACCGGAGTTCTGTAATAAAACATATATGCAATACTATTTCAAAACACGATATTATAATGCAATATTAAATGGAAACCAGTAATTTGTTTTTTAAAACAGATGGAAAGTAGCTCTCGTTCAATTCCGGAACAAAAGAAAGTAACTAATGCAAAGTTTTAAAACATATTAGTTCATACTTAGTTCACACCTATTTCATTCACCAACTAGTTTTGAAATACCATCTGCATTTTTTAATTGTGCACCAGAGCAATGAGAAATATGAATATTTTAACGCTGAAGTGCCATTGCCCATCTCTGTAATTTGGCAGAATGCGGGGCCGACTTATGCAAATATAATAATGGATTATGGTCTGTGATCAGCTCTATATTCGATCCAAACACCCAATACTCGAACTTTTTTAATGACCACATAACGGCATAAGCCTTGCGTTCAATAGTTGAACAGTTCTGCTGAGTCTTCGAAAGTTTTTGACTAGCAAAGCTGATAGGATGCAAACTGCCTTTGCTGTCTCGTTGTGACAAGCAAGCACCAACACCATATGAACTAGCATCACACTGTATGGTGTAAGGTTTTCCTGGTTCTGGAGTGTATAGTTTTGGTGCTTCACACAGTCGACGTTTCAGTTCTTGAAATGCTGATCCCTCAACAGCGGTCCATGGAATTATCTCAGGAATTTTCATTTTCGTAAGCTCCGTCAATGGGCGAGCTATTTCTGCATAATTATTTATGTAATCACGATAATAATTGAATAAGCCTAATGAACTCTTTAGAGCAGTCTTCGTTTTAGGACTTTTTATAATTTCGATGGCTTGTAATTTTTCAGGATCAGGTTGATGTCTTCCAGCTCCTATTGTATGTCCTAAATACTTTATCTCCGAACGTGCAAAAAAAAAACATTTCTTTACGTTCACCGTAAACCTGAGATCACTTAATGTAGTTAGCACAGCATCTAAATGTTTGAGATGAGAATTCCAATCTGGTGAAAAGATAGCAATATCATCCATATATGCTTTGCAAAAATCCACTATGTTTTCTTCTTTCAAATATCACTTCCACAGTTTGTGCTCGAACATAAAATTTTCTTATTTTGTTTGCATGAACATGCCGCACACTCCCATCTGATAATTTAACTTTATAAGAATGAGGATTTACTCTTTCAACAACTTCACCTGGACCTGTCCACCTAGCATATAGCTTGTTGCTAGAGTATAGTATAAGTAGATATACTAGATCACCATTTTTAAATTCTTTCAAACTTTTGCGTCGGTTAAAATAATATACATAAGCATCTTGTTTTTCCGAGGCAGATAAAGAAGCGAGCTCAGATGCTTTCTCTAAATTTATCTTTAATTCTTGTAGATAATCAACTGCTGAATTACTCAGATTAAGAGGTAATTGTATTTCACCGGACCATGATGATTTTAACACAGCTAAGGGACCTCTAGCTTCACGACCGTACATAAGCATAAATGGAGATACACCGGTAGTGCAATTTGGAACTTCACGATACGCAAAAAGTAAATAAGGTATGTGCTTGTCCCAATTAACAGGATCTGTGCGAATTACATGAAGTAACATTTGTTTAAATACTCGATTCCATTTTTCCACTGAGCCGTTTGATGCTGGGTAACCAGGTGTCGAAAAACGAGGATGAGTTCCTAACCTTTTCTCGAATTCTTGAGTCAACTGTGAGGTAAAATTAGTGCCTTGATCACTACAAATTATTTCTGGAATACCGGTTCTCATAAAAATATCTAAAAGAGCATCACAAGTAGCTTTAGCGGAAAGACTTTTTAAAGGTATGACTTCTGGCCATTTTGAATGATTATCTATCAAACACAAACAATATTTATGTTTCCTTCCTGAAGGCGGTGAAATTTCACCAATAATAGCTATATTTACTGTATGAAAGGGATATGGCGCGCGAACAATAGGAGTAATCGGAATTTTATCCGATTGTCTTTCCGGACTTTTTAATTGACATCTTTCGCATGTTCTACAATAATTTTCTACATCTTTGGATATGTTCGGCCAATAAAATGAAAGCTTAATTCTTTCTTTAGTTTTACTCATACCTAAATGATTTCCGAACATGGAATCATGAGCTAATTGAAGGACTTTATTTCGATAATTCTCGGGCAAAACTAATTGTTTTATGTTTTCCCCACAAAGTTTTTCTTTATGAAATAATAATTCGTCCTGTAAAAAGAAATTATTCTTTCCTAATTTTGCGTCCTTAAAAGAATTTATTAATGTTTGGCAGTTTCTCTGAGCGACCTTAAATTTATTCGATTCCGAATAACTGTTTAGCTTTCATCATTCTGATTCGCAACTGAGCTATAAAAAAGATTTACATTTGACAGTTCAACGGCGCCAACCTCAAGTTGTTTTTGTTCATGAGTTTCCGGTTTCGTTTCAGGGAAGACTGTTCATTCATTCTCGTCTTCAAATATACGATCCCATACACCTGGTGTAATTAAACATTGAACATTGAGCTTAGCTGTCAACGCGAAAAGAGCTTCTACGCGCGAATATAGACAACTGTTTGGTTTTTTGTAATAAATGGGAATAGTTGCGAACGTTGCCTCTATGACGCCGCCAAATGCAGAACTTAGAATGATTTTACCTTTACTTTCTATTTTTAAATCAGAAATTAATGTAGTGTTCAAAATTGGTATTTCCGTACCTGAATCTTTTATAGCTTCTACTTGCTTCCCTGCAATGTAAATAGTAATCTTTTCCAAGGAATAAAAATTAAGTTTTCCGTCGAACACTCGCGTTTTTGTAAATGTTTAGAATTTACATTTGTAACAACCGCATTGTCCTTCGGTTTACTTGAAGTGTTAACTTTTGATTTGACCTGAAAATTATCGTTCTGTTTATTGGACCTCTCAAATTTATTTCGCCTGTTCGGCAATCCTTAGCCAAATGTAAACTGCTACTACACACATAACATTCTCGCGGTTTAAACGAATGTTTCTGTTCATTTACCATTGAATCTTTTTTTAGCGCTGGTGGAATATATTTAGAGTTTTTGTTGCATGAATCATGAAAATTAGTGCGTTTTTCACCTCTTATGCCATCAAAAGATTTACCTTTTGCGATGAAATAAGTGTCGCATTCCTTCGCTAGTTCTTCTGGAAGTAGCCAACTTTTACCTTGTCGAACTGCAACATGGCACGCTAAATCACTATCCAACGTTTGAAAAAGTTTGTCAGAAATTATTAAGTTAAATAAAGACTCAAAATCATTGACGTTTCTACTTTTACAATAATGGATCCAACATGATCTTAAACGAGAGGCGAACTGCAAATGAGTTTTCCCCGTCAACCTTTCAGCTTGGCGAAAATTTTCTAAACATATAATTGGTGATGGTTCATATTCCTTAATGATTAAAGATTTAATTTTTTCATAATCTTTAATATATACTAGAATATTAGAAGATTTATCACCTATCAGTTTAAGTAAAATTTCAGACTTAAACTCATTTGGTACGTTCTTATGCTTAAAAGCCCTTTCTATGTAATCTAAAAATAAGTTCCATGCTTCACTCTTTTTAGGTACAGAAATCGATAATGCCTGTACAACTTTCAAAAGATTGTCTAATGAAAGTGTATTTTCTACGTTATTACTAGATTCATTGCTACTTTCGATTTGCATTAAACGCAATTTCACAATTTCTTCTGACTTTTTCCTTTCTTAAACCGTAGTGTTAAGAAATTCAATAACAAAATCTTTATCTTTCAAATATTCTTTAGAACTTAAAAGCTTATCTTTTAATTCTACAACTTTCAAACTAGAATCGGCTTCTTCACCGAGTTCCTTCAACACCGAAATCAAATCACTTTTAACTACTCCCTGAAACATATTTAGAAGAAATTTTCCTTAAAGTTACAAAAAAAATTTCTCACCTTTTCTCAAAATCCAGTCGGCTTCGTTCGCTCTGGTTCTCGAAAGAGAGCGTGTTGTAATGACCTCACGGATGAATAAGACACCATAAGGAAAACGAAACAAATATTTATTAAAATTTAACGATGAATGAATAATGGTAAAAAATTTAACGTTCAAAGAATAATGGTAAACTCGGAGCACTATCTCGTTCCCACAACATAGTTAATCTACCACCTGCCTCCTCTGAGGCTAACATGCAACTGTCGTCTCTCACACTTGCTGGGCTCTGCCAGGCAGCTGATTGGCTCACTGCAGCCAGATACATGACACAGTACTTAAAAATTCGTTAAACACAGTTCTAAAGCATATAATAATAACACATTAAATAGCATTAAATGATTCACCTGGGGAACCAAATACTTGCCTTGAACTAAAAAGCATCAGCGTTGTATAAAAACTTTATTGCTATTCTAAAAGATGAAATATTTAAGAGAAAAATTGCCTGCAGCGCAGTGCGGCTAAGAACGCTATTCTGCTGGAGTATAAACATGAACAACTGTTGCCATTCACGCAAACTTAATAGCAAAAATAAAGCACTTTGCCAGTAACAAAATTATTGTAAAAATCATAACATAAAATTAAACAGTGAGAAAATGAAATATACAAAGAAAAAAAGGAATGCAAATATTAAATATACATCCAACACTGAGTTTATTGATGACGCGACTGAATTGATATGATTATATTTTCCAGTGAGTGAAGAATAACTGACGTTATGAATCATGAACTGTAAGACATTTAGTGTGAACAGTTTTTTAGCTAAAATGCTAAGCTTTTGTGTTTTTTCTCTAACGTTATGTAGTATGTTTAATGATTTAGCCAGGGTTTGCTAGAGTATTATGTTTAATTTTAAATGATTGATTTGTATTGTCTTGTTTATATGATAACTGCTTATATGATTATGATTATGTAAATGATTTAAGTTTGAAAAATTAATTGAATGTTACATCTTTTAAATGAATAAGATTACTGAATTTATGTTGAAGTAACTTTAATTTAAAATGATAAGAATTGGTTAATTAAGTTCGAAAATTTCATGAATGTTATTTTATTTTGCTTCAAGAAATGTTTATATGTGTAGATTTGACAGGTCATTGAAAGACGCAATCAAATATTCTAGAAGGGAGGTGTAATGCCGTGATGACCAAGCATGCGCAGTTTAGCATAACGGCCTGCAACGCTTCTCTCTCATGTGGTTTACTAGAGAAGAGTAGTTGGTTAGTAGCGAAGTAACAAAGGTAACCCGCTGTATGCCAGCGTGATGATAAACGTGGTTTTATTTTGGTGTTAATGGTTTGTTCGTGTGTTAATAAAGTTTTTGTGCCGTTAAAATGACTGGTTTATGTAATGCCCACATTTAGTGCACGTTAAGGAAACGCATATCCATAACTCGCCCAGAAAACAGAATATGACAACCTGAAAAAATAGAAATTTATATTTAGAGCGTAAAATTATGTATGTGCAACAGCAAAATCAGTTTAAAATATTTAAATAACAAGGAAAATATTTATGTAAATGCAACAGTGTACTCAATCACTGCAAAACAGACGCAAACGTATCATTTTATCCTCCGTTTTGAACCTATGTGCTCATAAACGCATTAGTGTATTTTATGTCTATATATGACCACCAGAGTATACTCCGTACGTATATTAGAGTATCATCAAGATTAATGTTTAATTATTAGTGTAGAATGTTTATGTAAACGCTACAGTGTAAAATATATGTTTTGTATTTGTATAGCTGACATATCCGCGCATTACAGACACCTGGGTAATTTATGCTTTTTATTGTGCATCAGGGTGGAATTTATATTTTTCAGAGTAAAATCAGTATGAAATATCTAAATATCAGTTTAAAATGTTTAACTATCTATGTAAATATATCAGTGCAAAATTTCCAACTATCGGGGTACTTCAATATAATAGCATTATAAGCGTACAATATCAGTGTAACTGCATCTTGTATTTTATATGAAACTGTTTTTTTATACCTTGCCCTGTTATGAAAGAGCAGTGGCGCTGCGATCACGAAAGCTGGAGGCAGTGTCTAAACATAGCTCCGAAATTTTTTAAATAAGTGTTTTAGTAAACGTTTTCAACTCTCTGAAAAAGTTTAATGTACTTTTCCTATGCAATGTCTCATTCATCAAATTGAAAAAGGAAACTTCGCTTCTTCGAAACTTCAGGTGTTTTGTTAGCTGTTCACTATCAACACGAGAAATCCAAAAGAGGCCCTGACACGGAATATTCAGATAAGTAACATTTTGTTCTCTATACAATATCTGTTGCTCTATCACTAGAGTGCCATTAAATTTCTTTATTTATTATTTTTCATAAGATTCTAGCATTATGCAATAGTTGGTAATAGTAGCAGGTCATGTGATTCTTTTCTTCGTAACTATCCCGTAGAGACGCCACATTCCTTATCAGTAGTCCGTTCTTATCAGCAACTCACACCCTTCGGAGCCGCCCCCCCCCTTTTCGTGCCTAGGAATTTCTTGAGAGGGAAAAATGAGAATCTCTTGACCATCGATGAGTATAGATTGTGATTTTTGTAACTAAGATACCCGACTTTTTTTTTTCAGGTCTCATACTTAGAATTATGAGCAAATAAAAATACAGTGTGACGGAATTTGTTAAACTTGTATTATAATAAATTAAAACGGTTAAAATAATAAATTAATTTTATATTTAACTAATATTTAAGAAAAATAAACTGTATAATTTATTTTTGCTGAAATGCTCTCACACTGTGTATGGATTTATGATTTTGTGAATTACTGTTTTTCTGAAATATACATGAATTTTTTGGGAACGGTAATATTTAATGTTACTTTAGTTAAAATATTATGTACATCTCTGTGATGATATATGTCTTTTCTAGTTAGGTCTCAAGATAAGGGTATTCACATTACCATGTAGGAATTCATTCATTTATTTATTTTTTTTAACTTAGCTAAAGTTTGCTTCTTAAAGACACTAATTTTTGCAGATGAACGCCTTAACCACACTCATGGACACAATCGTATTTTAGGATATTTTCTACTTCTTTTCCTTTTCTTTCTGTAGGCCTTTTTTTTCCCCCTCTGTTATTTTTGGCCCATTTATTTTAAATTTTATTTTGTCCCATCTTTTCTTTCTGGCCTTTTGCACTCGTAAAAAATGTACGAAGTTCCTTTTTACTCTCCTCAAATACGAAATTGTCCCTCTTTCTATATCCGCGATTCAATTCACCTATAGATGGCGCTTTCACACATTAGTATGGCGGATAAAACTCGGTATTTTGATTTGTGATCTGACTTCGTACATTCAAAAATGGAGTTACTTAGCTCTTCCGAAATGTTTGATTTTGTTCAAGGAGGCGTAAATTCTCGCTGTATTACTGAAGCAGAGAGCATTTTAAAAAGCTGATCATTTGGTAATGCACGGAATTTTACTTGAAATCCAAAGTACAAGTTTTGGCTTTCTATTTAAGGATAAGTCCTTTAGCGTCCTGATCGCATGAAATCGAAGGACATTTCATTGTTCAAAAAGGACAAATAAAAATTTAAAAAAAAAAAATTCTTGTTCATGTAAAGGAGGAACTGCTGGCTGTTGTAGGAAATTGTGTCGCTGTTTTATTGTATTGTGACAGGTAGCTGATTTTAACGTTCACTGATTGTAAACAAATGATTTCATATGTGTTTTACTTGGGATTTCTAGAAAATCTGTGCAGTCAAAAGTGTCTTTTTTTTCCCATAAAAATGATATTGAATCATTATATGTATACTAAAAATATATTGATCTATTATATGCATCTATTGAATTTATTATACACATGATAGCACTAATCATCAAATGCAATTTTGAGAATATCAACAAGCAAAGCACTTAAAAATGAAAAAAGGACACTTGTTATAGAACTATTAATATTCTGTATGTATTATAGAAAATACATGCAATGAATAATACCATGACCAAACATTTCAAAAGAAAAAGAAAAGCAGATTAAGTATTACCTACCTCAGTACTTGAGAAAGCAATTGTGGCATATAACATGCAGTTAACTTTTGATTACATGATATTACAAGCATTTTCTTTAGTTTTGTCCTACAAGTGGTTTAAACAACTCAATACTGGTAGTTTAATCTCAGCTCAAATCCTGGTGAACAAGCTGGCTGTGCAGTTTTTATTTTTTTGCATGTGTTTTGTGAATACGAACCAGTTTTCCCTATAAAGTTCTTCATAAAAGCATTCTTCTTCAGGCTGATAACCAATGTGCTTAGCCATATTCAAATAGCCTAATCTAACCTTACCTTTTCTTTAGATTATATATTCACATGTTATATCTTTATCTGTTAAAATTTGTTCATAACAGGATCACCAGGCTTCTACCAATCTGGCAGGAGCATACTCAAAACATGTCAAAACCATGTGATTTATAACAAAATCGATCATGTTGTCCTTGCAAACCTTTATAAATGTTCCAAATTTTCTTAATAATCTTATTATTTAGAAATGTGTTTATTGTTGTTTTTATATGAACAAAAGCATTTAAATATATCAATTTTAAAAATAATGGAAGTGTTCTTTTAATCAGTTTTGCTTTTCTAATGCTGTTTTTAATTAATAACTTTATATCTGAGCCAAAAATTCAAGAATAAGTCTATTAAAAAGGTCTGTGTTATAAGTCTATTAATTAATTACATTGTATGAACTTCAACATCTTTGAATATGAAACATTGTATATGAAAACACCGAGTCCATTCCAATCTAATAGAAGAATAAATTATACTTACGAATTCACAGTACGAGCTTCTCTGTATTATATTACACAAAGATTAGAAACCAAGTCTCCACATAGGAAATCTTACACTGATATGATGGTCTTGTATTGAAACAGAATTGTAGCAACAAAGATGATATGAATTACATTATGCCAAAGAATTATTTCATCTTAAATAAATTATACCATTTAGTTTAACCAAAGACTCACAAAACAAAATTTCAGATTTGGGTTAATCTTTGGATTATGGTAACTTAACGATTTTTTGGCTAAAATTTGGCGACCAACCCTGCTACAGCAACCTGCTACTTTTTGTTCGGACGCCATTTTGTTTTCAAGAAGTAAAGGCATGTTTTTTTTTTTTTACTCAACATTTCCAACATTTTTTTCCAACAATCTGCTAGCCGAATTACGCTTATGCTAGAACTTTTATGGAATAAAAGTGCTTAATCATGACGAAGATTAGATGCGAAATTGGGACAAAGGGCAGAATCGCCCACTGCTTGTTGCGTTTTTACAAATTGCACATACACGGTATCATCCATGTACACGTCGACCTATTTTCACTTAAAAAAAACATCCTAGAATTGCACAAAAATGGCATTGTGCACACTCTTGACTGTATCCATGTACACTGCTAGTAACCTTTTTTAGTAAGTCCTAGCTAGTAACCTTTATCGCCTTACCAAAATGTCGCAAAACTACCTGTTACCATATTCCAAAGATTAGCCCTGATTTGTTGTAAAATTGGTGTCATGTTTTCCCTATGCTATAATAACTCCACACATTATCTACATATTTTCTTGTCAGTCAAGAAGATTGATTTAAATATAGTCCTTTCAAAAATTATTGTAACAGATATTTCTTTTTAAGTTACATGATCAACAGAAACTATAGAGATATAGCATATAAAAAAACCTATTAAAAAATTATTTGTGGAAATTTGGAAGGAACAGATGCTATTTATTTGGTTAGATAATCAACAGATAAAAGTGGTTTATTAAGGATTTCTCAGTGTAATATGAAACCACCGAGAATTTATGAGTACGTTTTGATATCATGCTTATCCATTATTGGAGCTAATGTACATTGTTATCAGTTTTTGTTAGCCAAAAATGGTCTAAAGTAGAGTAAAAATATTAGGAGTTTGACGATAATCATCAGTATACCATAATGTATTTGCATAGGAATATAATACCCAACAGCCAAAAATAAATTAAACTTATCAAATGAATTTTAGTATGCCATAATGGTTTCATGGGAAAATATAACATACCTCTTAAACAACTACAATCATTATATACAACAGCCATTTCATTATAAAAAAGGCATAAATTATATTAATCAGATAAAATTTTTTCTAAGAGCTTCACTATCTGGTTATAATTCTTAAGCAAACAAGAAGCCATTTCCAATACCATAATATAATTTTCATAAGAACTATCCCATTCCATCGCAGAATATTAAAAGCGTTTTGGTAGAAACAAGAAATTTTATGGTAATTTTCCAACCATATTCTAATATTCAGATTGTAGATTTTAAAATTTTATCATTTAAAAAGTACAATTTCATAGAATGCAAATTTTGGTACTTTTCCGTTTCGCCAGCGCAAATCTCGCCAAGCAGACTTTATTAGCGACAACACACAGTATACACATAAAAATATAGACAAATATTAGTTCTAAGAATTTTTTATTTTAAAGGTATAAACATTTAAATGTCATTTAAAATTTTGTAAAAAAGCCAATAAATTTTCAAAAAGACATTAATTTAAGAATTTACTATGCTTTCATGGTAAAACATCCTGATTCGCCGGTTCACATCACGTGACCCCAAGTGATCTCATTTCATGTAAAGTACACTACAAAAATTCAATTCTCTCAGTAATTATCTACATTAATTTCAAGTTAAATCTTAATTTGAAATACAAGTTTAAATGCAAGAATTATTTCAGTTTGTACGATTTCAATAGCTTAATCAGAAATTATGTAAAACCACAGTGCTTTACTTTGCTAGTGCATACTGATTAGAATTAATGAATTTAACCTTTGACTTTGCCTTTTCTATATTTTTGCCATCGGGTTAGAGGTATGATAGCATCCTAATTCACATAATTACCGCCCGTGAAGACCACCAGCGGCCGAGCGGTTATGCCGCTGAACACTGGTAGTTCGGTCCGAGTTTCGAATCCTGCGAACGGGCTGGCTGCATGGGTGTTTTCGTGGTTTTCCCCATGTGTAACTTGTATACGAGCCAGTTTCCCTTATAAAGTCCTCCACAAAGGCATATAGCCTCCAACTAAATTCTTAGAATGAAGATCTTCATTTTTTTGAGATAAAATGTTTGTCATTTTTTGATTATTAACTTCTTAAAATAAAGTTTCACTACATTTAAAAAATATTTTATATAATTTTGTTACAAATATATTATAGATCTTATTATTAAAGTCTCATTCAGAAAGTTTACTTTTAATTAATGGATAGAGCCCTATTTCAATGAAAATCATAAGTGTACGAACACTTTGGGAACCACTGTAGTTCTATTAGAAACTACAACAAATAGATTATAGATCTTATTATTAAAGTCTCATTCAGAAAGTTTACTTTTAATTAATGGATAGAGCCCTATTTCAATGAAAATCATAAGTGTACGAACACTTTGGGAACCACTGTAGTTCTATTAGAAACTCGAAATATATATTGTGATATATTCTAAAAGCAAAATCATATAAAACATAATGATATAAATTAAATGTATATAACAAATATATAAAGCTCTATAATGAATAATGATCATAACCGTATAATAAATGTGAACACACGTTATATCACGGTAAATAACACTGCTGTGAAATGAAGAATATTTCATTAGAAATTTACCTTTTATATATATTTGATAACAAAATGTTATGAAAACAGGTTATGCAACTTAAGAAACAAGTTATATGAAATGCCCGTTAAGTTACTGCAATATCATGACACCGTAAATAAGCATATCATAAGACATATTACCAAGATAAATATAATTTGTTACTTCTTTTACATCAATAATAAGTTTTTCTTTAAAAATTTTAGCACTAAATGCCAAAACAAATTTATTATCGGTGCCTTTGATGCAAGGTCACACGAAGATAAACTTGATTTAGCAAATTTCTGAAAACATTAAAATCAAAGTGTTAAATTACAGCAACATCTATTAAACTATTGAAGCAATTGCCTGGTAAATTTTAACTTTTATATAAAAACTAAATTAAATTACAAATAAGTGACTAAGCTTGTACAGTATTCATGTTCATACATTGGAAATAAATTGCACTTAAATGAAAGAGCTGGAAATATAGTCTGCATGATGCATAAAATATGATCAAATCTATTTGTTAAATATTTGAATGAATGCTTACTTTCAGGGATGTAGCTAGAGAGGGACAGTTTTATATATCACTAGCGGGCAAGCCCGCTACATGAGGGAAGGGATGCTTTCGTGGAGCGCCCGCTTTATTCACGTTAGATCACTTGATTTACGTATGCAATCACAAGATATATGCTAGCTCGCATGATTGCTAGCGGGTAAGCCCACCATTTGAGCGGCCTGAAGCCTGCTTTCATTAGCCTTTATTCGAAAGCTGGACCGAACTACCAGTGAAGCGCGCTTTCATTCGACGGGATTTAAAATTTGAAGCAAACTACCAGTGTTCAGCGATTTTTTTCCTGGGCTGCGCCCGCTGTATTCACATATGCATCCACAATTTCTGGACAGTACGCCGGGATTCGAAAGTTGGACCGAACTACCAGTATTCAGCGATTTTACCCGGGCTGCACCCACTTTATTGACGTTATGCATTCACAAGATACTGCCAACATGTTACACATGCGGAAAATCACGAAAACACCTATGCAGTCAGCCCGCTTGCTGGGATTCGAAAATGGACCGAACTACCAGAGTTAGTGCTTTATTCACGTATGCATACAGAAGATATTGCTTAAACGATACACATGTGTAAAATCAAAAAAACACCCATGGAGTCAGCCCGTTCGCCGGGATCGAAAGTTGGACCGAACTACCAGTGTTCATCAGTTTTGCACGAATATGCATCCAAAAGACACTGCATACATGATACACATGCAGATTTTTATATATCATTCTAAAAAATAACTGAAGATTGATTTGCAACATTTTGTATAAATAAAGATATTTTTACCAAAGAATTAATATTATTTTCAGACTTTTTACTGTCGCACGAAATGTAGAAGCTGGACAATTTGAATATTTCATCTAGCCTCTTCATTTAATGATTTAATGTATTTTACTCCTCCGAAATATTTTAATGACAAATTTATTCATTCATTTACAATGTTTATCAGATAATATCAAATCAATATGTATATCTGGTGTCACCAAAGGTTTTATTATCTTTAGCATTTTTTATATGTACTATAATTTTCTTAGTAAAAGTGCTGTATGCAAACAATTACATACTGGCAATGAAAATTTTGAAATTGTGCCAGTAAAAAAAAAAAAAAAAAAAAAAATCGCTAAATCTTCTTAGCACTGATGAGGCATCCAATATGCATATATTTTCGATGAGGCTTATAGTTACAGGTATCAACACTGCATAGAATCGACACCAATTCTAGTTACGAACATATAAGCAACACGATAAAATCAAATTTTTAGAATGACAAGAGGTAAGAGACAATAGGTAAGAGAATTAATGCATATTTGCCCCAGAAATACAATTAAGATAGAATATGTTTGAGATAATAAATATGGTTGCATCTTTAAATAACTATGCAAAATCTTATTTCTTTCAATTAAAAGGCTGTGTATTCATGTATTATTCTTATTCTACTAAATGTTCTACACATTCTTATTCTACTAAATAAAAGCTTGTTATAAATAAAACAGGAATACATAAACAATCTAATAACTTACTGAACTGATCCAAATCCACTGTCCTTGCTTTTATTTGCTAACCTGTATATCTGTATACACATGTCTGAGTACGCTGTTTAATTTACTCCAAAGTTATTTAGTTATATGCAATCATATTTTGAATAATGGCTGAGAAATGAAATTACTTAAAAGTCTCTCCCCTATCAATATTTATCACTGAACAAATACTTGGGTGTTTTACATTACAGAACAACAGATTTTCTCGAAAAAGATACATGTGCCCGTTTGATACTTCAAGTGAGAAAAAATACTTTCATCATTAGCTAATTTTCACCATGGATAAATTTTTTTAAGCTACTTTAAAAAAATTTTATTACTAATACTTACTTCAAAACGAATACTGCTATAAAAGATAAGAAAAAACATTTAACTGTGCTCAGCGAGTAACAATGGTATGTATATCATTTTATAAGAAATTGTTTGGTGCATGCTATTCTATAGTGGAAAAGATTTGATATCTGTAATACTTTTTATACTATTACTCATACTAGATCATCATACCTATTTTCTGAACTGGAAATTTTTTATGCTAACTATCCTGAACCACTGTAAACAGTTCTAAATAGTTTAACAGGAAATGACTCACACACAGAAATTTCAACATTACTAGAATATGAAATTCAAAGTTCATCATTAACGTTAAAATAATTAACTTTTACTTTTATATGTGTCATTCTATAAATTTTCATTTAAATCATTGCTAACATAAACTGAAACACAATTTAAATTTCTGCAAGTAAAATATGCATGAAAGCATAATTGTATATGTATATGTATATCAATAATTTTTAAGAGATTAATGAGCTATAATGGTTTATACTTCAATACACTAATATGCATGTTTAATTTCGAAGAATACACATATACGTTTATATGTATGATACACGAGAAAGAAATTTTGCATATATAAAGAAAACTTTTCTTACGAGAAAAAATGTAATTTTTTTTTTTTTTTTTTTTTTTTTTTTTTAAATGCTTAGAACGCACGTTCATATAATGTCCCACTTTCTTTCCAATTCGAAATACGCGAATCCACCCTCTTCGTTTTGCTATCTCGTTCGATATTTTTCGAACCAAGAATGCGATAGAAGCATAACTCAGGTTCCTTGCAAGCTCGTGATTTACACTGATATACACAACAAAACATGCGGTCTGTACTTCTTTTTAAGCTATACATATGCCCACAACAATAAAAAATAAAACGTTTAATTACTTTTCGATCACAACACGCTTCACAAACTAGGTAGCATTGTCAAAAGTAAATACCGAGCTTTAATGTTTCCACCTTTTAGCCACTAGATGGCGTATCAGAGCGCTGGAATCGCGGATACCTTTCCTTCGCACCTATGCTTGATTTTTCGCTCATCCGTGCAGAAAGACTTAGCGGGTGCAAAACAAGACATCTGTCTACTTTGTCTGTCCTTTTTCTGTTATAGCTGTCTACAGTAAAAAGTTCCTTTTAAACGTCCGACGCCGAGCCCCTTGGCGCCATGGAATTCTGTCGTTGTACAGATGTGGATTTCGGAAGATACTCGAGTAGTACTTGTAAGCCGGCCGTGTTTTCGGAGTCGCTCTCTGCTGTCACCCGTATAGTAATATTGTAAATACATTATATAAATACTGTATTCTATTTCTTTAATTTTCTGCGGGCAGGGGGGTATTCGTTTGGCCGCCCCTGCTTTGGGGGTAAGTTAATACTGACATAAATAAAATCTTACATAATATTAATTCAGGGGAAAAAACTGACTTCAAGTATTTTGCAAGACATTTCTTGAATTTTTTTCCAAAAACTAAGTTTGCCCTTAAAGAGGCTAGGATATGAAACTCTAGCTACACTCATTTTTATTTCTTAACTGAGTCTATAAGGATGGATTTTCAAATGAAATAGCGTACGATGAATTATTGTTACAATTCCTAACCAATACAATGAATTAATGTTACAATCCCTAACCACCCGTTTTTCCGTATCTTCTTGTGGTAAATAATTTTACAAATTACTAAATTGTAGTTTCAAGACATTTGTAGTATATTTCTTTTAATAATACTGCGTTGTCTCTTCTTGCCTCAGTGAATTTCATAACAAATTTAAGCTCCCATTTCTCATAAGGTTGATTTGTACAAACACTTCCAAACAAAGCAGGAATTATAGGATAAATATGAGAGTTTACTTTGGTACATAAGTGTTAATGCATATCGAAATCTAGTGTGTGCCTTTGAAAATTAAAAATGATGTCTTCTTCTTGCTCGAAAATGTTTCAAAAATAATATAACTTAAAAAAAAAGTTCCTTAAAAACATATTTAGTAAATAACTGTTTCTTACATTGCAAAGATATTTCCAAATGCTTTTTAGTTATATATGCACATGGGATTTTTCTATAGCACTGTTGCACAAATTGATTCAATCATTATCGAAGCTGAGAAACATTTTCATATATCATTTCAGAACTATAATTAAATATTTTGTTAACACAAGAACAGCCAAGTTTAATAGAATGAACTTAAAAGCTACAGCATGCACAGGGTTATGAAATATTAACTCATTCTTCAGAATTTCAGATCAAGAAGAATTTGAAAGTGGTAAAATGAAAGTCAGCAAATTCCATAGGAATCAGATGTCAAAACTGAATATTTAATAATAGACAATAAACAGAGACATATTAGAACAAGCGTATCTGAAACATTTGCATGGACCCATGAGCAACAAAAAAAGGTAGTAATATAATAAAGAAATAATCTTTGCACAATTTTTTGATTTTTTATACATGAAAAGTTACTTATTGGGTGCAAGTTGATGGTTTTCACACCTTTATTCCAGAAAGATACCCAAACTGTCAATATTTATTATAAATTGGTACAACATTATCAATATAGTCAAACAAAACATTTCTTAAAATACAAATTTGAATTAAATAAGCAACGAATAAAAAAAATTAAATACATGCTTCTTCAAATCTTTCCGTTATTCTTTTGCAATTTTCTCCTCCTCAAGGACAAAGCTATCTGTTTTTGCATAAAAAAATGGTGGAACTGGGTTCGTGCAACACTCGACTATGGAGGAAAAGAATTTCCTCGTTGTTTCATTTAGAAAATTTTCAGCAAAATTTTGTGTTCTTGCAGAAATTTTACACCAGTATTTTCCATTGCTTGCAAATGCTACAAGGCCATAGTTTAAGACTAAGTTTAAGGCAAAAAAAACTGTTCGACTTTGAAATCCAACAAAAACGAAAAGCACAAAATGGCAGAATTGCTTAACTGAAGGATTATTATACCCATGGTTGCTGGACGAATGATTATGCACTACCACAGAAAGGAAAAAAAAAAAAAAACGTCAAGAAATTTTGACTTTGTTCAAAGACACTACAAGCTGCATAGTGGCTGCATTGGCCCATCAAACACATAGTCCAAAATTAACATTTTAAATATATGACACTGAACACATAAGCTTACTGAAATCTAAATTCTAAGCATTCTCAACATTAAAAAAGCAGTTCCAGAAGTTAACAAGGAAGATAGAACTACTTAAATCCTAGAATACCAAAGTTATCACAAAACAAGATATTTCACATTCCATACTTTTTACAAAAATGCAGTGAAAAGTGGATTACAGTGAAAAATGTAAATAAAATTTCCAGTCAAATGAAAATATTCAACATTTCAAGCATTTCATGACATTACCTGAATGGGAGGAATGTGACATGAATACAATTTCTTGATTTCAAACATTATAAGCAGTCATTACCTTTTCACAGTTCGAACACGCCGTTTTAAATCTTTCATTACTAATTAAATACCAAGAATAAGAATTGTTTTAAATCAGAAATACTTTAATCAGCCTGCATATGTGATATGAAATACTAATACATATCGCACAGAAAACACATGTAGTGGAATATACTAATGGCATGATTTCGAGGAACAAATTTCATGAAAAATAAGTCTGTTGTATTTCGCACTAACATGATGATAAAAGAACTTCTGAATTATCTCTCAAACATGAAGTTTTAATCTTGTGGAAAGAAACAAATGATTTATTAAGAATTGATATGAAAAGACAAGTTAAATACACCTCATAGAAAGACATTTCTTTATAGCATGGTCAAGTCATTACTACACAGATGAGTAAACTTTCTTGTTAATCTAGCTTTTTAACAAAAGACACTAGCCTTCTATTATTTGTAGGCATCCACGTTTCAATTTTTATAACATTTAAGCAATTTCTTACATATGTACATCATGGAGTTTCTCTCCTTGTGAATAAGTATATGGTTGTTTAAAAGATGTTTGTGAGTTAAGGACTCCTTACATATATTACACACATAAATTTTCTCTCAGGTGTGGATAAGTGCATGTTTGTTTAAACTACATTTGTCAGCAAGTAACTTATTTCATATCTCACACTCATGAGGTGTCTCTCCTGTGTGAATTAGCATATATCTGTTTAAATTCTCTTTTAGAGTAAATCACTTGTTACATACCTTCTTTTAGAGTAAATGACTTGTTGCATACCTCACACACATGAGGTCTATCTCCTATGTGATTAAGCATATGTCTCTTTAAATTTCCTTTTTGAGTAAGTGACTTGTTACATAACTAACACACAAAACATTTCTTTCTTGTGTCAATAAGTATATGTCTTTTTAAATCACCTTTTACAGTAAATGACCTGTTACATTCCTCACGTGCATAAAGTTTCTCTCCCGTGGGAATAAGCATATGGGTTTTTAAATGATCAGTTTGAGCAAACGATTTGTTACATACATCAGACACATAAGGTTTCTCTCCTGTGTGAATACGCATATGGGTTTTTAAATGACTTATTACATATCTCACACACATGAGGTTTTTCTCCTGTGTAACTAAGCAGATGGCTTTTTTAACGTTCCCTTTTCAGTAAATGTCTGATTACATATCTCACATATATGAGGTTTCTCGCATTTATGAATAAGTATATGATTGTTTAAATAACTAGTTGGAACAAATGACTTGTTACATACCTCACACACATGAGGTTTTTTTCCTGTGTGATTAAGTATATGCATATTTAAAATGTCCTTCCATCTAAATGAACTCTTACATGCCTTACAAATCAATTTTTTTCTGCTGTACGTATATGAAGATGTTTCTCTAATGAACCATATCATATCTCGCTCACATGGAAGCGGTGTAGCACCAGGTTGCCTGGGTCAAGGACGCTACCCCTTGTTGAACATGTAGGTTGTTTCGAATCTTGTCATGAGTAACTAACATAATTTTTTTAAAATTATTATGTTATGATTTTTAGTAAAAGGAGAGTAGATAACTGGTAATTCTAGAACAAATAAAGTGTGCGCAGAGTTCCAAGACCCAAAAATGCCATCTGGGAAAGCTGAAAAGGGGAACAAGCTGGCTTTAACCCGAGTCTAGAGATGCATATAACATACACATACTTAAGAGGTTAGCATAAATATATTTCAGTTGTTCAATTGCCTAATTCATCATGAAGGTTTTGATTTCGAACGTACCAGGCCAAGTTGGTGATCTGTCTTAGGGCACAATTTTGTGCCTGCTGGATCTTTTTCCTATATGATTTACATTAATATGCATAGTATAAGACGCAATACAGTTTTATAAATAAGCAACTTGTTATCTATTGAAAGTACACTGTTTCAAGAAATTAAGGAGTTATGTGTGGGTGCCATGAGAGAGTTTTACTGAGGATCACCCCAAGATGAACCATACCATACTGCAAAGGATATTTTTATTCTTACTTTCGAGAAATTATGTGCCGATGGCAGTATACAGATTCCAGTTCAAATAATTTTAAACCGTTTTTGGATGCTGTTAATGAATTTCGCACAAAACAATCCAAAGACACAAAGGTAAGTCGATATTTCTTTGCCGTACTGCACAGATTAGATAACCTGTATATTCGTGCTTTATTTTGATTTAAAATACAGTTTATTTAGATTATACTTTTTTGTTTTAGCTATGTTTTGGATGACATTTTACTTGAGAGGGCACTGCACAGAAACAGGAATAGCACCAAAAAAAAAAAAAAAATCGCAACTTTCGTTAAGTTGGGCCCCGAAATAAGTTTTTTCTATCAACACAAAAACGAAACAACTTACAGTGAAAAATATGCTTAATAAAGTGAACAAATAAATATAAAGCTTTGTTTTTTTGTAAATTTTTATACCATTTAGATTATAAATGCTTTATTATTTGATAAGTCATTATTTCACACTTTTAATTTTATAATTCCCAACTGCCCTCTTACTAGATTTAGGAAGATGTTCTAACATTCGAAAAAATTCCAAATGCGGAATCGCACAAGTCCCAACATCACACTTTGTACTGCATTTACAGCAAATAGTGAAGACAATTTTCACAATACTTTTGAAAAATGCCATATGAAATACTTCAAATAAATCTTGTCTGTATGCCTTACTTAGTAAAAAAAAAAGAAAGAGAAAAAAACTAGTAACTCCATTACACATCCATTTCTTGGCTCTAGTGTACATTTGGTTCTCTTTCAATTGGCGAGAAATTTTGATTAATTTTGGCGATAAAACCCCCATTCTGGTCACCATGATAGTTTTAACTTTTAGCTTCCTAACTTTATTTAAGTGAAAATAGATTGATGCGCACATGGAAAGTTAAGGAAGTGCGCAATGCCTAGTTTGTACGATTCTCTGATTTTTTTAAAGTGAAAATAGATTGATGTGTATATGGACATACTGTTTGTGCAATTCTTTGACTTGTTATTTTGGTTTCATGTAGCGGCAATCTTGAAAGTGTGCTTTTCTGCTGCCGATATTGGCATCATAAAAAAATCACAAAAAAAAAAAAAAAAAAAAAAAAAAAAAAAAAAAAAAAAAAGGTGTACACAATTGTAAACTTTTACCCCATTTTTCTTGTATTGTCATTGTTTTCTTTGACTGTTACGCACAATTTGCACATTATATCACAATCCTCATTGACTTCCTACACATCATTTATTCTTCACTAATTTATTATTATTTTGCATGATTTCAACATTATCTTTTTCCATAGTGAAGCTGTAAAAAAGTTGTCCATATTCTAAAAATCTAACAGATCACTCATTTGAATACTTGTACATGAAATTAAACATAATATGCAAGACTCACTGTAGGAAATTTTAAGTATGATTGTTTTCTGACAATGTACTATTCTTAACGGTTTTGTTTTCGGAAAAATGGCCAGAGAAATCTAATAAAAGGCAAATGAAGCATTGCTGTATGTATACAAGTATTTGTAACTGTTTTACAAATACAGAATTGATTCAAAACAATTTCCATAAATAGCATTTATTTTTATGTTAATATTTAATTATATATTGTTTTGCTTTTCTTCCTAACATAAATTTACACGTACAGTAGAATGTCCAAAAT
The DNA here is from genome assembly GCF_044657685.1 of Stegodyphus dumicola. NCBI lineage: Eukaryota > Metazoa > Arthropoda > Arachnida > Araneae > Eresidae > Stegodyphus > Stegodyphus dumicola. The sequence continues at coordinate 13,082,687 of NC_140778.1, read as the reverse complement.
CCAGACTCATCGGGTCTGCAGCAATTCCAAATTTGGAATTTTTCCAGATATTAGATTAATTTAAATCTGATGAGATGGCATGCAAAAATTATACAATTAAAAATATGAAATCGTGATTTATAAAATAATGAAGTATTTATGATGTAAAGGGTATCAAAATTTACCAAAAAAGCTTAATATTTATTTGTTTACCTTATTAGACACTTCTTTCAATGTAAGTTACTTCATTTTTTGTGCTAATACATTCTCTTTAATTCTATAGACAGACGGACATATCTCCTGTTTAGTTACATTGTTGAAGTCCTGTAGCTGCTATTTCAAAAATTCCGACTAACTTGCCAATTGAAATTTTCTCGTTTTCAGTAACTTCTCTGTCGCTTTCTTCACTTCTGGTATTTTGGTGATTTAGAACCATACTACAGATTTTGCCATTCATTAATTGATTCATGATTGAGAAGGATTGTTATCACAAAGAAAAACTTCTTTCTTATCATCTTCATTTATTTCCGCTTTTCCACATTTCTTTACAAAATCTGTTAATTGAAATATTTCACCTTTGTTTGCGATATCCGAAAACCTTTACAATTAGCAGCTATGAAGATCAAAGTTAGCTGTCCTTCACATTACATACTTGGATATGCAATCATGAGCTTGATAACAAACAAGTTTTTCTGTTAAATTTTATCTTGCTTCTATCACACACTGAGACAATTAAGCCTGAATTGTATTACTTTAGTTATTTATTATATACTTATGTCTACTTTTTGCACATGCTTAAGGCTTATCAAAGTTCTGAATAAATAAATTCCTACATAAACAGGCCATATTCCCATATATACATATACCTTATTGAGGGTTCGCGCTAGCTATCTTACCACGTGATGCAGTCTCTGTGGGTCCTAAATTCTGCGACTCGATGCCGCAGGTTTTGGATTTACATGAACAACAAATCCATTATTCTTAATTTAAATAGTCCTAAATGTAATCTTTGGGTCTATGAGTATTATCAACAAAATCTATTTTTAGCATATAGAAAGAATTTTTGGTAAATTTTTCACCGTCAACATTTTTTAGCTCATTTAATTTAATATGTAATAATCGCCACGCATAATGTCAACATAAAAGGTTATCACACTCATTTATTATTCAATTGTGTGTGTGATTATGGCAAAACCTCGAGGGCTATCTGCCTAATAGGGGAAGTGCCTTTGTGGAGGACTTTCTAAGGGAAACTGCTCATTTATCATTCAATTAATAACACAAAAAAATGCTTAGGCATCGCTACATGAGTCATTACTCAAGTTGTCATGTTTTGGTTGGCATCAGATCAACGATGTATCTAGGTGGAATGTTTAGGTTCGAGATGTAAGCCAAGTTGCTGCGTAGCATACAAATTTACGCTAAAATGATTGCTTCTTTAATATCAAGGTATTTTATTTAGTGTCGAAGTGAAAATAAGAATTGCGACTCTCCAGATGTTTTATTATGTGCGGAGGGGGAAATTAAATGCACGTGCGTAAAGCCTACAAGTAAATGTTGTTGGTAATTTTGAGGTCCGGATTTCGGACTCTGAACTGTATTAAACATTATGTTTAACAAGGCAAATTTCATTTACATACACTTAATATTCTTTCCCTCCTAGCTTTAGTGCATATGCACTAAGTTGCATGTTTAATGAGCTAAATGAGGCTTACACATGTTTAATATCATTATTTTCTGCTAATGTTATGCTTAATATCATGTTCTTTTTTCTTTTCTGGCATAAATATAAATTCCATATGCTTTATGCCACACTGCTGTTGCCAAATAGCATGTTTAAGAAGAAACAATTGACACATTTATGCTCAATATCATGTACTTTCTGCTGTAAGTATGCTTAGAACCCTGCTGATTAGCCATTGGTGACCTTGACAAGAAAAATGCAATATCACAAATGAGATGTGTACGGTAGTAAAAGCAAGGGAAATGTTTCAGCATTAACGACGTAAATGAGACTAATGCTATTTTAGTTAATATTTGGTTCCCCTTTTCTGTTACTGGGACAGGATTCAGAAATTTATGTATGTATGCATACATTTCTGAATCTGATCCCGATACCTGATGAATACCTAATATTTATATCTAAAGAGTTGCATCTTACTTTATGCAGACAAAGTTGCACAGAATGCTGAATTAAATGCATGCTGTGTAGGTATTTTTACATTCAATTCATGAGCATATCATGAAAAATGTCTTATGTCTGTGCAACAAAAACTTACATGCATAAATTTAAGAAGTTACTGACTAAATATTAAATATCTATGCTTGAAGTGCTAAATATTAAAAAAAAAGAAAAGAAAAGAAACTGAAGCATTTACAAAATTCCTCTCATACTTCCATTAAACACATATATTAATTAACATCAAGGGGGGAAAATATTTAAAATATAAAATTTGATATATTTATATTGAAAAAATTTTAGGTACAACTCTGATATACGCCCTAATTTCACCAAATGTAGCGATATGTGTTCTGCGCTGGTTTTTGGCGCGAGTGCGTGTTCTATGGCAACCCTGTTGACGTTGAACAATCTTTAGCTAGAGCTCGTTGATTCGCATCTGTGTCTGAGAAGATGGGAGGGAAAGATAAAATGGTAGAAGTTGTTGACTTGAAGTTCGGCAAAAGAAAATAACATTGTAGCCATCCTGTTGAGAGGTAGTGGATATTTGGAGGTGTGGAAAGAGGGTCTGGGAGATTATTTTTAATGGCTGTGCATGATAGAAGTAGGGATTAGTGATTTTATTTATTTGTGAATTTTCTGGATTGTGTCTGGCTGTCATGTAAATACGACAGTGATTACGTGGCGGCATGTTAAAGGCGGTATGAAGTGGGTATTTCTGCTGCTCGAAAAGCATTAATTCATGGTTAGTGCATTTTATTTTATTCTTGTTCTTATTTTGTAGAATGTTATGTTCATTGGTTATTTAGTATGAATTTCTGTCGTTATTGTTGTTTTTTAAACAAAACGCTGTGTACATGGTATTATTTGAAATTTATTGTTATTATGTTATTTTACTAAAGCGAGGTGTGCGTAGATTCGTTCCTTGCCTAAATTTTGTAATTCATAGATTTTTTTTTAAGTTTAAACAGGATGCTGTGTACATGGTATTCTTTGAAATTTATTGTTATGTTAATTTATTAAAGCGAGGTGTGCGTAGCTTGTAAATTCGTTCGTTGCCTACATTGTGCCATTCGTAGACTTTTTTTAAGTTAAAACACGTCGCTGTGTACATGGATTCTTGTCAAATATTTTTGGTTAGAAACTTTACGTTTTTGCTATCTAAATTTTTTGTTTTGGATTTTTAGCTTAAATCGTGTGTTCAAAACGTAGTTTTTGCATGTGCGAAAACCGCGTTTTTGGAGACATTTTAGGCTTAAAGTTCGAAATATAGACAAAAAATTTAGATAGTAATACGGCAGCGTGAAGTTTCTCGCCAAAAATGTTTGGCGACTTGAGGGCGCATATCAGAGTAGTTCCAAATTTTAATTTAATATCTTCATAATTTCAGTATTTTTTACCATTTTACCCTTAAGACTAAATAAACTATAAAAAAGCATTTATGATTATAATTTTATAAAAAAAAAATACGGGTTATTAAAAAACAGGTTGAAGAACAGCAAAGTTACTTCAATAAGTTCCATGAAATAAAATTTTAAAGTAGCACAGCAAATTTCTATGAGATTCCTGCTTTACAAGCACATCTTAGATTCCAGAAAAATGTTTTCCTTGAATTAAAAACCATAAAAATGGTGGCAAAGTGCCATATATCGCTAGTTTCTATTCATTTCCAAAGTTGCATTATTATGGGAACCATTTAAGACACTTTCTTTTGTATGCTTGAGATGCTTATAATGATGATTTTTGCCAAGAACAATGAGACAGTTACAAGTGAAAAAGATTTTTTTTTTTTACTTGTACACACATGTTCATGCTTATAAAGTGTGCATTCTTGCAAATCAAAAATCAAGTTTCGGCTAATCTTTGGAATATTGTAACAGGTAGTTTTGCGACATCTCGGTAAGGTGATAAAGGGTTTGATCTTTGGATTATGGTAACTTGCCGATTTTTTGGCGACAACTTGGCGACCAACTCTGCTGCAGCAACCTTCTACTTTTTTTTTCGGCGCCATTTTGTCTTCACGAAGTAAAGACAGGTTTCTTTTCTTTTTATTTACTGAACACTTTTTCCAACAATCTGCTAGCCGAATTACACTTATGCTAGAAATTTTATGGATCAAAACTGCTTAATTATGACAAATATTAACTGCAAAATTGGGAAAAAGTGCAGAATCGCAAACTCCTTGCCACGTTTTTCAGAATCGCACATACATAGTAACCATGTACACGTCGACTTATTTTTACTTGAAAAACCATCCCAGAATAGCACAAAAATATCCATGCACTTCACTATATCCATGTACACTGCTTTTTTCTCATAAATTAGAAAAATTTCACGAAAATGCATAAAAATTTTGTGAATCTTAAAATTTGGTAAAAAGGACATATATGAAATTACCTGATCGTGAAAAAGTATATACCCTTTCCAAGGATGAACATTTGCACATATAAAATAAATAAAATATCCAAAAACTTTTCCCTCTAAATTATCTATTATTAAACCTCACCTGCCAATTTATAACGCAAACATTAAAATTGGTTCCAAATACTTAGTGTCAAATATTAAAATTCTTTCCATGCACATTTACTTACAAACGTATTCCAAAATACTACAAACATATAACTCACAAAATCACGATCATTAAATTAAAATATAATTAAATTAAAAACACTACTTAAAATATAAATAAGCACATACATTAAATTAATAAAAATTAGCTTACAATCCTAATTACTTTAAACTAAATCATTGCTAATAACAATTTTCCAATAATACCATATTAATTTATTTAGTCCTTACATTTAGAATAATGCATAAAAATAATATCCTCAAATGATTAAAAATACTAACTTACCTAATCTTCTACAGAATCTTGAGTGCATGGCGGATCACAAAATGTCCATTTTCACCAGATTTCTTGCATTCAAACTTATCTGTAATATCCTTCCTTTCACACAATCTCATTTCATTCCCACATGTTGGACATTCATACTTATCCGCAATTAAATTACACTCATACACCATTCAACCAATTCTTTTGGATTATCAGATAAACGCATTAAAAATTTAGAATTCACTTTAGATAGCGCCATGCGATCCAAAAATTAATCAACACTCTTTCACACAACACACAATGAAGCTTAATACAAAATACTATAGTACTGCAGATATTTTTCCAAAATTCCCCCCTTTTCCGATTAAGGAACTGTAATTCGTCCATTAATGTCACATGACATATCTCATGATCTCTCATTTCCCTCACACAAAATAATGCGTAATCGGAACTGAGTACTTCTCACATTATTCCCAAAGTCCTAGGTAGTAAATTTTACCACCTCCAAAATGTCGCCAAACTACCTGTTACCATATTCCAAAGATTAGCCGATAAAGGTTAGTAGCTAGGACTTTAGCACTGTAACATGGATAAAGTCAAGAGTGTGTGCAATGCCATTTTTGTGCAATTCTGGGATATTTTTTTAAGTGAAAATAGGTCAACGTGTACATGGATGATACTGTGCATGTGCAATTCTTAAAAACACTGCAAGCAGTGGGCGATTCTGCACTTTCTCCCAATTTCGCACCTAATCTTCATCATAATTAAGCACTTTTGTTCCATTAAAGTTCTAGCATAAGTGTAATTCGGCTAGCGGATTGTTGGAAATAAATGTTGAGTTAAAAAAAAACATGCTTTTACTTTGTGAAAACAAAATGGCGTCCAAACAAAAACTAGGAGGTTGCTGTAGAAGGGTTGGTTGCCAAATTTTTGCCAAAAAATTGCCAAGTTACCATAATCAAAAGACTAACCCAAGTTTCTTTCAACACTGCATAAAGAACATAGAAGTTTCTGGCTCTAGTGTAGAATTGAGTGCCCTCCGATTAGTAACAAATTTTGTTCAATTTACCATGATAGTTTTAACTTTGTTTTAGTTTCCTGATTTTTGTAAATGAAAATAGATCAATGTGTACATGGACAAAGCTAAGGCAATACACAATGCCTAGTTTGTGCAAATCTCCAATATTCTTTTAAGTGAAAATAGAGCAATATGTACATGGACACCAGGTTTGTGCAATTCTTCGACTTCTTATTTAGCGACCATCTTAAAATTGTGCCTTCCTGGCACCGATCTTAGCATTTAAAATAAATCAAAAAAAAAAAAAAAAAAAGACAAGGCCACACAATTGTTAACTTCTACCCAGTTTTTGAATATATATGTACTATATTTGAGTTTCTTACCTGCATCGAAATACCACAATACTGATTCATTTTTTCAAATGTCATCTTAGGTACTTTACACACATTGCACTGCTCTACTTGGTATGTCCAGGATTTGAAAGAATTTTATCTTACAAGACCTCATTTCCCTTTATCAGTATTATGTGATAACCGTATACCACTTTTAGAATGTTATACACTCGAGACATTTGATACTGCAGCTGGATAGTCATACTGAGAATATTTCCTGATAATAGATTTCATTAGATAAAAGATATGTAAAAAAAAATGGAACTGTCTAATTTGACTGCAGGTCTTTAATATTTTAACACAGTAAAGAAATCATCTAATATATTATTTCATTACAGGTTCAAGAAAGGCATCTCTATCATTAATTCAATAGCTTTCATTGATAAACTCTGAAATGCCTTTAGCACAAAGAAGATACAAGTTACAATACACATATGGGATGAAGCATTTCGCCCTGCTCCAGAATTGCATCTCAGAAGTATGTCAAATTGGTAACGATCATATCATCACAACAGTGCATTTTGCTAGGTAACAGACGTAACACTGAATATGAGTGATACAAAAATCTGTGAAAAGTGATATCTAGGGTCAAAAATTCAAATTTCCGAAAAGGTGGAAGCAACACAAAACACTTCATGGCAGATCCTGAACAAAACAACAATCCCAGCTTTTTCAATCAAGGTCGGTATAAGCAGTTTTAGAGTCTTTAAGGTAGGATAGATAAGCAAATGTAGCTTCAAGTCAGCATTAGTTAAAAATGCAATTGAGATAAAACTTGCATAAACGTAGTTTTTTGCTTTTTTTAAAAAATAACTAGATTATGATTTATTTATATCAAATGACAATTCAAAAACTTCTCTACAGCATCAGCAGCACCCAGTTTACTTTTAAATCTAAAACTCTGCAACTAAATGGCTCCTTTATTACCAAGAACTTTCCCATCAATTAATTATGACAACATACTAATTTAACATCTCCTCAAAAGACAGAAGGCTTCTCTTCTGCTTAAATCAATGCATATTTTTTCGAATTATTCTGCTGTCCAAATGACATTCTTCTATACATGACAGATTTCAGTCTTCTGTCCATACGCATATCTTAAAAATCCTTTAATAAAAATCAATTTATCCATATTTTATACACAAGTCTTCTCTCTCGAGTGAATACGTATATGAGTGTTTAAACTACTCTTCTGATTAAATGACTTCTTACATACTTCACACACATGAGATTTCTCTCCTATGTGACTAAGCATGTGCTTCTTTAAATCACCCTTTTGTTTAAATGACTTCGTGCATACTTCACACACATTAGGTTTATCGCCTGTGTGAATACGTGCATGAGTGTTTAAATTACACTTCAGACTAAACGACTTTTTACATACTTCACACACATGAGGCTTCTCTCCTGTGTGAATACGCATATGGCGGCTTAAATAAGTCTTCTGACAAAAGGACTTCTTACATACTTCACATACATGACGTTTCTCTTCTGTATGAATAAGTGCATGAGCGTTTAACTTGCTCTTCAGACTGAATGACCTCTTACATACTTCACATACATGAGGTTTCTCTCCTGTGTGAATAAGCATATGGGTGTTTAAAGTAGACTTCAGACTAAATGACTTCATACATACTTGACACACATGAGGTTTCTCTCCTGTGTGAATAAGCATATGCCTGCTTTGATGAGACTTCTGACTAAAGGACTTCTTACATACTTCACACACATGAGGTTTCTCTCCTGTGTGACTAAGCATATGTTCGTTTAATTGATCCTTCCACTTAAATGACTTCTTACATACTTCACACACATGAGGTTCCTCTCCTGTGTGAATAAGCATATGCCTGCTTAGATGAGACTTCTGACTAAAGGCCTTATTACATACTCCACACACATGAGATTTCTCTCCTGTGTGAATAAGCATATGCCTGCTTAGATGAGACTTCAGACTAAATGACTTCATACATACTTGACACACATGAGGTTTCTCTCCTGTATGAATAAGCATATGCTTGTTTAAATCATATTTTCGTTTAAATGACTTCTTACATACTTCACACACATGAGGTTTCTCTCCTATGTGACTAAGCATGTGCTTCTTTAAATCACCCTTTTGTTTAAATGACTTCGTGCATACTTCACACACATTAGGTTTCTCGCCTGTGTGAATACGTGCATGAGTGTTTAAATTACACTTCAGACTAAACGACTTTTTACATACTTCACACACATGAGGCTTCTCTCCTGTGTGAATACGCATAATGCGGCTTAAATAAGTCTTCTGACAAAAGGACTTCTTACATACTTCACATACATGACGTTTCTCTTCTGTATGAATAAGTGCATGAGCGTTTAACTTGCTCTTCAGACTGAATGACCTCTTACATACTTCACACACATGAGGTTTCTCTCCTGTGTGAATAAGCATATGGGTGTTTAAAGTAGACTTCAGACTAAATGACTTCATACATACTTGACACACATGAGGTTTCTCTCCTGTATGAATAAGCATATGGCAGTTTAAAACACTCTTCTGATTAAATGAGTTCTTGCATAACTCACACACATGAGGTTTCTCTCCTGTGTGAATAAGCATATGGCTGTTTAAAGTAGACTTCTGACAAAAGGACTTCTTACATACTTCACATACATGACGTTTCTCTTCTGTATGAATAAGTGCATGAGCGTTTAACTTGCTCTTCAGACTGAATGACCTCTTACATACTTCACACACATGAGGTTTCTCTCCTGTGTGAATAAGCATATGGGTGTTTAAAGTAGACTTCAGACTAAATGACTTCATACATACTTGACACACATGAGGTTTCTCTCCTGTGTGACTAAGCATATGTTCGTTTAATTGATCCTTCCACTTAAATGACTTCTTACATACTTCACACACATGAGGTTTCTCTCCTGTATGAATAAGCATATGCCTGCTTAGATGAGACTTCAGACTAAATGACTTCATACATACTTGACACACATGAGGTTTCTCTCCTGTATGAATAAGCATATGCTTGTTTAAATCATATTTTCGTTTAAATGACTTCTTACATACTTCACACACATGAGGTTTCTCTCCTATGTGACTAAGCATGTGCTTCTTTAAATCACCCTTTTGTTTAAATGACTTCGTGCATACTTCACACACATTAGGTTTCTCTCCTGTATGAATAAGCATATGGCAGTTTAAAGCTCTCTTGTGATTAAATGAGTTCTTGCATAACTCTCACACATGAGGTTTCTCTCCTGTGTGAATAAGCATATGGCTGTTTAAAGTAGAGTTTTGACTAAAGGACTTCTTACATACTTCACACATATGAGGTTTCTCTCCTGTGTGAAAAAGCATATGCTTGTTTAAATCAACCTTTTTTTTTAAATGACTTCTTACATGAAGTTTCTCCCTCATGTGAGTAAGCATATGTATGTTTAAATTACCCTTCTAGTGAAATATCCTCTTACATATTTCACATATATAAGGTTTCTCTCCCGCGTGAGTAAGCACATACATGTTTAAACCGATCTTTTTACTTAATGATTTCTTAAATACTTCACATAGATGAGGTTCTTCTCCTGTGAGAATAAGCAGATGATTGTCTGAATTAGTCTTTTAACTAAATGTCTACATACCTCACATCTAAGAGCTTTCTCTCCAATGGGAATTAGCATATGCACCTTTAAAGTGCTTTTTCGACTACATGACATGCTACAAATTTCATACATATGAGGTTTTTGTTCAGTATGGATATGTATGTGCTGTTTTAAATATTACCTCTTGAACATTATTTGTTACCTTGTTACAAACCCTGAACCTAGAACATCCTCCTCCTAAAATATGCAATTTCTGCACTTTCCTGATAACTGTATCTGACATTCTTAATATAACTTGCTACGCATCTCCTGATGAATTTCACCCTCTGAAGGAATGTAAAACTGGCTGCTAAACAGAAATTTCGGTAAAAGTAGTTTCAAGTTGGTTTATTCTAGCATTTAATGTCTCATGTAAACAGGCTTTTTTCTTTTTTTGTAAAAGGATCAACACAAATTATTCATGTGACGTATCAGCTGCTTGCTATTAGGACACCTTAAGAATGCCTTGATTTCCAATAATGTTTAATTGAAAATTAATTTCTTATAGTTCACAAAAATTACACTTCTTGCCCGATCACATATACATGTTTAAACAGGAATTTGTAAAACTCGGTCACATATGGTATGTTATGCTACCTGAAACTTTTGTACAGTAGCTACCCAATGATTTATAACTTGAAGAAGTTACATGTCACGTTAGAAATTTAGTAACAACTCTTAAAGCTTACACGAAAAAAAATAATCCGCTTTCAAGATTTGAATACTAAGCAGTATGAATCACACTTCAGCATGAAGTAAACTTTAATTAAAGAGTCACATTATAGTTTTAAAGCAGCCGCTACTAACATTAAAAAAAACTATAACTGCGGTAATTATTCAAATAATAAAATCAGTTTCAACGAAAACAAACCTTATTACCACGTAAGACAATTGCTATACTCTATAAAACTTAATATCAATTATTATTGCCGAGCACTAATTACTAAACTTTACCTGCAAAATCTAAGTGAGGCTTGCTCATGAGCCAAGAAATTTAGAATACAGAATAATAAACATTAAAATAAATAATGTATTATTAACATCCTCTCAACTTTTGATTACAAATTATAATCAAAAGTAGCGATTTTGCGTTTTGTTTAAAAACATTTCTTACATTATTATGATATATTATAAATGTTTGATTACAAACGCTGTATTTGATGACAAATTTAAAAAATTTTGATTTTGATAATAAATTATAATTGGACACCTGTCGAGATCGATGTCGAAAAACCAGTCGGGGTACTCTTTGTGGCGTTCCGACAGATACTTCAACTTCTATTCATGAGATGGCGCCACGTGTAAAATCCAGTTCTTAATCGGAGCAGCAAAGCGACATCTTTACTCACTCAGACTTCTCGACACACAACGGTACGCGAAGGCAGCATGAACTGTGTTCCGAGCTCTGTATTGATCTCTTCAATGTAATTTAAATTGTAATTTAGTACTTAATATATTCTTTTGTTATAGGAGATTGTCTATTCTTATTTTCTTTAATTATATCATGCATTAAGTACACACGACCACCAAAAGTGGTGACCTTTTGACTGAGCACGCTACTGAGAATGGATTTCCAACGACCCTAAGCCACGTGCATCCAAGGCATTCTGAAGAACTGACTAAAAATAACAACGAATATGGACATTAAACGTATGTTACAACGTACCCCTTCAATTATTTCTAGAAGTATTGATATATATTGCTTGTGTTTTTTTTCAAAGTCGTGCATATCATCGCAAGGAGCTTCAGCAAATCATCAATGTGATCTGTTCCGTTCCGCTGACTTCGCCGTCGTGCAATAATTCTTTGATCATTCAACTTTTGTGACAAATGTGCTACAACAGTGATTTTCGCTGAATGTGCTACATCAGTAACTTTTGTGCAACGTGCTACGGCAAAATTCTTCCCTCAGTGTTCGAAAGTAGTGAATTTTTTTCCCATGTGCTACAGAAGTGATTTCCTTTTTTCCTTCGAAAGTGCCTTAGCAGTGTGAAGTGGTGATTTTGTGTGTGCGCAATACAAAATGAACGCATCATTTTTTTTTCTCAAATAAGGGTTTCTTTTCAAATGCATTTCGGTAAAATATTATCTGTGTGTGTAATTGCTGACCCTGTCTTATTTGTGTGTGTATCGTTAAGTAAATTTTTTCTGCATGGTTAAAATATTTATTGTTATCATGGTAAAATATCAATAGTGTATCTTCATGCTACAATATTTGTGCTGTTAAGTGTTTATTATTTAAAGTGAAAATTATCTATCAGTATGCCCGACGATTTTCCACCAGAGCCACAAATCACACGCGTTGCGGTGAAGCCACCGCCTTTCTGGAAAAATAATCCTTCATTGTGGTTCGCTCAGATCGAAGCACAATTTTCTATCGCTCGCATTAGTGAGGATTCTACAAAATTCAACCACGTAGTTGCAGCAATTGAGTCTGATATTCTGAATTCAGTGCATGACTTAATTCTCAAACCACCTGATTGTGATAAATACTCCAAACTGAAACAGCGGCTCATTGAAATCTATTCAGAAAGTGAATCTTCAAAAATACGTACTTTACTACAAGGACTTGAACTTGGAGATCAGCGACCTTCATACTTGCTGTCACGAATGCGTGATCTGGCAGGAAGCCATTTTAGTGACGACTTTTTGAAGTCACTATGGCTTTCGCGTCTCCCTAATAACATACAAATAATTCTTGCTGCTTCCAATGAAGATCTAACCCGTTTAGCAGCAATGGCTGACAAAATTAATGAACTTGTTACTCCAGCTTATGTCAGTGCTGCTAATGCACCTTCCAGTTCATCCCTCGAACAACAAGTGGCTGAATTGACCAAAAAAGTATCTGAACTCTCTACAAGTCTTCATGCTTCACGGAGATACAATCGATCAAATCAGGGCCCACGTAATAAATTTCGTGCCCGAAGCAGGAGTCAATCTCGTCATAATACTCGAACGCAGTACAAAGAACCCACAAGTGGCATATGTTTTTATCATATGAATTTTGGCTCTCAAGCTCGCAAGTGTGCCCCTCCATGCACTTTTGTACAAGCGGGAAACTAAATGGGCGGTCTTCTGCTGGCCGCCACATCGACAGAATAGTACTGGCTGATCGTTCAACTCAGTTATGTTTTCTAGTAGATACTGGAGTTGACATATCAGTGCTCCCGAGAACTAAAACAAATGCTCACCAACTTAATAAACTTGTACTGTATGCAGCCAATGGTACCCAAATTGCAACCTACGGCACCAAACTAATGACACTTGATTTAAACTTGCGCCGGACTTTCAACTGGCCTTTTATTATTGCGGATGTTACTCAAGCAATTATTGGTGTCGACTTCTTGACACATTTCCACCTTCTAGTGGATGTCAAGAATAATTGCTTAATTGATGCTACAACTCAGCTGACATCACAGGGCCAAGCTTCTCACATATCGAACGTTCCTACCAACATAAGTGTTGTATCGGGCAGCACACGGTTTCATCGGTTATTAGCAGAATTCCCTGACATTTTAAACCCATCCAAATCAGGGCAGCATACTCATCAGCCAGAAGTGTATCATCACATTGAAACACATGGCCCACCTGTATTTTCCAAGCCTCGTCGTCTTTCTCCAGAGATGCTAAAAGCTGCTCGCAAAGAATTTGAATTCATGCTAGCACAGGGAACCATTCGCCCATCTAAAAGTCCATGGGCCAGTCCACTTCACATGGTTAAAAAGTCTAATGGTGACTGGCGGCCTTGTGGAGATTATCGTCGACTTAATGCCATCACAGTCCCTGACAGATATCCAGTCCCACATATCCAAGACTGTACCCATCTTTTTCATGGAACAAACATATTTTCTACCCTCGATCTTGCCAGAGCATATCATCAGATCCCAGTGCATGCTGAAGATGTGCCCAAGACCGCAGTGACTACACCATTTGGTCTCTTTGAGTACTTATATATGCCATTTGGCCTTCGCAATGCTGGCCAAACATTTCAGCGTTTCATACACCAAGTACTGTCTGGTCTCGATTTCTGCATCCCATATTTTGATGATATCCTGGTTGCATCTACAGATGCGGAAGAACATTTTCAACATCTGCGTCAGATTTTCACTCGTCTTAAAGATCATGGATTAAAACTAAATCCATCCAAATGTGTACTTGGTCAACCCTCAGTTTCCTTTCTTGGATGTCTTATCACCCAGAACGGAGTTAAACCTTTACCGGAAAGAGTCAAAGCAATTAACGACCTACCTCAGCCCAAAACCATCTCTGAACTGAAGCGTTTTCTAGCAATGTTAAATTTCTACCGACGCTTTCTGCCAAATGCCGCAAAAACACAAGCCTGCCTACATGAGTTTCTGAAGAACAGCAAAAAAAAAACGATCAACGAGCTGTCCCTTGGACTGAATCTGCATCTGCAGCATTCGCGCAATGCAAACACGATCTGGCAAATGCAGCCACACTTTCTTATCACTCACCTAGTGATCAGCTCTCTATAATGGTAGATGCATCTGACACGGCCATAGGAGCAGTGCTTGAAGCCCATACCACTAAAGGACTTTGCCCAATGGCATTCTTCTCCAGAAAACTTACTACTGCAGAAAGGAAATACAGCACATATGAGAGGGAGCTACTTGCTGTGTACTGTGCTGTTAAATACTTCCGGCACAACTTGGAAGGACACGACTTCATCATTTTCACTGATCATCGACCATTAACCTTCGCTTTTAGAAAAAACTCTGACTCATGTTCTCCTCATCAGCTTCGACATCTGGATTTCATTGCCCAGTTTAGTACAGATATCAGATATGTCTCTGGTACTGATAATTGTGTCGCTGATGCCTTGTCTCGGGTAAACAATATCAACCTCACTACCCCAGATTTCTCTGAAATTGCAAAAGCTCAAATGCATGATGAGGAACTCAAGAACCTAATCTCAAATCCACAAACCTCCCTTCAGTTACAACCGCTGCACATTGATCCAACGCTTAAAATTTACTGTGACATAGAGAACAATAGAATACGTCCCTATATTCCTGTCAATTTTAGACGTGAAGTGTTTAATGCCTTGCACAATTTGGCACATCCTGGAATCCGTGCCACCAAAAAGCTGATCGCAGACAGATTTGTCTGGCCAGCGATGAATCAAGACATCACAGAATGGACTCGTTCATGTATTAGATGTCAACGGTGTAAAGTATCCCGTCACACTCACAGTCCTATTCAACAATTTAACCTTCCAGCAAGACGCTTTGATCATGTACACTTAGACTTGGTTGGCCCATTGCCTCCTTCAAATGGTTACACTTACCTCCTCACTTGTTTTGATCGGTACACAAGATGGCCTGAAGCCATTCCTATTGAAAATATATCCGCTGAAACTGTAGCTCGAGCATTCATCTCCCAGTGGCTTTCAAGATTTGGCATGCCTACCACCATCACTACTGACCAAGGCCGACAATTTCAATGTCACTTGTTCGCATCCCTCACCTCCCTTCTTGGCATTCGCCATATTCGCAGAACACCATACCATCCATCTGGAAATGGGATGGTGGAACGCTTTCACCGATCTCTCAAACAAGGTCTGAAGTGCCACAGTAGCACACACTGGACAGAAGCCTTACCCCTAGTCTTGCTTGGTCTTCGCACAGCATTCAAAGAAGACATTGGTAGCACTTGTGCCGAAATTTTATATGGTGCAACCCTCCGTCTGCCAGGTGAATTCTTTCACCCGGAATCTACTCCAGTAATCGACCCTCCAACATTCCTTCAACGTTTACGTGAGACCATGAGCAATATCTCGCCAACCCCAGCATCTTCGCATAACCAGCCAAGCTATTTTGTACATCCTGCGCTTGAGACATCTTCGCACGTATTCGTGCGCAACGATGCAATTAAGCCAACTTTAACACCTTCATATGATGGTCCATTCAAAGTTGTCAAACGAACACCGAAACATTTCACCATCATCTGCAATGGCAAACAATCAGTGATTGGAATCGATCGTCTCAAACCAGCATTTCTAATGCAAGATCCAACAACTTCCTCATCAACATCACTCCCGGAAGAAAGCTTACATCCCGTTAAAGAGCAACCTAAAACTACCAGATCTGGAAGAAAGGTTAAATTTAACCCAAAGTACTTATAACGTACCGATGGTACTTGGGGGGGAGTACTGTGGCGTTCCGGCAGATACTTCAACTTCTATTCATGAGATGGCGCCACGTGTAAAATCCAGTTCTTAATCGGAGCAGCAAAGCGACATCTTTACTCACTCAGACTTCTCGACACACAACGGTACGCGAAGGCAGCATGAACTGTGTTCCGAGCTCTGTATTGATCTCTTCAATGTAATTTAAATTGTAATTTAGTACTTAATATATTCTTTTGTTATAGGAGATTGTCTATTCTTATTTTCTTTAATTATATCATACATTAAGCACACACGACCACCAAATCTTTCTACTCGATTCGCGATTCCACAAGCGTCTAGCCAAAGAATTTGGTCTAGCCCCTCAGATGCTAGTTTCATCCTGATTCTCGCTGATCATTTGCGCAGATTCATGCGCAGCGTGTTTATGTCAGGGAGCTCGGCATGCAGAAAAGAATCATCTGGCACCGACGCCATGGCGTTAAGTTACGAAAGTGCTGCACATTACTCAGTGCAAATTAATTTCTTTTATTAGTTTTCTACAGTATTTTTCTTTTTAAGTCGGATACATATTTACATGTTTGATATTGATTTTTGGTTGTTTCCCATTTTCTATGAAATAATATATTATTTTGATTTGTGTTTTTCCTTTTTCACCGTTTTGTTTAGTTGTTTAATTATAAATCTATATATAAACGAATTCCTAATATTTATTCATTCATTCATCTATACATCATCGCCCAAAGCTATTACACGTGCAAATATCAAAAGCTAGGAGCTCATTGCTTGTCTACTGAAGGCGTCATTTAAGAAGAGATTTTTGAAAATTCGGCACCCAAGGGGGGAGGGCAAAACATGTTTTTACGTTTTCTCATATAAGGGAGAAACAGATGTACGCAAGAGTCTTGCTTTAAAATGTATGGAACATGAATAGTTAAAAACCAGTTGCAGCAGTTCGACCCCCCAAGGACCCCTACCCTTGAGAATTCGGCCCCAAGGGGATAGGGGGCTGTGGTAATACAACTTTTATTAAGGTAGTACAATAATTGAGACAGATCCTTAATAATCATAACAATAGAATAGAATAAATATTATTTTGTATGCCACAGAAACATGTTTTTCACATATTTCTTCACACTTTAGATATCCGTAAGATACAGTGGTGGATAAGGCTGGTGGGTTGGTGCGGTTACGGGCTGATCAAGAAATTTGAACTATCGAATTGACACAGATGACTCTGCGAGACAGCCCTGCGAGGGAGGGTATGTGTGTAGAATTAATACTTTCTCTGAAAAGTATATCTTCCAATGGATGCACAGATACGACAAATGGCAAAATCTATTCTGGATAAAATATCAACTTTTAGAATAATTTTGTCTGTTCATGTATATTTGAAAATATTTCAATATACTGAGCCAGTATGAAGTATTTGCAGACTAAAGGATTAGATTACATCCTAGCATATAATATAGTTAGGGAGGCTGCAAGCTCTATAAAAGCCATTTCTAGAAACTTCAGTTTAACATTTAAAGCATCAAATTGTTTGCAACGGATTACAATAATAAACTAGAAAGGCTTGTTTGTGATATAAAAGAAGAGCTACCTGTTAGAAGATACCAAAAGTCAAACAAATAGACGATGAAGAATCGACCGAGTATAATTTAAATTGCTCTATCAAACAAGTTATTGTCTTTAATTTTACATTGGATAATGCCATTTAATCGATGAATAGTAGGTTTAAAGGGCATAGGAAATTGTATGAAGACATATCACTTCTCGATCCCCAAAACGTTTTGAAGCCATTGTCGCCGAACGTTTTCTACTATTTTTCTATATTATTAGGACATTATGCAGGTGTAACAGCTGGTTAAAATTCTTAAGGACGAATATCAGGACCTAGTAATTAAATGTGAAATAATAAAAAATTCAATTGAAAATCATTATTCTGAATCTAATATTGAGTCAGGAAGAGAAAGAGCTCTATCTATTCATGAGCATTCATCCAAAGCTAAATGCAATTTCGTGTGTGCATATAAATTACTCTTGAAATATAATTTATGAAGTATTGTGTATACCAATGTCTTTTTTGCTTATACGTTTGTACTCGCCCTATCTATAACGATGAATACGAAAGAACTTTTTCAAAATAAAAAATTGTAAAAGGTAGATTAAGGAGTGCAATGAAGCAAGCTAATTTGAAGTCATTACCATTGATGAACATAGAAAAGCAAAAATTAAAGATATTGTGGAGGAAATATTTGCCCAGGCATATGGAATTAAAAAATCTTTAAATGGCTAATTATGAATCAGCGGCTGTTTTGTTTATATATTATTTAGTCACTGTTATTTATTGTTTGTAGTTTATTTGAATATATGTATCTGAATAAAGTGTTACTTTTCTGTAACCGTAACACTTCATTCAGATATTCCGTCGAAACCGCTGCTGTGCGTTGAGTCGGATGTGGACGAGCATTGTCATGCAGGAGCACAAAACCTGCAGTAAGCATTCCACGCCTCTTGTTTCAAATGGCTCGTCACAATTTACACAGTGTTTCACAGTAACGGTCAGCGTTTACTGTTTCACCACGTGGAAGGAACTCAATGAGCAGAATGCCCTTCCTGTCCAAGAACACTGTGCACATCACTTTGCGTACCGATAGCGTCTGTTTGAACTTCATCCCGACTGGAGACCCACTATGCTGCCAATGCATTGACTGCTGCTTGGTTTCCGCGGCCAAGTGCAGAATCCAAGTCTGATTGCCTGTGACGATCCCATCGAGGAACTAGTCGCCGTCATCGGGATACCGTTACAGAAATGTCAGTGCTGCTCCTAAGCGTTCAATTTTGTGTTCAGATGTCGTGTTTTCGACACCCACCTGGCACACAATTTTTTGAACAGCAGGTGCTTAGTGACAATCTCTTGCAACAAGGATTGTGATATCTGCAGAAAATGGCTGCTCAGCTTCGTAATCGTGAAGAGACGGTTCTCCATCACAAGATCATCATTGATGAGGGACTGTCTGCCACTGCATTCTTCATTATGAGCACTTTGACGACCTTCTGAAAACTGCCTACACCAACGATGCATCATCTGCTTTACTCATGATGTTTGTCTCATAGACCTGACAATAAATTTCAATTGGCGCAATACTTGCATTCAAGAACTTTATCACCGACACAACCTCGCAGGCGGAAGGAGAAGGAATAAGAGCTTCCAATTCGGACCACTGCAACCATGCTACTGGCACGAGGCAGAACCTGTCTGGCTGGCATATGATTGATATGTCATAAATCTGTTACGCATGTGCAATTGACACGGCTAATTACGTTTACTTTAACCCTCCAAGTGACCGAGCCGTATATATACGTTCAACCAAAATTGTGCTCTAAGCGGCCAGCAAGCATGTATACGTCCAACCAAAATCTTGCTCTAAGCGGCCAGCAAGCATATATACTCTCACGTTAGGATTTCTTTCCCCCGGTAATTTCGACGGGAGTGATTGCACTAATAGGCTCCCTGCTGGGAAGGGTTTCGCTTTTCTGAAATTTAGCTTGTGATTTTGGGGTTGCTGCATATAACTTTTGAGTCGCCAAAAATCTATGTTTTGTTCGAATTTTTAATACTGCTATCGAATTAGCCAAGACAGCAGAAATACTTTCAAGACGTACTGAAATGGAATTTATTTCTTCTTCTAATATCTAAAATGGAGAATAAAAATAATTGAATTATAACCGCTCTTCAACTAAAATCTGGTTTGACAGTTTGAAGCTAATATATAAATCCAGAGTACTTATTCAAAGTTCCTATTTTTTAATCAGAATCGACTATCCGCAACACAATAAGTTGAACAGAATCATTAAAATAAATTTCAAAATGTTAATGATTTAACGTACCTTAACATTTAATGAAGATTTGTTTTAATAGAAGCATATCGGTATTGTATTGAAAATTTATATATACAAGAGACGTTTTAATGACAGACGTTTGACAGTAGATAGAAAATGCGGGTTCTGCTGCACGCAGTGTGGGGTGTGGGCGTGGCCAATGACGTCACACAGAGGGCGGGACCAAAGGCAACGTCATCACACTAGGAGGCGTGGTCACGAGTGGAGTTGAGGTGTTGGTAGATAGCTGATTGAGTTGTAGACCTCCTGCTTTTCATTTAAAGTTAGTTTTTTTTTTAAATTGGCAACGGGGTCATGGCATCCTCTAGGGACGAAAAAAGAAAATAATTTATTTAGAAGTTTCTTTTATTAAAAAAATATTCTATGATTCAAAATATAGAATTGAACTCTCAAACAAAATATCTCACCAGCTCAGTAGTTTGATGATTTTAACCACTAAGCTGACGGGATACATTCAGATTCAGGTAAAAAAGCCTATATAAAAGAAAATGGAATTTGAATCAGCTCATCAATTACAATTATGCCTTTCCCAGGAGAAGCCACCGTTGCGGTGTGTTTATACTGTTTTATGTGTTATTTTATCATCCATCTATATTTTTACAGAATTTCATAAAATTCCTATTGATTTTACGCTACGTCTTAACGACAGTGGGAATTTATCATTATCCATATGAAGAATAATTCAATAGGTTATGAATATGAATTTATCGTATCAGGATCCGGCTCATGTTGCAAGTTTTGGTGGTGTTGAAGCTTTACATCGTGCTGCAGGAGGTAAAGTTGCCAGGAAAGAGATTCAAACATGGTTAGAGGGAGTAGATGCGTACACGCTTCACAAGCCGATTCGCCGAAAATTTCCAACGAATAGAGTAATCGTGTATTCTATAGATCAACAATGGCAAGCTGATTTAGTGGATGTTTCACATTTACGTGATCATAATGATGGTTATCGATATATATTAACCTGTATTGACATATTATCCAAATATGCATGGGCTATTCCTCTGAAACAAAAGAGAGGAGAAGATATTGTGAAAGCGTTTCAAAAAATAATGAGCCAAGTAAACCAAAATTACTTCAAACGGATCAGGGCACCGAATTTAAAAATAAAGTGTTTATAAAATTTTTAAAAAGAAATCAAGTTAAACTTTTCAATACATTCAATACTACTAAAGCATCCGTGGTGGAAAGGTTTAATCGCACTTTGAAAACAAAAATGTGGAAATACTTTACGACTCGAAATACATATAAATATGTAGATGTCTTGGACAAATTAATAGAAAGTTATAATGCTACTTTTCATTCAAGTATAAAGCGAGCTCCCATAGAAGTCAATTCAGAAAATGAGAGTGATGTATGGTTTACCTTGTATGAAGATCATCCTTCTAACGTTTCTAAATGTATATTCGCTGTAGGAGATGTGGTACGTGTTTCCAAACTAAAGCTTACTTTCGAAAAAGGTTATGAAACCAATTGGACGGAAGAACTATTTGTGGTGACAGAGTGTGTTAAAAGACATCCAGCCGTGTATAGAATTAAGGATTTACTTGGAGACTCAGTAAAAGGAACGTTTTATGCACAAGAGTTGCAGAAAGTGAGACTGAAAGAGGAATATCGCATTGAAAAAATTTTAAAGAAACGTATGCGTAAGAAACAGACAGAATACTTTGTAAAATATCGCGGTTATCCCGACAAATTCAATCAATGGATTCCAGCTTCTAATTTACTCTCGATATAAAGTGTGAGAAAATATTATATCCGAATCATTTGTGAAAATGAGTTTCTACGTAACACTTCCGAGCGATAGCTCTATGAATTATTTCCCCGAAAATAAAATTTCACATTTTATAACACGTTTACCTGTTCCCATTGAATTAAAAGGTATGTGGGAAGTTGGTTTGGTTGAATTGCTATATCCGCACACATGGCACAATGTGAATGCAGAAAATTAACTTAATTGGATTTGTTTTAGAGAAAGATGGTGAAATGTTAGGTCGTAGATTACCTCCAGGATGTTATGAAACAGTACCTGATATTTTAAAAGCTATTTATATTAAAGAACATCAAAACAAAATAATTTTTAATTATAACCCAGTAACAAAACGAGTGAAAATCAAAGTGAAAAATAACGCTAAAGTGATTTTACATGATGGGTTAGCACAAATGTTAGGTTTTGACCCTATGGAAATTACATCTACAGATGATAGTTCCGAAACTGTTGTAGAAAGTCCTTTTGCAGCCGACCCCTGTGCACATTATCTTGTATTAATGATATATACGGATATTGTAGAACCTCAAATCGTAGGAGATGTTTTAGCTCCTCTACTTCGAATTGTAAGAGTAACTGGTAGCGATGGAGAAGTGGTGAGTGCACTATTTGATAGACCTCATTATTTACCTGTGAATCGGAAAATGATAGACACTTTGGAAATCGATATAAGAACGCATATGGGAGCATTTACGCCATTTGAACGAGGAAGGTCATACGTGAAACTTCATTTCCGTCAAAAATACTTGTCATAATGTATGTACCTTATCAGTGTTGTCAAAAATCTTTTGAAGATTATTATGTACAACAAACAGGACATGGATTGAATTATTATCAAGGTAATCTTTATCAGAGAGGATACGGATTAGGGGGTCTATTCAGATGCTTCTTTCGCGCTGCCGTACCTCTTATTAAATCAGGAGCCAAAGCAATTGGAAAACAAGTATGGCATAGTGGACTGAATTTGTTAAATGATGTATCACAAGGACAAGATGTAAAAGAGGCTGCTAAGCGTCGACTGAAAGAAGCCGGAAATATATTAACGGATAAAGCTGCTACTAAAGTGAAGAACATGATTGGTTCTGGACGAGTCAATAAAAAGCAGAAACGTAGGAAAAAGCGTACCATTTCTCACCGATCAAAGAAGGTGAAAGCACAGGATATTTTCTCTTAAAAAAAAAGTATGACTTCGTATATACATCGAGACTCTCCCGTTTGCGTCAAATCTGAATTAGATTTATTTACCATTCCTCCTACGCAAACAGCTATAGAAAACGGACAGTTTGTGGAATATCACCCTCTCGCAAATATACGAGATGGAGGACCTATCGAATCTAATATTTCTGGCAGTGGTGAAGACTATATTGATCTAGCTGCTTCTTATATACACGTGAAAGTTAAAGTAGTTAAGGCAGACGGATCCAATCTAACAGGCAAAGAACCGGTTGCCCCTGTAAATTTATTTTTACATTCTCTCTTTTCGCAAGTAGATGTAAGTTTAAATGAAAGAAACATTTCATCTGCGACAAATACCTATCCCTATAGAGCCTTCATCGAAACATTATTGAATTATGGGGAAGATGCAAAGAAAAGTTTACTCACCTGCGAAGGATTTTTCCAAGACATTTCACCTAATAAAATAGATGTCTTAGCTCAAGATGCGGATGCTGGACTAAAAGCTCGCGGTGAACTTATAAAAAACAGTCAAAGTAAGGATTTGATAGGACAATTACATTGTGACATTTTTCAACAAAATCGACTCATGTTAAATTTAGTTGATGTGAAAATTAAAATGGTGCGTAGTAAATCTGCTTTCTGTCTAGTTTCTACTGAGAAAGATGCCGATTATAAAGTGATCTTGGATCATGCTTCTTTGTTTATCAGAAAAGTAAAAGTAAACCCTGGAGTCTCTCTCGGACATGTAAAAGCGTTGGAAAAAAGTTCTGCTAAATATCCTATAGATCGAGTATTATGCAAAACATATTCAGTATCTAAGGGAAGTTGGTCTTTTATGCAAGATAATGTATTTTTAGGATTGATGCCCAAGCGAGTCATTATTACTTGTGTAGAAAATGCTGCAATGAATGGACAATATTCAATGAATCCCTTTCTGTTTGCCCATCATCATGTCAACTTTATATCGATTTATGTAGATGGACAACCCGTTCCATGTAAACCAATGGACCTTGATTTCGAATCTAATCATTATGTGCGTGCTTACCACAGTTTATTTTCTGGAATTAATCGCGACAAAGGCATCTATTTATCTCGAGAAGAATTTGTGAAAGGACATGAGTTATATGCTTTCGATTTAACTCCAGATATGTGTGATGGATCTCATTTTAACTTACAGCATCAAGGTAATTTGCGAGTAGAAATTAAATTTGCTAAAGCTCTCTCTGTGACTCTCTCGGTGCTAGTCTATGCAGAATTTCAAAACGTGATTGAAATAACAAAATCTCGTCATGTACTATGCGATTTTGCTAATTAAGCAATGGACAGCCTTGAAATAAACAGAGCACTCTCTCAGAATGCAAAGACACGAAAAGCATTTCTGGGAGTTTTTGCAAGTGATCGACTCTCTATCGAGATCAAGAAATATCCAAGTTGCTTTATAGCTAATGTAGATCGTGCATCTGAATCCGTAGTCACTGGTTAGCCTTTTACATTTCATCCCCACAGCATTTAGAATTTTTCGATTCCTATGGACATGACCCATCCTATTTTCCTGGACCGATAGCCAAGTATGCAGAACGATTTCCACAGATGGACTTTAATTCGATGACTCTCCAAACTAATGTAACGGCAGTATGTGGTCAATATTGCATATACTATTTACATTGTAAATGTCCTGGACAATCTCTCAATGATATATTGTTATCTTTCATACCTCAACATATATCTAATGATATTAAAGTATATAATTTTGTAATCAAGAAATTTCATGTAAGATCTTCTTTCTATCAATAAATACATTTAAACTTTATACATTATATGTCTTGTCTCATTTAATATGGAATTTCCAAAGCTACAACATCCTTTCACAATGGTGATTTCGGGACCCACTGGATGTGGGAAAACCTATTTTGTACGAGAACTGTTAAAGTATAAAGAGGAAATGTTTTCAACGATTCCCGATAAAGTAGTATGGTGTTATGGAATTTACCAACCTCTGTATAATGATATACTGAATGTTACTTTTGTAGAAGGTTTACCAATTAAATATCAAGAATATTTAGGTTCCAACACATTATTCATCATGGACGATTTGATGAGCGAATGTGGGAATGATAAACGTCTGACTAACTTATTTACAAAAGGAAGTCATCATTAAATTTAAGCGTTATTTTTATCACACAAAACGTTTTTCACAAGGGAAAAGAAATGCGTGAAGTGACTTTAAATGCACACTATTTGATTTTGTGTAAAAACAGAAGAGATGTCAGTCAAATCGTACATTTAGGAAAACAGCTCTTTCCGCGTCATTTAAAGTTTTTTCAAGAAGTATATGAAGATGCAACCAAGAAACCTTTTTCTTATTTATTCATTGATCTGCGCAGTGAAACTCCGGAAGAATTACGTTTACGCACCCAAATTTTACCTAACCAAGTACAGTATGTTTATCAAATGAAACATTATTGAAAAATAATAAAAACAACAGCTTTATAAAATGCATCATCATTTTATAAAATGACGCTGGTCAAGAAACAGCTAAGACAGTTACAGCTGTTAAACATTTGTCCGTTAAAGTTACGGAAACAGCTATTAAAGAAAATTAATATCAATTGCATAAAAGCTATATGCGAATGTAGTTTAAACATACTCAAAGGAAACGTTCCATTGTCAGACCAACAAAAGAAGTCTCTCTGTAAGCATAAAACAACTTTACGAAAATTAGGAAATCGTAAGATTTCTCTTGTGAAGAAACGAAAATTAATTTTACAAAAAGGAGGTTTTCTAAACGTTTTGATTCCTGCTGCTCTCAGTGTTCTTACAGGACTAATCAATGGAGTTCACTAAGAAATATGTGTTAGTTCCAGAAGAGATGATGACAAAGCATACCATTTCTGATAAACAGTTAAGAGAATTGGATAAAGCCATGATGCATATTTTAAACAGTTCAGTTGACGATCGTGAGAAATTAGTGCGTTATTATGAACTTTTACAAAAGAAATTGAACTTAAAGGAATACAATTCACCCTTTAAACCTCCTAAAGACGACTCACAAAATTCTTTAGACGATTCAGCTGAGATGAAGAAAGTGAAAGAGGAAGAAGCCCCCTCATCTGTGACAGACGGCGACAAACAGATGACTGATTATTCTACTGTTATCTTAGACAGTGTACCTTTACGAATGAGAAGAAAAGCACAAAATGCATTAGCTATTTTAAAGCGACATCCTGATATTCTTAAGTGGAATGATAAAGGCGAGGTACTTTATCATAAGGAAAAAATTAAGCATTCAAATATTATAGACTTATTCAATATCCTTTTTACAACCAAAAAGAAAAAGATTAATATTCCTGCTAAAAGCGAATTTTTAAAAGCCTTGACTGAAATCAACATGCCAATGGACTATATCAAAAATGAAAATTTACAGAATCATGATGTTAATATGAAAAAAAAAATATTGCATGTTAAATCTGTAAAACATATACGTTCTCCACGAAAATGGGAACCTTATTAAATGAATAAAATTATTATTTTTACATATAGACTCTTTCTTCTCTCTACAATCAATATTTGTTTTACATCGTTTTTAAATGTTATGAAAAACATTCATTTCACAAAGAAGCTTTTACCTTTCAATACATTTATTTTCAAAGAATAAATTTCTGTATTATACATAAAATATACTTGGAATTTTCTTTCATTAGTTAATATCAAATTAACATCAATATCCATTTACTAACATTTGATATACACGTTTGCTTTAAAATTAAAACTAAAATTTCAATATATTTCTATTAAAAACATAAGGGAAAAAAATAGTCATAACATCAACCAAACACAGAAATTTAAATAGAATAGCTGTACTTATATTAATGCGTTTTTATAATCTTCTTAACATTTCGATTCAAAAAACCTATCACAAAATAAATGAAAAATTTTTTTCTGCCTTAAAGAATCTCTTATATTTTTAAAATTAATACATAAAAATATATCTTCACCAATATAATTCATCAACACTTATCGTAATACATTCTTGTCTTGTCTTGTTTGGGAAGGACAGTCTATAAGGCGTCATTATATTATTGCGTTATCATGGTAAGATAGGTTAATGGAAAACTCTGATAATCACTGAAAAACTATTTGAAAGAGTTGTTATTCTTAAGTTTGGCATTACTTATACATATATGCATAAGGGTAATCTTAAAAGCATCATCCACTTATCATGATAGAGTAATGATAAATTTCTAAAACTCTGATAATCATATGTGAAAGAATGTATTATCTTAAGGTTGTTGTTGCTATTCCAAGTTTGACAATACATACAGAAGTGTAGGAAGATCCTTGATAAGCGTTGTAGACTTCACGTTATGATAAGGGTTAATGGAAGTTGAAATCGTATTCGACAGAAAGTGTTATCATAATGTTGTTGTTGTCCTGGTTCAGATTATACAAATCTGAAATGTTTAGAGAACATTCTTTAATCCCTATAAAAGGTGTTTCAGAAATGGAAAAAGTCAGTTCTCTTCTCAACCTTGAAAAGAGCAAGTCTTCCTGATTTGATTCACAGAGCTTAGTATTTTTTTTGCGATGGCTTTTGAACAAGATCACCAATCTGTTTCTTCCAACGTAAGTATTAGAACTGTTATATATTATTTTAATTATTATTTTTTTTCAGACTAGATGAACCTTTTAAAATGAATTATAATCAATCTATTTTTTAATGCATGATTTATATGTTTGCTTCAAGTATGATTTGAATTAAATAGTCTGCTTTTTGCATAGTTTAGAGTTCAAAAAAAATTTTTTAAAGCATTTGCAAGAGTCTGAAGGAAATCAGTCGAGTTTGTATATCGTTGCATGATATTTTTAATGCATGAATGAACTATTTTTTATGAGAAGATGCTTTTATTTTGAATCTTTATTTTAAAAGTATATTTATTATAAGATAATGAATGAAGTATCAAATACTTTTAAACAGCAGTCACCATTTTTGAATATTCTAAAAAAATATTTTTTATTAACACAGTTTTTTTCTCTTTTTTTTTTCTTAGTTTATCGACTTTGGAATTCAGGAGGAGGAATTCAACTCTCTAACTTCTGAAAGAATGGAACCTCAACCAAGTACAAGAGAGGTAACATTTTTTTTTTCTTTTTAATAGTGACTTGCAGATATAGTTATTTATTCAATGGTTCTCTTTCCCTTCAGTCGTTGTTGTATAATGTGTGATTATTAGGAAAAAAAGTAGTGAGAGAGAGATTTTTAAACTAAACTAAAATTCTTCAAACGTAAAGAGTTAATACTAAACGATTTCTAAAATGATTTATGTAATTAAATTTTTTTAGTGAGGGATAATTAAAAATGCGTAATTTTATAATGAGGAAAGCATGCATACGGAAAGCGGCTTTTTTATCTTTCACAGGTTTGCGACGTATGTGGTCAAAGTTTTAGTAAAAAGAGTAATTTAGTTCGTCATTCGAAAACACATGAGGGAAAAATCTTTCACTGTGAAGAATGTCAGGCTCAGTTTACGAGAGCAGATAATTTAAGAAGACACATACAAAATATTCATGTTAAAAAAAATACCTTTTCATGTGAAAAATGCAACGACGTGTTTAGCAGAAAACATGATCTAATGAAACATAACCGTACTCAACATGGTACTGTTCAAAGTATTAAAAGGAAAAGTAATAACCCCCATCCATTAAACAAGCGAATGAAGCATGCAGCGTCGGCCTTAAACGTCTTCAGTTCTTTTACAATTATCGCCACAAAAGAAATTAATCAAGATCTAGAAATATTTTTAAATAATATCAAATTAAATATTATGTCGAAACTCGAGGAAGAAATCAATGAGAAAAAGGCTTTAAAATGGTACATTATAGTAACAGCACAGTTCTCTAGAATAGGACATGATGGGGACGAAGAGGTTATTAAACCACATTTTAGATCTACCTGCCTCACAAGTTTAACAATAGAGAATGTTGAAGAACAATTGAATGAGGCCTATAACAAGATAAAAAAATCGTTTGAAGAATTTTTACAAAATGGCTCGGGATGGACATTAGATAAAATTGAAAAATTAGAACTCTGCACAGCTCGATATCATCCCTTAGCCGCTAGTAGTTATATACCTCTTCCCAAAGAACTTGCCATGAAAAAAGCCATTTTAAACATTCAAAATGATGATCAAAAATGTTTAGTGTGGTGCTTACTTGCACACAAATATGATCTTTCTAGAGAAAATAATGCAAACCGAGTAAATCATTATAAACCCTATGAACATGAAATAAAATTGGGAAATATTGAATGCCCTGTTCCTATTACAAAAATACCATCTATTGAAAAACTAAATAATCTTAGAATAAATGTATTTGGATATGAAGAAAAAGAAGTCTTTCCCCTCTACATTTCAAACAGAAAAGAAACTGATTGTATTAATTTACTTTTAATCAGTGATGACAGTAAACAACATTATTGCTTAATAAGAAATATGTCCCGGTTATTAGGTAACCTCACAAAACACCACCCAAGCATGTTCTATTGCATGAGATGCTTGCATAGATTCACCCGTGAAAACCTGTTAGAAGAACATACAAAATACTGTCAACATCAAAACATACAGAGAATTAAAATGCCATCAGAAGAAGAAAAAATATTAGAATATACCAATTATCAATATGAAGAGTCTATTCCGTACATTATTTATGCTGATTTTGAAGCTTTAATTGAAAACGTAGACACTTGTACACCTGATGTAGCTACTGCGTGTTTTACAGAAAAAATACATCATCATAAAGCTTGCGGATATGCTTACATAATTGTAGGACCTGATGGAAAAAGCGTTAAACCTGTAACAGTATATAGAGGTCCAAATGCAGTAGACCATTTTATACAAAATATTTTACGTGAAGAAGAGGAAATAGCCGAAAAATTATATAGTATTGTACCTCTTTCCATGACATCTCAAGATGAACAAAATTTTAAAAATGCAACTCATTGCTACTTATGCAAAAAAAAATTTGAATAATGATCGTGTAAAAGATCACGATCATCTTACGGGAAAGTATAGAGGAGCTCTGCACAATAAGTGCAATTTGAAATTTAAACTTCAAAAGAAAATTCCTGTCGTATTTCACAATTTAAAACACTATGATGCACATTTAATCATGCAAGGCATAGGCAAAATTCAAAACAGGGAGTTTCATGTTATACCTAATAATATGGAAAAATATATTTCTTTCAGTATTAAAAGAAAATGGAATAATCTAAGAATATCTAATTTTTATTGATAGTTTACAGTTTATGAACGCGTCTTTGGAAAAACTTGTATCTAACTTGCCTGAAGAAAAATTTAAGATTTTAAGAGAAAATTTTCCCAATGATCAAAACATAAAATTATTATTACGGAAGGGAATATATCCATATGAATATATCAACTCTTTTGATAAATTTAAAGATACTCAGTTACCATCCATAGAGAACTTTCGAAATAAAGTATAAAAATAAATGCTAAATAATTCTGAATGAATTTTATTTAATAATAACTCTGTTTATAATTTAAATAGTAATACCTAATGATAAATATGCCACGAAAATTAATGATCATATAAACAATAAATGAGAAAAGTATTGATGGTTAAAAAGGTCTATTCTAAATTTGCATTTTTGATTGAAAATGTCTTTAGGAATTCTTCTAAGAATTAATGAAACTATCATTTCAAATGAAAAACGAATTATTTTAAAAACGAATTACGCATTCTAAATTACATAAAGATTTTACTTTTATTGTCGCATTTTTATAGAGGAATCTTTACTTATGTTGAAACACATTCAAAATTGTTTTAATTAAAATGTTTAGAATATCAATGAATTAACATAAAATTAAGAGTATATTTATATCAAGTTTTTTATTTGGCGAAATATTCCAGGAACGTTTGATTTAAGAGTATGCATTATATTTATATATTCATACAAATGTGATATAGTGTTTGTGATACATTGTATATCGCTTAAAATTCACAGTTTTACTTCTTTAAAGGCTGTTAATCTCGCTTTTTTATTTAAATGCTTTTGATTTAATTCGGTATTTATTTCATTTAAGAAAAGGTAATTTTAAAAGAACTCGATATATTTGTTAACTACTAAAGACAGGAAATTAGATTCTAATCAAACAGTTGAAAACTGTAACTGAATCTGATAGGCATTTACCTTGGTGTTTACGAGACACCTCTATAATC
Organism: Stegodyphus dumicola; assembly: GCF_044657685.1. Taxonomy (NCBI): domain Eukaryota; kingdom Metazoa; phylum Arthropoda; class Arachnida; order Araneae; family Eresidae; genus Stegodyphus; species Stegodyphus dumicola. The sequence goes on along the minus strand of NC_140778.1, from coordinate 13,051,417 downwards.
TTAATTTTTCTGCAAAGCTTCGTCTCCTGAGGCATTTCTTGTTAAATTATAGAAAATATACTACTGTTTCACATATAGTTTAACTTAAATTATTTACATATATGCAAAATTCGCAAAAATATATTTCCTCCCTCTTGCCATCATTAAGAAATGCATGCCCGGACAATGCATTCGTGAATCAGATATTGTCTTTTCTATTTACAAAATGTTCGTTCACCGAGTATAAATAAGGAGATGAATCTTCAGTCATTTTGCTTAGAAGTACTAATCAACGTTTTACCAATACAATCATAAAGGGAACGGCATTGATTTCGTCCATGATCAGTCTAACGTAAAATATAATGGGATTATAATATAAGTTAATACATATTTTGATTACATAAAGTTGAGCATTTATTAAGTGTTTGACCCCCGATATAAAAATTATTATTTCTCTGCCGTGAATTACTGAACATTTGAATTAAAATATTAAATTTTGTTGAATACCTCCACTGAAAGACGTATCTTAATCTTGAAAACGTGCGTACCATGAGTTTTAAAAAAAAAAAAAAAAAAAAAAAAAAAAAAAAAAAAAAAAACAGATGTTATGTTCTAAAAGTACGTTTTAATTTGAAAGTATTTTCTTAAAAGTTCCAAGAAAGTTCTTAACGTATTGCTGTTCATAATATTTTGCAAGTCAAAAAAATTTAAATTGTCCGAAAACTCAGAAATTTGATTTTTCGTGATCCAAGAAATGCACATTACAGATCCAAGAAGGCAAATCAGCACTTAGATGAAATAAGTTAGTGTTACTTGAGGGATTATTTCATTAGTACTGGGTTCGGGAAAATATAAAAGTTATCTTTCTGTTGCTTCTGCTTATTTTGCAGCTAAGTTTATGTTTAACTCATTACTAAAAATACAAATGAGTAATATAATTTGTCACAATTAAGTAAACGGAACCATATTCGTTTAATTCATTTTATATACACATCCATTATTATAGAGTTATGTAAATATTGTGTGTAAACTATTGATTTATCCCAAAACGTAAAGCTGTGTCTTTCTTCAGCAAATGAAATATTTCCAGAAAGGGAAATTATTATTTTTTTTCCAAATACAATATTACCTCCATTGGATTAAGGTTTACAGATTACTTGATATTGGTGTGGTGTATGGTGTATTTAATTATGGCAAAGCACACTAGAGCTATCTGCCTAAGGGGAGGGATGCCTTTCGTGGAGGACTTTCTAAGGGAAACTGGCTCGTATACACGTTATACATGGGGAAAACCACGAAAACGCCCATGCAGCCAGCCCGTTCGCGGGATTCGAACCTCGGACCGAACTACCAGTGTTCAGCGTCTTTACCGCTTGGCCGCTGGTGGGCTCGTACTTGATATTGAAAGTGACTTTGAGAGATAATTTTTTGTAATTACTTATGTATGCTTCTAGCTATAAATGTAGCACTAGTCTCGAGAATTTAAATCCTACCGATGATTCCTAAAATTATCATTCATCATTTCAGAAATGATTGGCAGTTGTTAATTGATATACCGAAATTAGCCTTCAAAGTAAACATAGAAAACTATATTAAAAATCCCAATTTATATTCGAAAACATGAATAGTAATTGCTACTGTTATTTAACAGGGTTGGTTGATAAATCACTCTGTTTTTTAGCTTTAAAAAACTTCCTGAATGATACGTATCTCTATTTCATACCTAGCCTATTCTCGTTTTTCGTAAAAGCTTCCAAAATCCTGAAATTCGTAATTTTAAGTCAGTTCAAAAACCGTGCTGGTTTAAGCATATTATTTTTTTAAAGAAAAGTCAAGACGAAAATTTTTGAATTTGTTATGATTTTCGCCAATTTCAAATTAATTGAATTTTTGTCACTGAGGTTGGAAATCAGTGTTCCGAGAGTTACTGTGAACACATCTGACAGTGAGGAAAAATTCAGGAAAGGCTTCTCAAACTACAGAAGACAACAGATATTCATGAACAATGCGTCCCGGAGCACTGCGACATCACAGTAAATGAACAGGCGGGTAGTATCTCCAAGGATGGAATGTTCAATGCCTCAAGCCAAAGCAGCCTCTAATGCAGAGAACCATATGCAACAAAATGACATCGACAGTTAAGAAGATCATAAACTACTCAGGGTAGAAGATGGGCAACGATAATAAAAAGATCCATTCCCAACAATCTGCGCCACGATTCCCTTCTGACCCATTTCCATAAATCCAGTATTGTGAGCTCCCCCTCATGCCCTCTGTATAACTCAGGAGATGGAACGTTGATCATCTCCTCACCAGCAGCTCTCTGGAGGTAAAAATCCGAGAAGATACAATAGAAGCTTTCGCACGAATGGTGTAGTGTAAAATAGCTGATCTGCAAAGACGAGTGTTGTCTGAAGAACACATTTGGCAGCTAAAAACATTCAAAAGACAACCCAGCTACAAAATAAAACAATGATCTAATACAACGATGGTGAACCGTTTTGAGAAGTATGCCAAATTGTTTACAATTGCCTTTTGTATGGATATAAGAAAAGTGAATTGGATTATTTGCACTTTTAAATTGACTAAACTTCTCTTTAAAACCTTGCTTTACTTCCCCTATAATGATTCAACGTTTATTAATTGCATTTTCTGGAAAGTCAAGTGTACTTTTAAAATCTATTGTGTTTTGAAAATGGTTTACTTTCGTCCATGGCTAACGAATAAAATTTTAAATTGATGCATTTGCTATTTAAAGACATTTTCAACTGAATTCCCCGTCTCTTAAATTTCTGTGGCTATAGTTTGGTATGATAAACTGATTTTAGATAAACTGATTTTAGCCCCACCTTGCATGAACCAGTCGATACCTGATCGATCCTCCAACGCTAGATGAGTGCTGACAAATTGTTCCAAAATTGTAACGTAATGTTCAGTAGTTATCGTTTCTCGTATAAAAAAGGGTCTGATAATGCTTCTGGCGCATATCGCAGCCCTGCCGAATACAGCGCTTTCTCTTCACACAAATGAGGATTTTTGGAACCTCCAAATCTCCAGTTTTGCTTTAACGATTCCATTCAAATGAAAATGTGCCTCATCTGTGAACCAGATGCAGCTCACATCAAATCTGTCGTTGTCGTTCATTGTTAGAATCTGATTCGCAAGTCTGATTCGCAAGTCCTTTGTTGCACTGCTTTCATGGTGACTTTGGATTTTGGATGGAAACAGCCCGTAGGCTATTTTTGAATACCTTTTGCGTGCTCGTGCACTTCAAACCTGTCTTTGATGCAATCCGTGGGATGCTTTTCCTAGGATTTTGCTGAACAATTACAGAAATTTTGGCCGCATTTCCAGGAGTGACTACAGTTTGCCTAGGCCCAACATTTCCCTTTCGATCATCAGCCACGCTGCCAGTCCGTTCGAATTTCGCGAATGGTTTTCGCATCGGGTTCAACTGGAACGTCGAATCGGTTTTGAAAACTGCGACGTGTTGCCGTAGGACTGTGTTCTAATCGGTGAAATTTCAGACCCAAAAAACACGTTGTTCAATAGAATACATTATTCCACTTTCTACGCTAGCCTCTTTTCACTTGCCAACAGTCGTACTGATCACTTTCGACTTCGAAATACATTTTATAGGCTATTGATCATTGCGATTAGAGAGACATCTGTTAACAATTTTCCCCACTAAATTTTTTAAACTTTTGTACTCCATTCTTACAGTTTTGCTAATAAATGCACAGTTTACCGCGTAATTCTATCGATCTTTGTTGTAGAGATATTTCATTTTGAAATCAGGCCTTATTCGCTAATCACCCTGTATTTGTGGAGGTATATTCATGGACGCCTGCTGAATTAGCAAATATCCAGCGAGGCTGAGGTCATGTGACGCCAACATAGAGCAGCTTGTAGAGCAGCAGACGACTGTTGGAAGTGCTGAGAACAAGACGTGTTCCAAGTGCAGAGGCAGAGCTGCAGGAGTTGCTGGAAAACAGACGGTTTCCTTCGATGCTCAAGTTTCTTGTAGCCAAGCTGATCATTTTGGATATAGCCGTGGATGGATGATAATAAACGTATTCTCTCAAGGCATGAGCTTGCGTGCCTGTAGAACTGTTAGACTGATAATGTGTGAGAAATGTTCATCATTACACGAATCCTGTTTGGACAGACGTTAGTTGTGGGTTTACCAACTGTAATGTTAAATTTCACCTTAATTCATCTTTTCATTCTTTTTATCTCATATTGGTAAAATAAAGCAGTTAGTTATGTTTAAGTAGTGCTCTACTATTTTCTTAATGAGGGTAATCTTACATATATATATATATATTAGGGGGTGGAAAAGAAGTTTGAATAGTTTCAGATTCTAATGGTCACCAAAAGGGATTATTAAGGTTTCTCACTCACCCACCAGTTATTAAAGGTATTAAAGCTCACGGTCTACCAGAATACAGTTATAGTCACTCTTACTTACCCCTTTTTTGTTTCCTTTAACTTTGTTATAAAGCATAATTTTACTCGCACTTACGCCAAGTATAATTCAGTAGCAATATTACCGAAATTACAAAAGCAGTACAGCAGACCACGCTTAGAACTCACGATGCAGCTGGCATACGATTTTAATATGTTTTTTTCAGTCTTGTCTCAGTTCATCACCTCAACGTTCAGTTTTCTTGGTAAGGGGAGCTTACAAAACTTATTTTGTCTTTTTATTATAAACATTTTGTGTGTAAACTTTATTTATTAAACATACCATTCTTGGCTCTTAAGCCCCCTAAATTTCGATTCAGCAACAAAAGCACAAAATACTTAAAAACAGTATATATTTAGGATTGCCAATAGGCAATCTCGCACGCTGGAGATAAAAAGTTTTATTACGTACAGTGTTGATACTGCTCGCCTTGAAATCGTTGAGTCTGTTAATCAACAATTCGTTAAAGATTTACAAAATATTAAATAAGCAATAAAACAAAATTCACATTCGTTCTTCCAGGGGGCCACGTTCGAGTGCACGACTAAAAGGTTCAAAACTGGATTTCTATAGGTGCCGTTGTTTTTTCACAGTGCAAGAAACATATTTACATTAAAGCAGTTTCTTCATTATTTATTTCTTTAAATGTAATACAGTTCGATAATATTTGGTGGGAACAATCTGAAAAGTGCTATAACGCATTTAAGTCGTTTCGAGACAAATATTCCATTCGAGATACGCATTCCTTTTGTGCTAGGAAATACAAAATGCGAAAGCGTACCCCTCAAAAAAAAACCACTACAGTGAGATGACACCAAAATAAGTGTAATCACGGAGGATTTGAGTAGTCTATGGACGGGGTTGAGAATCTTCTGACTTTCTTATTTGAAACGGTGAAATTCCTTTATGAACTGTTATCAAAATTTTTTCTATGTAATATATCCGATGTGTAAAAGGAGAACTTATAAACAGTGCAAGAATATACTTAATCAGTTAAACTGCACCTAGTGTTAAACGATTCGCAAACGTTTTGTAAGTCTGATACCCGAATTTTTTGATTTGTAATCTGATACCCGAATAATATGTGTTTCATAATCGGGACTAAATATTTTTTAGAGCCACAGCGCAGTTAGAGAGGGGTCCTGCAAAGATCAACATTAGTATTATACGTATCGATGCTCTTGGAAAAATTAGTAACCTTCAGGGATGATATTTTCTCATAGTTTGTTAACAAGGGGTAAATAATAGTTTGTTAAATTCATTTTAGATTTTAGGCTACTAAGTCTAAATTTTATTTTTTCAGTTTATTAAGATATGTTTGAATTGTTGCATATCAGTCTAAATTTATTTTCATTTTGCCTACTAAGCTCTATCATGAATGAATAAGTTTATTTAACAGTTAACTTTGCAAGTTTTTAATTTTCTACTTTCGTTTTTTAAACTTTTTATAGCAACTTAGTATATTATTTCACTAAAGCGTTTTCAGATAGATTTGATAAAATCTGTTGAAGTGTCTAGTATGTAGATAAATGCTAAATAAGTCTCCGACTTCAATAAGATTATCATTTACTTATATTTTTCATATCGAATTCCATAAAGAGAAAATCAGTCTTTTTTCTTTTTTAATTTCACGGTGGCTTATGTTTTCAACACCACTTTATCAAAAACTAGATGATGACGCAATAAATGGATGTGATCGTAGCGACACTATATCAGTGCTATTCCTTTATATGAAATTACCAGTGTTATAGATATTAATAAACCAGATTTTATGCCGCTATTTACATTCATATCCAAATGTTTCATATTTATTACAAATGTATAATTTCTTCTTGCAATTAATAAAAAAAATTGCCTTAGTATACAGTTGTATTGATTTTATTTCTGTGGTTGCATAATTTTATAAGTATTTTGCTTGAGCTCACACCAACCCCAATACGGTAATTTACGTAAAGTGTTTATCTACATCTGTTGCTTGATACCCAAAACGCAAACCTGAAGACGTCAATACAGAGAAGTATTGGAAACAAGCATTCATACGAAAACGCATTGGGTTTTAATGTTAAATAACGAATCTTCCGCTGTGTATACACACAGTGGAAGTGGACACAGGGAAAAAAATTATTTCCCGCTTATTGCGTACCAGGTTTCTAGTGCAGTTATAAAGTATAAAAATTTAAGTTTTTTTTTTTCTCCTACCATAAAATTTGAATGTATTTTTTTTTTTTTTTTTTTTTTTTTTTTTTTTTTTTTTTTTGTATATTTTTTAAATGAAACTGCATTGCCTTTCACAGGCAAAGCGGTGGTTTCGTAATAGATAGCGCTCTAGCTAGAATATTTTTATCATTGGTAACATATTTCCGAACTTAATAGGAAATTTGAAACCCTGCAATTCTGTATTGGTGTAAAGTGTGCGAATTTATGAGAAACTTCCAAAATTCTTATGTAAGGAAATTTTTCGAAAAGTACGGATAAACCAGACTCGTTTCGTCAACTAAAAATATAATTAGTAATTTGAACATATTTTTGCGAAAAGTGTTTTTCCGAAAGACATTGCACTAAGCTGAAGGTTTCATTTATTACATTGACGGAGACCTAACAGGCTAATGAGTACCTAATGAAGTTAACCAGCTGTTCTGTCGAAGGCGAGAAGTATAATAACTGCTGTAACTGCAGCTTAATTTTGAAGACTCAGTCCGCCGTTTTGACTCCGTGCTTGTTCTTCCTTGCTTATTGACGGAGAAAAATTAAACTGCATAGATTTGAGATGATGGAATGTAAATAAAGCTAAATAAAATTACCTAAAACAGGGAGACTGGATTAATTGTGAATGCTTCCTTGAGAGATGTGCTGCAAATGGCCTATGTCCGTATTTTTAACATCTTCATTAACAGTGAATTTACAGATGAAACTATTATTAAATTTCCTGAAGAATGTTTTACTGTTTCTTAATTTAGAATCACGGTGCAGTTAGTCATTGCAGAATTTGACAAGGGAGAGAGCTTAATTTTTGATACAAAATTTAAATTGGCAGAGGGAGCAGTCATTGCGTAGAATATTGATATAGTTTTTTTCCAGAAAGGAAGTTTCTTAGAAAGTGAACAAAGTAAGTACTATTACATTTTTGAGTCTCCTCCTGTCGTTATAACAAATGCTGCGGTTTTAAAGCATCATTTTTATTCTTTCTCTTTTCAATTAAAACTATCAGTGAAATTCATTTAATATCCTTTGGGATTCTGGTTAAAGAGAACAAGAAAAGCCATCTTTCTACTAGATGCAATGGTGAATAGGGAAAATTTTACAGAAGCAGATATTTAGAAATAAACTGTTTAGGAATGAGATTATTCAGGAAAATAAAGGATTATTACTCCAATGAACTAGTATAACTTCAACTGAAGATTCCAAGATCTGGAGCAGAGAGTTAATTTAAAATCAAAACCCGTAACTAAATGCGACAGCAAAATTAGTTTTCAGGCATCTGCATATCTTTGCATTTCAGAAAAATTGAAACTGTAAAAATGCACGTGCATCACACGTATGCGTACAGCTAACACCTTCATGTAAAGTTATATTTATTTATTCCTTTAAAATATAAAATTTTATTTTAAATATGGTGATAACCTATAAATTTAATAAACATTAACTACAATTTTGGTTAAGAAACTCTTGTGCAACTAATAAAGCACTTTGAACTAGGTATTAAGTAATTTCATTTTAACGATTACCCCCAAAAATATTTACAATTAATTCTTTTTCAAATTAAAAAAAACATCTGCATATATAACTCATCGGCTCCAAAGCGTGTGGTTAAGGCAAGACGGAATTCAGAAAATAATAAATAGCAACAGTAAAAAAAAAAAAAAAATTATGAAAGAAAAACAGAAACTGATAAAATGCATAAGGATAAACAACGTGTTAACGATTTTGAAGCGGACAGACACTGAAGTTTCAATGATGTGACAGGAATTATGTGATGTTTATCTTCTGGCCTGAAGCTTTTACATGACTGTAATTTTTCTTTTCATGATCTGAATATTAAACTATGAATGCATTTAGCGGGAAAGCTTTCTATTATAATACCAGCACATACCTTCAGTGCAATGTAAATTTTACTGAGAAGAATAAAATATTTAAGAAGCTAATAAAGCTTACAACTACAGCCTTTAATAACCCTAATTATTCATATTGCTTCAAATACACACTTCAGGTGGTAATTATTTAAAATATTAAAATTTAACAGTTAAGGATTACTAAATACTGTACAGGTTCATGACATCTTATACAGCCTTTCAGCCTGCTATTTCACTTTTTATCTACTTAAATCATACAAACATCCCTTTCGAAAAGTATCTGCTTTCAAAATGATATCTCCTAAGCTAAAAGGAAATGATGTTCACATTTCGGTATCAAAATTATATTTCCTAAGCTATTAGTAATGCTTGATGGTTGTAGCAATGATCCGTAAACATCACACCAATACACATACTATATGACACACGAAATACCACGCCCTCATAGCATACATATTTAGCCTTTAATTATAAGTACGGAGAGATAGACATCACTGATAACTACTCATATATTCCAAAGATGGTTCGGTTTGTGTTATTATGGCAAAGCAAGAGGTGGTTATCAGACTAAGAAGAAACATGCCTTCTTGGAGGTTATTGTAAGGACAACTGGCTCTTAGTTACGTTTCAGAAGGGGAAAATCACGAAAACGCTATTGCAGCTACTCCTTCCCTAACTTCTGATATTTTTTCGCTTTGCGATATATCTAATCACCTCCAAGGGCATGACAACACGGATGTTGTTTGTCTGCGTTCCTGAAAAGAATTGTGTATTGAGTACTTACACAGCATGCTCTCTTCGAGGGTGGAATAGGTTGCGAGTTGAGATACGGAATAATCTGCTATAATCTTTCCCAATTTCGGTGTATGCGATCCCGTTAGGGCTATTAACACATTACCGACTGGTAGCCTATTAAGCGGCGTTTTATCGCCAAAGCCTACCGACCGATAGCCTATTAATCGGCTTTTCATCACCAACGTCTACCGACCGATCGCCTATTAATCGGCTTTTTTTAGGCAACGCCTATCGACCGATAGCCTATTAATCGCTTTTTTCTCAGGCTACCTAAAAATAGCCTATCAATCAGTATCCATGGCGATAAACAATTGCCATTTGCTATATCATCTGCATTTTATTATTAGTATTGAGATACATTGCTCACTTGCGAAGTGCATTGCTTCGTAAACTCCCACATTTTCACACCGTTTTTTAAAAAAAATTACCGTTCACTATGAGCGAAAAAAAGGGTACTGGTGAGTTTTATTTAGACGATTTATCAGATTGTCCTGACAGTTATTTAGAACATGAAGAATCTGCGGCTGAGCGGCCGGTCGGACGTGCGTATGCTGTTGAACCGCTAGCGGTCGGTAAAATGTTAAGAAATGGAATATTTGTGTTGCGCCTGTTATATTTAGAAATAGCATCTATTCAAAGGGATTCAGGAATCTGGTCCAGTTGTGCTTATTTTTTTATAAGGGTCTTGACCTTGTTATTGAGTGTATTTATGATTCTTTTGTCTTGCGGACAACATGATATTTTCCAGGTACTCTTAGTGTGATTTCTATTTTTTAATCAATTTTCTTAAGGCTGGACTTTTATACCATTTTTCTTCTGCAACGTCCTTCTTGCTTTTTGCGTGAGCAGTGTGTGCAAGTTATTCGTAAATTCTTTAGTCAAATTATCTAAATCTTTCCTCGTTGTGTGTGCTGAAAATGTATCAGTTGTGGTCTAGAACTTTGGCATAATAATGGCCAGTTAGTAATAAGGACTCTTTTGTGTTGTGTACTGTAGCAACTAATGTTAATCAACGCCATTGTCAAATTATGTCCCGAAGAATGTTCTTTCAATCTTTCTATATACGCTAGAGCTTCAATATTTTTGAAAGGAAAAAAGTCAATAACGGCGGGTCTGCGAAAAGTAAATTATGTTGGTTTATGAGGAGCCGAATTTGGAATGTTGGCACATTGGGCAAAGTTTGTATACTTTTCCATCATAGTTATTAATATCATTGCAGCTCCAAACTCGATGATATACATTAAAATTCTCCACCTAGACCAATTCGATTATTTGCGTTGAATAGCGCTTGCAGATCAGAACACACGTCTGCTACTGATTTATTTTTCGGAACATAATCGGAGGTAATAGTGATTGGACGAAATGTTTGGATCATGGTGGCTAAGGCGTCGACAGCTGACAGCCCTCGAAATTTTATGAGAAATGGAGCGTTTGACTAAAATAAATAAGGCAACTCGGGCATATCTGCCTTCAGTAGGCGTATCCAATCTGTACTGGGCATAGCTGCGGTTTTTGAAATTGTTGTGAGGACCGAGCATGTGTTCTTGAATGAAATTTGAGTCAGGTCTGTAATCCTGCAAAATTTCTTTGAGCTCATATGCTCTACGAATAAGACCATTCGTATTATGTAACTAACGTGAAAGAGTACACGTTATTGGGCTGAGTCATAACTGTTAATTTCGTTAGTTATTTCAAGAAAAAATATTCAGCTTATCAATAGAATCACTCGCAATTTTGAACCAAGGCAAAAAGTTTTTGATTACATTATTCACGATTCGCAAGTTGGCAACTTGACATGCACAGCTGTCGCCGAGTCGGAGTGGGCAGTAATGGTATTTGGAGCAGGTTTAATAGTCTGGGTTTTGCCCATTTCCGCGTGCAAGATGACTGGTTTAACATAATTAATGTTGTTGCTTTTGCTGTTATTATTTTTTGAGAACTGAAAACGCCCACGATAAGAAGCAACGTGAAGTCCTTGGCAATTACAGCACTTGAGTTCATCAATCTAATCCCTCTTGTGGACAGTCCATTCTATTTTGTGGAAGTATTGTGTAGTCCATTTACTATTCATAGTATTCATACTCATCCATTCTTAATTCATAGTACTGTGCACTCTCTATATTGTGTAGTCCACTCTATTGCATTTCACTTATCGGACATGAAATTAACAATTGTCCGAGGAATGGTATTATTTTTTGAGAACTGAAAACGCCCACGATAAGAAGCAACGTGAAGTCCTTGGCAATTACAGCACTTGAGTTCATCAATCCCTCTTGTCGACAGTCCATTCTATTTTGTGGAAGTATTGTGTAGTCCATTTTCTATTCATAGTATTCATACTCACCCATTCTTAATTCATAGTACTGTGCAGTCTCTATATTGTGTAGTCCATTCTATTGCATTTAACTTATCGAATATGAAATTAACAATTGTCCGAGGAATGGTCATGTTATTGGCAGTTCTGGTACTGCGGCATTTTGTACTCGGACACATAATTTTCTACAGATACAGAGATATATAAAAAAAATCTCTCAGTTCATAAATCTTTTCCGAGTTCACATTCTTTAAAATATGAATCACAAATAAAGGAATGTTAGCCTTTGTCTTAATTCTAGTCGATTAGGTGTGTTTGTTTCAGTAAATCCTATTTTAGTAAGCGCAGAAATGATGTTTGCTCTTTCTGTAGTGGTAACATATGTGGCATTTAAACCATAATGTTCAACACCATGTTTTTTGAATAAACGCTAAGTATACGAGGATCATTAACATTCTTAAAAATAATCTTTATGCATTGTCTATTCAGTTTCATCAGAAATGTTGCATCAATACTCCCTATAAGCGTTTTAAAAAATTCCTCATGCGATACAGTGGCAGGGTTAAATAAGATGGGAGGAATAGGCGACGGCGTGTTATTGTTTGCCTGCTGATGTACAACCTGAACACCTGAGGGTGCATTATTACTATTAATAATGTTTTCATTATTCAAAACATGAAATTTGTTGCTACTTTCAATAGACTTTACTAAGAATAAGTTGTTTATCGGTTTCAGCGGCTAATTTTAAAACATGACTATCAGTATTAGAATTTTCATTAGTGGCGCTTTTACGTTTAGTCTTAAGAACATGACATTTATGTTTAAGTAAAGCAAAGCCTGGCGTGCAAGTTAAATTACACGTACCTCAGAGTTTTTTGACTTCTCAGCTTAATTGCTAGAGTAGCTGAACTGTAGCCTCCGTAGTCTATCTTCGTCTGCGACGGAACGTCTCTCTGATAGGCCTTGAGATAAATCTTAGTACTTTCGATTTGTACATCGAATTTTTGTGTACTCTATATCTCGTGTTCAAGAGTATTTTATTCAATTTCTTCAGCAGCATCGACTACTCTATCAACAGTCGAATAGTTGGGAACAATCTCTGTAGTGACGCCGTAATTCATCAGGCGGCAACACTTCGGCACCGTGACTCATTCTGAGCAAACTAGGAGTATGGAGAGTGAGGATCGAATTTATGTTACATTAAACGCGATAATCGCTAAAATTTACAATCAGGAATTTGTCTGAATATGTCTTTGTTTGAATATTAAATTTACAATCAGGAAGTCTTTTCGAAAAGCATAATTAACACGTCTGAGGGCTTAGCCATTAGAGGGGTTCCTAGACTGATTCGGCTGCTTTTGCACGCGTGGAACTGTTGGATTATTATTAATAGTCATATTTACATTATCAACAATATGTTTACTAGGATTCGATTTGTCATTAACATTATTCAATAAAGCATTATTTTCAGTACCAACATTGCATATGTTATCAGTATTTATAGAAGTATCATGCACATCAAGACTAGCAAATCTACTTTGTAACGTTAATTGCGACTTAGGTTTAACTAATTTCATGCCTTTGGTTGCTTTAGCCAAAAATCGCTGAAGACTGGTAGTTCGGTCCGAGGTTTGAATCCCGCTAACGGGCTGGCTGCATGGGCGTTTTCGTGGTTTTACCCCATGTATAACGTATATACGAGCTAGTTTCCTTTAGAAAGTCCTTCACGAAGGCATCCCTCCTCTTAGGCAGACAGCCCTCGAAGCTTTGCCATAACCACACACACAGTACAACAATTATATTAATAATATATTCAAATAACTGTCGGCGAACATCTTATTATTCATGAATTCCGAAATGCCTGGCGTATCACACACATACAATTTTATGTGTATATCCTTGCCTTCACATCAAGGCACATATCATCTCCATGCGAAGAGCACGAGGCATCGGCCTAGGAAGTACGTTTAGCCCCATTTTCACACGCATTGTTCAAAGTTTATCCCAACGGGGAAAATTATCTATTTTAGGCTGAAATAAAATATATAGCATTCATGGTAATCCAAAAACATCGAAGCCCTTAAACATGGCAAAATGAGTGCTTACAGTAATGCAAAAATCAGAATCGCAACACACATAAAATACCTAGAGATGACTTTCATCCTCATGGTTACGCGGAGTAATTAACTCTGGGGAGATACAGAGAGAAATGCGACAAGAATCTTCCATCGCGTACGTGAAGGAAATCTTTAGCCGGCTTCTTAAAATTTAAGTTACCATCATTAGAAACGCATGCATTATCATTAACAACATTCTCCGTTTGTTACTGGCATTTAGAATAAATTAGCGTTCTCTGCTTAACAAGTAAATCGCACTTACCCATTACCGATATAGCACAGTCTTCAAGCTTGTTAATTTTCTGGAAACTCTCCCAGCGAAATTCTTGCTGACTGGTCTGAAGTTCGTCAGATTGAGTAAATTATGACAATGGAATACAAAACCGATACTATCCTTAAAAGGGCAAGCGTGTGTTTCAATACGGACAGAGGTAATTTTCAATGAGCCAGTCAACACGTTAACAGTCCGAAGTATAACATTTCTAAAAATCCAGAGATAGTACATTATCCAACGGCCAAGCGGTAAAATCGCTGAAGACTGGTAGTTCGGTCCGAGGTTTGAATCCCGCTAACGGGCTGGCTGCATGGGCGTTTTCGTGGTTTTACCCCATGTATAACGTATATACGAGCTAGTTTCCTTTAGAAAGTCCTTCACGAAGGCATCCCTCCTCTTAGGCAGACAGCCCTCGAGGCTTTGCCATAACCACACACACAGTACAACAATTATATTAATAATATATTCAAATAACTGTCGGCGAACATCTTATTATTCATGAATTCCGAAATGCCTGGCGTATCACACACATACAATTTTATGTGTATATCCTTGCCTTCACATCAAGGCACATATCATCTCCATGCGAAGAGCACGAGGCATCGGCCTAGGAAGTACGTTTAGCCCCATTTTCACACGCATTGTTCAAAGTTTATCCCAACGGGGAAAATTATCTATTTTAGGCTGAAATAAAATATATAGCATTCATGGTAATCCAAAAACATCGAAGCCCTTAAACATGGCAAAATGAGTGCTTACAGTAATGCAAAAATCAGAATCGCAACACACATAAAATACCTAGAGATGACTTTCATCCTCATGGTTACGCGGAGTAATTAACTCTGGGGAGATACAGAGAGAAATGCGATAAGAATCTTCCATCGCGTACGTGAAGGAAATCTGGAAACAAAGTGGATATTCTGACTGCCTTAGGCCCCCCCCCAAAAAAAAAGTCTTCCCAGGCCGCCATTAGCTCATATAAATACAGGGTGATTATAATTAAAGTTTAAGTTTCAAAATGCTATAAAAAAAGAACCACTCATGAAAATGACGTCAAAATTGAAAGGAATGTTATTGAAGAAAGCGGAAATCGTATGGCAGAAGAAAAAATTTAGTTTCGAAAGTTAGCAACAGATGGCGCTGCAAGCGGAAGAAGACGTAAATTAAAATGCTAGTTAAATTTCAGTGTTATAAAGCCGCCAGGTACCAGGCTGTTCCTCAATTCGCGTCTCAGATGTTCGCCATGGGTGTTTCACTGCAGGACCGCGCTCTGCTGGTAAAGCTGTATTACAAGAATGATGATTGTGCAAGAGTAGCTCTGCAAAATTTCAGGACACTGAAGGGTATAAAAGAAGGCGTTGGTCCAATGAGTGTCGTAGGTCTAAAGAAAATGATGCAAAAATTCGAAACGACAGGTTCGTTTGATGTGCAATCTGGTAGAGGGAGAAAACGAGTGCATTCGACGGTAGTTGAAGAAGTGGCCACAGCATTACAGGAGGGGTCGGCCGATGGTGTGCAACCGTGCAGTGCACGAGGAATTGCTCGAACATTTGACAGGCCTACGAGCACGGTGCTGAAAATTGTACGAAACATCCTGCAATGCTATCCGTACAAAATTGGCCATGTGCAGGAGTTGTTTCCGTCTGACCTGACAGCTAGGGAGACGTTTACGTTAGAATTCCTGGCTCGCATGGAAGTGGATAATTAATGGCCGTGGAAAATTTTGTGGACAGATGAAGCCCATTTCCATCTGACAGGATACGTGAATACCTAGAATTGTCGAATATGGGCAACAGAAAATCCACTGGCAACGCACCCCGTACCACTTCACGGTATGGTGTGGCTTTACGGCATCATTCATCCTACAACCATATTTTTTCGAGCAGACGGGTGCTTCCGGTCCTGTTACCGAAACCGTCACTGGTCAGAGGTATGCGTCTCTTTTGCGCAACCACGTGATTCCAGCTCTGCAACAGCGTGGATGTGTGGATGAAATCATTTTTATGCAAGATGGCGCTCCTCCGCACATTGCACATCTCGTGAAGCAGCTGCTGAGGCGCCATTTCGGAAATGCTCGAATTATCAGCCGTCATTTCCCTACAGCCTGGCCGTCCCGATCGCCTGATCTTACTCCGTGTGATTTCTGGCTGTGGAGATATCTGAAGGATGTTGTGTTCCGTGCTCCAATTGCAAATTTAGCAGAATTAAAGGCACGCATTCCGCAACACATTCTGAACATCACCCCGGAGACACTGCGATCCGTTATGGAACATGCTGTTTGTCGCTTTCAACTTGTTGCACACAACGGTGGACACCATATTGAACATGTTTTGCGCCAGTCTCGCGACAGTTCCGAACTTCTTTGATGAATGGTTCTTATGCGGTATGTCGCCACAAAACTCTTGAAACCGATTTGTCCCTTTCGATGTGATATGTACAGTCATGCAAATAAAATTATTCAATAATTCTAATTTATCAATGCGTTTTAATGTGTAACTTCCACCTTAGCCGTTGTTTTAGGAATCATTTCTCGTTTCTCGTCGTGATTCTGTCGCTTACAGCGCCATCTGTTGCTAACTTTTGAAACTAACTTTTTTCTTCTGCCATACGCTTCTTCATAACATTCCTTTCAAATTTCACATCATTTTCATCAGTGGTTCTTTTTTTATAGCGTTTTGAAACTTAAACTTTAATTATAATCACCCTGTACTTTAAATGATAAATTCTTCTGCTTGTAGCTTTGGAAAGAGTTTTCTTCAATTAAACATAAAGGCACAATTTCTTGAAAAATATTAAATTCTTCCACAAGCCTTAAATCAAACTTGGGGAATTACCAATTTTAATGTTTTTGCTATGAACATCAAACTGAAGAAACAAATTAAGCACAGAACTAAAGTTTTGAATAAAAACAAACTACGCAATTTATTTCAAAGACACCGCTCTGCCTAAAACAGGTAGCGTAGTTTCATTTAAAAATATGCGGATAAACTCCAATTTCTAATCGTAAGGATCGGCAATTATAAAAGTTATATACCGCATGAGTGTACGGAAAAAGTAGTAACTAACACATTGCTTATAATTATTTTTCATAATAAATATGATATCAAATTGTAAATATAATTTTAAAAAATCATGCCTTCATCAAATTGAAACCGGTTCCCATGTCGCATGTACTCGTATTTCATTAAGAAACTTGAAATTTGAAGAATTAAATTTAATTTTTTTTAATTAACATGTTTGTAGTCCATGTTTTCATTGATTTAATTCCGGATGTTCCCTTATCCTTCCAAAATCAGAATACAAGTAGTAGTAATAGTAACACGTAATTACAGAAATAAAATATTCTATAATGATGATAGATTATTTATGATAGATTTATTTTAGATATATTTGATGTCAAGTCATATAAATAACCATATCCATATCTTCAAATTTCTCAGTTCGTTTAAAATCACAGTTTGCAGATTTTAAGTGGCGTTACTCATGTTCGATTTGAATGATAATCAGAATAGTCTAAAATTGGATTCAAAACCATGAGAATATTAAAGTTGTTAAAAATATTTGCCATAATAATTAGTATTATAATAAATCTAATTAAA
Source organism: Stegodyphus dumicola (assembly GCF_044657685.1). Classification (NCBI taxonomy): domain Eukaryota; kingdom Metazoa; phylum Arthropoda; class Arachnida; order Araneae; family Eresidae; genus Stegodyphus; species Stegodyphus dumicola. The sequence goes on along the minus strand of NC_140778.1, from coordinate 13,033,801 downwards.
TGAACGGAAAATGTATTCCTTGGCTGCTTAAGATAGCTTAGACGGCCTGTAAGTTCACCCCAGTAGCTTATAGAATTAGTGTTTTTTTTTTTTTTTTTTTTTTTTTTTCAAAATGAAATATTAATTTTAACAGAGCTTTAGTCTAATAGATCATGGACTGTGCTATCCTGCATTGTCAGCTCCGAAACCACATTCATTTTGTTAATCCGACGCAACGCAAAACCCATGGGAACCTAATCTTCAAACTATGTTCGCTTAAGAGGCGTAAACCTTGTTAGAAAGTTAAACCATTCATGGAAAACTTAATCTAACGGCTAACATTCAAAACTCTTAAACCTGTTGAATAACTTTTGCCCTTAACAGTTATGCATCACAAATCATAAATCAAGTTTGATGAAAATAGAAATAAAAGTTCATTAATCCATTCTTATGGTTTATAACATAAAATATAACACAAATCTTAAACCATGATTTGCTGTAATCAAAATAGTTTTTTTTGGTTACTAATTCTGGTTATCTTTTTCAGATAATGCTCACGAAATTCATTGTAGCAAGGAGTGATGTTTGCGCCTGTCGTTAAGCGTATTTCAAGTACTATGCTCACAGATCAGATACCTTGAGCGTTAGTTTACAGGTACCTTGAGCAGCATACAAGTAACAGTTCGACTTTTCTCAGTTCCGAGGTCATTTTTGAACAAGAACGCCCCAGGAGAATGGGCCCAAGCGTCTCCCATTCCTCTTTCCCTACCTTTAACATCTCGATAGGATTTTCGGCTGGCCGCATGTATAAAGCGCCCCTTTCTGCAAAGACAATACGTGTTTACAAGCATCTATACATTCACAGGAATTGGTACCCGCGTAGAAACACTGGAATTTTTTGGAAGCAAGATAGATGAAAATTAGCAACCGCCTTCGCCCGGAATCGAACCGCGGACCTCTCAATGACGCACTGAGTGTGCTGACCGCTACACCACGAAAGCTCGCTAAGAAGGCGGGAGAAATATCTTATATACTTCCCCTTTTAAAGGGCGCCTGGGATTTTTAGGAGAACCAATCGCCAAATTCTGGGTGAGGAGGATCATCATCCAACACCCTTTTAGTTCGAACGCAACTGTAGAGACAACATGTTTCTGGTAATTTTGAATATAATTACGATAATGCTAAGAAAGAATTTCTTTCGTCGGTTCGAAAATCTTCACGGATCCATATGTTGACTATATATCTATAATAGAAGAGCACTGGAAGTTGGGTATAGTACATACTGAGTAACTGAAGAAAATGAAACACATCAGAATCCGATGTAATTCGAAAGGATAGGAATACAACGTAATTACGGATTGTTTTTAATGTTTCTTCGCATCCACCTCATGCACTCTCACCAAACGAATAGTTGCATCCTGGACCAAACTCAAACCCAAATTTCTTAAAACTTCTACTTCAGTTTCGAATTAACTAAATTGCATTTATTTATGATGTTGAGATGGCATCTCTTCAAAAGAGACGGATCGTTCTATTGCATGTTTTCTGTGTACAGACGATTTACTAGAAAATGTTTCTGACCCTGAATCCAAAATTCTGTGAATGACTAGAGTCCTGTTTTGTATTACTTCCAGTCTTTTACTTTTAGTAGTATTTAAATTCTTGAAGATATATTTCAGCACTAATCGGTATACTTGTTTTATATTAAACCAATCGATATACTTCGACGATTTCTTATCAGAAACTCCGAATGAAGAAGAAGCTTCCGCAAGACATAAAGAAACAAACTACATAACCAAACGAGCAGAAATGAAATTTTGAAAAAAGGAGGAATATTTCTGAAAAACCTGTGGGCTTATTCTGACTTTGAAACTAGAATATTACACCATACATGTAGTTCTTCAAATGTGCTGGGAATGTTTTGGAATACTGAAAAGAACATTTTTAATTTGAAGTAAAAAATTATTAAACTTCGTTAAAGTTCTTCAAATGTACTGGAAATGTTATGGGATACTCAAAAGAACGAAAATTTTTTTAGATTTGACGTCAAAAATTATTAAACTTTGTTTAAAATTCTATAAACGTACAATAATAAGAAATTCAGGAAGAATATTGGACCCAGTGTGTTTCTTTCTCCTTTTACTGTCTGACGGAACCTAATTTTCAAGAATTGTGGGAACAAGGAAATCATTAGGATGCAGACTTACCTAAAAAACTAAAGAAAAACTGGAACAGTTCCTATTCCGAAAGAGACCACCTGAAAGTATTTTCTTTTGCAAGGAAATCCTTTCGGGGAATGTGGAGCTGATTGGAGATAAATTGCATTTATACATACACTCTTAGGGAAAAAAACAACGCACAGAGAAGATATAAAGCAAATTGGACACAAATTGATATGCATACACGTTTCGACGGAAAAAGCAAAATTTTACATTTTGGCTGCCAATGAATGAACGTTTGTAGCTACAGCGCATCTGATCTGCGCAAATGGCAGGATATATATAATAAGATAAATTACGATTCCAGGTCATAAATTCTTCACGAAGTTCATTCCTTATACTCTGTCAGACAGTAACTATGCCTCTCATAGAAGTGCGTGAACCATATGTTTAGATGTTAGAATTTGAGAGAGGTCGCGTAGTTGGCCTCAAAGAACCCGGTTGGTGCTATCAGCGAACAGCTCAACATTTGAGCATCAGCGATGCCACTATTAGACGATGTTGGCAGGAATGGGTGAACCATGGCCGCACACAGCGTGAAGAGGGAAGCGTTAGGCCTAGAAAAACGCGAAGACCGAGCAATCGTCAGAGTGGCACTCCATGCCCCAGATCCATCATTATCATGGAACTAGTGCAACTAGTGCTTCTGTGACCGCAAGGACCATTCATAGACGGCTTAGAGAAGGGGAACTAATACCATGGCGCCCCTTGCGCCGACTGCCATTGACCTCTGTACAACGTCAAGCTCGTTTGCAGTTGTGTCGGGCTCATTCGCACTGGAATGTCACTGACTGGAGTAGAATAGTCTTCAGTCCCACTTTTAACTGAGCCTCGATGACCAGCGAAGGCGAGTCTGGAGGCGCCCCTGACAGCGGTGTGATACCAACCTGACTGTCTTGCGGCAGACAGGCGGACAACAAGAAGTGATGGTCTGGGGTGACATTTCATTTCAAAGCAGGACCCCTTTCGTTGGCATCTTTCGCAAACTTACAGTACAGCGGTATGTCGACGAAGTTCTAAGGCACGTTATGTTGCCCTTCATGTCACGCCACCCTGGGCTTACATTTCAGCAAGATAATGCCCGCTCTCACACTGCACATGTTTCTACTGCTTAGTGCTTGCCGAATATTACCTTGGCCAGCAAGGCCGCCAGATCTCTCTCCTATTGAGCACGTTTTTTAGCATTATGGGCAGGGCCCTCCAACCAGTTCGAGATGTTGGTCTAACGCGCACGTTGGAGAGAATTTGGGGCGCTATCCCTCAGGAGGACATCTGCAACCTCTATCAATCGATGCCAAGCCGAATAACTGCTTGCATAAGAGCCAGAGGTGGACAAACGCGTTACTGATTTCTTTACTTTCTGAAGCTCTATCACTTCAATAAATCATCCAATTTTTCTCAAACTGTAATCATGTGTTTTTCTGTACATGTACATCACTTCTACCGATTTTCGTCCCACTCGGTTAATTCCTTCTTGGTGCGTCTTTTTTTTTTCTGTCTGAGAGTGTATCGTTAGTGCCAAGTCTAGAGCTTACGCTGTAGAAGCGTATCTCAGATTTCAAGAAGGAAAGAACATCTGCTCTATTCTTGTGACGGCTAAAACCAGACTTTCTCTCAAGAAACTCTTCAATTCTACCGAGATTAGAATTTATGAATGCAGTGGTTGCAGGCGGAATTTATGATTACCAAGAAGATGTACTCAAGGACAGGAATATTTTATTTGATCACGCTCTTCCATTACATGGTAATGGATAAAAGAAAAGATTGGAGATTGAAGACCATTTGTGTCCAACAGGATAACTTAAATAAAGAACTAAACCGATCCTCAAAATTGCAATTATTTTAAGGAAACCGACAACCCAGTAGATGTACTCACGAAAGGGGGGAAAAAGTTTCAAAATTAATGAAACATGTTAAGTCGTTGCAAAGCACTCCACGGCTAAATTTACCGAACTAATGATGACCTCAAATTCATTTAAGTTAAGTTAATTCAGAAGACGTATAAACTGACAAGAAAACTAACGTGCAATTTTCTTGTAATATCCCGTCTGTAGTAGAACCATTTTTCAGTGTTGACATATATGAAAAATTTTCAAGATTGTAGCGAATTACAGCCTAGATAAAACTATATGTATGATACAATGAAAATTGGGGAGAAGAGGAAATGTGCCCGAGCAGCTTTAGAACTCTAACAAGCAGAGATGCGGTGAAGAGCAAACTGAAGAAACAATTTAAGCACAGAACCAGTCGAAAAAATATAAACTGTACACAATTTATTCCAAAGCCACCGCTCCGCCTAAAAAGGCAACGCAGTTTATTCAAGAAATTGGATGCCACCCGCATATCTGATAGTACTGCTAATTTAAATTGTATATACCGCCAGAGTATACGAAAAAAACTAGTGAGTGAAGTATTCGTTATAATTTTTTCGCAATAATTATAACCTCAAAATGTAAATGTAATTTTAGAAATCCTTAGCACCATCGAATCGAAACTTGTTTCCTCTTCACATGTGTTTCCTGAAGAAATTTGAGAAATATATTTTGCAGTTCAAAATGCATGCATTTATATAAAGGTTAGTCAAGGATAATCATAGATTTGTTTAAAAATCTGTCAGAGATTAAATCCTAATATTTATCAACGGTAGTGAACGAGAATACTATGCATTTGTTTAGAACAAAACAAAAGTATTTGTAACGTTTTTTGCACGACCAAATCTCAATGTATAAAGTGTTTTACCCTCCTTTTGGGGGTGCCTTCCTCGTGTGGTGGTCTACACGCTAGGCGCGTATTCCAGAGGTGCGTGGTTGGATTGCCAGCGAAGGCATTGCTAATTTTTCATCTTTTGCGCTTCCAAAAAACCTAATGACTCTGCATGGCCTGTAGTCAATGTGTGCACTGATTTAATTACGAAAGTTCGGTGATTCTTCAGACCATTAGTATACAAGCAGCAGTAAAAGGAAAACGTAATTACGGAAATACATTCTACAACGATTATAATGCCAAGTCATATAAATAATCAAATAAATAACTTCAAATCTCCGAATTAGTTTAATATCACAGTTTGCAGAATTTCAGAGGCGTTTCTCGTGTTAGGTTTTAGTAATAATCAAAATAATCTAAAATTGGACTCTAAAAACATTAAAATCGTAAAATTATTACAAATCCTTGCCATAATATCTAGTACCATAATAATGCGTAATTGACTGAACGGAAAATGCTTTCGCTGGCTGCGTAAGATTGCTTGGACGGCCTCTAGGTTCAGGCTACTAGTTTATACGATTAGCGTTTTTTATGAACAAGAAATATTAATTTTTAAAAGAGTTTTCGTCTAATCATGGATTATCAGTTCGGAGACGACATTAATTTTCTTAAACTGAGACAGCGCAAATAGCATGAGAACGTAACATGCAAACCATGTTCGCTTGAGATGGGTAAACTTTGTGACAAAGATGAACTATGTGTGAACACTGAAGCTAAAGGTTAACATTCAAGATTACCTTTTAACATATTGAAGAATTTCTGCCCATAACAGCTACATAACCGGAACCAGAAAACAAGTTTTATGAAAATACAAATAAATGTTCATTAAGCTATTCTTGTGGTTTATAACACAAAATATAATACAAATCTGAAACAATGATTTGTTATAATCAAAATAGGTGTTTTGCTTACTTATTTTCGTTGTCTGAGTCAGATGAAGCCCACGAAATTCCTTGCGGCAAGGAGTCGTCAAGTTTGCGCCTGTCGTTTTCGTATAGCTACATTACAGGTACTTTGTGCATAGAACAGCTACCTCGGGCGTTAGCATACAGTTACGTAGTACAACATACAAGTAACAGTTCTAATATTTTCAGTTCCGGTGCCCATTGTAAAGGCGAACACCACTGGGAAGCGAGTCCGAGGGTCTCCAAGCCCACGTTCTCTACTTGCTACATCTCGAGAGGATTTTCGTCTGGCGACATACAATCACTTCCAAAGGTTAAGCACGAAGATGTAAAATGCAAAAAAATCAACAAATACTTCTTTGATTGACACAAAATTCGGCAGGAGAGTAACATATATTTATTCATAAAACAAAATCAATAATTATACACAGAAATGAAAACAATATTAAATTTTTGTAAGTTGCCAGATAATGACATACTGGAGACTTAAACAGAATTATGTATAAAGTGAAAATAAACAGCATAAAATGAAAAAAAGACATTAATAGGGTATGTGATCCCCCCTTCATCTGTACACAAAGTTTTACACCTTGTGACCATGCTTTCAATTAGGTGGTCAAACACCGCAGAATTACGCAATCGCTATTCTTCTTGTAGAGCAGTTTCCAGCTCAATAAGAGTGGCTAGAGGTGAGAAACGTGAAGATACAGCTCGGCCGAGAGCATCCCAAATATTTTCAATGGGATTAAGGTCGGGCGAATACGCTGGCCACGCCATACGCGCAATCCCTTCTATCTCCAGGTAGTCATCGACGATGTCAGCTCTATGGGGACGTGCGTTATCAGCCATTAAAACAAAGTAGGGCCTACTGCTGCAGCATACAATCTCACAATGGGTTCTAGGACTTAATCTCGATACCGGACAGCCGTCAAAGAACCCCGTTTAAAGATGTGCAGTTCGGTGCGGTATCCTAAGCAGGATTGGGTATTACATAACGTATTCGCATACTTCCATCTACCTCTGCAGCAAATTGCACCCTCTTCAATTCTGATTGGCTTCCGAAAATTAGCATTTTTCTCTCCGTGTTTAACTTTAGGAAGTGAATGTATATAGAGTGCCCCATGCTGGAAAGACGCTACACATTCACAAACTGCTTTAGCTTCTTCGGAATTCCTACCCGTCTACTTCAATACGGCAGGCAAAGTCGTTTACCACTGTCCAGTTTGGGCGACATAGACATAAAATTACCAAGTTAAGACTGTATTCTCTTGCAGTTCAATTAAAAACATCTGAACACAAAATTTAATTCATAGTTAAACATGTGATCAGTCTACATTACAGTTAAACTTTTACGCAGCTTACCAGTAGCACGGTCAGTGTTTTTCTTTTTAATTTTGGCCCTCAAATCTAGTTCTACAGAGCGGTTAAACTCTTAAGTAACTTACAAGAAGCTTAACCACTATGTAATTTTAGTTTGCAAATGGATTTATCAGGAACATCCTTTGAGTGAGATAATGGCGATTATTACACTAGCCGGACTAAATTCCTACTTTTAACATCTGCGGCACGGACATTAACGTTGTATAATTTTCTGATGCGAGCGAAAATTGTGACATAAGCAAAGAAAGCTATAATACCTCAAATTATAAGTCTTAGCTAAATTTATGAATAATGATCACAAATGTTTTGAATGGAAAATCCTTTTATGCTCGTGCGATGCTCAGGAATCTTTTGCACTCATTTTTGAGCTTACGATTACAGCTGAAATTGAAAGAAAGTTTTTCGATATTAAAAAAGATTCAAAGATATAAATTAATCACAGTATGCTTCGAAGAAATTTGGGTAGAAAACTTTGAAATATATTACACCCTTAAATTTAATTAATTTAAACTTTAAATTTGTTAAAACATAAAGTACATAGCAAGAGTGTAGAGTCTATGTTTTGGTTTCAGAAGCATTCAAAGTATACCAATCATGAAAGACAGCATAGCGAATTCTCGCTATGTCTTGAAGTACAGACAGTACAGAAAGAGTTTTAAATAACCTTTTTATTTGAACTAATGTAACAAGATGCACGCATTCGGTGCTCACAATTCACCACCACTTGTGGGTAAAATAAATTTAATATAAATGAATAATAATAAACAAATGATGATGGAATAATAAAAGTAGAGAATAGAAAATAAGAATATAAATTTATAATAAATTAGTATGGCTAAACGACTGGTATCTCAGTCACCTGAACCGCTAAAGCGAGTGCGCACAGCAAAGCCGATTTTAGAATATCAGTATAACCTGTAAGGGTTTCTAACACCATTTAAAGACCTATTTAAAACACGCAGCATAAACTCGCCTCTAACTCCCCTAGTACTCACGAACACTTAAAACGCAAATTCGGAAATTGCTTTGAAGAGAATTTTAAAGATTATTTCTCGATATAACTACTGTCTCATTGCTACATTACCTTCTACTTCAACACATTATAAGGACATTTTATAGAGTTAGACAAAGCTAGAAATGTAACTGAAGAAACGCGATTAGAAAAACGCTGTTACATCCTTCAAAGGGAGATTGGTAATCTGCCTAATAAATCTTATACCAATTTATTCTTGATTTCGCAATGGATTTCCTCAGCTTAACTGCAAATATTTCGACAAGTGTGAATACCCAAAAATATTTGTATCTGAATTTGTTGTTTTCAACCTTTCTTTTTAAACATTTTTCAGCTGAAATGGAGTGATTGAAATAATTGATTTAATTCGTGCTGCAACAAAATTGCTATTCAAGTAATCATCTTGGGAGCATTCATTGTAACTGGAACAATATATAATATATGTATATTGTAACTGGAACAATATGAACAGTATGTACAATATGTCGACGCTTGCAATATATTTGTTCTCAACAGATTCCATATCAGGCAGACATCCTTGTCGGGACTTTCTTCGTTTTTCATGTTTTGGAAAATTTCAAAGGATGTTTGTGTCAGCAACCATGCACGTTTACTAACTCGACGCAAGTGGTCGAACCTATAGGTACTTTAACTGCCTGCTCACCGAGAACATTGTCGAATAATTCCCAGAAAGAACGAATTACACTGGCAATAAACTGGAAGCTCTGCCCTATTTTTCAGCAGAATTTCTCTGGAGGCCGGATCTAGTGGTCTTCCAACGCCTCTGCTCTTATCACCTTCTTTAGAAGAATTTAGGCTCTCTTTATTAGTTCGCGGACAACAGCGTTGGAGCGGTAAAATCGCTAGGCACTGATTTTGATTCCAGGCGAACGGGTTGTCTTTATAGGCATTTTCCCATGTGTAACATGTCTATGAGCCAGTTTCCCTTAGAAAATCCTACACGAAGGTACGCGCGCGCTTTGTCATAATCAACTAAACCAAACCAAAGTCTAGAAGTGCCTCCATGGCTCAGAGAGACTAAACACTTAACTAGCATCCACATTCATGACTTCTTTAGGATGCGAAACGAATCTAAGGCTGTCGCAAACGGCTTTCCTATCTCCCTGCCAGAAAAAAATTGGGCATAAACTATTTTTAAGTAGTTTGAGGTCAGTAGGCGAAATAAAGTTACATATTGTCGCTTGATTTACATTATAATCGTGACGGTAGCGTGATCTAATTACGTTAAAATCATGAATTTGAAATTATCCGTCAAAGTTTGGGCCTGCTTCCGGTGTATATGATTCGAAGGCAGTATCCTTGACACGGAGGCATCTTTTTAGAATATTTATATAACTACATCGCACTCCACAAGAGTTTAATGGCGGCAGTTTGCATACCTTAATTTAAGTATTCTGTGCATTTTCTCTGCCATACTGGAAATAAATTTCTGTTTTACTTATCATATTCATATTGTATCCTAATCTGTGCTTTTGTAGATACAGTGTTAATTTGCTGAATTTTCAAGATCAAGAAAGATTTTCCCAAACTGGTAATATTTTCAATAGCCGAATTGGTAAAAATAAAGATCTCTTAACCGCTATACTCTTGCAATATTGTGTGTCTATGTAGTTTTAGCTAGAATGCAAATGAATTTATAATATGGTTTCTGATTTTAACAAATAACATTTTGCATGTAAGTTTAAGAATTTAATTGATATCATGTAATTAAAATACAATAACACGCCGAACAAATATTAATTTAGAAGTCAAACAACACAAATCAGGGTTATATATTCACATTTTCAAATCAATAAAATTCCGAGTTCCGTAATCAAGGACCCCATTCCGTTTATGAATTCCTGGGGTATTTACAGGATTCCTTGCCAGTGTGGTTTAATTTACTTTGGCCAAACTAAGCCTTAAAATTTCGCGTTAAGGAACATGAGGCATATATTAGAAAAAAGGAAACACAGAAGTCTTCTGTTGGCCAACATTGTTGGTCCGAAAATGACACTTTCAATTTTTCTGCTGCCAAAATTATTCAAAAAACATTTTCCATTGGTGAACTGGATTTTCTAGAGTCATTTCGCATTCAAAAAAGCTTTCTTTTCTAGTTAACGACCCTAATTCTAATCCATCTTTGCCTTCAGCCTTTAATGAAATTATGCTTTAGTTCTGAATTCATCAAGAGATGGCGCCAGTAGCTTATCTCCTGTCCAGGCTTTCTTGACTTATCATTATATCTTATCTCGTTAATTTGGGCTTTTGCACCTGAGGATGATGGTTCGATAAAACCACCGGAACTAATCCTGTGAAAATTCGAAAATATAACGCTGATTTTTGTTTTTGAGTTCTAATTTAATATCATAATTTAAAAATATAAGTGACTATTTCTAACCAATTAAAATATGAGCTAAGGTGTTATCTCTTCATATGCTATTTTATTAGTGGTAAATATGGCAGAATATTTAATGATAGAGTAACTAACATTCAGTTTATTTTTTTATTTGGTATCAACAATTCGTAGATGCAATAACTTCTTTCCTAATTGGAAAGTATAACACAAAGATTTAATATTACAAAGATTATATTACAGAGAAAATGTAAGGGGTTTCATGATGAAAACCTTCTTCTAAACTTCTTTTAAAAGGGGTTACTGTAAGAAAAAGCAGGATAATTCCTTCTTTACGCAAGCAAAATTTTCCAAGATCTAGCTTCTCTATTTTTACCTTCTCTAATTTGCGTTATTCTTAGTTTTAAATCTAATGTCATATGACATATAATTTTTAAAAACTTTTTTTGATATTTTCTGATTATTCAATCCAGCAAAATATTTGGTATTCGGCCCCAGTATTTTACAAAAATTTAATCCATTTTCCTTTTTTATTATGTTTTTGTTACGTTATATTTTTATTATGTTCATTAGAAATAAAATGAGCATGTTACTATCAATAGTTTTGTGGTTGAGGCTGTTTAACACTAGTAGTTCTACCTGGGTCTGAATCCATGCACACGGACTGCCTGCATGTGTAACATGAATGCAACCCAGTTTCCCTACGAAAGCGCATGTACTCTTGGTCAGTTAGTAATCAAGTTGCTTTCTATATCCAAATATCTGATCAAAATGAATATATCTGTTTTCTTTTTAGGTTTCTGCTGATGTTGAAATAGAACTACAAACAGGATCTAAAAGATGCTAGTGTCGCTTTTGTGTGTCTCTTCTAATGATCATTAGAACTGATTATTATGCAAGAACTGATTACTATGTTTATAAGATTACTACAATTAAATTGTTGAATAAAAACCTCTATATCTGTGTTTCATAATGCTGTTAAAAACGCACTAAAAGTTTCAGAAAACCTTTTACAAATGTTTAAAAATAACTGCTACATGCACGTGTGCTTTTCGAGATTTATTGGTTGAAATACTCCAGAATGTGAACCTGGAAAATGCTTTCTGTTAAAATTATAAATAATTGAAAATATCTTACCTATTTTACAAGTAAGTTTATCTTATTTATTTTATACAATTAAAGATTTCAAGTAAGAAAAATGTTATTCATGTATATACTCTTTTTATAAGTATAATAATGTATGTTAATTACTCAGAAGTTCTCGTTATTCAATTCTGAAAGTAATGATTAAAATATGTATAGAGCATACATCATCATTTGACAGATTATATGAGTAAGTTCATGTTGTTAAATTAAATTTGATAACCCGAATATAAGTGATATAATTCATTAAAGTATGCTTACATGTATGTATGCGCAACATTCAGCATAAAATATTTAATTATTTTCTTATGTACCAGTTACACAAAATTTATCTATGTGCATTTAAATATGTTTTTCATTAAGGCTTTGTGATCTTAATTTTAACCTAATGTTTTTTAGCTAACTTATTTTATATGAAATGTTTATATTTCTACATATCAAGAAATATGTTTAATCTGCAGAAAAATGGGATTTGCTTTTGAATAAATTGAACAATTTGAATAGCTTTGGAAAATTTTCTTTTCTGTATAGCTACATAAATATTATATTTTATCATACTTCATAATGTATTTTAACATATCGTAAAAAGTTTGCCATAAATGAAAATTAAAAAATCTTTATGGTTTAGATGCTAGTAATGAAAGCATTTAAAGTAAAATTAATTTTCGTGTGGGGAAAGGACAAGAGAAACTTTACAGATCCTGGCAAACACTTTTATAGAACCTCCAAATTTTAAAGGTAAATATCATGAAATGTGAATGAAAATAAAAACTATGCGCGGAATAATTTTTCTTTACGTACTATAATAGTAATCAGCTGAATATTTGTTAATTACACATTAGACACGACGTATAATTTCAATTTTATTATGAGAAAATAATTTGGAGAATTTAATCTAAAATTAATCTACCTTTTGAATGGAATAAAGATATGGAGCTATAAATTCTTCTGTGTCATCAATCTGCTGTATTCCTCTCAGCCAAACAACCCCCGGACTCTGATGCCAAGCTTCGACATTCTTGTGTCTATCCGCAAAATCACTCCATGTATATATGTCATAAAACGTCTTTCATAGTGGGATAAAACTGCGTTATTATCATAAGATGACTTGGTGGAGAGTTGCAAAGGACTGGCGTTGGAGAGGACTGCGCCTTAACTTGGAGATTTTATTGCGCAGTTAGAACGATGGATGCATAAACCCGCTGAACTATAAGGAATTCACAAGCAAGGCCATCAAAAAATTTTCACAGAGGAAGCTGTCTAGATAAATCTTTGCGAATGGCATAATAATTAACACCCTTTTAGGGCTTAGCCATGATAGGGTGTTGTAGGCTGATCCGGCTGCTGCCACACGCCAGTGCCTGCTGGGGTATAACTACTGGCAATATTTACATTTAAATTATCAACGACATTTTTATTAGGATTAGGCTTGTCATTAATATTATTCAATACAGCATTATTATCGGTACCAAAATCACAAATGTTATCAATAGTAATAGCAGTATCATGTACATCAAGATTAGAAAATCTATCTTATAACGTTAATTGCGACTTAGGTTTAAGTAGTTTCATACCTTTGGCGGTTTTAGCCGTTTTCTTGATATCTAATTTATTATCAGCATTAGAAACACACCATGAGGTTTGCTCTGTGTCAGATCAACAAAATGAGTGTGTTTTCTGAGCTGATAATACAGCATAACAGCGTTCATGATCTATTAGACTAAAAATCTCTTAAAAGTCAATATTTTATTGTGTGCTAAGAAGACTAATTCTATAAGCTAGTCGTCTGAACCTAGAGGCCGTCCAACAGCCAGCGAATGCATGTTGCGTTCAATAAATAAAGAAATAAGCATAAATAAATAAGCATAATTATGATACTAAGTATTAAAGCGAGAATTTTAACAATTTTTTAGTAATCAAATGGTTTTGAACCCAAATTTAGGTTATTTTGATTATCATTAAAACCGAACATGAGTAACGCCTCTGGAAATCCACAAACTGTGATATTAAGCAAATTCAGAGATTTTAAGTTATGCATTTGATAATTTATATGACTTGACATTTAAACCGTTGCAGAATATTTTATTTTCATAATTACCTTTTACTTACTTGTATACTGATGATTGATGATGCTTGTATACTGATGTTTGAAGAATCAGGGAACTTCAGGATTTAAGACAACGCTCACGTTGACTACAGACAAGTACCTTTGTCTGTTTTAGCCGGCTTTTTCATATATAATTTATTATCAGCATTAGAAACAAACTCATTACCATTATCAACATATTTCGTTTGTTCCTGCCATTTAGAATAAATCAGAATTCTCTGCTTTACAAAAGAAAATCGAACTTACCCATTATCGAAGTAGCACAGTCTTCAAGCTTCTTTAATTTCGTGAAATTATCCTGGCGAAATTGTTGTTCACAGATCTGAAGTTCATTAACAAATTATAGCAATGCAACTAATAACCGAAAATATCCTTGACAATGCAAGCGTATTTTTAATTAGGGAGAAAGAAAATTCTCAAATTTTGCACGATCGTGTAAACACGTGCACAAAAATATCGAACTTTGAAAAAAACCCAAAGAGAGTAATTTATCCCAATAAATGTCATCGTATATCTTATTATTCAGATATATCCAAATATCTGAAGTATCACACACATACAAATTCGTCGAAGATTCCACATCAAGGAACACATCATGTTCATGCGAAGAGCACGAGGGATCGATAGAAGACGTACGCTTAGCGCCATTTACATATACACAATTCGAAGTACTTCCCAACTACGGAAATTAACTATCTCTGGCCGAAATAATATTTATGGTAATCCAAAAACTTTGCAGCACTTAAACACAGCAAACGAGCACTCACAAAAATGCAAAAAGGGCACACATAAATGCAAAAAGTGCACGTGAAACATCCAGAGATCACTTTCTTCTACAGGGTTATGCGGAGTAAATAAATTTGGGAAAATATATAGCGAAATACAATATCAATCTTCGATCGCGCACTTGAAGGAAATCCTGAATCAGAGCAGATTTTCTCTTCCCGGGCCGCTATTTGCCCGCTAAATACTTTAACTGATAAGACTTTCTGGGGGAGTTCTTGGAAATGGCTCCTCAGTTAAATATAATTCAGCTTTGAAAAGCACAAATCAGTTCTTTTTGAAAAATATTAAAAATCTTCACCACGCTGTAAACGAAACTTTTTAATAACGCTTTTAAAGCGTTTTGAAGAGAACAGCAAACTGATAAAACAATTTTAGAAGGGAACCAAACAAAAGAATAAAAAAGTTTAATTTACTTCTAAAACACCGCTTTGCCTATAACAAGCATCGCAGTTTCATTTAAAAGACATTCGAACAGTTCTGTGATATTTGAATTTAAAAATATTTATATATCGCAAGATCATAGGAAAAAACTAGTAACTAAGAAATTGGTTATAAATTTTTTAATATTAAGTATAATCTCCAATTGCAAATGCACTCTTAAAAATCCATGATATCATCAAATGGAAACCAGTTTCCATGTTACATATACTTCATGAAGAAATTTGAAGAACTAATTTTCCCAAGTCTTTAACACTCCAATCTGTATAAGCAGCACACATTTATATTATCCTTTACATGTCTAATATAATTTACATGTTTCAATTAGGTTGGGAAACTTGAGTGTAAAAACATTGATCTGCATTTTGTTAGTAGATAGGTTTACTTAAATTTAATATTTTTAACCAACATGTCTGCAGTCAATGTGTGCGTTCTCATACTACCTGAAGTTCCCTGATTCTTCAAACATCAGTATATAAGCAGCAGTAAACGTAAAATGTAATTACGAAAATAAAATAATCTGCAACGATTTAAATATCAGGTCATACAAATAATCAAATGCTTAACATTCTCAATAATAAATAATCAAATGCATTTCTGAATTGTTCAATACCACAGTTTTTCGATTTTCAGAGGCTTTACTCTAATATTCTTAGGATCATTTTTTAGCCGTTTGGCCGCGGATGTTAAAATGGCTCTCACAAGAAGATTTTCCATATTTTCTGATTTTTTCTTCTTAACACAGTCAATCATGTCTGAAAGTTCTTCATATTCTCTCTTCCGCTTTCCCATTCTGCATCAAAGGGAGATAAAAGCAGTTAAAATAAAATAACAAACGGATTTCAAGTCGAATACCAATGATCAGCAAACACTGGACGCTTGCAGCACAACGATGAAATCACCACGTGCTACTGAGATCAAACTTGCTTTTGCAGGCGTTAGGTCTTTCTGCCTGATGACGAAAATTACTGCATAGTGTTTTGCAAGGAGAGTGTTAAATATCAAAATACCAAAAATAAAGTAATTCAATAAATTTAATATATTTATTTACGAAAGTTTCCTGCTGTAGTAAAAATAACATGCTTGTATAGAAAATTTTAATTAATTTTAACATACATACATTTTCTCAAATCCAGGAGTTTTCACAGAGTTTTCTGTAAAGCATAGGGAATAGGTCGTTCCTATCGTAAAGAGCCCGGAGATTCCTTTCCCGGTATTGCTGTATTTCTTTACGTTGCTGTTGTGAATTTAATTTGTTTTATTCTAATAAATACGAAAGGAAATGAAGTCAGCGTTGTGTGGCTGTGGGCTGTTTAATTTAAGGTCTCTTAGGTTGCTAGCACACGTCGGTTTGTTTCGGTCGAATAACTGTTTGGAACCATGTTTCTGTCTTGTCACAACAGCGAATAACCATAGATCACTTTGGTGTTAACACAGAGGAAACTAGTTAGTCGTAACTGATAGCTCACTGGTTGAAAAAGAACAACATGCAATTTTTTTGGAAAGGAAGGAAAAAGGCGCACGTGTGTCTTTCAATAGTAAACCAAGCAGAAAAATTGTTCGAAACAGTAGTTCGTGTGAGACAAATGATGTGTGATATGGGCATTACGGATCAAAAATTGCTTCCAAAAAAAAATCTAAGGACTATAAAATATCTGTTAAACTAACTTACTCTCTATAACAATACAGCTTTTTTATGCATATCACCTTCTGATTTTGGCTACAGTTCGTATGTTGGAATTCATGATGATGTGTGATTGATTATAGCCAAAAAAGGAGAAATTTCTTAAAAGTCTATGATAAAAATAATTGTTTTGAATACCATAATTGAAATTAACTGCAAATTGTCCTTATATTCTCAACAAAAACATCGAGCTTTCAGCATAGTGTTTGCATACTTTGCCTTAATTAACAATTCTTGTTTCTGAAGAATTGTCATCATAATTGGGTAAAAAATTGTCTGTAGCTCTATGTCACTCCGAAATTAAGCTGTCGAAAACAAAGATCAAATTTAAAAATTCAGGCAGTTGTCTTAAAGAGACGTGTGGTAATTTGCAAGTATCAAAGAAGTTTTTTTAGATAGAGCTTTAAAAGGGTAAGGAATCTTCAAATGACAATTAAATTTGTTCATTATGTCTTAATTATCACATAAAATAAATTTAAAACAATGCCCTAAAAGTAGTCCTTTTCTGAAAGCTATACCAGTATGTTACACAGACAATCAGAAAAGAAATGCCATTGGGGTTCTCTAACTTTATTATGATCATATATAGTTTTAAAACAAAATTATTTCATTTGCTCTTTAAATAGCTAATATGCCCAAAACATGGTTAGTAACTTCGCTTATAATAAATGGATTATATTCGGTTACAATAACTATTAATTTTTAAATAAAATACAACGAAAGAAACTGTTAGTAAACCGCACATTAGGCAACATAAAATCAAGATCACTGTATTTAAATAAAAATAAACAATATATTCAAATGTTTTCTGGCAGCCACATAGAACGATTTAAAGGAAAACTCTGAAAATGCCCGTGAAGCTATCAGGTTCAATGTTTCTTCTTACCTTCTTCGGAAACATACAATGACCTGACTAGAACAGAGAGCTTACTAAAGCTATGTTCACTAATTGTAGTAAGTAGACAGGATACAGACGAAGGGTATACAAAACCCTTTATTTTTCTTTATATACAATGACTTCCGTAATTCGGAATACAATGACCCTCCACTCGGGGTCTAACGTAAAAGATATCAAAATAAAACTAAACTCTAATTTAACTTTAGAATAAGATTGGCCTTATAATAACAGGAAGCGTATGTAGCACAGAGACTGTGAACACGTTGTAACGTTGTATTGTAACGTTTAATTTATCAAGAGGATTAAAACCTCTGGCCTGGAAGGCAAATAGCAACTGCGTAACTTCTAAGGTAAGCGGCCTGCTTCGAACTCACTGCTTCCTCTCTTCTGCTTGGCAAAAAGGCCACACTTAAATACTTGGCGTTCGCCAGACAACTTTGCATAAACTCCTTCACGCTTATAATTCTGGCCGGAAGTAGAAAATAAGAAGTGATAGTAAAGATTTAAAATAAAATAAACGTTAGTAAAACTTAAGATCCTTACATACTTCCCGCCAGAGTTAATTTGTTTGAAACTGAGGTCTAAAACGACCTTGTTGAAAACTTTTAACTCTAAAAACTAACGCGAGGCCAACCTTTTACAATCATAACTTAGCTAGAAACTAGAAAATTTAAAAGAAAGAAATTTGTTACAATAGCAGCTCCCGGGATATACAACAATCTTTTTTTTCTTTTTCATCTGTACTGCATCTAAACAGGAGCTTTATTCAATTCTGGTTCCTTCCAGAGATCTGGAAGGAAAACTAGTTTAATGAAATGTTACAGAATGACATTACAAATAACATATAGAATAAATATACTTCTCTTAACATTCTTATTTCATTCATGACTATTTTAATTATCTCTCCCCGTGCTCTCTGACATGTGTTGTAAAAGAACACCAACCACGAATGTGTTTCTGTCTACGTATGCCACACTTCCTCCTACAATCAAAACACTAACGTGTTAAAATTCAACATACGAGACCTCTTAACACACCCTAATTTCAACTCTAGACCCTGAGGTACTATTCTGAAAGTGGCTAACTCTAAAGTGTAGCGTCAGAGAGCCTAACTACATCATTCAACCTTTAACACATATTCACCATGATTTAATCTTTACAGTCACACGAATAACAAATTTTTAACATTACTTTCACTTTTACCATATCACGGTATTTCTTAACATTCAAAATAACAGTTCACATGTATACAAGAACATATCAACATGCCGTTAATTTTACACATTTGAAAACATACATTAGTAGTACATTGTTAACTTCTATTCTTTTCAAAGCAAGTGCCAATTCTTTCTACATTGAAATAATACTACATTTCAAAAAGTCTTTCAGACTAAAACTTCTTTCTTGCTAGAATGTTTTAAATAAAATTTATACAATAACTTTTTACAATATTTAAGTCTTTACACAACGCTATTATACATCAACTTTAGTTTTACGCGCGAGTAATTGAAAAACATAATAAGAAAATCGGTCACAACTCATTTCTCGCCCTTTTGGCGATAAAGGTAGACCTCGCATGAGGTAAAACTTCTTGAAATCTGCCACTTGCAGTAAGAATGAAAGATTAACTTAAGTTTGTAAAGTAACATAAAATTTTACTTATCTTTGTAATATTCAGACATCCTTTTCTGGGCCGAGTCTTTAAAGGTATAGGAGATAGTAGCTTGGTTGATCCTCCTTCTTGTACGGGCTCGCCCTTCAGTGCTTTCCTCTGGAAGCTTCCGTTTTTCACCACTACGGCCACCCTTGAACATCTTCCTTCTGTCCTCTGCTTGTGGTCTTGGCCGTTTGAAGGCAGCTGGTCTTGGTGGAACCGGGAAACTTCTGTCGTGATCCTGCTTGGACCTCGTTGTTGGCCGTTCAAATTTTTCTTGTACTTTTTCCTCCGCCGCTGATGGCCCTTCCGCAGTTCGGCGACTTTTGCTGCGGAGAGTTCTGTCGGATGAGTCAATCTTCCGTTTCACAGCCGGGTTATAGTTGCCGTCCTTTCTCCCGGTCCTTTCCACATACGTCGTCCTTCTCCCTTCTTCATTCTGGAGATGGTCGTGAACTCTGTTTTCTGGACGGTGGAACGGCTTCTTTTTCTTTTTACCTTCAGTTTTTCCGCGGGGCAATTTTCTTTTCACTTGCTTCTGTCTCTCATTGGCTTGCCTTTGTACTTGTCGTTTTCCCACCTCTGGAACTTGTACCTGCGGTGTCTGCCGTACCGGATCCTGCAAAAGATCTGAAAAGATTTTCATTTTATTACGATCGAAGTAGGGTTTAATTTGATCCATATTTGCAGAACAGGTTTCACCTTTTCTTGCCTTTAACACTACAACAGCATGAGTTATTTTTTCTATAACATATGGTCCTTCAAAGCGTGGAAAAAATTTGGCAGTTTTATCTTCTGGTGCTGAAGAAAGTGAATGCTTAATTTTTAAAACTTCATCCCCTACTTTATAAGTTACTCCCCGTCGTTTCAGATCATAGTATAACTTCTGTTTTCTTTGTGCTACTTCCGTATTCTTTTTTGCTTCTTTTATTAGTTTTTCTATATCACCCATTTTAAATTCTGGGGCTCTTTGTTGCACATAAAATAGTTTATCTAACGGTGTTATAACCTTTCTGCCTAGAAATAACTCAGCAGGAGTTTTGCCCGTTGTATCATGTTTTGCGGTCCTAAGGGCGAAAGCAAATTCATTGACATAGTTATCCCAGCTTTTATGAAAATTTTTAACATAACTACGGATAATTTTCACTATATTTCTGTTGACCCGTTCCGCTATATTTGATTGCGGCCGATACGGGACCAATTTTAAATGACGTATGCCCAGTTTTTGACACATGTCTTCAAATATATTACTTACAAATTGAGGACCATTATCCGATATAACTTTTAGGGGCGCCCCGTATTTTAAAATATATTTATTTAAAATAGAATCAGTAACTAATTTCGCGGAGGCTCGTTTTAAGGGAACAATTTCGGTCATTTACTAAAATGATCAACCATAACATGGAGATAGCGATTTTTATTTAACTGACTTTTTGGGAAAGGGCCCAATAAATCGATGCCGATTATTTCATTTGGAAATTCGGATTTAATACTATTTGGAAACCCGGCCGGGCGGAAATTAATATAATTAACGGCTTGACATGTTGGGCAGAACTGGACATACGCCCTTGTTAACTTTTGCAGTTCAGGAAAGTAGACTGCCTCGCGTACGCGTTGGATAGTTTCTCGAATACCAGCATGAGAAGCTAAAGGGCTGTCATGGAGCTCTTGCAGGATATTTAATCTAAG
This sequence comes from Stegodyphus dumicola, assembly GCF_044657685.1. Classification (NCBI taxonomy): domain Eukaryota; kingdom Metazoa; phylum Arthropoda; class Arachnida; order Araneae; family Eresidae; genus Stegodyphus; species Stegodyphus dumicola. The sequence goes on along the minus strand of NC_140778.1, from coordinate 13,012,788 downwards.
ACTAGCTGGGATAACAGGTCGAAATTCGTTGTTGGAATTCGTAGTTTTTGTATAAAATAATAGACCATCTATTAGTTCGTAATGGGCCGCCCTATTTCTTATCGCCACAATATCTTGGTGGCTAAAATTTTCAGGATCCTTCAAATACTCATAAATACTTCCAAACTCAGGATCCTTACCCATTTCGGTTATTACAGTTTCTCGGGAATTTATTGTACACGCTGTCATCATTGCAACTTTTACGGTATTACCCTGTTCGTCTAATTTAATTCGTGATAGGGCATCTGCTACGATATTTTCCTTTCCGGGGGTATGCTTGATTACCAGATTATATTCTTGCAGCTGGAGTGCCCATCTTATTAACCTTGGGGATAAATTTTTCCCTGAGTACAATCTAGTTACCGCCGCATGATCAGAATATACTGTTATCGGCGCCTTTCCAAAATAGACTCGGAACTTTTGCACTGCTAACAGAACTGCAAGTGCCTCTCTCTCGGTCGCGGAATAGTTTCTTTGTGTTTGATTTAAAGTTCGGCTAAAAAATGCCACGGGCTGCTGGTTTTGCGAAAGTACCGCTCCTACCGCATAATCCGAAGCATCCGCTGAAATTTCTAAATTTTCATCCTTTTCAGGAAATTTCAACACAGGGGCTTGCGTTAATGCTTGTTTTAATTTTTCGAAAGCACTATTGGCTTCGGCAGTCCACGAGAATCTTGCCTTTTTCCTTTTTAATTTTAACAATGGCTCAGCGATAGCCGCAAAATCTTTTATAAAGGACCTATAATATGAACAAAGTCCTAGAAAAGAAGAGAGCTTCTTTGCCGTGTTTGGAGTCGGATACTTTTGTACAGCGATTATTTTTGATTCATCTGTCTCGATCCCTTTTTGCGATATTTTGTAACCTAAATATTTTAATTCAGGGGCTGCAAATTTGCACTTTTCGACATTAACTTTTAGACCGGCCTCATTTAATAAAGAAAACACCTGTCTTAAATCCTGTATATGTTGGTCGAGATTACCACTAGTAATAATGATATCATCTAAATAGATAAATGTGGACTTTCCAAGAACAGGTCTTAACACAATGTCCATGCATCGCTGAAATGTTGCTGGGGCGCCTGAAAGGCCAAACGGCATTCGCAAAAATGCATAAGTGCCAGACTTGGTTATAAAAGCAGTCTTAGGCACGTCCTCAGGCCTAACCCCTATTTGAAAATAACCATTCGTTAAGTCTAAAGTCGTCATAAATTTGGTTGATTTTATGTTCCTTAAAATTTCTTCTATGATCGGTAACGGATATACCGGATATTTCGTTATGGAATTTAATTTACGGTAATCAATAGCGAATCTCCACCTTTTTGGATGCTCCAAAGGATAATCATTATTTTTCTTACATAAAACCACCGGACTAGCATAACTACTTGAGATAGGCGTTATGATCTTTTTACGTAGCATATCGGTAATATGCCATTCTATAATTTTTTCCTTATTCTTATCATACCGGTATGGTTTTTGACGAACCGGCAATGCATCTCCGGTGTCAATACTATGGTTAGTAACCTGGGTAAATCCTGGAATATCACTAAATAAGGAAGCAAATTCACTTACCACTTGTCGGATTCTATCTTGCTCGTCATTAGGCAGGTGGTCAAGATTTAACCTTGGCGGTTCAACCTTTTCTACACCCACTGGTTTCATCGTCAGCTTAAGGAACGCTTCATTAAAATCCAGTGTAGCTTGTGCGTCTGAAAGAAAGTCTATTCCTAGGATTAAGTGTGCTTGCAAATTCTTTACTATAAAAAACATCACCTTTTCTTGTTCGTCCTTGATACGGATGTACAAAGGTACTTTACCTACGCACTTACATTGTTCTCCTTGCGCCGCTAATACTGTTGTATTATCCGCATTATATATGCGGTATTTGCGAAAATACTTTCTAAAAAAGACTTCTGCCACACAGGAACACTGCGCGCCGGTATCCAGGAGTGCGGTGGCCGGGATATTATTTACCAAGACTTCAATCTTCGGAAGAGTTAAATTTTTCACCATTACTGTATTTAACTTGTAGGAAGAGGGGTTTTCGTGGCCTTCGGATTTCCGCACCCTCTCGTCAGCAGAAATCCGTTTTAGTTTAAATTATTTTTCCTTTCGGTGCTTTCATTCTTTCTCCACTGGCCTTGAGACTTTTTTCCTGGGTTGCTATTGAACTGTCGACGTTCGCCGGCTGTTTTTGAATGCTCGGATTTCCTTGCCCACTGATTCGCTTTGCTTCCGTAGCCATGTGTTTGAGTTTGCTGTAGTCTTGGCGTACTAAATTGGTTTCGCTGTTGATATTGGCGTCTTCTTTCGACGTCCGCCGTTCTTCTACTTTCAAACTGGATTGCTAGCTCAAATAACTTTTCCAGTGTAGTCGGATTTCGTAATTCAATAAAGTCTTGCACTTGGGGTAGTAACCTCGGCAAAATCACTTGAATTATTTCAGGATCCGGACGGTTTCCATACAAGAGCTTGAAAACGTGAATTTTTCTTAAAATAAAGCTCGAGAGGTTTTCCATTCTTTGTTGATATATACTGAAAAGTTCTGTTTCTATTTTCGCACGATCCCTTACAACAGGGAAGGCTTTTAGTAGGGCAGTCTTGAAATTTTTGTAAGTATAGGTGGGACTGCCTGCTTGATCCAAGAGACTTCTGCCGATACATTTGAACCAGTTAAACGCTTGGCCCCTCAAAGCGCTGGTAGCTAAGGTAACTTTTTGAAACTCGTGCACGGGGTAGAGCATGAAGTGGTCATCCAATTTTTCCAAAAAACTGGTTACCTGTGAGTTTCCATTAAACGTTGCTTCTGGTTTCATCGAAGCGCGCATGGTCTGCACGATGTACCCAAATCCTTCCAGGGCGGCAGCTGGCATTTCTGGATTCTGAGCCGTTTCTGCAGGCAGCACAGGTTCTTCTTGAAATTCGGCCATGGTTATTCTTCGTCGGGCGCCACTATCAGGTTCAATGTTTCTTCTTACCTTCTTCGGAAACATACAATGACCTGACTAGAACAGAGAGCTTACTAAAGCTATGTTCACTAATTGTAGTAAGTAGACAGGATACAGACGAAGGGTATACAAAACCCTTTATTTTTCTTTATATACAATGACTTCCGTACTTCGGAATACAATGACCCTCCACTCGGGGTCTAACGTAAAAGATATCAAAATAAAACTAAACTCTAATTTAACTTTAGAATAAGATTGGCCTTATAATAACAGGAAGCGTATGTAGCACAGAGACTGTGAACACTACAATACGTTTAATTTATCAAGAGGATTAAAACCTCTGGCCTGGAAGGCAAATAGCAACTGCGTAACTTCTAAGGTAAGCGGCCTGCTTCGAACTCACTGCTTCCTCTCTTCTGCTTGGCAAAAAGGCCACACTTAAATACTTGGCGTTCGCCAGACAACTTTGCATAAACTCCTTCACGGTTATAATTCTGGCCGGAAGTAGAAAATAAGAAGTGATAGTAAAGATTTAAAATAAAATAAACGTTAGTAAAACTTAAGATCCTTACAAAGCAAGCCTACTTGCCAGTATTTCAAGCGAGGTCAAATTTCAGGGTTTGCAGTCTTAACCACCTGTGGGAATGAATTGCTATGAATGGGGTCTAGTGCAAGTGTTCTCAAAAATAACTAGGGTTAGGTTTTATCATCCCTAACCTAAACATTTGCAAAGAAGGCAGTAAAAATCATTATACTACAACAGCAGTATTACATAATCCAAATTTAACTTTTTGAAAAACACTACTATCTCTAACATCACTAACCAACTTCAAATTCCTAAAAGCGTCCACCAAATCTAACGCAGTGCGTTCAGAGAATGAGTCTTTCTCTCCAATGTCAATACTGACTCCCCTGTCATGTATCCACGTTTCATTGAGATTTAAGCAAGCAATTTTCTGCTTTGTCACCATTTTTTTATTTTCTTCTCGTCTAATAGTCTTAAGATCATTTTTTAGCCGTTTGACCGCGGATGTTAAAATGGCTTTCACAAAAAGATTTTCCATATTTTCTGATTTTTTCTTCTTAACACAGTAAATCATGTCTGAAAGTTCTTCACATTCTCTCTTCCGCTTTCCCATTCTGCATCAAAGGGAGATAAAAGCAGTTCAAATAAAATAACAAACGGATTTCAAGTCGAATACCAATGATCAGCAAACACTGGACGCTTGCAGCACAACGATGAAATCACCACGTGCTACTGAGAGCAAACTTGCTTTTGCAGGCGTTAGATCGTTTTGCCTGATGACGAAAATTACTGCATAGTCTTTTGCAAGGAAAGTGTTATATAACAAAATACTAAAAGTAAAGTAATTCAATAAATTTAATATATTTATTTACGAAAGATTCCTGCTGTAGTAAAAATAACATGCTTATATAGAAAATTTTAATTAATTTTAACTTACATACATTTTCTCAAATCCAGGAGTTTTCACGGAGTTTTCTGTAAAGCACAGGGAATAGGTCGTTCATATCGTAAACAGCCTGAAGATTCCTTTCCCGGTATTGCTGTATTTCTTTACGTTGCTGTTGTGAATTTAATTTGTTTTATTCTAATAAATACGAAAGGAAATGAAGTCAGAGTTGTGTGGCTGTGGGCTGTTTAATTTAAGGTGTCTTAGGTTGCTTGCACACGTCGGTTTGTTTCGGTTGTATTTACTATATTTTAACAAAATATAGTAAATACAGACTAGATCTATAAGTCTGCAAGCCGGAATGCGATTTTTAATAACATATTTTCATTAATAAAATAATGGTAATGACTAATTTAATGAAATAATAATAATAATATTTATTACCATTAGATGATTAGAATGAGATTCAATACAATTAGATTTTGAGATGAACTTACAGCAATAATAAAGCTTTACATAACAATAACAGAGATTTAAATCTGCTTTTTTCGATAATTTTGTTATTATAATATAAAAATCAAAATCCGAGATACATTGGTTGCGTTTAATAATTAATTTAGCAAATATTACATTGGACTATCAGGCAAAGACGGTATATCTTAAACGAGAATTTTTCTTTGTAAAATTGGCTTTTGTTTATGTTAGCCGAGAAAAAAAATCCATGACTTATACATGCAATCATCAAAAGAATTTTGAGAACAGTTTTAAATGTTCATGATGAATTAATTATACGTCAATTTCTTTTCATAGGTAGAAATTTCGTCTAAAACTATCGTTATATCCAAAAGTTGAAGTCTATTTCATTTTCATCTAATATTCTATTTGCACATAATATATTTTCTAATTTATTTTAGAAAGAGTAATCTTTCACGTTTTCAAAAGAATAAGGAAATATTGTGTGTTGACACCATGTAATAAATTTGTTTTTTATATTTCTTCCAGTAATGAAAACGATTACCCTGCAATATTTTCAAAGCAAAATTAAGGAAACCGTTTACGCCAAATTTTGCATAAAGTATCTTCTCGTGTATTTTTTTATTTAAAGTGTGGAATTTTCTCTTTGAAAATATCAAAAATCATGAAGAGCAAAATTAATTCATGAGAAATAAATTTGAAATGCAATAATTCCATTGTAATATGAAATAGTGGAGAAAAGTGCAATACAGTTTATTTATTCAAAAATAATCCCCCTCATATGCGTAATTCATGTTCTGTCGATTGAGAAATATAGGTTAGTAAATTAACCCGGTTACTTCAATACATTTCCTTTATCAATATTTTTACCTGCTCTCCAGTAGAGCGGTAAAGGTGGCTGAACACTTGTAGCTCGCTTGGATTTGAATCCCGGATAAATAGTTGGATTCACGGTTTTTGTGTAACGTAAGTGCAAGCCAGCTTCTCTTAGAAAGTCCTCCGCGAAGACATAACTCCCCTTATACAGGTAATTGTTGGGTGCTTTGATGTAATTCAGTAAGCGAACAAATTAATCCAATCAATACCGAAGAACGGGTTGATTACATGTGGAGTTTTCCACCAGGAATGTAAATGCGAGCAATTTTCTCTTAAAAAGGTTTACACGAAAGCATCCATCCCCTTAAGCAGATAGCGTTCGCGTGCTTTACCGTAATAAAATCCTAATTTTCAAACATTTAATAGTAAGTTGACATACACCTTTTTACAGAAAAAATAACAACTTTTTTCTAAGATATTTTTTTATCAATTTGTCTGAATTCTCTCTATCTCTTGAGGAGTATAAGAATTTCAGCAAATAAAACTGGCCAAAATTTTATAAAATGTAACTGATGTTTTGATTCAGTTTAGAAGTAACGTGAGCTTTACTGATATTTTAATATTTTTTGGCAGATCTCATCCTAAAAGAGGGTTTAAAGATAAATTGATTTTATTTAATTTACAATCAATGAAAATCATTGAAAGCAATCACTGAATGAATGAAAATCAGAAAAACTATTATGCATACAATTGTCTCTTATTTATCTCCTGATAAATCAGACAAAATTGCCTGCATAATAGAAGCACTTTGAAAGAGTTGACAGTTCTTAAGGGTTTTAAGAACTCCACAAAACAATGTCAAAATAAAATCTTATTATTCATAAGTATGAAAAGGAAGTAAACGAGTAAACGATAAAAACGGTTTTACTTATTTTCTAGAAGGGCATTAAATCTAAAATATTAATCTATTCTTATTTGTTATGATTAAAAAACATTAAATATGGTAAGCTTAAAGAGCGTGCAAAATGGCTGACGTTTTAATCATAGCAAAAGTCAGTACTAAAAAAAATTAGCATTAAAATTATGAGACAGATTGAGAAAGAGATGGCCTCTATTTAATTTTCAAGTATATTGGCGCGAGACGAAATCTGCGGATTTTGCCAAAATGTAGCCAAACTGATAAGAAGAGGGAAATAATGCGTAGCCAGCGGCTACTCTGAGCAGCGACAATGGACCACCCAAAGATCTACAGATAGGCGATTCTCTAAAATGGGGAGGGCATGGATGGTACGACAGTTGTACCAATGCCGGCGTCTGAGAAAGTCATTCTCCTTGTACAACTGCTGTACCAGCCGGCTTCGAGAGGTTAATCGCATTTACGTTTACTCGGCTGGAGAACTCAGTAAAGGACTTCTTACCACGATGCCCACAGTTGGATAATCTTCGGTTTCTGGCAAGTACTGTCTTAGCTGGTAAAACGCAGCAGACCAACAATAAAGTGCTATTCACATTCAATGTTCCCATGTTTAGCTATTGTCTATTTTGCCTTTCTGCTCACTTTTAGAATATTTGATTTTGAGTGAAACGATCGTTAAGATAGTAGGTGCTTTGAAATTTATAATCATTCATCCTTTGGTATTTAATTAGGAAAATTCTCATCGGAAGACTCAGTGTGAAAGTAATTCAGCTAACAGGGAAGTACTGCTATATGCGGTAGAATTACATTTGCATAAAGGTATGAAACCGGCCCTTTAAAAGACCTTCAACAGTCTCATATGAACGTGTATTTCTGTTGAAATTCAACTAGTTGCAAAAGCACAAATCTTCATAATTTATTTTGAGATGGTGGAAAACCAGTGCTGATGTGTTATCAAGCTAAGTGTACACTGCTCAAAAAAAAAAAAAAAAAAAAAAAAAAAAAAAAGGACTGTGGATCTCCCGTTCTACTGGGCCGATTGACAAAATTCAAACTGCGTTTTTCATGTCTCGAAAGCGTGACTTAGGAATATATTAGATTTATACATAGCACTATTCTAACATAGGCATCTAACATAGGCATGTGTTGAAATCTTAATCCAGCTTTGGATTAGCGTGAAGCGTGATTGTTTACAAGCTCTTTTGCGATTTCTAAATTTCTTTTGACTTTTTTGAAGGTGTTTTTATTATAACATTGCAGTTTTTGTTTAGTATTTTTATCAGCTGATAATTATGGAAAAATGTGAGGAAGAGGTAAAAAATAAAAAATCTTCTGGTCATCGACCAAAGAAAAGAAAGTTCCAGGGAAATCCGCATAATGATACAATGAATAAGAAGTGTCGTGTCAGTTCTTCGTTTAAAAAATTAAATAGTGACACTGTTTTGCCACCAAGAGATAAAGATAACTGTAGAGCCTAATTTTAGTGGTTATAGACTATTTTATTTGGATATCCTATTTCAATTTATTGAAAATAATTTATGTTGTGAAATTTGTAACGTTCATTTAAATGAACTATTTCATCATGGTTAAGGCTCAAAATTTGAGTTACTATGCTCAAAGTGTTCATGTAAAAGAACTTTCAGAAACTCTAATATGATGGGTGTCCGAAAAAATATATCAGAGCTAAACAGAAGATTTACGTATGCAATGCGAACTCTTGGTCAAGGGAAAGCTGCTATGCAAAAATTCTGCTGCTTTATGGATCTCCCTCCTGTGATTGCACATCGTTCTTTCAAATTCGTCGTTAAATGTGACTGTAAGTGGAGACGGTACGTGGAAGACTCGAGGACATACGTCTTTGGTTGGAGTCTGTTCCGTAATAGGGTCAGAAAGCAACAAAGTAATCGATACAGAAGTACTGTCTTTATATTGCAAAGGTTGCGAGTCATTTCAAGGAAATGGCGTAAGTGAACAAAAGGCGTGTTTGGAGAATCATGCTGGTTCTTCAGGAAAAATGGAAATGAATGGAATCATAAACATTTTTTCATGTTCCATGGAAAAAAGAGGTGTAAAATATACTTCTTATATTGGTGACGGTATCAGGTTCAATGTTGTGTCTTACTTTCTTCGGGAACATGCAAAGACCTGACTCGGAACAGAGAGCTTACTAAAGCTATGTTCAATAACTGTGGGAAGTAGACAGGATACACAAGAAGGGTATACAAAACCCTTTGTTTTTCTCTCTTTACAATAATTTCCGTACTTCGGAATACAAAGACCCACTACTTGTGGTCTAAACGTAAGAATATAAAAATATTTAACTAAACTCTAACTTAACTTTGGAATAATAAACGTGGAAGATTGGCCTTATATTAACAGGAAGTCGTATGTAGTACAGAGAACTGTTAACACTACAAAAGGTTTAAAAATTATCACGAGGATTAGACCTCTGGCCTGGAAGGCAACCAGCAACTGAGTAAAACTTCTAAGGTAAGCGGCCTGCTTCGACTAACTCCATCCTCTCTCTCGCTTGGCAAAAAGCCACAACTTGAGTACTTGGCGTTCGCCAGACAAATTTTGCATAAATAAGTTAACGCTTTTAATTCTGGCCGGAAGTAGAAAATAAGAAGTGATAGTAAAGATTTAAAATAAAATAAACGTTAGTAAAACTTAAGATCCTTACATACTTCCCGCCAGAGTTAATTAGTTTTAAACTGAGGTCTAAAACGACCTTGTTGAAAACTTTTAGCTCTAGAATCTAACGCGAGGCCAATCTTTTACAAACATTTCTCACTAGAAACTAGAAATTAAAAAAAAAAAAAAAAGAAATTTGTTTTTACAATAGCAGCTCCAAGGACACGCAATTTTTCATCTCTACTGCATCTAAACAGGACCTTTTATTCAAATCTGGTTCCTTCCAGAGATGTGGAAGGAAAACTAGTTTAATGAAATGTTACACAATGAAATGGCAAGTAACATGCATATTTATATTTCTCTTAACATTCTTATTTCATTCATGACTATTTTAATTATCTCTCCCCGTGCTCTCTGACATGTGTTGTAAAAGAACACCAAACACGAATGTGTTTATGTATACGTGTTCAACACTTCCTCCTACAATCAAAACACTGACGTGTTAAAAATTCAACATACCAAGACCTCGTAACACACCCTAACTTCAACTCTAAACCCTGAGGTACTATTCTGAAAGTGGCTAACTCTGAAGTATAGCGTCAGAGAGCCTAACTACATTCATTCAACCTTTAACACATATTCACCATGATTTGGTCTTTGGAATAAAAAAAAAAAATTTAACATTACTTTCACTTTTACCATATCACGGTATTTCTTAACATTTAAAATAACAGTTCACGTTGTATATAAGAACATATTAACATGCCGTTAATTTTACGCATTTGAAAACATACATTAGTAGTACATTGTTAACTTCTATTCTTTTCAAATCAAGTGCCAATTCTTCTACATTGAAATACTACATTTCAAAAAGTCTTTCAGACTAAAACTTCTTTCTTGCCAGAATGTTTTAAATAAAATTTATACAATAACTTTTACAATATTTAAGCCTTTACATATTCCTATTATACATCAACTTTAGTTTTACGCGCAAGTAATTGAAAAACATAATACCAAAACCGGTAACAACTCATTTCTCGCCTTTTTGGCGATAAAGGTAGACCTCGCATGACGTAAAACTTCTTGAAATCTGCCACTTGCAGTAAGAATGAAAGATTAACTTAAGTTTGCAAAGTAACATAAAATTTTACTTATCTTTGTTATATTCGGACATTCTTTTCTGAGCCCAGTCCTGGAAGGTAGCGCAGATTCTCGTTTGATTTATCCTCCTTCTTGTGCGGGCTCGCCCTTCAGTGCCTTCCTCTAGAAGCTTTCTTTTTTCTCCCGTTCGGTCACCCTTGAATACCTTCTTTTTCGCCTCTGCCTGTGGTCTTGGCCGTTTGATGGCAGATGGTCTTGGCAGAACCGGGAGACTTCTTTCGCGTTCCTGCTTGGACGTCGTTGCTGACCGTTCAAATTTTCCTTGTAACTTTTCCTCCGCCGCTGGTGGCCCTTCCGCAGTTCGGCGACATTTGCTGCGGAGAGTCCTGTCGGATTAGTAGATCTTCCGTTTCACAGCCGGGTTATAGTTGCCGTCATTTCTCCTGGCTCTCTTTGCATACGTCGTCCTTCTCCCTTCTTCATTCTGGGGGTGTTCGTGAGCTCTCTTTCCTGGACGGTGGAACGGCTTCTTTTTCTTGTTACCTTTAATTTTCCCGCGGGGAAACTTTCTTTTCACTTGCACCTGCCTCTTAATGGCTTGCCCTTGGGATTGTCGTTGTTCCACCTCTGGAGCTTGTGCCTGCCGTGCCGGATCCTGCAAAAGATCTTGAAATATTGGCATTTTATTACGATTATAAAATGGTTTTATCTGGTCTACGTTTGCGGTGCAGGTTTCACCATTCCTGGCTTTTAATACCACTAAGCCTGAAATACTTTTTCTATGACATATGGTCCTTCAAATCGTGGATAAAATTTGGCAGTTTTATCTTCTGGTGCTGAAGAAAGTTAATGCTTAATTTTTAACACTTCATCTCCTACTTTATAAGTTACTCCCCGTCGTTTCATATCATAATAAAGCTTCTGTTTTCTCTGTGCTACTTCAGTGTTCTTTTTTGCTTCTTTAATTTATTTTTCTATATTGCCCATTTTAAATTTCTGGGGCTTTTTGTTGAACATAAAATAATTTATCTAACGGCGTTATAATCTTTCTGCCTAAAAATAACTCAGCAGGAGTTTTGCCCGTTGTATCATGTTTTGCGGTCCTAACGGCGAAAGCAAATTCATTGACATAGTTAACCCAGCTTTTATGAAAATTGTTAACATAACTACGGATAATTTTCACTATATTTCTATTCACCCGTTCCGCTATATTTGATTGCGGCCGATACGGGACCATTTTTAAATGACGTATGCCCAGTTTTTGGCACATGTCTTCAAATACATTACTTACAAATTGAGGACCATTATCCGATATAACTTTTAGGGGCGCTCCGTATTTTAAAATATATTTATTTAAAATAGAATCAGTAACTAATTTCGCGGAGGCTCGTTTTAAGGGAACATTTTCGGTCCACTTACTAAAATGATCAACCATAACAAAGAGATAGCGACTTTTATTTAACTGACTTTTTGGGAAAGGGCCCAATAAATCGATGCCAGTTATTTCATTTGGAAATTCGGATTTAATACTATTTAGAAACCCGGCCGGGCGGAAATTAATATAATTAAGTGCTTGACATGTTGGGCAGGACTGGACATACGCTCTTGTTAAGTTTTGCAGCTCAGGAAAATAAACTGCTTCGCGTACGCGTTGGATGGTTTTTCGAATACCAGCATGAGAAGCTAAAGGGCTGTCATGGAGCTCCTGGAGGATATTTAATCTAAGACTAGCTGGGATAACAGGTCGAAATTCGTTGTTGGAATTCGTAGTTTTTGTATAAAATAATAGACCATCTATTAGTTCGTAATGGGCCGCCCTATTACTTATCGCCACAATATCTTGGTGGCTAAAATTTTCAGGATCCTTTAAATAATCATAAATATTTTTAAATTCAGGATCCTTACTCAGTTCGGTTATCACAGTTTCTCGGGAATGTAACTTACATGCTGTGAGCATTGCCACCTTTACAGTATTACCTTCTTCATCTATTTTTATTCTGGATAGGGCATCTGCTACGATATTTTCCTTTCCGGGGGTATGCTTGATTACCAGATTATATTCTTGTAGCTTGAGTGCCCATCTTATTAACCTCGGGGATAAGTTTTTCCCTGAGTAGAATCTAGTTACCGCCGCATGATCAGAGTACACAGTTATTGGCGCCTTTCCAAAATAGACTCGGAACTTTTGCACTACTAACAGAACTGCAAGTGCCTCTCTCTCGGTCGCGGAATAGTTTCTTTGTGTTTGATTTAAAGTTCGGCTAAAAAATGCCACGGGCTGCTGATTTTGCGAAAATAGCGCTCCTACCGCATAATCCGAAGCATCCGCTGAAATTTCTAAATTCTCATCCTTTTCAGGAAATTTCAACACAGGGGCTTGCGTTAATGCTTGTTTTAATTTTTCGAAAGCACTATATGCTTCGGCCGTCCACGAGAATCTTGCCTTTTTCCTTTTTAATTTTAACAATGGTTCAGCAATAGCTGCAAAATCTTTTATAAAGGACCTATAATATGAACAAAGTCCTAGAAAAGAAGAGAGCTTCTTCGCCGTGTTTGGAATCGGATACTTTTGTACAGCGATTATTTTTGATTCGTCTGTCTCTATTCCTTTCTGAGATATTTTGTAACCTAAATATTTTAATTCAGGTGCTGCAAATTTGCGCTTTTCGACATTAACTTTTAGACCGGCCTCATTTAATAAAGAAAACACCTGTCTTAAATCCTGTACATGTTGGTCGAGATTATCACTAGTAATAATGATATCCTCTAAATAGATAAATGTGGACTTTCCATGAACAGGCCTTAACACAATGTCCATACATCGCTGAAATGTTGCTGGTGCCCCTGAAAGGCCAAACGGCATGCGCAGAAATGCATAAGTGCCAGACTTGGTTATAAAAGCAGTCTTAGGCACGTCCTCAGGCCTAACCCCTATTTGAAAATAACCAGTCGTTAAGTCTAAAGTCGTCATATATTTGGTGGATGTTATGTTCCTTAGAATTTCATCAATAATAGGTAACGGATATACCGGATATTTAGTTATGGAGTTTAATTTACGGTAGTCAATTGCGAATCTCCACCTTTTTGGATGTGTCAATGGATAGTCATTATTTTTCTTACATAAATCCACCGGGCTAGCATAACTACTTGAGATGGGCGTTATGATCTTTTTACGTAGCATATCGGTGATATGCCATTCTATATTTTTTTCCTTATTCTTATCATACCGGTATGCTTTGTGGCGAACTGGCATTGAATCTCCGGTGTCAATACTATGGTTAGTAACCTGAGTAAATCCTGGAATATCACTAAATTACGAAGCAAATTCACTTACCACTTGTCGGATTCTTCGTTGCTCGTCATTAGGCAGGTGGTCAAGGTTTAACATCGGCGGTTCAGCCTTTTCTTCACGAACTGGTTTCATTGTCAGCTTAAGGGACGCTTCATTAAAATCTAGCGTTGCTTGTGCCTCTGAAAGAAAATCTATTCCTAAGATAATATGTGCTTGCAGATTCTTTACTATGAAAAACATAACCTTTACTTGTTCGTCCTTGATACGGACATACAGCGGTAATTTACCTATACACCTACATCTTTCTCCTTGCGCAGCTAACACTGTCGTATTATGTCGTATGTCGTATTATAATTATATATACGATATTTACGAAAATACTTCCTAAAAAAATCTTCTGCCACACAGGAACACTGCGCGCCTGTATCCAGGAGTGCGGTGGCTGGGATATTATTCACCAACACTTCAATCTTCGGAAGAGTCAAATTTTTCACCATTACTGTATTTAACTTGAAGGAAGAGGGGTTTTCGTGGCCTTCGGATTTCCGCACCCTCCCGTCAGCAGAAATCCGTTTTAGTTTAAATTATTTTTCATTACCGTGCTTTCTTTCTTTTTCCACTGGCCTTGAGACTTCTTTCCTGGATTGCTATTGAACTGTCGACGTTCGCCGGCTGTTTTTGAATGCTCGGGTTTCCTTACCCACTGATTCGCTTTGCTTCCGTAGCCGTGTGCTTGAGTTTGCTGTAGTCTTGGCGCACCAAATTGGTTTCGCTGTTGATATTGGCGTCTTCTTTCAATGTCCGCCGTTGTTCTACTTTCAAACTGGATTGCTAGCTCAAATAACTTTTCCAGTGTAGTCGGATTTCTTAATTCAATAAAGTCTTGCACTTGGGGCAGTAACCTCGGCAAAATCACTTGAATTATCTCAGGATCCGGACTGTTTCCATACAAGATTTTGAAGACGTGAATTTTTCTTAAAATACAGCTTGAGAGATTTTCGATTCTTTGCTGATATATGCTGAAAAGTTCCGTTTCTAATTTCGCACGATCCCTTACGACAGGGAAGGCTTTTACTAGGGCAGTCTTGAAATTCTCGTAAGTATAGGTAGGACTTCCTGCTTGACCCAAGAGACTTCTGCCTATACATTTGAACCAATTAAGCGCTTGGCCCCTCAAAGCGCTGGTAGCTAAGGTAACATTTTGAAATTCGTGCATGGGGTAGAGCATGAAGTGGTCATCCAATTTTTCCAAAAAACTGGTTACCGGTGAGTTTCCATTAAATGTTGCTTCTGGTTTCATCGAAGCGCGCATGGTCTGGACGATGTAACCAAATCTTTCCAGGGCGGCAGCTGGCATTTCTGGATTCTGAGCCGCTTCTGCAGGCAGCACAGGTACTTCTTGAAACTCGGCCATGGTTATTCTTCTTCGTTGGGCGCCACTATCAGGTTCAATGTTCCGTCTTACTTTCTTCGGGAATATGCAAGGACCTGACTCGGAACAGAGAGCTTACTAAAGCTATGTTCAATAACTGTGGGAAGTAGACAGGATACACAAGAAAGGTATACAAAACCCTTTATTTTTCTCTCTTTACAATAATTTCCGTACTTCGGAATACAAAGACCCACTACTTGTGGTCTAAACGTAAGAATATAAAAATATTTAACTAAACTCTAACTTAACTTTGGATAATAAACGTGGAAGATTGGCCTTATATTAACAGGAAGCCGTATGTAGTACAGAGAACTTTTAACACTACAATACGTTTAAAAATTATCAAGAGGATTAAAACTCTGGCCTGGAAGGCAACCAGCAACTGAGTAAAACTTCTAAGGTAAGCGGCCTGCTTCGACTAACTCCTTCCTCTCTCTCGCTTGGCAAAAAGCCACATCTTAAGTACTTGGCGTTCGCAACACAAATTTTGCATAAATAAGTTAACGCTTTTAATTCTGGCCGGAAGTAGAAAATAAGAAGTGATAATAAAGATTTAAAATAAAATAAACGTTAGTAAAACTTAAGATGATTACATAGGTGATGCAAAACCATTTGCAGGTATAACTGACGCCAAACCATATGGTTCATTAAATATAGAAAAAATTGAGTGTGTTGGACATATTCAAAAACGAATGGGAATATGGCTACGCAAATTAAAACTTGAAAGAAAAAAAGTAAAATTAAATGACGGTAAAATCTGTCTGGGAAAGGGATACTAACACATAAGTTAATAAATGAAATAACTTCGTATTATGGTAATGCGATTAGAGAATACATTGAGTCTGTTAGTGATATGAGAAAAGCCATTTGGGCAATTTACTACCACAAAATATCGAGTGATGAAAAGCCGATTCATGACTTTTGTCCTACAAATGAAACCACATGGTGCAAATACAATAAAGCTAAGCAAAATAAAACTGATTATAAGCATATAAATTCTGAACCAGTCGCTGTAATGGAGGCAATAAAGCCAGTTTTTATAGATTTGTCACAACCTTCGTTATTGAGACGTTGCCTTGGCGGCAAAACACAAAATAATAATGAATCATTTAATTCCTTAATTTGGAAATTTTGTCCAAAGACATGTCGTGCTGGTAGTAGGATAGTTCAAATTGCTGGAAATGAAGCAGTAATTGCTTTTAACGAAAGGTCTGTTGGTAGACATTCTGTAATGAACGAGCTACACCTTTTTAGAAGTAAGTTTTCTATTGAAGGATTTTTACAAATTGATAACAAGAGAATAGATAACGCAGAAAAGAAAGGCTTGTCAGAAACAAAACAACAGCCAAACTTGAACGGCAGCAAAAAATGTCAGAAGTGCAGGCCTCCATAAAAATGATGGGAATGTTTATTGTGCTGGTGCGTTTTAATTTGTAAATAAAATTTTAGCAGTTTTGCATACAATTTGAAGTAAGTCGTAAAAGATTTTTTCACCCATGTTAAATAATATGTATATTATACAATATAATACATATCATATGCTTAAATGCTTGAGTTTATTTAACTAAAGTGGTTATGTAAAAATAAATTTTTGTGCAAATATGCCACATGTATTTTAATATACGGCTATCATTCTGTCATGGTAATGTATATAGCAAGGTAAATTTAACGTGTTTCATACTAACAAAAGCTTCTGCAATTTATTAGGATTTATACTTTTTAAATATATTTTGAAAATAAATATACTATGCACTTTATTATTAGAAAGTTATATACTGAAGTATTGGCATTAAAACTCAAATTTCTTAAAATACGGTTTTTCGCAGTTGTATACATAGCATTTAAAGTATGCTAAAGTTACATTGTGGAAGAACTATTAAATGTTTTATATGTTTGATATACAGTAATATATTACAGAGAACTTTAGCTAAGACATTTGGCTATAAGTAAATTCTTATTTGTAAGGAAGTTTTAGTTTTATCATTCTTAGTCGATATGTTATACTTCGATGAATGTAGCAGTTTAGCATACAATTTCAAATAAGTCGTAAAGGTTTTTTCCCACCTATGTTTAAATAATATTGCATAATATGATACATATCATATGCTTAAATGCTTGAAAGTACTTAACTGATGTGGTTATGTAAAAATAAATTATTTGTTCAAATATGCTACACGTATTTTAATACACGGCTATCATTCTGTCATGGTATTTTATATAGTATGGTAATTTTAATGTTTCATATTGACAAAAGCTTATGCAATTTATTAGGATTTATACTTTTTAAATATATCATTTTGAAAATAAATATACTATGCACTTTATTATTAGAAAGTTGTATACTGAAATATTTGCATCAAAACTCGATTTTCTTAAAATGCATTTTTTCCCAGTTGTATACTGTGGTGTTGCCGGCCGTGATCGTATAAAGTGTCGATACTAAGAATATCAAGTACAAATTAATTTTGCGTAAATACTTAAACTAAAATTTGGTGTTTAAGTACATTGCATAATCATTACTAAATAGATTAACAAGACTTACCCACTGATGCATGCATGAGCCGATTATTTTCTTTTTCCAATCACATATTTATTTCAATACACATACTTTCTGGATTAAATAAGACACATTTATCACACACATATACATACTAAAATATCATAACTTAGATACTAGCAATGCGATAACTCAAAAGGAATGTCCGTGGAGTGCCGACGCGTGACTATTCGCGCAATCCTGTTCCATCGAATAATTTTGCGGTTGAAACGTGATCAATTTTTTTTTCGTATTATCGCGCTGTCTGGTTACACACTTATAAGCTCTTCTTTTTTCCTTTTACATTCATATGATTTTTACACACGTCGCACGTGGTGACACATTGCTGGTCAATCACATCTTGAAGTCGAACAATTACTTATTTCTGCTTGTACGTTTATTTTATTCATAAATTCCACACACTTGCGCGTATATTATATTATTCACAAATCAAATATCTACTTTAAGTACTGGATTTCTTCATTCTGCTTCTTTCTCGGCAAAATTAGACAGGAACAAATGGCGACTGCTGAGTATGTGTGTGGGCCCACACACCCGCTAAGCTCGACGTCAGTCAGCAAGAGGGGAAAGACGAAAAAGAGAGAGAGAGACAAACCAGTCCTTCCAGTATTTATACCTTTCGACGCACGTGCTCGCGCGTGATAACGATACAAGAATCGATGTAGTCACACTGTTCTCACATTCCCTCCGGCCGAAGAAAAAAAAATTTTGTCCCATCACTGGACAAATGAAATCCCTCTCTGCTGGACACACTTGAACTTTCGTCTGCATTAGACATTCACACCAATCTTTACATCATTTGCAAAGGCACTGCAGTTTATCATTTCGTTGGCACTCCATACATTCCTCATTCTATGAACACAGTTGAGCTTTGTATGCACTATCACACATATTTCACGTTAATATTTCACATTGTTTGAAAAAAAAAAACACAGCATTTTAAACATTTTGTGATATATATTTTTTACATTAGTATTATTCTTTTACGTCTCATGCATGTCTACTTTTTCCTAAAATATCACCACAGATGCGATTCCAGGCAATGAAAATTTGGCACATAAGACACATAATTTACAATTCACATATGAATAAATATCCAATCAATCACTTAAACTAAGAACATTTGCATTATCAATTTTGATGGAACACCTCTTAACCATTGTTTACCTTTGTTTACATTATCTTATTCTTTACATTTTAGAATCACATTCACTATGTCATTACATAGCTACTTTTATCATTTGATCATATTCATTTTACATATACATTTCTTATACCAATATGTCATGACATTGTTACAAGCTACATTTGTATTAGATCCACTACTAAATTACATACCTTCAATTTGATTCAGCAGTAAGACAAGGAGATTTGAACCACACTCACTCTTTTTTTTTTTTTTTTTTTTTTTGAATCTGCTACCTAGTAATCAATGAGACTCTGCATAGTATAATTCAATTCTTCTGGTATATGGACCAGCCAACTCTACCAAAATCGTGTAATTAGCGCTTTATTACACTAAATTGATCCATACCACACATGATCATCATTCATTATCTAGCTTGTACACATGCTACATTCTAATCATAATCACAATGTCTTTACATTTTTTTTTTTTGATTTGCTGATCTACAATTAACAATTGTGTTACACTCCTAATCCTCATTTTGTGTTGAATCTACTCTTGAAGGCTTTTGTAAAAACAATTTACTTACGTGAACTTTAGTGGTTTTATTCTCTAATTGTATTATATAATTATCATTTCGTAGCTTTTTAATGATCTCATATGGCCCCTTGTATTTTGGATGTAGCACCCTTCGATCAGTAAATTCCTGCATAAAAACTTTATCCCCTGATTTCAATTCTGGAATTTTTCTCCCTTTCAAATATTTTTTTGCACAATTAAAGTATTCATCCTCATTTAATTTTACTTGTTGCTTATCTCTACTCAATTGTTCCTTTATTCTTTTGGAATATTCCTGGAAATCTTCTGCTAATTTAAGAGGATCATTGCTATCTATGGGAGTATTTAATGTTCTACCGAAAAATAGTTCTGCTGGTGAAAATTGAGTTACAGAATGTTTAGCATTATTATAATACAGTTTAAACATCAGTACTTTTTGTCGCCATTCAAATATTTTGTTTAATATTGCTGCAATTGATTCTTTCATTACCCTGTGAACTCTTTCAATCAACCCATTGGACTGTGGATAATAAATTGAACTTTTTCTGTGTTCTATTTTAAGCGATTTTAAAAATTGAGTAAATTCTGTGGAACAAAAATAGGAACCGTTGTCTGATAACAAAATTTTTGGAATGCCAAATCTGGCAAAATAATCATTTAAAGATTTTATGATGGATTGAGAAGTGCAGTTGTTTAACGGAACTGTTTCCAAATATCTGGAATAATGATCAATGATAGTGAGTACATAAAACTTATTATCTATGGATCTTGGCAGTTTACCAACTATGTCTATAGCTATCATCTCTCCAGGAGCAAGATCTTTCTTAGGAATTAGACGTGGCAGAGTGTTGTGAGGTCTAGACTTATTTTGTAAGCAATCTGAACAATTTTCTACAAAACTTTTCGTATCGCTGTACATACCTTTCCAATAATACTTTGCCTTTACAAACTCATATGTCTTTTGAATGCCAAAGTGAGGCGCATGAACTGTCTGTAATACATCTTTAATTAATGCCTTAGGAATTAGAATTTTATTCTGGATACTTCTGTCTTTCTTTCTCATATTTACAGGTTTTAATTTTATCATTACTACATCTGTATGACTATCAATAAAATATTGTTCTACACTTTCTTTGTGGTTATCCTGTAATTTTCTTATAATTGATTTTATGTCTGGATCACTTTGCTGTTTACTAATTATGTTTTGAATAGACAAATTATCATTGGTCTTAAATATATTTACATTGTTTACCACTACATCCTCTGAAACTCTTGACAAGTAGTCTGCTGGGTTTTTTAAACCAGGAATATGCTCCATCGTGTATTGAAATTCCTGTAAATATAACAACCAACGTGCTACAATATCTGGCTGTTTGTCAAGACTAATATGGAAAGTCAGAGGTTTAGCATCCGTTAATATTATAAATTTTTTCCCATACAGATGTTCGTGAAATTGCTTTACTGATCTGAAGATTGCATAAAGTTCTCTCCTAATTGAAGGATATCTAGCCTCAGCAGGTGTTAAAATTTTTGAGTAAAATTGTACTGGGAAAAACTTTTCATCAGTTTTTTGCATTAATATGCCACAAATGGCTGATCTAGAAGCATCGGTTACTGAATATAAAGGTTTATCATTTTCTATGTTTTTTATTGTGGGTTTTTCTAAAATTAATTCTTGTATTTTATCTAATGCATTTTGGCATCTCTCGTTCCACACGAATGGTATATTCTTTCTTGTTAAATTTACTATTGGCTTGACAATCTCTGCATAATTAAAAATTAAGTGTCGAAAATAATTTACCATGCCTATGAATGTTTGAACCTCTTTCACATTTCTTGGCCTAGGAAATTTGGCTACTTTCTGAATATTCTCCTCTGAAGGAGCAAAACCATTCTTATTAACCGAAAAACCTAAATACGTAATCTCTTGTTTACATAACTGCAATTTGGCTGGGTCTAATGTTAAATTAAATTTTTTTAACTTGTCAAACACCTTTTGTAAAATAATTACTAGTTCATTTATACTGTTAGCTGCAACAATTATGTCATCTAGAAAATATTGTAAATTTGGACCCTGCAATTCACCTAAACATTTTGATATTAGAGTATGGAAATAAGCAGATGAATTTTTTGCACCAAAAGGTAACCGAGTTGGTTGAAAATTGCCAAGTTCCGTGCAAAAGGCTAATTTTTCTTTATCTTTCTGATCTAACTTTATTTGAAAAAATGCTGACTTAAGATCTAGCACACAATAATAACTTTTACCTGCTATATTATGCAAAATATCTGAAATCTTAGGTAGACATATTTGATATGATTCAGTTATGCAATTTAACAATCTATAATCTACTGCCATTCTAAATTTTAATTTGCTAGGATCAGTATTAGGTGGTGCTTTCTTTTTGACAAAAATTACTGGAAAACTGTAACTCGATGTCGATGGCTCTATAATACCTGCTTCTAACAATTTGGCTATCTCCTCTTGGGCATATTTTTTAGCAATGCGAGGAATAGTGTATGGTCTAGTTTGAATTGGAAAGTTATGTAATAAATTAAATTGTGGCACGACAGCATCAGTCTCAGCCAGAGTGGTGTAAGATTTTGAAAACACAGCTGAATTTTTCATGAGCATTTCAATCATCTTATTTTTTTGTTCTGCTTCTAAATGACTTAAATCAAAATCATTTGGGCTTAATTCCTCCTTTCTTAATTGTTTAATTTCTTTTAAATTTATATGGTTAATCTGCAAATTTTGTTGCTCTTTAGGTTTTCAAATTGTTTTTCTTCGACTTTATATACCTTACCAATCTTTTCCCCCTTTCTTAGAATAATTGCGGCATTGGAATTGTTTTCAATTATGGTGAATATATATTGCCTTTCACTTATCTCATGAATTGAATCAGTCACACCTATCTTGCCCACTTTTCGCCTGTCTGGCGAGAACATTATTTGCTTTTCTTTCTGCATATTAATTGGAATGCTTAACTTTACTATCTCTGCTGTATTTGGCACAATTCTGGTATTCAATACTACTCTTACAATACCCGACTCCTCTGGTCTACTATTCTTGTCTACCTTTTTTGCATTAATATTAGTACAGTTTTTTCTTTTGTCCAAAAGATCAAAATATGTGTTATCAATGATTAACTGACTTTTATCTGCATCTATAAGTATCTTATTTTTTTGAATGAAATCATACCCTAAAATCATTTGATAATTTGTGTTCCAATTATGTTGTGTAACAAAAAATTGGTTGGCAAGCCATTTATTTCCTAAACGAAATTTTAAGTTTACAGCAGATACATAGGGGATAGTAGCATTATTTAGCGTATGTATTCTTACAGATCTGCTTAAGTAATGAATCTTTGTGTAATTTTTTATTACTTGCAAGGTGTCTGGCTGTATTAAGCTTAAATTTGCACCTGTATCAAGTAATGCTTCTACCACAAAGTCGCCAAATTTGATTTCTATTACTGGTAATTCTGTGATACTATTAGTCTGGCAAGAAGCTACCAATTTTTGTTCATTACTTTCTTTAATTTTGTGTCGGAGTCTTTTATGTGTATTTGGCCTATTTGAGTTCCTTATTTTTTTATTTTGTCTTGTTTCCCCCAAATTTTTTTATGGGCACTTGAGTAATACTTTGTGTATCTGGAGATCTGCAAGTACCCTTCATTAGTTTAAATTATTTGTACGAGTATTGTATCTTCTGTATTGTGGCCTATTTCTATTACTGTTCTGTAGTCTATTACCTTGCGTGAAAGCATACCGACTATTATATCTATTCCTTCTATTGATAAAGTTACCCCTATAAAAATTTCTTCTCTGGTTGTTTCTAGCCTGTCTATAATATTGAAAATTATTGTTTGAAGGAAAATAAGGACACTCTGTAGTCCAATGATTCTGTTGGCAAATATGACAAGACTCTCTATTACTACTACTTTGTGTAGCATTATTTTCTAGGCTAGTTACATTGTTTACACTACCATTAGGTAAAATTTCATTGAATTTTTTTGACAAATCCTCAGTGGCTCTATTATTTTGCATTTGTTGCATAATTAATGTATTTAATTCAGGTGAAAAATTATGTGTCTGTGAGCTATTACCAGAATCCTCCAATGCTTTTTCTATGTTCTTTGCCTGTTTAACAGCAGTAGCAAAATCAATAGGTCCTAGTTTTTTAACCTCCAGTCTTAAATCTGGTCTGAGAGCTTCTAAGAATTTTGAAAGCATTGCTTTTTGAGTGAGGTTATGTACCTCTTCACTCGAACTAGGATAGCACCCAAAATATTTTGTGGCATAAGTATTCACTTTTTCCGCTAAGTCCTCGACTGACTGATCTGGGGTCTGTCTAATTGAGTTAAAGTTATTTTGAATTGTGTCAAATGACTGAGATTTTGCAAATTTTTTACTTAGTAATGCTTTTAAATCATCAAATGACATATCTTTACACGATTCATTATCAATTACAAATTTTAATGCTT
Source organism: Stegodyphus dumicola (assembly GCF_044657685.1). Classification (NCBI taxonomy): domain Eukaryota; kingdom Metazoa; phylum Arthropoda; class Arachnida; order Araneae; family Eresidae; genus Stegodyphus; species Stegodyphus dumicola. The sequence goes on along the minus strand of NC_140778.1, from coordinate 12,989,002 downwards.
TACCCCTCAATTGAATTTTTAACACCAAACTTTTTCTGTTCTCATTCCAGTTCTCTAAATTTGCCATTTGGCATAACTGATCTAAAAAAAAAAGTTATATTTTCGTCATGCTTCCCTGAAAAAGTAGGCAGAGCAGTAGCCAGACTCATATTCATTACATTATTTTTCTTAGCCATTCTAAATCAATTTACCATACTTTAGTACCACTCTAAATTACTATTATTATTACTTCTAATGTATAGTACATTCATAAATACATTATTGTAACTTATCGAAATTTTTCACATGGATACAAGTTATTACATACTCCTTACCACATAATATGATATACATTCAGGAATAATTTCTTAAATACTGACCAATTTTGAATTGATATTACCATATTCACATATCTATTTTTATCATTAAATTATTTCACATTAGCAGGAAACAGTCATATGGAATTCTATATATATATATTTTTTTACATATGCAATTTTCAACTTTTTCTTAATGATTCATATCAGATAAACACAAAATTTTATCCAATCATTACTAATATTCACCTATTTGATATCAGACATCATCACAAAATTCAAAATATTTAAGCAATTATCAAACTGGAATCACACGTGTAGTTATATTTTTAGGCATAAGCATAAAATGGTTCTCTACCTGAAATGAAACAGTTAAAACTTAATTTCCCATTTTTTTTTTTTATCACGGCACCATAATGTGCCTTTATTATTATAATCCTGGTCACGGCACCATAAATGTGGTGTTGCCGGCCGTGATCGTATAAAGTGTCGATACTAAGAATATCAAGTACAAATTAATTTTGCGTAAATACTTAAACTAAAATTTGGTGTTTAGTACATTGCATAATCATTACTAAATAGATTAACAAGACTTACCCACTGATGCATGCATGAGCCGATTATTTTCTTTTTCCAATCACATATTTATTTCAATACACATACTTTCTGGATTAAATAAGACACATTTATCACACACATATACATACTAAAATATCATAACTTAGATACTAGCAATGCGATAACTCAAAAGGAATGTCCGTGGAGTGCCGACGCGTGACTATTCGCGCAATCCTGTTCCATCGAATAATTTTGCGGTTGAAACGTGATCAATTTTTTTTTCGTATTATCGCGCTGTCTGGTTACACACTTATAAGCTCTTCTTTTTTCCTTTTACATTCATATGATTTTTACACACGTCGCACGTGGTGACACATTGCTGGTCAATCACATCTTGAAGTCGAACAATTACTTATTTCTGCTTGCGCGTTTATTTTATTCATAAATTCCACACACTTGCGCGTATATTATATTATTCACAAATCAAATATTTACTTTAAGTACTGGATTTCTTCATTCTGCTTCTTTCTCGGCAAAATTAGACAGGAACAAATGGCGACTGCTGAGTATGTGTGTGGGCCCACACACCCGCTAAGCTCGACGTCAGTCAGCAAGAGGGGAAAGACGAAAAAGAGAGAGAGAGACAAACCAGTCCTTCCAGTATTTATACCTTTCGACGCACGTGCTCGCGCGTGATAACGATACAAGAATCGATAGTCACACTGTTCTCACATATACATAGCATTTAGAGTAGGCTAAAGTTACCCTGTGGAAGAACTATTAAATGATTTATATGTTTGATATACAATAATACATTACAGAGAACTTTACCTGAAACATTTGCCTATAAGTAAGTTCCAATTTGTAAGAAAAATTTTAGTTGTATCATTGATAGCGTAGAAGTTTCAAATCATTTTTAGTTGATATGTTATACTTTGATGATGGCAGCTTATTTTACATTAATTATGCTTATACCAACTATTGGAAATTGTATAATATTACAATATCTCTCAGAAAATAAGCATTTTATATATTTTATAACAAGAGAAGTATTTAAAAAAATATTTACATTAAAACTTGATTATCTCAAAACATAAATTTTCACTGTTGCGCGCATGATATTTTAAAAACGGTTCTTGGTACACACTTTAAATTTAATGGACTTCTTTATATGAGTATTATCATCTAACTGAACCAAAAATATATTGAATATTTTAATAGTAAAAAAATTTTACGCATGGAAATATTAAAAATTTTTTATTAAAATGCATTGTATAAATTTAGTTCTAAATAAAATGAGAATTTAACATGAAATTCTTAAGATTTTTGGTTCACATTAGTCTTTAGATGCTATACAAGCTGTATATTAACTATGAAGTTAAAATATATAACAGAATGTTTTAAATTGTGCACGCAAAGTGGGAGTATAACGTGAACATATAAAAAATTACCTCACAAAGAAGATTAATTATATAAACATTTGTGGCAACACAAACTATTTGCTTACTAATTCAGCTGTGCTATGTAGTCAGCTGTAAAAAACTGGAAGTAATAGCTTTAAAAATAAATATGTTATCCCAATTCTTACAACAGGATCATATTCAGAGATTTTGAGGGTTTTAAGGTGTACGAGACCCCTTAACGTAGTTCAATGGAGAACGTGATGCAACCACTTCGCATTCCCCAATGACTTTAGCTTTGGCACTTACGTTTCAACCGTCACCGGAATGACGGCCTTGATAATTCAACGAAAGAACATATTATTAGTACTCATTTCGTGCTCTTAACGTTCTTAGCATATTTCATGATGCCTTTCCGGAAATTTCTGTTTTCAGCTATAATCCTGGAAGGAAATGTTCTGTTCATGCTGGTTCTATCATCTCGACTTGAGGTTTTGGATGATGGTAAATTACTCATGTATCGATTGTTATACTAAGGGAACTCTATTTGTATGCCTCATTATTGAAAAGTCCATTATTGCCACCAACCATAACCGAAATCTGAAAGAATTTTATGTGGGACTTCTCAATATCTGGCAATCTCTGGCAAATTCCGCTCAACATCCACGATTTGATTTCGTGACTTCTTGCTGATTAGCAGCATTATCTTCTGTGTCCTAATGTGTTCTGCAGTTCTTTCGTAAGTGTTCATCACCACTGCAGTTCTAGCATACTAAGGTCGCTTTCCTCTGACGTCTGTTCCGCCTCAAGGCACTTACTTAAGTGGGTAGACTGCCTGGACGAGCTGTCACTTGTCTACTAGCTTCTGCGTTGGAGTAGTTCCAATTGGGCAATGGTGTGTGCAAGTTTCTGAAAGGACTGCCACGTTTTTCATGGCGTACACTCTAGGCATTTTTTAAATCCTTGAGATCCACTATTCGCAGTTGTTTCTATACCTCAGGTTCCCGTATGCCACCGAGGAAGTATTTCATGGATCGTACTTCACGTATTTCTGTTGAGCAGTCCAAAAAGGAGAGATGGGAGAGCATTTCGATATCAGTGGCGAGCTTCTGGATTATTTTGGTGAGCTTCTGCTAACGAGATGTTAACTGCAGCCTTCTGTAGCCTTTTAAACACTTCTTAGTAGAGCTTTCGCGTACCGGGTACAGCATCAAAATCTAGCTTCTGGGTTTCTAGAAGAGTGGGACCGATATCGTCTTCTTCTATTCTCAGAGAAGCTGCGAAATTACAGGTTTGTCTTCGGAATCCTACCCATTTCCATTTGGAGCTATACAGAACTGAGCCTTGTACATATGCCAAATGTTTTTTCCATCACACGTGGAAAGCATGAGAAATGGTTCGGAAAACATAGGTACCAATTTAAAGGTATCAGAATCGTGTCCAGTTGTCATTATGAATGTGTTAAAGCTGTCAGATTCTTTGGCGACAACAGCAGAAACTCTGTCATCGATTTGTTATTCGACATCAGAAACTCTTCCTTTGATTTGTAGTTTGACAGCATTAACTCTTTCTTTGAATTGCTGTTTGACAGCAGAAACACGTTCTCCAGTTTCTCTAACTCTCCTTTCGACCATGTTATTTCTGCTTTCAAAATCCTCGAAAATCTTCTACTGTTGTCTTTTATTTCTTGTTGACAGGATTAAGTATCAATTTTGGATAGATTCCATCTTTCCTTGAACTGGTATTATTTCCCCTTTCCCTCTTTTGTTGGACGCATTTATCTCTTCTGTAAAGGAATCAACCTCTCCTTTTATATCTTCCTGGAACGCAGCAAAGACTGTCACAAGCTGCCTCAGATGCTCCTCATTTGTTCTTGTCACCAGCATTCTGTCCTACTTCTAACACCCAAAATTGTTCCTGGCATAAAGGTTCGTAAAGCATGCGGAAGAGCTGGTAGCTTGTTAGAATTTATTTGTCCCGAAAAAACACTAAACAATTCTGGAGTTTTTCGAAAAGTACGAGTAAAAAAATATAATTCCAAAAATATACGAAATATAAAGGAACACTGCTAGTAGTTATCACTTTAAAGTGCTGAGAATGATGAAGAAAATACGATGAAAAGCGCACGTAAAGAGCAAACATAAATCTGTCAATACTCCTTACTCTATGCTGAACTGCAAAGTTCAGAACTGAATTTCATTCTGGTCTTATCTCATTTTCTCACTCTCCATACCAAAAGCCCGAAACTGACAAAACTGTTGGACGTTCGAAATTTTGGAAGAGAAAACAAATGAAGCCACAAGGAAAAATCTACATTGCTTATAATGATTGTCACATTAAAAAAACTATAAACAGTATTTACAGTGGTACCTCGATATACGAGTGCCCCAACATACGAGTGTTTTGAGACAGGAGCTACCGAGCGAGCGATGTTTTTGCTTTGAGACGAGAGCAAGATTTGAGATACGAGGAATCGCACACTACACCGCTGTACACGACAGCAACATGCGCGCGCATGTAGGTGTAGTGTGCAGCGTCTAACAGTTTCTCCCACCTCAGACTATTCCTCAGTCTGAGTACTTGTTTCCCTCGTTTTGGAAGCATTTTTGATAAGTTGGGTTCGCGTTTTTTGCTTTTTGTACATTTAGAAAAAATTATCATATTTATTTTTATAACCCTGGGTCCAAAGAAGATGATGATGTCTATTGAATTAAAGCGTTAAATAATAGAAAACCCTGAGCAAGGTGTGCGAGTAATTGACTTGGGGAGGATGTACGGGCGTAACACATCAATGATATTTACTGTGCTTGAACAAAAGGAGTTGATAAAGTATAACGCCAACTAAGGGCGTTACAATAATTTTAAGCTCCGACCTCTCTCCGTCAAGACATGGAGAAACTACTGATGGTGTGAGTGAGAGAGAAGCAGCTTCAAGAGGGAACCCTTACACAAAGCATCATATGTGAGAAGGCACTATTACGAGTTATTTACGAGCGATTTACGGTTATTTTCTAAAGAAGAACCCACACACTTCTACAAACGTGGAATCGGAAGACCCGTTTAAAGCCAGTCGGGGCTGGTTTGACAACTTTAGGGAAAGGACCGACCTTCACTCCGTCGTCAGGCATGGTGAGGCAGCAAATCCGGATGTAAAGGCAGCTGATGTTTACATCAAAATGTTTTCCGAACAGATAGTAGCCAAAGGATACATCCCCCCCAGCAAGTCCTCAACTGTGACGAGACAGGGCTTTTCTGGAAAAGGATGCCGAATAGAACTTACATAACGGCAGAGGAGAAGATGCCAGGTCACAAAACCATTAAGGATAGATTAAATCTAGCAATTTGCGTCAATGCGAGTGGCGACTGTAAAATCAAGCCTCCGCTAGTATACCATTCGGAAAATCCCAGAGACTTTAAGTCATATAATATTTTAAAAGAAAACCTGCCAGTTATAATTTTAAGAAGATATGTGGAGGGCAAATCCGAAGGCGTGGGACAGAATGAACTTCTTTGCGGAGTGGATAATTCTGGTGTTCTGTTCTGGTGTTGGCCTCGACAATGCCCCTACTCACCCATCAAATCTCGAAGATGATTTACTCGAAGAGTTCAAGTATATAAAATTTCCCTACCTACCACCCAACACCACTCCTATCCTGCAGCCCATGGATCAGCAGGAGATTTCTAATTTTAAGAATTTGTACACCAAGCACATTTTTCGCCGCTGCTTTGAGGTGACAGAGAACACAAACCTTACCATTCGAGAGTTCTGGAAAAACCACTTTAACATCGTGATGTGCCTAAGAATTATTGTTCAGGCCTGGCTGGGTGTTACAACGTCTGCATGGAAGAAGCTGTGGCCTGAGGCTGTAGCTGAAAGAGAATTCGAAGGATTGGAACACAAAGTGTCAGTGGTAGAGGAGCTTGTTTCTCTGGGAAAATCCATGAGTCTGGAGGTGGAGGAGAGAGATGTGAACGAACTCGTAGAGGAACAGTCTCAGGAGCTGACAACCGAGGAGTTACACGATCTGTATTTGCAGCAGCATACGGTGGTTCAACGAAAAATTAGTTTTGAAGAGGAGCCAGAGATGGAGGAGGTTATCCCTACAAGAGATATAAAACAGATCTTGAGAATGTGGGATTAAGTTGTAGAGTTCGTGGATAAAAATCACCGCGAAAAAGTTGCAAATAGTCCTAAATCGGAGTTGTTCAACGAAACTTGCCTAACTCGATTCCGCAATACCTTGACAAGTAGGAAGAAACAAACCTCCTTGGACAGTTTTTTTAAACGATCTGCGGGTGAAAATGAGCAGATCATGACAAAAAGAGCGAAGACCAGTGACAAAAATTAAGCGCTTCCGTAGGCACTTTTTCTTTTAATTATGTTTTTATAGAATATGTATTTGTTATTTATAAATAAATGTTTCTTCTTGTTTTTGAATAAGAAACTACATTTTTCTTATTCAAAAACACTTAAAAAAACAGCTGAGGTCGTGTTTTGGGAGCTGGAACGGATTAATGGCATTTCGATTACTTTCAATGCGGAAAATTGCTTTGAGATACGAGCAAGGTTTCGAAACATTTTAAACTCGTATGTCGAGGTACCACTGTACTTAATTATATAATCGTTAGCAAGCAGATAGTAATAAATAATTTTAAAACTGTGCTGCTATCAATATACAAATTATGTTGACTAGTATAATTAATTTAGAATTATGCGAATACATATAATATAAGATGATGTATGTTACTACAGATACGGGTTAATATAATACATATATAAGTCTGTGCATATATATGAAATCATACTTCTTTTTATACCAGTTAACAGTTAGAATTACTGAACAACCATGAAAGGTTCCCCAAGAATGAAATATGGTGTAACAATGAACACTTAGTTTAGAAATTCGATTCTATTATATATTGTTGTAAAAGTCATTGTAAGAGTGAAAATTCTTCACTCTGCCTTAATGCGATTTTTTGCGTTTAATGCGTTGTTTGGTGATTTTATGATCCCGAATTATATTGATGTGATATATTAATACTGCATTTGTAGATATACGTTTTTTGAGAAACGAGTCAAAGCAATTGATTTTTTGTAAAAATTTGGATTTATCCTTATTTTATTGACGTGCACCAGCACTGAATTGAGAATGGCTTGTGCTATGCTTCGATGGATGAAGAAGCGTTTGTAAGTAATGAATATTATGAACGTTTGAACATATTTAAATGAATAGTATTAAAAGTATATATTTACTTATATCATATACTAATAGTTTATGGTAAATTTTTCATTATAAATCTCATCACAGTTTCATTTCTCATTCTATTGCATTTCTATAGCGGTACATAAATTTTGTGGTTTACATATTGTAGATTGCATCAGTTTTGCAGCGCAATTTATTCCTCGGTATGTTACCTGTAGTGTTATTAGAAATTCCATTATTTTTGTATTTTTTCTGCAATTGGTAGTATCTGATTAGGAAATTTATGTTTTATTTCAAGATATATATGAAGTTGGTTATATCAAGTGTTAAATAAACGTTGCTATTCGGGCAATAGCGTTAGCTTTATCGAGATAGATAAATGCAATTCTTATTTCTTAAATACTCAAGATATAAAGAAACACTCGAATAGTAGATTCACTCACTTTACGTTTTTTAAGGGTTATATATATACATTAAGGGCGTGTTCAAAACAACCATTGACGAGTAGTCTTGGCGTAATTCGTATTCATACCAAGATTATCCATTTCTCAAGGCAATAATTTTTGTTATTTTTGCTAAACCGTTTACGAAAATATAATTTTCCGAATCCTGAACTCTTATGCATGGAAAGCCAGATTTTAAGATATTTGTTTTGCAATTTGATGCAAAATTCGTATTTTTAAAACACTGATGTATATGTTCTTTTTTTAAAATTCTGCCAGTATATAACATTATATAACATTCTTGTGTTATCGCCATTTATAGATGTCGCTTGCTGTACAGCCTGCTGAATACATTTTACTTTCTAGGTATCTACAATTACATCGTGTTGTTTCGGTATGAACAGGGGCGAAGTATTCATTACTTAGATACATTTAAAGATAATTAATTAAATTTTTCTGATTTTGATATCTATAATATATAGACAGGATTACTGATAAAGAATTTAAGAAAATAGTAAATGAAGAAGTAAATAGAAAAATTTCGTTCAAGTATTGTAAGATGGTAATATAAACTTCATACATTTTACTAGGGGGCTGTTGACAAAGCAAAATCTTTACTATATATGTCTACGAGCTCTACGTATACAGTGTGTTGCTCAAAGTAAACTTCCTGCATTGTGAAGAGTACTACGTGTATGTCGTGATGCGTTCATGCGAAGCTTGTTTCGTCGTATAAGCTCTGCCTCTTCGAACCGATATTGTCCGTAATCTGCAGCGTCTTGAGTTGTTTATGCAGCTTCTTGAGCTGTTCTGGTATTTCCTGTCGAATCTGACGATGACGCGGACAGTCTTGTATCCTTCGTTTACTTGCGACAAGTTTCTTGTACTTGCCTGCTGAGTCTCCTAGTGCTTTTTACTTCATTTTTTCTGTAGCTCGCTGTAACGTTTGTGCTGTCTTCTTGCGTTCAGACATTTTAGTAAATTGAAAAAAAAAAACATTATGTAACTGTAGTAAAGTAACATTGCATCTAAAATATGTTAAATACCTACAGAAGTTTAAACTTCTACTCAGAAAGGAACTATACAATAAAAGAAATTAAATTTTTATAAATAAAATTAGAATAGCATAAAATGCATAGAAACATTTCATTATGAAGAAAATGTATTCATTCTTTCCAAGCAACCAGCTATTTGTAAATAAATTTTTCTTACCAAGTCAGGAAACAAAGACCTTTGACACTTGGGGTAATACATTTGAAGTTATGATTTAAATTAATTTTAATATAACAAATTTGCAAAATCTCAATAAAAGAATTAACATAGCGATAGCATATCGTGTCACGTATCCAAAGGTGAAACGTAAAAGTTGCCAAAAGCAGCTATTCATTTAAAATACTGAAATTAACGAAATATTTTTCGACATACAGTGACGTTATATGGAATCACGTGCTTTCTTCAACTCAGAATATAACCGTAAATAATAACAATAAGTTTGGAATTTGGCAATACTATTTATTTCATATTTTTTTAACTTAAAAATTTCTCTTAAACAATACGATTTGAGAGTGAGAAGAGCCATCATTTTTCTAAATAAAGCAATTTGATCTCCAGCGCTTTCCGAAATTTTATATAACATCTCGAGTGATAGTCGTAGGAAGATAACAATAGTCGAAAAGTTTTACCAAGAATTTTTGAAATCCGAGGGTACCTCCTTCTAAACTCAAATCTCCCCCCCACCCCGTTCCGGAGGATATGATGTTACGAAGAAAAAAAAAAAAAACAAAGAGGCAAAATCCCACATATATTTAAACTGCTGATTTCTGTTTACAATATTCAATTTCCTTTAAAAACATTAAGCTTCATTTAAATAAAAGGAAAATAAATTCACACATTTTCCCTAGCTTTCAAGCTTTTATTGTATTTTTAAATATTCTTTTTGTCACTGTTGCGCAAGTTTTCCGCGGCGTCATTAGGAGCCGTAGGTCGAAAACATATAAGAATCATTGCTGTAAATAATGATCATATGATAAATTGCATACATATGCGATTCTTTTGATTAGAATTTGAGTACAATTCTTTATACATCAGCTACTATGCCCCTTTATGTAACGACAAGGATTATTTTCAATGATTATCCGATGAAAATGATTCTTTACAATGATTATTTGATGACAATGATCATTTGCAAAGAATATTAAAAGCCGATGACTACGATTACTTAAATAGAATTTGCATGTCATTCGATGACAACGATTATTTCCAAAGAATCTTCGATCACGTCACTATTGTATATCGCTATACTTCTGGGGTTGGGGGGGGGTTGTGTATTGTACTACGGCCCTGTAATTAAGCGTTTTAAATGACATCAAAAACGTTAGTAAAACTTAGGATACCCGCCAGAGTTAATTAGTTTGAAACTGAGGTCTAAAACGACCTTGTTGAAAACTTTTAGCTCTAGAATCTAACGCGAGTCCAATCTTTTACAAACATTTCTCACTAGAAACTAGATATTAAAAAGTCGTTTTTACATTATCATCTCTATGGACAAGTATTTTCATCATATTTTTACTGCATCTATAAACAGGAGTTTCTTAGTTGAAATCTGGTTCCTTATGAAAGGAAAACTAGTTTAATGAAATGTTACACAATCAAATGGCAAGTAACATGAATATTTATATTTCTCCTTTAAAATTCTTATTTCATTCATGACGTTATTTAATTATCTCCCCGTGCTCTCTGACTTGTGTTGTAAAGAAAAACACCAAACACGAGCGTGTCTATGTACAAGTGTTCAACACTACCGCCTGCAATCAAAACACTAACGTGTTAAAATTCAACATAACAAGACCTCAGAACACACCTTATATTCATCTCTAAACCCTGAGGTACTATTCTGAAAAGTGGCTAACTCTGAAGTGTAACGTCAGAGAGCCTAACTACATTCATTCAACCTTTATCACATATTCACAATAATTTGCTCTTTTTACAGTCACACGAATAAGTTAAAATTTTTGGCATTACTCTAATATTTTTACTTTTAACATATCACAATATTTCTTAACTTTTAAGATAACAGTTCACATTGTATATAAGGACATATTAACATGCCGTTAATTTTACGCATTTTAAAACATACATTAGTAGTACATTGTTAACTTCTATTCTTTTCCAAGCAAGTGCCAATTCTTCTGCATTGAAATTCTACATTTCAAAAGTCTTTCAGATTAAAACTTCTTTCTTGCCAGAATCTTTTACATAAAATTTTATACAATAATTTTTACAATTTTCTTAAGGTACCTTTCTCAAAGATTATCAATGCTTTTTCAATATTCAAGTATTTACACATTCCTATTATACATTAATTTTAGTTTTACTCGCGAGTAATTGAAAAACAATACCAAAATAGGTAACAACTCCTTTCTCGCCTTTTTGGTGATAAAGGTAGGCCTCACATGAGGTAAAAATTCTTGAATTCTGCCACTTGCAGTAAGATTGAAAAATTAACTTATGGTTTCAAAGTAACATATAAGTTTTACTTATCTTTGTGATATTCAGACATCCTTTTTTCTGCCCAGTCCTGGAAGGTAGCGAAGACTACGGTCTGGTTGATCTTCCTTCTTGTGCGGGTTCGCCCTTCGGTTCCTTCCTCCATGAGCTTTCTTTTTCTTCCAGTTCGGTCACCCTTGAAGACCTTTTTTTTAGCATCTGCCTGTGGTCTCGGCCGTTTGATGGCAGCTGGTCATGGCGGAACCGCGACAACTGTCTCTCTTTGTTGCCTGGATCTCGTTGCTGGCTGTTCAAATTTTTCTTGCGTCTTTGCATCTGCAGCTGGTCTTCCTTCATCAATTCGTCGACATTTGCTGCGTAGACTCCTATCCGATGGGTAGATCTTCTGCTTTGGAGCCGTGTTATAGTTGCTGTCATTTCTCCCGGCTTTCTTTGCATTAGTCGTATTTCTTCATTCTGGGGGTGGTCGTGCCCTCTCTTTTCTGGTCGGTGGCACGACTTCTTTTTCTTGTTACCTTCAGTTTTCCAACGGGGGAACTTTCTTTTCAATTGCTCCTTTCTACTAATGGCTTGCCCTTGGGATTGTCATTGTTCCACCTCTGGAGCTTGTGCCTGCCGTGCCGGATCCTGCAAAAGATCTTGAAATATTGGCATTTTATTACGATTATAAAATGGTTTTATCTGGTCTACGTTTGCGGTGCAGGTTTCACCATTCCTGGCTTTTAACACCACTAAGCCTGAGTTACTTTTTCTATGACATATGGTCCTTCAAATCGTGGATAAAATTTGGCAGTTTTATCTTCTGGTGCTGAAGAAAGTTAATGCTTAATTTTTAACACTTCATCTCCTACTTTATAAGTTACTCCCCGTCGTTTCATATCATAATAAAGCTTCTGTTTTCTCTGTGCTACTTCAGTGTTCTTTTTTGCTTCTTTAATTTATTTTTCTATATTGCCCATTTTAAATTTCTGGGGCTTTTTGTTGAACATAAAATAATTTATCTAACGGCGTTATAATCTTTCTGCCTAAAAATAACTCAGCAGGAGTTTTACCCGTCGTATCATGTTTTGCGGTGCTAAGAGCGAAACCTAATTCATTGACATAGTTAACCCAGCTTTTATGAAAATTTTTAACATAACTACGGACAATTTTCACTATATTTCTATTGACCCGTTCCGCTATATTTGATTGCGGCCGATACGGGACCATTTTTAAATGACGTATGCCCAGTTTTTGGCACATGTCTTCAAATATATTACTTACAAATTGAGGACTATTATCCGATATTACTTTTAGGGGCGCCCCGTATTTTAAAATATATTTATTTAAAATAGAATCAGTAACTAATTTCGCGGAGGCTGCTTTTAAGGGAACAATTTCGATCCACTTACTAAAATGATCAACCATAACAAGGAGATAGCGACTTTTATTTAACTGACTTTTTGGGAAAGGGCCCAATAAATCGATGCCAATTATTTCATTTGGAAATTCCGATTTAATACTATTTAGAAACCCGGCCGGGCGGAAATTAATATAATTAAGTGCTTGACATGTTGGGCAGGACTGGACATACGCTCTTGTTAAGTTTTGCAGCTCAGGAAAATAAACTGCTTCGCGTACGCGTTGGATGGTTTTTCGAATACCAGCATGAGAAGCTAAAGGGCTGTCATGGAGCTCCTGGAGGATATTTAATCTAAGACTAGCTGGGATAACAGGTCGAAATTCGTTGTTGGAATTCGTAGTTTTTGTATAAAATAATAGACCATCTATTAGTTCGTAATGGGCCGCCCTATTTCTTATCGCCACAATATCTTGGTGGCTAAAATTTTCAGGATCCTTTAAATAATCATAAATATTTTTAAATTCAGGATCCTTACTCAGTTCGGTTATCACAGTTTCTCGGGAATGTAACTTACATGCTGTGAGCATTGCCACCTTTACGGTATTACCTTCTTCATCTATTTTTATTCTGGATAGGGCATCTGCTACGATATTTTCCTTTCCGGGGCGTGTGCTTAATTACCAGATTATATTCTTGCAGCTGGAGTGCCCATCTTATTAACCTTGGGGATAAGTTTTTCCCTGAGTACAATCTAGTTCCCGCCGCATGATCAGAATACACTGTTATTGGATCCTTTCCAAAATAGACTCTGAACTTTTGCACTGCTAACAGAACTGCAAGTGCCTCTCTCTCAGTCGCGGAATAATTTCTTTGTGTTTGATTTAAAGTTCTACTAAAAAATGCCACGGGCTGCTGATTTTGCGAAAGTACCGCTCCTAGCGCATAATCCGAAGCATCCACTGAAATTTCTAAATTCTCATCGTTTTCAGGAAATTTCAAAACAGGGGCTTGCGTTAATGCTTGCTTTAATTTTTCGAAAGCACTATTGGCTTCGGCCCGTCCACGAGAATCTTGCCTTTTTCCTTTTTAATTTTAACAATGGTTCAACAATAGCTGCAAAATCTTTTATAAAACTCTAAGTTCAATCTTTGGAAGGGTCAAATTTTTCACAATAACTGTATTTAACTTGAAGAAAGAGGGCTTTTCTTGGCCTTCGGATTTCCGCACCCTCCCGTCAGCAGAAATCCGTTTTAGTTTAAATTTTCTTTCTTCCTTTCCATGCCTTCCTTGTTTTTCCGCTGGCCTTCAGACTTTTTTTCTGGCTTACTATTGAACTGTCGACGTTCGCCGGTTGTTTTTGGATACTCAGGTTTCCTTGCCCTCTGATTCGATTTGCTTCCGTAGCCGTGTTCTTGCCTTTGCTGTGGTCTTGGCGCACCAAATTGGCTTCGTTGCTCATACTGGCGTCTTCATTCGATGTCCGCCGTTCTTCTACTTTCAAACTGGATTGTTAGCTCAAATAACTTTTCCAGTGTAGTCGGATTCCTTAATTAAATAGTCTTGTACTTGGGGAACTAAACTCGGCAAAATCACTTGGATTATCTCAGGATCCGGACGGTTCAAGAGTTTAAAGACGTGAATGTTTCTTAAAATAAAGGTGGAAAGATTTTCGATTCGTTGCTGGTATATGCTGAAGAGTTCCGTTTCTGAACTTGCACGATCTCTTACGACACGGAAGGCTTTTACTAAGGCAGTCTTAAAATTTTCGTAAGTATAGGTGGGACTTCCCGCTTGACCCATGAGGCTTCTGCCTATACATTTGAACCAATTAAGCGCTTGGCCCCTCAAAGCGCTGGTAGCTAAGGTGACTTTATGGAACTCATGGACTGGATACAGCATGAAGTGGTCATCCAATTTTTCCAAAAAACTGGTTACCGGTGAGTTTCCATTAAATGTTGCTTCTGGTTTCATCGATGCGCGCATGGTCTGTATGATGTACCCAAGTCCTTCCAGGGCGGCAGCTGGCATTTCTGGATTCTGAGCCGCTTCTGCAGGCACCACAGGTTCTTCTTGAAACTCGGCCATGGTTATTCTTCTTCGTCGGGCGCCACTATCAGGACTTGTATTCCTCTTTACTTGCTTTGGAAACATGAACTATCCTGACTCGGAACAGGGAGCTTACTCAAGCTATGTTTACTAAATTACGTGATTCAAATCTTATTTATTGCAACAACTTAAACTGTTATGACACTTTCAATTGCACAAGAGGCCCTTGCTTTTACAAATGCATTTATTTGTGGAACACTTCCTTTTGCAATAACAGTGTGTACATATACTCCTCTCTTTTCAATCTACACCAGAGCATATCTGTGATTGTCGACATACACCGGTGAGGGGCCGAATGTAGAAGAATGTAATGCAATATTCGATCTTTCACCGACGTATTTGGTGAATGTTAACATTCTCCGGTGAAAGTCGACATTCTTTAATTTCGGTCTTTCAAGGTAACATATTTTTATACGATTATATACATATATATACATATATAATATATAATATATATAACACTTTCAATTGCGCAATAGGCCCTTGTATTTACAATTGCATTTATTTGTGGAACACTTCCTTTTGCAATAACAATGTGTACATATACTCTTCTGTTTTCAATCTACCGAAAGTCGACATTCTCCAATTTCGGTCTTTCACAGTAACATATGTTTATACGATTATATATATATATATGTATATAATATATAACGCTTTCAATTGCACAAGAGGCCCTTGCTTTTACAACTGCATTTATTTGTGGAACACTTCCTTTTGCAATAACAGTGTGTACATATACTCCGCTCTTTTCAATCTACACCAGAGCATATCTGTGATTATCGACATACACCGGTGAGGGTCCCAATGTAGAAGAATGTAATGCAATATTTGATCTTTCACCGACGTATTTGGTGAATGTTGACATTCTCCGGTGAAAGTCGATATTCTCCAATTTCGGTCTTTCACGGTAACATATGTTTATAAGATTATATATATATATATATATATATATCGTTTATATATACTGTTAATATATATATATATATAATCGTTTATTGCAATGCATTGTCGGAAACGCTTTCCTGGCCCAGAGTGACGAGAGACAACACAAGAAAAATAGGGTACGAACATTGTAAAGATATTTGTTTATTTTCCTTAGCGCAGCGGAAACCAAGAAATAAGAACAAAAGCAGGGAATCGCCATCAAAGAAAGTATTCGAAAGTTCCTTCGGAACGTATCCTAAACATGCGTTTGGTAGGGATAGTCCAGTGCATTGTTCAGCAAGATCACGAGACCTAACTTGCATTATCAGTTCGTCTCGGGGTACTTCAACACATAAGTGCACGAAACCCCAGTTAGAAGTCCAACAGGAACTTGTGGCACATATTGTGGCAGGTGCTGGGAAAGTCCTGGGGATGCACGGTATTTTCCAGAACATCTCATGTTGGATGTGCGAGAGATGGGATACCTGTAACAGGGTGCAGGTCGTAATTTCGAACACCTATTTTGAGGTCCATAAGTGTCTAATTTTGTTCCTACTTTTTAATTTCTCTTGTGCTAAGCATAACTGGTGTCCGATCTTTCTTGTGTTTTGTGTTGTTTGCACCGGCCAGGAAAGTGTTTTCCGCCATGTTTTGCCATTTAATTTTTCGTCATCGTGGTCTCTCTCATATATGTGTATAATTACTTATGACTCAAGTGTTGCTACTATATGATGACATTTACAAACACGGTGTTTAAAATGCTACATATTCCCATCCGAAAATATCTTTTTCTTTTCCTCTTGCCCTTCAAATAAGATATATGTGTCCTTCATTGCAAAATTTCCTGGAACTTTAATTTTTCTTTTTTCGAGGACAATGGAGAACATATTTCAGTATAGGCAGCTGTCAATATTCAAACATCAAATTGTAAAAGCCATTAAAGTGTGGCCGAAATGATCAGAAAGGCTAAATTCGCATAAGGATTTAGGAAATACATTTTGAAAGATTTTGTAAATTTTCCTTCAATAAATTTAATGGAACAGGCAAAAGAAATTACAGGGAACAATAAATATAGGAGAAAACAGGTATATCTTTTCCTAATTTACTTTGATTTGATTGATTTCTTTCTTTCTTCCTGTATAAATAAATAAACTTTAAGAATGCAACTGAAGAATGAGAATAAAAGTTTCAATTGAAAACAAATGGTGGCAAAAATCCTAGTGCGGCTCTGCTGGACGGCGAAAAAGACCAGCTATATGATCCGAATTTGGAATAACGAGAGAAAATTTGAAATCTGTGCAGCCAGCGATGCAAAGAGACTCGTTAAAATACAGGTTTTGCTGATTCAGAAAGAACGTTACGTGTATATCTTCTAAAATGCTTTTTCGATCATTTGTTTGTAGTTGTTTCCTTTTTCATTTCAGTTTCCTTTTTTCCTCTTATTTTGCAATTTTCGTCATTGTTTCCCTCTGTTTTTAAGCCACCTGTTTATTATTTCTGTTATTATTATTGCAACTTATGTAAAAATTAAGTAAGGAAAAGTAAGGCACTGAAACTTTGCAAATTATTACGCTCTACGTGAGATTCATGGAGGCCGCTTATTGCATACAAATAACGCAAAATACTTTAACTTATCTGCTTGGCTTTAGGTCAGAACAACGAAAACAACAAATTCACCCTTTGTAGAAAACAATTCTGCCAGGCAATAATCTACGGGGAGTTTTTTCCCTATGAAACTGAGCCACAAGTGTTAGATAGTATCTAAATATGGAAGTGTTGTACATGTTAAACGTGATCGTCATTGCATTACCTTCACTATTTTACTACTGAAATAAAGATATACCGATTTTTTTGTAGATTGGAAAATCCTCCTTGTGATCATGAAAAGGAGCAAAAACTGGAAAACGAGAAAGAACTGGAAAAAGGGAAGGAACTGGAAAAGAAGCGAGAACCGGTAATGATGCAAAAACTGGAAAAGAATCAAAAACTGAATAAAAAGGAAGAACAGGAAAAGAAGGAGAAACTGGAAAAGAAGCAAGAACTCAAAAACAAGAGAAAACTGGAATTGACACAAAAACTAGAAAAGAAGCAAGAACTGAAAAAGAAACAAAAGCTGGAAAAGATACAAAAACTAGAAAAGAAGCAAGAACAGGAAAAGATACAAGAATTAGAACAGAAGCAAGAACTGAAAAAGAAGCAAAAATTGGAAAAGAAGCAAGAACTGAAAATGAAACAAGAGAAGAAAAAGAAGCAAGAACTGAAAATGAAACAAGAGAAGAAAAAGAAGCAAAAACTGGAAAAGAAGGAAGAACTGAAAAACAAACAAAAACTGGAAAAGCAACAGAAACTAGAAAAGAAGAAAGAACTGAAAAAGAAGCAATTACTGGAATGGATTCAAAAACTAGAAAAGAAAGAAGAACTGAAAAAGAAAAAATACGGGAAGAAATACAAAAACTAGAAAAGAAAGAAGAACTGAAAATGGAGAAACATATTGAAGAGATGCTAAAACAAGCACACAAAAATGAACTGGAAAGGCAAAAGTTGAGGGAAAAATTGCAAAAACCAAAAAAGAGAGACCTGAAAATGAAGAAGGAACTGGAAAAAATGCAAAAACTGGAAAAGAAGCAAGAGCCGGAAAAGATGCCAGAAATGGAAAATATAGAGGAGTCTGAAAAGACGCAATACCTGGAAAAGAAGCAAAAAACGGAAAAGATTCCAAATGTGAAAGACAAGCTGGAACCGGAAAAGAACTGTCAAACCCGAAAAGGAAACCGGTTGAACCGGTTGAGCCAGATCTGGATACCGACTGTAGAACGATTGATTTAATGACCAAACGAAGCAAGACCCGGAAAAGAAAAATAGAACAAATAAATCATATACCTGCTTCATTTTACCAAAATTTATTATCAACAACATTTTTATTATCAAGAACTTTATGGTATTCTTAGTATATGGACGGCATTTGATAATATTTTGCTCGGTAACTGTAACTACTGATATATTATTAGCTAGTAATTAGTCATGCTAACTTTAAGATACCAGTATTATTTTAGCAGCAACTAAGTACACTCTTTCGTAGTTCAGATCTATGTTTTCAGTGCCTTTCATGGCTGCGAGGTCTTCCGGTTTTACCTGGAAAGTCACAGTTTATTGACTTTTTTAACACATAGCTTTACACATGACAATATTTTTCAACAATAAATTTATGTTGTGCTACTGGCTTTAAATTGTGCAAATAAATATTGCACGGCATATCTTTCATAATTGAACTCATGAAATTAATTTATAGGAATTTCATTTTAAAATTTGTTTGACCCTGAGCTGTCTTATCCAACTGCAGATATTCATAGAACTTTATATCAAGGTTCAAAGAAACGTTCAAAAAGGAATGTTTATCCACTTTTAATTATGTGTTAATCAGCATGATTTGCATTACTAAGATTGTAATTCTAAACAAATTAAAAGCTATTGTGGTATGTACATTCATTAGCTTTTCATTTGCTTTCACCTTGTTTATATTCAGATTGACATACCGCAGTTTCTGTCTCTACTCAGGATTTTTTCAGTGTAAAAATTCAAGATTACAAATTGGAATGAGCGAAAGAAATAACTTTTAAAATGTGTGTATACATTACATCAGAATCATAATATAATTAGATAAATAAACTGAATAATATGTTATAAAGCGAATTTATATCAATTTCGATTTCTTTCAAAATAGAGATTCCTTCGCACCTCACAAATCTCACAGAAACTCTCGGTTTGTGATTCGTGAGCTTTAGTTTTTTATATTTGGAATTTGGCAGCAATATGATTCACTGTTACGATGCAAATTCTTGCTTACAAATTGGTTATCTAACTAGAAAATGGTATAATTAAAATAAAATGAATATTATTAGATGGAAATGTTGGTTTCCTTTGCGTTTATCTGAATGGTATCGTATATATAAACCTGTTGGAGACGTTTTTTTCCCACACATCGAATAGAGACACATAGTCACATAATACAAATAATATGAATACAAGAATATAGTGTAAGATGAAGCTCTACCACATTTCTCTATTACTTAAGACTGCGAAAGATTTGTTAAAGCATTACAGGATCATACTCTGATGGATCTCGCCGTTCTGTTTCATTTTCTGTCCTCGAAAACACATTATCTTAGTACAATAGATTACTTTTGAAGGAATGGATTATTTGAAAACATTGTAACTGTAAGAATTATTCTCTGACGTTATTACTGAAAAAGCAGTTGAGAGCATAATCTTTGGCTATGCGCTTTAAGCTGTATTAAAACCATTTTGAAATGTAAGGCTTACAAACTGAAACGTAACTTTATCTTATTTCTGTACTACTCATTAGAGTTATATACATTCCCATCAATAGATACTGAATGGCTAAATATTCTGCTTACCCAAATCAGTTATTTTTTTCCTCTCTTCTTTTTCTTAATTTTAATTAGTCCGGAAAGTAAAGCTATAGAGAATTTCACTTCTTCATTAGAAATCTGATTTAGAATTTTGTTTTCGGAGATAAAAGTTTGAATTCTTTATCCCTTTTCTCAACACAAAGATTGAAAAACGTAACATCGAAATTTTGAAAACATTTATACACTAATAGAAGGGAAAAAAACAGAATATAATGGTCAGCAAGCATGTAAATATCTCTATCACTTAAGTTTCAGCTATGTTTGTTATAGTATATTCAGGCGTATAAGGCGCACTTTTAAAAGAAAATGCAAGATGGAAATTTATGGGTACGCGCTGTACGCCAGCTATACAAATGTTATGTTTAGAAATATGGAAAAAGTGAGTATACGAAAATTAGATTTCTGCGTGTAATTAAATGTTTTTTATTTAAGAGAAATAACATAGTTTATGTACTTAAAAATTTTCGTTATCGGATTCTGTTTCATTTTCACCTTCACCTCTGATCCATACTAACATAGACAGATCCAAGTTCCTCATATACGTCTCAAGCTATAACTTCAAGCACATCATCGAATTCTGTTTCATTTTTGCCGTTACTTTTACTCTGATCCACACATAAATAATCATCTTTTGTTGCATCTAGACCGTCAGATATACCACATAAATTAAACGGGTTTAATTTTATTCCGTGGTTTTATTATCTACTGACACACTATTTATGGACTGTCATGACGTATTTGGTCTCCATTTGTAATTGTTTTTTTCACCTTCACTTTTGTTCGAGTATTCCACTACCGTTTAAAATATTCCATCGATGATTTATTGACATATGTGTCTAATATCTGAACTAATAGCAATAATCCGCCTGGATAAACTGTCGTATCTGTATAATACTCTTTCAACAACATATTTGTGTCATCCGTTAGATGGAGGCTGAACATGTTGCAAAGTATTAGACTTTCTTGATTATCTGAGGCAAAAGGAAGCTTTTGCCAAATATTTCTTATCCACAGTTTCACAACATTTTTCTCCGCCAATCATTTCTCGTGAATACGGATGAAAACACTTTCGGGAAACTGCACTTCAGCAAAGTCTTTCTTTAAAGATATCGATGAGTTTTTAATTTCGTACGGTCGGCTAAGCAGGAGATCAGTACGGTAAGGTGAGATTTCTCGTTGGCCTATTGATTTTATGTTAACCGTTATTTTTCTTTCATATCATTGTTTCTTTATCTCCTACTATATCAAAACTACAGGAATGACATCCATATTTGCAACACGTGATAGTAAATAAATTTTTACATATTTTTAAAAACTCATCAAAGTTTTATCTCTATATTTTCGAAGCCTTTGAAAAAATTTTATCTCTTTTTCTCGGAGAACTGAATTATTCCGTGAAGTAAATCGAATACACAAACTCAGTTTGCTTTAGAGTTTTCACTTCCATTTGCACTCATTTTTTCTATTTTTAAGGCAAAGAAACGTACGCTGTTTCTTGTTACAATTAATCCATTCTAGTGATGATGGGGATTTTCTACAATGCAGTTTCCAACACTTTCGCCGACGGTAAGCTATTTCATTACTTCTTTATGCAATGCACATTTATTCTTTGGCGCAAAAATCATTGTAAAATTTCATGCCTCTTCCACTCGTGTACGAAGCATTCACGAAAACCAAACTGCATGATTTCCATTTTCTTTCGCAAACTGAATGACTTAACATTTGAAACTTGCATTGTGTTTGTTTCGTTCGGCGAAAGCCATTACTACTGCTGAAGAAAGCACTGGATGAACTACACTTCACTAAAATCAAATGTGATATCGTTAAGTCTTTGATGTTGACATCAGAACAACGGCTTCAAATGACTACAGAAAGAAGAAACATGACTCCTAATTCCGCAAATTCACTTTGGTCGAAAGTGCACTCTTATCCAAATTATGTTCTATATTTCTCGAAGTCCTAGAATAACATTCTCTTCCACATCCAGAATGAATACAAATCACCTCCTACCTTGCAGAAATATTTTCCCCGATAATCATTTCTCCTGCGCACCACCTTATCGCTTGCCAAACTGCAATGTTTCCGCAATTGACATATTTGCTCGTGTTTCCTAAGGTATGAAATAATCAAGAAGAGCTGTTGCGGGATATGATGTTTTTGGTATTGCCAAACCGCCATGTGTATTTTATTGCTTTCTTTATTTACTAAAGACCTGATGCATTGTAATTAAGCGATATAAGAACTTGATTTATATGCGATTACGTTTTCTTATACAAAATGTTCCAACAATGTGCTTATGCGTTGTAATTTCATTTATTCAAAACTCAGCCTAGTTATATTTATAAAATTTTCAATAGCAAACGAATGTTTTAAGAAAACAGTTTAAACGTTTTGGGTCAAGATACTTTTAAAAAAAAAGTCTAATCCAAGATTAATTTATATGAGAAATTTTATGTAAAAACAAATGGCGCACATTTTTACGTTTGAAATTTACTGGCATATTCCATGCCAAATTTAATAAGAGATTTCAGGTTTTTACCAGCTATAGGAAGTCAAGGATTTCTAGAAAAATTTACAAAGTCAAGGAAGTGTTCTATCTATTGTTAATTGGTATTTTCATTTGCAAAATAGAATGTTGAAAATTAAATTTTGAGAGAAGTCTTTTTTATTTTTTTGGCACGCTGCATAATGAGTTCATTTCAAAAAAGCTGAAAATAAAAGTACCAGTTTTCTATATTTTACTAATTATTCTTTCCTCCAATACCTAGAATTCTGGAAACTTTCCTTTTGGTTATAAGAAATAAATCACAAAACAATTGACTGATGTCAATCGAAATCAGACGGAGATACTTATGTTCAAAATTATTTCATAACGAGTGCAAACTTTTTGCTCATAAAATTATGAGTGTCGGAGAAACATATGCAGAGCAAGGCTTCGTAATTTTTACAAAACAAGTGACTTTAAATTGAAAAGTACCAAAGCGCAAACATTTACGTTTTTCAAAACACTTTTGTACTTGGAAGTAAATGCCTACCACAAACGATCAAGATCCGGTCTGAACTTTTGCAGACAGTGCACAGTCATCCGTTTCGAGTTCCTTTCATTTTGGTTATTTGCGTATGCCATATAACCTTCTCAAATATTCTCATGCTTGTGACTCAGAATTGAATTATCATTTTAACTGATATTTTTATGTGATGTGTAACAATAATTTTGTTTATTTTTCAGGATGAAGATTCAGGCCCCCTTTGCGCATACCGACTGTAATTTGAATAGACAGTTTACAATAACAAGCTTAATAGTAACCGACCGTCATAGGAAGACGCCCGAGGCTTAAAGGAACGCGAATCTTTATCAAAGTTGCAACTTGTGTAAATGCAATTTTGACTTTAAAATTCTTTTATTTTCCCTTTCTCGTGCCAGAAATGTTTTTCTCTTCAATATTTAATTTTAATAACGTGAAACTTTAATTTAAATTTTTCTTTTCGCTATTCTTACTTTGAAAAGATTTTAAGTTCTTTCATTTTACAAAAGTAATACTGATTTTAAAAACTATAAATATTTCCTTTTTTTTTTTTTTTTTTTTTTTTTTTTTTTTTTTTTTTTTTTTAAATTGCTTTTAAATGCTCACTTTATTTATTTTACAGAAATATTATATACTCTTATAAGCTAAACATATTTCTTTTTCGTATTTCCATAAATGCCATTTTTTAAAAATATTTTACTCCTTTTTATTAAGGGGTGTTGGAAACCCTATAGCAACAATGTTAAATTGGCCATTTTTGGATTACCTTTTCTGAAAATCTACTGTTCTTACAGGCTTGAAGGTTTTTACGTAATTAAAGTACATCTATCACCTCCCGCCCTTTCAACCACGAGGCAGGTTCGTCTATGCACTCGCCATAGTAGGAAAATAATCTCTATCTTTGAAATTTTATCCTCTAATTTATTACACATAACGGTACACAATATACAATAAAACAAATATCACTAGTATAGTATACATTTAATTATATACATAATATAAGGCGTGCAAAACATGTTTTAAGTAATCTCAACTATATACATAATATAAGGCGCGCAAAACATGTTTTAAGTAATCTCTTTCCACACGGCATGGCTGCCGGTCCATTCGCTAACGTACCAAGTCTCGTATTCACGCCACCAGCCTGCCTCGATCGGTTTTTCCGAGGAATCTCGAATTCTTTTAATACGGTGTCTGTAATCATAATATTGTTATTTCAATCCATTTCATCGAGAGTCGCGATCAAACTTTTAACTTTTGTTTTTAAACTCTGCAAAATAATTTTCCCTTCTTCAGAAATTTTATAGAGATTAAGAATCACTTCAGCATGATGTAAAAAGAACTGCCATTTCTCAGGTTTCGATGGTGGGTCAAACATAACTCCTTTCATTATTTTCAAATGTTTCAATAATCGTTTCCCTTGCTCTAAGAATCTCTAAGAATCTCCTATATCTTGATAAAAATAAGAACCTTAATTTCTCATTTCCATATAAAATATACTTTCTCGGTGTCTACTGGCTTTAACGCCTGACATTCGAATCATGTTATTAACAGACATAAAAACAATTTTAATTTTCTCAGTTAATATGGTTAATATATAAATTAAGAAGGACTTACCTTTGATCCCGATAGTGAAAATATCGAACGAAGAGCACAACTTGACGCTGTAAACTTTAATCATGAGCACACTGCACTGGCACGTAACTTGACATGATTACAACACGGTAATTCACATTACCCCTGATTTAACTTTTCACGATTTCACTAGGATGATGAACACTGATGATCACACTTTACCACTCACTGGCTGTTAACTTTTTAGCACATCACGCTTTCACAAATCGGATGAATTTATTCGCACACATGGCCTTAAACGCGCCATTTTCTTTCGTCATAAAAATCTTCTCACATCGTAGATCCATTCGTGAACTATCACCGAATTTCATTTTATAACTTTCAGTAACATTTTACGACCATATATATTTATTATTTTCACTATTTAGTGATTTCCTTTTTCACAATCTTATCCTATCGACTGCGTCGATTTGCACCTCGCGCCGTTTCAACTCTGAGGCGGGTTCGTCTATTTCTCATGCACTCGCCATAATAGGAAAATAATCTCCATCAGCTTTGAAATTTTATTCACTAATTTACTACACAATACACAATAAAACAAATACCACTACTATACATTTAGCTTAAGTTATCTCTTTGCACACGGCATGACTGCCGGTCCAACCGCAAAAGTCTCAAGTCTCGTATTCTTCTCACCAGCTTGCCTCCACTCTGTTTTCCGGCGTAACTACGTCCCTTCCTTTAACCGTCTTTCGCCCCTCGCGGATAAAATGTTCTGGAAACGTTTTTCGCTAAGGGAACGAACATCACAATACCTAGCTGAGTATTTTGAAACGAGCTTTTTAATCATTTTAAATTTTAGAGTATTTTAAAGAATATTTTGTTACGCATAGTAAAATTTAGCACTGATTATAATAAAAGGCTCATTTCGGCAAATATTTGGAAACGTAGTAAATAAGGTATAAAAATTTCAGATACCTGTGAGCAGTAGTTCTTGAGAACAGGTACTACATCGAGTATAAAAAAATCACGTTCGGAGAAAAATGCGTTTTTATGTAAAAATTCTCAATTATCAAAGCATTCAATGACAAATTAAAGCTAGATTTTGTACAGTCCTAATTTTCATAAAGACTAAAGAATGGTGTTTTAAGAAAGCTAAAATTGTAGAGAATTTGAAAATGCAAATATCAGAAATCCTCATTTTATGAAATGTTTTGGCTTTCAACACCCCTTCAACTATTCTATTCTTTAAAGTCCTTTCTCTTTTTTTCTATTCTGGTAAAACTTGATATATAAATTTAATTCTTTGTCTTTTAATTTTTAATTTTATATCTCTGGTCGCATTTCTCTTTAACGATTAACATTTTGCATTTGGCTTATTATTATTATATTAAAATTATGCGAAATGAACAAACAGTAAATAATGAGATGCTCAATTAAAAACAAATACAGATTTAATGATAAAAGGGAAATTTTTAATGTCATTACAAACAAGATTTCAAGGGGTTCAAGAGGCCGTTGCCTAAAAAAAAGAAAACAATTCGTCGTTTCCGGAAGAAATAAAGCTTTAAAAAATATTTTCGTTGTCACAAAAACCAAACTTTTTGAAACATTACGTTATTCAAACTCTTACGTCACTTCCGAGTGTCACGTTATCTAAGATGTCATAGGTTTCGGCTACGTACCCAAGCCTCTGGCATCTCCTGAGGGCGGTTGGTTACTACACCTGTACCAACGATAGTGAACTTCCGGTGATATCCTTCTGTCTGTACCTGAATGAAACTGGCTCTATTTGACGGCACACTAGCGAAACACTAAAAAGTCATGATTTAAACGACGATGATTTAAATAATTTAACTGGAATTTTGAGGACGAGGATTTAGATTAACTGCTGATGATTTTTTATTTAGGTGATCGTGAGTATATGGTTTAGTGATGAAGAGTATGAATAATTCAGTAGGATGATAATAAAACTTTAGGTGATCGGGCTTTGTATCTAGGTGAAGTTCTTTTATTCTGACGACGACTTCAATGATGATGATGAAGATGATACATAGGATGGTTTAGAGTGACTGATGTGATTTGGGTGATAATGGTTTATCTTATTCTGACGATGATCATGGTGACGCGATATACATGATGGTTAAAATGACGATGTGTATTAACCCTCCAGGCGGCAAGGCCGTATATATGCGTTCGAAAATAATGGCTCTCATAGCGGCAAGGCAGCATATATGCGTCCAAATATTTTGGTCCTCATGGCGGCAAGGCAGCATATATACGTAAACTTAAATTTAGGCACGAAACGGCAAAGCAGCATATATACGGCCTGTCTCAGAGTGCCCTCGCCTCTCTGCTCTTAAAGTAAACTGACAGGTGATAATTTTTCTCTGCGGGAGATAATTGAGGAGAGGAAACTATCTATTCGCTAGGGGAAAAATGGGTTTTATCGTTAGGTTTTGAATAACAGCTCGGAATAAATAGCTCGTTCAAAACTTCCAGCTGTTCTGTGCTTATACCAGCTATAGTAAACTTAAATGTTTATGTTCGTAAAGAGAATTTTCATTTTCCAGCCTAATTATTCTCCAAATTTTAGATGCAGTTTGGCAAAATGTAATTGGAATTAAAATTAAAATTGAAAGAAACTGCAATAATATTTTGAAATATGTGATTTCAATTATATTGCAATTGTAATTAGCTTCGCAATTACAATTAGAAAGTAAGTACTTTTTAAATGCAACAATAATGTATGTAATTGCATTTTAATTCTTAAGTCTTACAATTACAATGCAATGATAATCACAAACATTATAATTATATAATCTAATTACAATTACAAATTTTATTGCATCTAATCACAACTACGGTAATATTAGCTAATTACAACGTAATTTTAACTGCAATTGCAGTAGGTAATTATAACTAAGTAATTAGGGAAGTAATTGTCTCTGATAATTAGAATTACTTAACATAGTGAAATTATGATCATAATTGTAATTCTAAGTGTAGTATGCAATTGTAATAAAATTATGCAATTATTAAGTAGTTATAGTTAAAAAGTAGCAGTTTTTTTAATTACAATTACAATTTACGTAATTTCATTTAAATTACAATTACTCTATATTTGTGAAATCCAATTTCATATTCAATGCAACTGCAATCATATAATCTAATTACAATTACACTGTCATTGTAACTCCAGTAAGTAATTATAATAATGTAAATAGGATAGCAATTGTTTCTGATAAAAGCAGTTACGTAGCCCAGGAAAATCATGATCTTAATTGCAAATGTAATTGCAGAATGCAATTGAAAACACATAGTAATTGGAATAATATTATGCAATTATCTTGTAATTACAATGTAACAATTTTTAATTACATATACAATTTACTCAAATGCATTTTAATTAGAATTGCATTTTAATTGTGAAATCTAATTGAATAAACAGTATAACTTTAATTATATAATCTAATAAAAATTACAATGCAATTGTAATGACCTCTTAATTAAAATTGCGCAGCAGATGATTAACTATTTAATCAGAAAAACAACTGCCCCTTGTAATTTCAGTAACATAGGCTAAGGAAATCGTGCTAATATTTGAAAATTACAGTCAATAATATTATATTCGAAATGTTTCTGCATTTTGGATAATGAGTTTTTAAATAATACAACCGGATAATCACCTATAAGAAAAATATTAATATTTTCTGTCATGTCTTCTGAATCATCTTACATATATTGTAGTTTGTGGTACCAGCATAAATAGGAGTTTATTTAAAGGAAATATTTTATATAGACCGAAATGCACATAACGTTAGTAAGCAAATATGTATGTTTATGATCTTCGATATACATGTGAACTTAAATTACAAGATTAAGGGAAAGCAAGCAAAGAGTTTATGCCAGTGCAAAGGGATGTTTTCGCAAAGGATTTGTTACGGGACGCTTGTCTTGTTTACATTACACAAGAAATAAATCATAAAAATTACATTTATCCTTTTCTTTTCAGAAAGGAGATCATCAAGGACTAAACTAAGTCTCATAATTTTATTTAACCTATTGCTTTAGCTGGTAAAAAAGGATTCTGATCAGCAATCAGTATGCTTAATTGCTGTGTGTATTAGACATTTTACTAAATCGATTTATTATGGATTACCGCCGAGACAGTAAAGCGGTTCGTGAATCTGGTTGCCGTACCGAAGAGCCTGGGTTCGAATCCCGGATAGGGCATGAATGTAATTTGTTCGTTCTCTTCATAGGTGGCAACGGTGGCCCACGTATTAGTCCCTCCTTAATAACATGACCGGCCTTAGTAGGGATCAATGTCTATAAACGGTTACTACCTGCCATTGGAAAAAAAAAAAAATACGAATTGGTCTTTTATTCAACATAACACACATTTTCCATAAATAGTTAAAATGCATTATTCAGTTACAAGTGAAAGTACTTGCATGAACTATTTTCCATCATTGTTTCACGTAAGAACAAATAAAAGTACAATTTTCTTAAGCACCTGTGATTGTCATATTATTTGGATTACGGTAAAGACTGCAAAGATGCTTCTGTGGAGGACTTTCTAAGGGAAACTGGCTCATGTTCATATCACCCGTTAATAAAAGCAGGAAAAGATCTTTATTTAATTGAATGCAACGAAACATTTAAGAAGAATGCTGTACTCATAGAGAACTTTCTAAAATAAAATGATTTGTATTCATGTTACACATAAGGAAATCCACGGAGCTATCTAAACATTTAGATTGTTTGCCAAAATGGGCATCCGATTTGAACTAGTAGTATTCAAAAGACGACTTATTACTCTGCTGAGCGAAAAATCTAATTGCTTTTGAAGTTATATTGTAATTCGAACAATCATTGTATTACAATTATTATTATTGTTTTTCCACAATGGCAGATTGGGAACAGTTACAGTGCAACACAGTCCATTAGTCTATACAAGCCCAGAAGTTGCAGTCACTTTATTATGGAGGCATCTAATATGTGGGCCACCATCGCCTCCTATGCGTTAGTTGTAGTTTTAACTACAAAGTAACTACAATGAATTACCAGCTTTTCTCAGTCAATAACAGATAGCTTAAACTTTAAAGATAAATGGAAGGTCTTATAATTTGTCGAATGGCAATATTCTAAGAAAGTGTAGTCTCCAGGATGGTCGAAGTTTAATTACAGTCTTACATTTCGCATACTGGCAGCACTTGCCCAAAGGCTGTTCCAAGATTATTTCTGTTCACCTCATCCATTAATTTTGGAGACAGAATCATGTAGAGACATTTTTTTCTGAGGACAGTATTTTATATAATAGAAATAATAATAATAATAATAATAATGCGTCTCCCTCAAGGTGCAGGAAACAACGAGTACTGATAAATTTAATTGAAATTACAATTATAATTCTAGTTAATACAAATACAATGTTACTTTAACGGTTAGAATTACATTATAGTTCTAATGGCAAAAATATGAAATGAGTGTTATAGATTAGTATACTTTTACTTATCACAATATTAAACTTTTAATACCGTTTTATTTTATTTAGCTTATCACAATATTGAGCTTTTTAATACCGTCGGTACTGAAAAAATGTTTTACTACTGTCATAAAATGTATACTCGATAATAGTTTCTCATTGATATTTTTCTTATATATTTTTCTGCATAATTCATAAATGTTTGCAATGGAAATAATTCTGAGGCTTTTATAATACTTCTAAATTTTCATGAAATAAAGTTCCATTAAGGTTTACTTGAAGCAGACTCTCAGTGCAAGCACTCGAAAAGAAGTTATGCTACATTTACATATTATGAAATGGTTGAATGTACAGTATTTACTTGTAACAGCAGTGCTCAATATATCGCGTTTTCTGAAAGAATGCATATGTTGCCTAAAACCGAATTTAAATCACTATAATCAGAATAATTGGCTAAAGTATTAAATTGTAATTTTTACAGCATCAATCGAATTCGTGGAGTTTATTGAAGATAAAAATGTGTTGATATTGACAAGCTATATTAGTTTTTGTACTATAATGAATGCTAGCTAGTAGCTATATGAATATAATGAATGTACTATAATGAATGCTACCTAGTAGCTACTCTAGCTAATAGCTAGAGTAATTCAGTAAAAATCAGAAAACTAGTACCATACTTATAACAAAGCAGGTTATCTCAGTAAATGAAGGGAATTAAGTACCGGCGATGGCAAGATTTTCCCATGGTTTGAAGACTAAGTAATTTATTCCTTTCAGAAAATTTTCTCGGAAAGCAAATCATCACTTACGGATAGAAGAATGTTCTAAGAACTACTGGATAAATTTATAATGGGAATAAAAGAATGAAAGAAATCGGAAACTCTTTTCTAGTAATCATCTTACTCCTCGAAAGTTGGTTTCAGTATCACCTTTTTAAGGAAATGATACATGAAATGGATTTCAGAAACTGAATCTCGAAATCATCAATAACTACCCAATATTCTGCATTTGTAAAAATTTGTTTAATTTGCATTTCAACCAAATGTTGAAAACAAAGTGGAAAAAAATCTCCTTACAAAAGGAAAAAAAAAAAAAAGATTCCCATTCTTTTACAGTGATATTCCATTAAATTATATCAGAAAATCATATTACTGTTGGATGCAATAAATACTAATTTCAGACATTTTGCCTGTTTATGTTGTTAACTCTCTTTTGCAACTGAACACTGGTAGTTCTGCCTAAGTTTGAATTCCAGCGAATGCGTTTGTTGTTTGGTATTTTGATGAATTTTAGGTTGAATATATTAAACCAGTTTCCTTGAAAAAGTCATCTACAAACGCATCCTTTTCCTCAAGCAGGTGCCCATCGTATGCTGCCTGACGAATGTTCAAGAATTTTTCTTCTTTTACACAGCTTTCATAATCACATATTACCCACCAGCGGCCGAGCGGTAAAGACGCTGAACACTGGTAGTTCGGTTCGAGGTTCGAATCCCACGAACGAGCTGGCTGCATGGTCGTTTTCGTGGTTTTCCCCATGTGTAACGTGTATACGAGCCAGTATCCCTCAGAAAGTCCTCCACGAAAGCATCCTTCCATTTATGCAGATAACCCTCGTGTGCTTTGCCTTGAATAGTACCATACCAATAATACCATAATCACATATTATATTATTGAACATTTTTAATTTGCAAAACTATAAGTTATGGAAAACTCAATGACATATTTATTTAGATTAATAAAAAGATAAAAATTAAATGCGTCATCGGCATCATTTTGTTAGTAATATCATTATATAATCTATTGTACTTTTTTTTTTTTTTTTTTTTTTTTTTTTTTTTTTTTTTTTTAGTGTACTGGGGAATTCAAGAAAATTTCTCAAAAGTATCATCATGTTTTCGTAAACTGATATATAGTGTTAAATTATTATATTAATTTTCAGTTTATTATAGCAGAAATCGTAAATAACTGCATTATTTATAGCTCTTGCTTCACTGAGCTTTCGGAAGTCAATCTGCGTCCATCCGCATAATCGAGAAGCAGGTCGATTTGTTTCTCAGTGCAATCGCTGTGGGATCTTAATTCTACTGACCGATGTTCTATAAATTTAAAATATTTTGCCCTGCCTAAATTCTGTAGCTCTCTACATTCTAAAACTTTTGCCGTTGTCAAGTGCCAAATTCTTAGGATTTCGCCATCCCTGAATTTTCTTGTTCGATGCCTCTTTAAATTCTAAGAATTTTTCAGCCATTAATCTGCCTCCTGGCAAGACGTGTTTTTCGATGCCACATATGTCACTGAAAAAGGTTGAAAAATCGGAATTTTAAAAGCAAACTTCCTACTTTTCATCAAATAAATTTTATCGATTATGAGTGCTGTGGAAGCATTAAAACATTTATGTAATAAATACACAAATACTTCAGAAACATTTTTTTCTCTCTACTGAAGAAAGGCCTGTCTCTGATTACCTGCGAATTTGATTAAGTTTTATCCAAAATCTACGTCAAAGGGTTTCTTTTTGGCCTAATATTAAATTTTACATTGGCATGTTCCTGTCCCTGCTTCTTGATGTTGACGAGGTTTATTCAAAACTTACTGTTCTTATTTTTTTATTTTAAAACAAACAATTTAAATGGAAATCCTCAGCTTGCTTTTATTTATTTAAATAATAACATTTGATAATGTGAATTGAGATCTCTAAGTAATTTGCGCATTTGAACCAAAAAAAAAAATGTTAAACACTAATTTTGAAGTTTTTGTTTTGGTTTGCTTTATTTTTCCTTCAAAGCACGCGAGAGCTATCTGCCTAAAGGGAGAAATGCCTCCGTGGAGGACATTCTAAGAAAAACTTACTCGCGCCCACATTATGCACAGAGAAAACCACAAAAATTCCACTTTGAAAGATAAAAGTGTCTAATTTTTTAGAGCGAGATTTTCCTAACAATTAATTTTAGCAATTTAATACAAGTGCTATATTTAATTAAGAATTAAAACAATGTTCTTTTGTGATTAACATAAGGTAACTTTTTCTGTCAAAAATAATCATATGAAAATGCACCGAATTTCAGTACCGTGTAATTTAGTTCGGAAACTGAGAGGTATCTGTGACATCTTGTCTATATGTAGAAAAATTTTAATAAGGTTATTATGACTGAAATTTGTTTCAAAATGTTCAATATTTCATAACTTCTATCAACCAATAAATGCGATAAAGGTAAACTCCCCTTTTATAAATATGAAACAAGATAAACGAAATAAATTTGTTGTAAAATGAATTACAAACATTATGTCGAAATGACTGACACTGAGCATGGGTTTGTTATTTTAATAGTAATTTAATTATCAATTACATATAGCTTTCAATAGGAATTAGGTATTTTAAGCCTCTTATAAATTTTTTCTTAGCGTTAAAGCTCGATAACATGAATCAAAAGCAGAAAATTAGTTAAACTACACTGTCTCACTAGTCGTAAGATTATATTACTGAAATATGCATATAAAAACAAATTAACATTCTATAAACGTACATTAAAATACCGAAACGCAATAAAAATCAATAACATTTATACTTAAAAAGCAACAAAGCCGGGCTCATGTGAATCACTAGAAGAGGCGCCAAATTGGCTACACGAATTCGAAAATTACTTTAATTATTAGGGGAAATAGGCTTCGTCAAACTTAAATCAATAAAACAAAGCAAAAAAATTGCAAGAAAACCTGTAAATTAATGCAATATGCATTTCAGTGTTATTTCTTATTTATCAAAAATTTGGATTTCCAGAAAAAAGTATCTTTTTTCGTCTAACCAAAGCAAGGACACAAAACGTGTTCTTTCCTCCGTAAGGGCAAAAGCAGCCCATCTGCTTAATCGCCTCTAGGTGGTAATCAAAGGACAGTAGGAAACCATCACTGAAGTGAAACGACTTGTTGATCGCCCTACAAGGAGGGGGGAAGAAAATCTAACAAAGGCCGTTTTCAGGACAATTTTGGTTCACTCTAAATGAAAAAAAAATTGTAAACATGGTTAATTTTTACTGCAGTTTTCGAGACGTAAATAGATTTGAATGCGAGCCGCCCGGTGGGTTAAGTGATAATAAATATTTAGATGAATTTGATGGTGACATAGTTTTGACTGATGACGATTTTATACATGATGTGAGAGTGATTTATATAATAATTTAGAGGAGTTAGACAATGAAGACGATGATTAAATGAGGATGAAGAAGATGATGATTTGGTTGATATTGCTTTCTATTTAGATGATCTGGAGGATTATGATTTATCTATCTCGACGATGATAATAGTGATGACGACATATATGACGGCTTACACTGATTGTATGATTTCGATGATGATGATTATTTAAATGATGTTTTTGAATTATCTGGTGATAATTTTATAATTTCTTTCTTGGTTATTCAGATAATATTTTGATGATGATTTAGACGGTTGAGTTGATGAAGACGATGATCAAATGTGAATCATACTCTTGATGGTGGTGACTTAGATGATACTGCTTTTTATTTAGTTTATTTGAGCGATGATGATTTATCTTAATTTGGCAAAGTTTCCAATGACGATGATGATGATAATATATATATGATGGTTTAACATGAAGATGTGTTTTGGGTAGTTATGCTTAGTTAGATGTCTTAGATGATGATTTAAATTTAGCAGATGAAGTTGATTGGATTTAGAAGGAAATTTATATAGATGATGATTTCAATGAGTTAGATATTGATTTAGATGAAGGTTAATTCCCTTGCTAATGATTATTTAAACAATACGAAGAGTCGTCCGAAAAATTACTTTGCCACAAACGTTAAAAAATAAAGCCTAATTACCCGGAAAGACCTATTGCAAAAGATACAGGTATATTTCTGCTACTTCTCAGCATAAGAAACATCGGAACTGTACCAATTGTCATACCGTCGGTTACCTATTTCCATTAGAATGTCGTAGAAGTCTGTCGCCTGGGAAGGAAGGCAGCCCGTCACAGTTGTCTGCAACATTTCACCTGTGGGAAAGTGTGCCCGGACAAGAACGTCTTCAAGTGCAATAACACGTGGAAATACTTCACAGCAAGATCGGAGCCATAGGATGGATGGTCAGACATCTCCCAGCGAAACTTCTGCAACATATATTTTGTGGAATTCCCCGTATGCGTCAGACGTTGTCGTAGGACACTACAACACCAGCACTGAGCATCCCAAACCATTTGTTCTGAATGGCTCTTCAGATGTTCTCTACTAATGTGCAATAAAGATCAGCTTTCACCGGAGCACCGCTCGCCAATACGTCAATGAGTAGACTGCCTTTACTATCCCAGAATACCGTGCACATCAATTTCCGTACATAGACTGACTGAAGATCGTCCGGCTCGTCGATCCCTGTGACGCCAATCAATCGTGAGTTGCTGGTTTCTGTGGTGAAGTGAGCGACCCACATCTCATCACCTGTAACGATTCTGTTAAACTGCATTCAATAAAGTGATTTATGTATCTGCTGGTTCTAGTTCTTTGTGTTTAAGTTTTGAGTATTCGAAATGGAACTCAAATGCAATCAATCATCTATATAGGTTACATATCAATCCATATATTTGAATTAAATACATATTTACTTACCTGCCCGAAACTTTCTTAACACGTTGAGCGAGGCGCCGGTCTCTGGGGACCGACAGTGAACTTTCCGAGTGGCCGGCGTCGGTCCCTAGGGACCGGCACTGGAATTTTCGTTTGCCTGGCGTCGTTCGATTAGAACGACAGTATAAGTTAAAAAATAAATATAGTCACAATGAAATGTGATCAAATTTAGCTTTAAAGAAATGTATTGAAGATTCTAAACAAAAATACGGCTTAGGTTTAAGGCTTAGCTCGCTGCCGGCTGAACGGAAAAGACAGCAAATTCGGCGCCGAACTCAACGTGTTATTTGGAAAGCCACCGCTCGGCCTTAAAACGGCAGAGCAGCTTTATTTAAATAACTCTTGCTAAAACTGTTCTATAACGTTCTTTGTACATTAAAGTACATATAGCACAAGAGTGTACAAGGAAACTAGTGATTAACAAATTTATTTAATATTTTTCATATAATAAGTATAATTTCAAACTGTGAATATAATTCTAAAAATCCATGACATCATCGAATTGAGACCTGTTTCGATATCAGATATATCTCGTAAAGAAATCTGAAATTTTTTGAAATTTAACAATTAATTTTTCGAGGTATTTGAAAGTCCAGTCTGTATAAGTTTCATTTATTTGTTTAAATATTTGTAAAGTGTTATCACAGATTTTCATAAAAAAGGGTGTGAGAGATAAATGATAAAATTGATGGATAGGAATGAAGGGAATATTATGCATTTGTTCAGAAATTTTAGCGTAGTATTTGTGAGATTTCTTGCCCAGCCAAGTTATAATTGTTTGGTTAAATGCTTTTTTTCAGATTTAATTCTTTTAAATTAATTTCTCAAAGTTTGTCATAATTTATGTAACTCCCGGAAAATTGATTCGGAATGTAAAAAAAAAAATATATGTATTCTGTAACATTATTTTTTGTAAAGTTTAATTTTTTTTTTTTTTTTAATTAACAAGGTCTGTAATCTATGTTTGCACTTATTTAATGCACGAAGTTCCTAGCGATTTCACTCATCATCATACAAGCTGCAATAAACGCAAAAACACAACTCTGAAATAAAATATCCTAACGAGGATTGTAAAGCCAAGGGCTTTGTGTGCTCAGATCATTCAATATGATTTCTCTCACAACTTATAGATTTTCAGAAGAGTTACTCACGTTCGTTTTTAATGGTAATCAAAATAATATAAAACTGCAATTAAAAAGATTAAAATTTCGACAAATTGACTAAATGAAAAATATATTCGCTGGTCGCTTAAGATTGCTTCAACGGTATCTAGTTCCAAATTACAAGACGGGTATTCCACACACGGATAATCGAGAATATATTCTACAGCAAAATAATGCAAATTCCGTGCTTTTTTCATATAATGCATTCATGCTGTCAGAGTTATTATGTCTAAACTTATAATATTATTATAAAATTACTGTCAGTAGAAATCATTCCTTGAAAATGAAGGCCCCTTGCCACCTTCCTGATGCCTAATTTCAAATGGATAATTCAAACGTGGCCAAAGGAGAAATATTAAAATTTTCGAAAAATCGTGTTTACGGTTTTTTTAAATACCTACATTTACCACTGTTAACTAATATTATGATACAATAATATATTAATAATTAGTCAAATGAAATTTAGGTGGCCTTACTGTCAACCAGTTTATTTCTAAAGCTGTGTTTGAGCAAAAACAGAACATTGTTTATTTAAGCGATAGTAAACATCATACAGTAACATTTAGTTATTGTACATTGTTTTTTATTAGCACTTACGAGCTGAAGTTTCAACTTTTAAACAATCAATATTGGTGTTTCTTATGCTCCTCAATTGTTTTTGTATATTCAATAATTTAAATTACAATTGGGATTATGAGTTACATAAAACTGTCTGTATTCTGCAATCTTGACCACACGACCAATGGTGCCCAAACATACAAGATTCAAACAGACATTTACAAGTAGGAATGATTTCCGAAACGTTTGCCTGAACAAAATTGAAGACAAAATCAAAACAAAAGGGTCGAATCAAAATGTTAATGTTTCATAAAAATGTGCAGGATAATGTAAAGGCCTCTTTTTGTTTCTCTGGCAGACGTACTAGGAAGTTTCATAAATGAAAGTTTTTTCTTTTGGTGGGATAGTGGCTGTGACCTATACATCGAACATTCATTGCTGGACAGTACGTGTATAATTACAGATAGATAGAGATAAGTAATTAATAG
The DNA here is from genome assembly GCF_044657685.1 of Stegodyphus dumicola. Taxonomy (NCBI): domain Eukaryota; kingdom Metazoa; phylum Arthropoda; class Arachnida; order Araneae; family Eresidae; genus Stegodyphus; species Stegodyphus dumicola. The sequence goes on along the minus strand of NC_140778.1, from coordinate 12,950,850 downwards.
AGTATTTGACAGATATAAACTCATCATTCAGATCTTCGAAAGTGTTCAAATAGAAAACACACGATACCGTATGCTTTTACCACTTCACTTATGATGTATACTATGCCCATATGAGGTACTTCTCCCTGTTAGAGTTAACTAAATCTACGCTATAGAAATATAGCATTTTAAAATTCTTTCCATTTGAATTTAACTTGAATAATTTTACTCTGATCTCTCTTTTTCTTTTTTGTTTCTTTATTACTTCTAACCATCTATATCCAGTTCTATATCTTCTACTTGTGCCTCTGATATTTAATGCAACGGCTTTTTGCTTTAGAGTAAATAGTTTTAAAATAATTAAAAATTACGTTACTATTTTAAAGATTCTTCTATTAATTAATTTTTCACGGTAAGCATTTTGATATTCGTCAAATGAAACTCGAACCTAAAATTTAACTTTTATTAAATCTTTAATCTATTTCTATCACAATGCATAAAAATGCCCTTTCTTGTTAAAATAACGAAACTGATTTCAGATTTACTAAAAATGAATCAAATTGCAAATTGCTCAGTTGACATTTTTCAGCTCTCGGGATACATTCCATTTAACTATGCAGTAACTCGAATGATTGTTTGCAGTTAAGAAAATGTAAAAAGCTGTTTAGGCCAGGTCGAGAAACAGGTGGTTTACATCTGGAGGAAACGAGTGTTTGACAATGTCTATATACTATAACAAAACTGATTATTGGAGACTTCCACGGAATGCCCTTATGAGATAATTCACTGTATATTAGAAAAGTATAAAAAACAGATGCATATTTTTTTCGAATGAAAAAAATCGAAAAATTAAATGCTTACTAAAGTTAAAAATCTCAGGCGAACAACACATAAGGCCTTTTTCCTTCTAAGTTATGTGAACTTCCTTATAAGGCCTATTAAATTATACACACTTTTTGCTGCTGATCATTTAAATTTATTTCTACGAATTGCTCTTTCAAACCTGAATACCCGATTCCTAAAAGAAAGTTGCTGATTTTGAAATTACGTATACTGCACAATTTTGGTCGTGCGTTTATGAATTTTTTTCTAATTTTATTTCTTTATTAGCGATGTCAATTACGTTAGATTGAAAGCAATTTATCTAACAACAGAGAGAGCCCACCAGCGGCCGAGCGGTAAAGTCGCTGAACACTGGTAGTTCGGTCCGAGGTTCGAATCCCGGGAACGGGCTGGCTGCATGGGCGTTTTCGTGGTTTTCCCCATGTGTAACGTGTATACGAGCCAGTTTCCCTTTGAAAGTCCTCCACGAAAGGCATCCCTCCCCTTAGGCAGATAGCCCTCGTGTGCTTTGCCATAATTAAATACACCACACTACACACCCTTTGAAAGTCCTCCACGAAAGGCATCCCTCCCCTTAGGCAGATAGCCCTAGTGTGCTTTGCCATAATTAAATACACCACACCTAACAACCGAGAGAACGATACCGTTGTAATCCTTCTCTAACGATGTAAAAAATACGATTCATAGTTATACATTTTTCAGTCTAGGTATTTTATCAAACAATAGGATTTGAAAGAGAGCAATGGTAACGACTTTCGAAATAAAGCAAATTTTCGTCTCCAGCTTGCGAGACTGTTGCTACTCGGAAAATGAGGAAGAAAATTATCGTTTTTCCGAGTTTTAAATTTATATCTCTGATTTTAGCTACATTTTTTTGGAGAAAAGTGACGTCGAGACCTATTCCGGAACCCAGAAAAGAATTGTAGAAAGTTTGGTGGTGATAGCTATAGTAGTGACCGAGTTATGAGAGGACAAACACACAAACTTTCTTCTTTATATACTATATAGATAACAAGTATCAAACTTTCCCAAATGTAAGTATACGAACCGCGAGACTGTATTAAAATTTGGATTTACTTATTTGTCAAAAAAGAATTTTTTTTAAAATTTGACATCGCCAAAACATGAATATTTTCGTGATTTAAAAACATTTCGATAACTGGAAGTATATTACTATAAGCAATGATTGCAAAAATAAAGGTCGTGTAGGGACTTTTAAGCCGGATAAAGGATGTTTGTGTACATATACGTGAGCATGTACATATACGGTTGGTACAGCTAACCTGCAATATAAAAGAGAGAAGCACGCCTACTCTTTAGAAAATTTCAATATTCTTCGGCTAATCGTTTTTGAGTTATGCGAGATACATACACACATATATTATATCTACATACGTACAGAGAACACGAAAAAAACCCTTTTGAATGCATTATAAAATATACTATGAAAAGGAAGAAGTCTTTATTCTGTCCGTATGAGATGTCGCACAAAAATCGTCCAAATGGATTCAAAAATGGGCAAAATGGATATTTCCACTGAAATGTGATACTTGAAATTTTTCGTAATTATAATACTTTTACATTGTAAAAGGCAGTAATAAAAAATTACATAAATGAGAAATCTTAGAAAGATGAGAATTAGCACCAAAATTCCACAGCTATACTTTAAGAAGTGGTCGTAAAAAAATGTGGTTCGCTGAGAACTTCGTTGTAAAAGTTCAAGCAATAACTGAAAAATTTTCGAATAAATTGTGTCTGAAAACTGTATGTTCCGTCGTTCAAAAGTAGTGAACTGTAAATTTACTTGATGTTCTCTCAGTGTAGAACCCAAGAAACCTCAGAGTCATAATGTTGACCGAAACTTCTTTATTGGCTTTCAAACATTAAGTTGGCTGAGGAACGGCGAAGAACACGTTGAAACCTCCGACTTCAGCAGCGGCTCACCAAGCAAACTCAGCAGAACCTCTGCTTAGTTGAAACTCACAGCAACCTAAAAGCTCTAAACGCGAGTTTTCAGATCCTAACAAATTTGTGTCTGCGCCGCTCCTCGGTACAAAGAGAGAAATACAATTTGCATAACATAGAACAAAGCATTTAACCATATTTTAAAATTATGTATAAAAATATCTAAATGTAAAGTTAAATACAAAAAATTCGTTTTAAAGATCATTGACGGTTCCATATCCCTTTGATCTTTCGTGGATGTGGTCATCTTAGAGAGACATTGTTTAATACCTATATGTACTTATTTTCTCAGAAACATCGATCATATTAGGATGGTAGTCGGCAAAAGGATTTATTGTACCTATATTTTCTTTTTGTAAAAATCTACGTTTCATATTCTAGATCTAATTTTAAATTTGAGCTTTTTCAAAAAAAAAAAAAAAATAGTGTGAAAATGAATGCATTTCCGTTAATAATCTATTCAAATGGCCGGCAGTGATCGAGAGGTAAAGTCGTTGAACATTGGTAGCTTGACCCAGCACACAAACTCGCTGCTTGAGAATTTTGTGGTTTTCCTAATGTGTAATATGGTTACGAAACGTTTCCTGAGAAAGTCCTCCCCAAAGGCTTCCCTGCCCTTAGGCAAAGAGCCCTAACGAGCTTTTCCAATTATCCAATAAATATGAATACGGTACTGAAATATTACGTAGTTCATCCTGACTTGTTTCATCAACAACTAACGAATCGGAACATCCAAAGGATACTTATATTAAAGGATTACTTACATTTTCAAGAAGTTGAAGGAAAAAGGACAAAAGAAGACTTAATGATATTCAAAGAATATAATATTAGAAATTTCAGACATGCATAAAACCTTTTAATATATTTAATATGATGCAAATGCCCCTTTTTCCTTTTTTAATTTTTTAAAATATAATGTTCATGAAGAACTTCCAATACAACTTTATGAAAGGAATTAATTAAATAATGACGTTTAATAGTTAAGTACATAAATTTAAAATTCTCTTAAAATAAAAAAACTACGTAGTACTCCCACACGTATCCATTAATTTTCTACTTCTTTTCAACTTCAAGAATTCATCGAATTCTAGGAAAAAAAATTAATAAAATCTATTATATGAAATATAGAGTTAAAAATATTCCTCATTCTTACTCGCACTTAGAATTCATTACTCTAATACGCGCCAGCACCTTTTAAAAGTAAAAAAGAAGATATATCTGCCAGAATTATCGTCATGCGATGATTTGAAGGTGCATTATTTTATAGGAATATATTTTCGACGACGGTATTTTTAAACTGCGAAGTTTTGGAACCGCTTTCTTTTCTTCGATGATTTTTTAGGCCTACGATATGTTTTCTTGCCTTCTTTTCTCCCACATGTTTTCTACAGCGAAGTTTCCGCCTTACGTTGATTTCTCCGCGACGTTTTCGTCCACGATGTCTTCGTCCGAACCCCTTCTAGACTTCACTCGCAAGCAAGCGAAGTAATCGTTCCATTTAGACTCTAGTCCTTCGACAAAATAATACCTGGCCCAGTATGGATTTATGCAAATATCCAGACATGTATAAGATTATGGAGTTCATTTAAAAATGACTTTTGAGTCCCCTTTCACATTAGTTTGATTACCATTAAAACCGAACATGAGAAAGGTGTCTAAAAATTTGCGTCTTAAAATTAGGAATCTTTGAATAAGATTACAAACAGATTTTTTTTTCTAATGGTTGGCACTTGCCTATGTCGGCATCGTCCTGTCCTAAGGCCAGATCGGTAGTCTCTTTATCATGGAGGCACCTAATAGGTGAGCCAGTATTTTCTCCTATGGAGGCACAGACAATTTTACATTCATGCCTTCTCCGGGATTTGAACCCGGGCCCTTCGGCATCGCACTCAGTTTTCCCTAACCACTATAACGCTGAGCAGCACAATCAGAAATATAAATCTTGTTTAAAGGTTTGCAGCTACAGATTTGATTATATTCATGACTTATTATTATAGTCGTTAGAATACTTTATTTTCAGAATTACATATTGTTTTTTGAACTTGTATAACGATGATTCAAGTTTTAGTGTTTTTCCAGCATGAATGCGGTGCGCACATTGATTACAGACATGTTGTTTAAAAAAATAAAATTTAAGATTAAAAAAAAAAAAAAAAAAAAAAAAAAACCTTGTATGAAAATGCAGATCAATTTTTGAACAGTGTGAGTCAGTTTTCCGTAACTATTTCAGTCGTGTCAGTTAGGTCAGACTTGTAGAGATTAATATTAAAATATTAAAACTAAGACCTCGGACGTTTAGAAAGTCTCACAAGTACTTCGTCTCTCTTTCCATAACAATGTATGTTATTGTCGTTATCACTGATCAATACCAGTATTTATCTCTGATAACCTTTTAAGAAAATCTGTGATAACACTTTACCGACTTTTAAACAAACGAATGAAGCTTATACAGGGTGAGCTGTCAAGTACTTCAGAAATTGTGTTCTTAAACGTTTAAAAATATTTCATATCTTTTAATGAAATGCGTCTGACACTGAAGCAGGTCTCCATTCGATGATGCCACCGATGCTTGAAATTATATTCACAGTTTCAGATTGTTATAATAAAAATTGTAATCAATGTGTTACTCACCAGTTTTCTCATACACTACTACGCTTTATGTACTTTAAAATTACAAACGTTTACGTACGCTGACATCGCGGTTCCCATTTATTTAATTAAACTGCTTTGTCTTTTATTGGCAGAGTAGTGGCTATATAGTAACATGTACTTCTCATACTACTGCTGCTTTGTTCTGTGTTTAAAATGTTTCCTCGGTTTCCTTTGCATCGTAAACGCTTTCAGGAGAGTAATTCAGAGATCTGATTTAGAATGTGCGTTTTCATGACTAATTGGTGATTGATTCAGATGTTTGATTATTTTCTGATTATGCAAATAAGATCTAATCAGGCAAGTGCCAATAATTAGGTAATAAATTTATGCAGAATTTTCGTCAGAACTCTTTGGTATGCAAGCAAACAAAATGCTTGCACAAATTAATAAAATGCTTCTCATATTACCATTTCGACGTTTCATATACAGATATTTTGACTAAAACCTGATAATAATTTATATTTTCTCTCTCATTGTAATGTTTCTTTATACTTTTATAAACGTTCTTCCAAATAAATGTTTCCACAAAATTATTACAATAGGTTCTCAAGCATTCCCCTCTTAATCGTATTTACGTTCACTCGGCTGGAGAACTCAGTAAAGGACTTCTTACCACAAAGCCCACAGTTGGATAATCTTCGGTTTCTGGCAAGTACTACCTACAAGTACTATCTTAGCTGGTATAGCGCAGCAGACCAACAATAAAGTGCTATGTTCACATTCAATGTTCCCATTTTTAGCTATTGCCTATTTTGCCCTTTCTGCTCACTTTTCGAATATTTGATTTTGAGTGAAGCGATCTTTAAGAGAGTAGGTGCTTTGAAATTTATAATCCTCGATCCTTTGGTATTTAATTAGGAAAATTCTCATCGGAAGACTCAGTGTGAAAGTAATTCAGCTTACAGGGAAGTACTGCTATATGCGGTAGAATTACATTTGCATAAAGGTATGAAACCGGCCCTTTAAAAGACCTTCAACAGTCTCATATGAACGTGTATTTCTGTTGAAATTGAGGTAGTTGCAAAAGCATAAATCTTCATAATTTATTTTGAGATGGTGGGAAAACAGTGTTGATGTGTTATCAAACTACATGTTTCTATGAGCGGCCGAGCAATAATGTTGCCGAACAGTGGTACTTTGATGTGAAGTCGATTCTAGACAGACGGGCTGACTGCATGGACATTTTCATGATATGTCCTCCGTTTAAGGAATATATTAACTGTTTCCCTTATAATTCCTTCCAAGAAGGCATTCTCTCTTAGGCAGACAGCTCACGCGTGCTTTGCCATAATCAAATAACACGCTTATTATGCTACATAAATTGTCTTGACAGTGGGTATATACACTCTTTCGCAAAAAAATCAAAGCGCCATGAAGGAAGTGGTTGTTTTTGATGAAAATGGCTATGCGTATAGCTTTTGCCAGATAAGAAAATGATTAAAAATTCAAGGTCATAGTGCTTGTTCAAAGCTCACAATCACCCATTAAGTGTTGGAATTAGTAGTTGGTCGAACCGTTCTGGCGGCAATGCATGCTTAAATTCGTCGAGGCAAGGAGTGGTGGTGGTGTATTTAATTACGGCAAAGCACACTAGGGCTATCTCCCTAAGGGGAGGGGTGCCTTCGTGGAGGACTTTCTAAGGGAAACTGGCTCGTATACACGTTACACATGGGGAAAACCACGAAAACGCTCATGCAGCCAGCCCGTTCGCGGGATTCGAACCTCGGACCGAACTACCAGTGTTCAGCGACTTTACCGCTCGGCCGAGGCAAGGAGTGATAGACTACGCCGATGTTGTGGGGTCAAAGGCAAACGTCTAAAATGCCTCTGTGAGCGTAATCCCCGCCTCAGACAACCGCCGTGAGATAGTGGATTATACCACGGGAGGTATAGACGTGGCTGTAGTGCGTTGAATAGTCGACAATGATACCGTTGGGGCGTTTCGGGTCTGGAGATCAATCATCCTATCTTGCCTCCCATTTGCGCTCCTTTGACTTCCAGAGCCTTCATTTCATCGGCAATTTCCTTGAAGCAACCATTGCTGCCAACATCGTTTCACAGCAGTGTCTGCACGCTGCAGGTGGCGGCCTACTGCTCGGTATGAGCACCCAGCTTCACACAACCTTCTAGTGCTATCACGTTCTTCTAGTGCTTCTAGTTCAAGTCGTTTAGTTGTCCGTAAGGTCTTCGATATCGTCGTATTGGCATCTTTAGTTGCTTTTTTACGGAATTAAATTGGGAGCAACAACAAAAACTAAATTTTCCACCTCTGTTACTGGATCTATACTTTGCAAATTGCGCGCTAGAAATGCGCGCTATGATCGCAATTTCTGTTTATTTGCATGTTCGATCATGTTGTTTTTGCATACGAAATTACGTCACGAACGCAAAGGTCCTTCTTGGTGCTTCGATTTGCTTTGCAAAAAATGTATTTGGCTTGAAGATATAAGTTGAAAGAATAGACAAACTATTATTTGTAGCCATAACGTAGAATCTATACCCTGTAAATAACGTGTTCTCTCCAAGAGACTTTGCCAATGCCAATGATTATAAGTTACGGAGTGCCTATGGTTCAAAACCATGTACCTCCACATCAGAAAAATATAAGTAAGCAGAAATAGGAAAATTGCATAATTGGTTACCATGATGCACACTAGAGGGAGCTACATTAGCTCGAGAAAGTTTAGGGATAGGAGAAATCAGGTTGTGCTTTTTTTGGAAGTTTATGATTTTAAACGTTTTTTGTATTTTTTAATTTTATATATTTTTTGGTATTTCATTAAATTTTATAACATAAGTACGACATTAAAGCAATAGGAAAGATTTTACAGATTAATAGGCTCATTGGCATATGGCACTAATCATAGCGAAGGAGGGGTACGCTTTCGCAACGAAATATCTTCAACTAAATATAATTAAGTAGATATTTGTTTATTTGTATACTGCTGATCAAAAGTTCACAGGAAATGTATATTCTGAACTTAAAACTTGTACTTTAATTTGAACTTGTACTTCATCTCAACTGGATTATTCTTCACAATTGCAGAGCAACAGCATTCCAAGCAGAATGCTAATATGCTTTCACGATTTGAAAAGATACGTCAAATCATGGTGCATCTTGAAACTTTGCACGACAGACAAGTACGTCATCTGACAGCCCAAAATAGTATAAAATTATTGCTTAAAAACTAAGAAATGTAAACGGAACGAAAGTATGTAACTTTTAATAGATTAAGCCAATATTTTTATAATATAAGACCATGAATAAAGGGTCATATCTGCTTCATTTAACGGTGTAATAGGTTCGGGATGGCCAAGATTTTGTATATAAGATCTACTTCTCTTAAAAGTGTGTCGCGATCGACTTGTTGTCATAGGTGTAGTCAAAGGGGGAAGAAGGGGGGAACACTGTGTTTCACTATAAGGTGCATTGCAGCGAGATATAGGTAGATAAGTAAAATATATGTTAAAAAATATTTTTATTTTTTAAATAACTTATTAAGTTTTCGAGATATAGGTTCATGAAAGAAAATACATTTCTAGACCCAGCTTTTAACAGAAGCATTCAGTACACGCAGTACCTGAAAAATTCGATTTTTCTGCACGTCTTCAAGAATTGATTGAAATGCTTGCACTTTGTTTTAAAATTGGTTTTGAAAGAAGTTGTTTCTTCTGTTTGCGTGCCTTTTCTTCTTTAAGCATTCCTCATAGAGTTTTCTTTTTTACGCATTCCAAAACCAGTTCTTATCTTCGTGCTTCGAAAACTGTCATAAGTTTTTGTAGCTTTTTGGGAAGCCGATGAGAAAGAGTGCTGCAATATGGACTCTCCTTTATTTCTTCACCAATTTCTTGCAGTTCGTTCACGACCTCGAGCCAACCGAACGCCCAATGGGTACAGCAGTGCGGCGGAGCAATACCTGTAAAAACCACCGACGAAGTTCTGGTTCCTCCGTCCACTTTTGCCTGTTCCTGTACCGATGTGTTCTTTGAGCTTCTTTTCGTTTTCTGCCTTTAACGTATCTAGTTTTCTGAGACGGTAATGTTTATTGGAAATATTTTTTCTTTCATGAGTTTTCTTTAATTCATTCCATATCTGTTTAGCTATTGTTTTATTTCTTATGTGTACGAATTGGTTGCCTTCTATGAGTAAAAGGTATGAGGTTGTCTTTTGTTTGTTCATCTCTTTTTATCCACTCGGCGTTGATTTCTTTTAGTGTTTCATTCGCGAGTAAATCCCATGAAATTTCTTTCTTCAGATTTTTTTTCCCAGCAAGTAGCCATTTCAGCTACTGTTTTTCGAATGCGTAGTACACAACTATGTTAGTTTCATTTTGCTTTTTAAGACAGGCTTGTCTTTTTGCGGATTATCCAGTGGCAAGTTATGACAGAGTATCCTTTCTGTTAATATTTTTAAGTGAGCATAAAATATTAAATTATGTTACACATAATGTATTGAGCAATAACAAACAAAAAGAAAAAAAAAAAGAAAAGAAGAGCATTTCACGTCACACTCTATATTTCTAGAGATACTTTAATTACCGTTACAGAGGTGAGAAACAAATTGATATTTTATCAAAATGATTAACACATCCAGAATATATATTTCATTTATTAACATTTAACAAAAAAGGTGCAACCATACGCGGTCTGTTGAAAGCAAAACGGGGCAAATTTGTTCTTTGAGTTTCAAGGCAAGATATGCATTTTCGTATTGGATGAAAAACTTGAAAACGGATTTTTAGAAACAAGCTTTGACTCAAGAAAAGAATGGAAATTTTAAAATTCAAAATAATCTCACACTTAATAATTAAAATTATTCTCAAATTACTAACCACCAGTTTTTTCGTATCTTTTTGAAGTATAAAAATTTGAAAATTTCTTTTCTTAGAAAGCAAGTTCGAAATTATTGAGTTCTTTAACAAAGCTGCTTTGTTTGTTGAGACGAAGTGGTGGGTTTGGAGTTTAGATATTTATTCTTAGGTTGTTTAAAATTCATTTCGGTGGGAACTTTGTTTGTGAGTGACGACGATTCACTGAACTCAAAATTCAGAGAACTTTAAATAAAATTAAAAAATTCTTAGCTAGATATTTGTTCATCCGAAAAATATATATTTAAACCAGAATTCTTTTCAACTCACGTAAACATTTAAGAATTTTGGAGGATAGTATGAAGTTAGGCTAGACATAAACCGAGTTACGCTCAATTCAGAAATTTATTTAAAACTAAATTAAAAACCGAGTGATTTATAAATTAACCCGGTTTTATAATGATAGAGATTATTACTCATATTTTCCGAAAAATAAATTGGGGTTTGTTATAGAACTTTCTACATTTACATTGGCTGGGAGCTTTGGCAATTCAATAGCCAATCTTAATTGAAATTAACATTGATAATTCCACGAATCTTCATTAGGATTCAGAATCTCAACACTAGTACTGCAAATTACGTTAAAAGCAGGCATAAATATTACCTCTCACAATCAGTTTTAACATTAAGGTAACGCTTTATCTAATGAACATAATGTCCTATGTGCCGAAAAATAAGAACTTCCCTTTCTGAAAGCATTTCGTTTGCTGCGGAAAGACAGTGCTCTATTTTTAAGTAAATCTTTTTAAGTAATCAAGTTTAATCGGTGTATTGAGGTATCTGTGCTAAAAATGGGTGTACTCGGTAATAAAATGAATTAAACCAGTGAGATTCAGCTAACCTAAGAGTAACAAAATACTAATTTAACATTTTTAGTGATGAGTTAAAAATAAACATAACCACAAAAATACTAGAACAAATACAATGAAAAACTGTACTTTCCCGAATCCAGTACCAATAAAAGAATGTCCGAAGGAACACTAATTACCTTCAGTTAAGTGATCGGATCTCTAATGTCATATAAACAATTAATTTCTTGAGTTTTTGGATGGTTTAACTTATTTTAATTTACAACATATTATGAACAGCAATTCACTAACAGTTTTCTTCGAATATCTGAATAAGTAATTACGAAAACAAATCTGCTTTCAGGACATTTATTTTTTTCAAAAACTGATGGTAAAGACCTTTTCATTATTTAGACACTATCCGAACAGATATTAAGTTACATTATAGCTCCACAGCGGACGAAAGAGCACTGTTCCCTTTATAATCTGAGGGACAAGAAAGTGGATTAGTGCCTTCAGGCAAAACGACAGTTTAAAATTCATCTGCTTTGTGTTCTGCTGTGGATGAACATTGAATAAATATAGAAAGACAATATTCAATGTTACTTTTTTTATAACTGGTTAGAATAGAGTATCTCATATTAGCAAAACCTATGTTACAAACGTAGCTTGAAATTTTACAAAAACTAGATTTGCGCTCATTTTATTTTAAAAAGTGACAAAGATATGAAATTGCTACACATGCTTCTATGCCCCGACTGCAAACGCACTGTTTTCAGCGCATCATGTTTTGAATAGTTAGCGGAATTTTACGGCGCATATACTCTAACTTGTAAGATAAAAAAAAAACATTTGCATAATTTTGCCGCTTATAAGGTTAAAAATAATGGGAAGCGCCGCCCGTTCTCTAGTACAGGCTTGAGTTCCTATGAATGTATTCTTGGAATAGGCTTCTGGGCTTAGCACCCGTGCCTCGTGGCCTGCGGTCATCTAATAAGAATTATAAATGTTTTCTCACAACACCCTTATCCATTGCTAGCAATTAAACTCACGGAAATTCAAGAATTAAATTACCATGTTTGAAGAATTACGTGAAAATGGCGTGATTAATCAGTGTGTATATCATCAGTGTGAATAATGAGTGCAATTCTCAGAGGATCATCAGTATGATTTAAGAAAAACAGAAAAAGAAATCGTTGTTCTGATTCTTCCAGTTGAATAGTGGTAAATTGTGAAACGTTTGGACTTTTCAGCCCGACCATGTGGATAAATTCGACTCATCGCTGGTACCGGAATCAAAGCTAAGTTCCTCTGAATCTCTTGGAAAGCACAAGAAAAAAGTAAACAAAGAGAGAGCTCCCTCCTCATAATTACTATATTAAATGAAAAAATTAAAATTGCTTTGGTGTTTGTGATTTGAATGTCGAGCGTTAAAGCCAGCAGACATTGATAAAGTATATTTCTAATGCAAACGAGAGGTATGAGTATTTTTTATCAAGGATGGAGAATATACTGTATGGTAAATGGATGTTAAAATGGTTAAAAATATTAGATCAGAGGTAATTTTGAAACCTTTAATTGTTTACTCATGTTACTGGTTAAGGTCGAAATGACTGTGAAATGTTTAGTCATTGAAGTTAATAAATTTGTTGAAACTTAATTAGTTTAATGATTTGAGAACAATAAGTTAAATGTTTGTATCATTACACGAATCTGTAAATGTGTTACAGATATTACTTTTTTGTAATTGCGTTTACCATTGTATGGTGAAATACTTGTTAATGGTTTAATATGATAAATGTACTATTCATGATTCTGTTCCCTCATGATAGTGTTTGCTAAGTGAATAAAGGTAGTATTCAGTAGTGGGGAAGTTTTTATGTTTACCTGTAAAATCAAGTGTTTTTCACGTACTGTATGTGGCAAGCGGTAAAACGAAAATATCAGAGAATAATATGGTCCTAAAAGGAAAAATATGATGTCAGAAGAATCGGATGAAATCAGGAAGAGCATGCAAACTGAAATTAAATTAAAGGAAATGGAGCTACGGATAGAAAAGTGTAAATTGGAGGCAGATGAGGCTAGTGTAAATTGGAGGCAGTAAAAAGTGTAAATTGGAGGCAGATTAAAGAAGATGGACTTTTGGAAAAGACAGTTAAGAGGATTTTGGAAAAGACAGTTAAGAGGGAGAACATCAGATAAAAATTAAAGAGCCAGAAATGTACAGTAGAAAAACAGATAAATAAGAAAGCAAATCGGACTTAGAGGATGAAGGGATATCAGAGTCTGAGAGCAAGGAAAATGATTTTTTGAAACATTTAAAAATAATGAAAAGAGTTATGATTGACCCGAACATCGAAAGCTGAGAAATGGCCGTTCTTTCCCATTATGCTGACATGATGTTTAATCCCAATAAAATTCTTGAAGAACGTAAGGAGAACATTGTTTTGCAGAGTTTAAAAACCAAAGTTAAAAGTTTGATCGCAACTTCGGGTGAAATGGATTTAGATAACTAGATTAAGATTAAAGACACGGTATTGAAAGAATTCCAAATTGTATGTTCCATTAGAACATAAAAAGAATTAAGAAAGATGTGTTAAAAGGTATGAGAAAACGCATACTCAACACATAGCGAGGGTTGAAGCAGCACTTGATTTCTACTCAGAATCCAGAAAATTTAAGACTTTTGATAAACTAAGAAAACTTTTGATTATGGATCAGGTAAAATATCAATTACAATCAATTTTCAATATGTTAAATTGGTAAAAAGATAATTTATTAATGTGTTACCTTGCGCATATTGTTAAAAGAGTTAGAAAATAATAGATAAAAGAGTTTCGATAAGAGAGAGGAAGGATATTTTCCCTCCAATCGATTGCGCTACAGCTGAAATGCCAACAGAAAGTCATTTTAAAATTCTTTTCTGCAGATACATTTCAGAACTGCAAAATATAAATGAAATTATATGTTAAACTGAAATTAAAATGATTATTTGCAGTTAAATGCCATTGCTAAATTAGTTTTTCTTGTACTTTTAAATTAATTTATTAGTTTAAACACCATATTCAGTTATGATTTACCAATATGCTCTATTTTTAACTATAACTTTAATTATTATTGAAATTAAGGAATTAAGGAAATTATCATTGAATTAAGGAAAGCTGTAGCTATTATTGAAATTTTTCTTAGGCATATTTTCCCTTGTTGTCTGTGCTCCCAATTCGAAGTGACCGTCAGCTACATCCTTTCTGGTTTTCGTAAGTGATTTGTCGGCATTTCGCATAAAAAATCTCCAGATTAGCATTAAAACATGAATAAGGATGTTATTTTGTATATTAGATTTTTTTCTCTATGTGGCCTTCATGTCAAAACTTACTAGAAATAATAAATAAGTATATAATGCTTTCCTTTCAAACGAAGTATTTTCAATATGTGTCCCATAGCAATATGCTCTTGATTAAGATTGCTAAGAGTTTTACCCTGTTTGATTCCCCGCCAACGTGCTGGTTGCAGGGTTGGCTTCTGCAGTTTCCATTATCTCAATGCATATGGGAAAATTTCCCTTAGAACGTTCTCCGCAAAGCCGTCCTCGCGCCAGGCAGGTAACCATCCTTTTCTTTGCCCTTTTCAAATAACCTAACTTTTACTCAAACAAATCAGTCATGACATGAAATTTAGAAGAAATGAATTTGAATAATTTTTATAAAAATGTCTCGATTGGATATATACTGGAAGTTAAAGAATTTACAACCCCACAGATACACGAAAAACTAATATTAAACTGAAAGCTTTGAGACTTTGTATTACGCAGAAAGGGATCCTTTTTTTCATTTGCGCACATAGACGTTTGAACAGAATTCGGGTTAATATCCCTCTGGATTAAAAATATTTAAAAACAGCGTATTTTATAAATTACAAAATGAAACTTTCATATATTTGAATAAATATTTATGAGGCATTATTAATAAAAACGAGAATAAAGGAAACACTATGAATAATCCTCAAACGTTTAGTCTGAAATTTAAAATTCAAATTAACTATCGCAAATCACTGAGTACAGGGGGTGTTCAGGTATTTTTTTAAGGATTTTGCAAGGATTTAGATATATAAACAAACCTTATAATCTCATTTTCTAATATATTCCGTCTGAGAGCCCTTTTGTTAAACCATCATATTACGTCTTGATTTCCACGAGAAAAGCCTTTTCCTGAAAACATCAAGGTTGATTTTATGCCACTTCTCCTTCACAATGTTCCACAGTCCATCCAATGTTTGGGGATGCCACGTATAAAGATCTTGTTTTAAAAGTACAAATGCACATTAATCCATAGGAGACACATCAGGAGATTTCGGGGATATGCATCTAGAGGGAATAGCTTTAATTCCGGTTTCATATCTTACTTTTTTCAAACCATAAAGCAGTAGATTTAGAGCAGTGTTTCTTAACCTTTTTGCCAAAACTTTAAAAATTTTAAATATGTCACGGACCCCTCTGTGAAAACAAATTGCTTAATCATCATTTATTACAAAATATATTCTGTTTTATTATTTAATTATTTTAATATTTTTATTTCTATAGTATAAAAAATTTGAAGAAATTAAAAATTTTAATGTGAAGGTTGTGGCTGCTTTTCCTTGATTAACAGATTGAATTGAGGGATGGTTTTCGACAAAGCAACGAGCATATCCTGTTCGACATTCAGTCTATTTCGATGTTTTGTTATTTTTGTGATAAGTGTGGAAAATACCGTTTCTCAAAGATATACTGTAGCAAATGGAATAATGGCTGCCATAGTTCGTTTTACAAGCAATGGGTCGGCTTCTTTTAAAGGAGACCAAAACTCTCCAAAAATTTTATAATCGAAATCCATTTTTAACAAGGACTTTGTTTTCAAATCAATTAGCTCATCTTTGGCAAGGTTCATTTCATCGATACAGACAATATCACAAAGAAAAGGATTACGAATCCACAACTCATCTTTTATATTTTTTCCATCTGAATTGAAATATTTTTTAAATCAAACTTGAAGTACATCCAGGTGTTCGCAGATTTCATTTTTCAAGTTATTCAATAACAAACTATCTCTCCAAGATCCATTTTCAAAAAGTACTTTTGCCAACATTTGAAAGTTTGCATATATCCCATTTTGAATTCTAATTTTCGAAAGTGACATTTTCAATAAAAATGCCTGTAGTTTCTCAGTGGCATCCATAATTGTTGTATCAGGCTCTTGAATTGAAAGGCATATATCGTACATGTGGTTAAAAATGTCTGCCAGGTAAGCCAATTTACATATAAAATCTTTTTCCTTAAAATATTCGAAGAGTTATCGTTTTCTTCTAAAAAAGTGATACTTCTGTCTTCAACAGGAAAATTCGTTTCAAAACCTGCCCTCGTGACAGTCAGTGCACTTCCGTGTGGTACAGAAGTACCTCATGTTCTGCGTTCATTTCTTGACACAGTGTTTTAAAAAGACGATGATTAAGAGCTCTACTTCTAATAAAATTCACAGTTTTAATAACTATTGACAATACTTCTTTTAAGCTGGTTGGAAGAGTTTTTGTGGCCAGTGCATGTCTATGTATAAAACAATGTGTAACAATAACATTAGGAACCTCTCTTTTTACCAAATGGACAAAACCAGATTAATTCCCAAGCATCGCAGGTGCTCCATCCGTACAAAGTTAATGAAGGTTTTGTTTCCAGTCGAAGTCGTGTTTAGAAAAGAAAACATTTAAAATCGGTAAAACATCAACTGCCTTTGTAGTTTGCAAAAGAAGCTCACAAAGTAAGAATTCTTCTTTGATAGTATCAGCAGACACGTAACGAACAAAAACAAGAAGTTGTCTACAATTCGTGATTTCTGTAGTTTCATCCAGTTGCATACTAAAGGGAAATGGCGATGCTTTCTATTCATCGATGTTCTGTTTCAAGATATTGCAAGAAATTTCAACTATTCTTGAATGTATCACATCCTTGGACAATAGAATAGCCTCAAGTTTTTTTCTCTGTTCCAGTCCACAAACTAATTCAACCATTTCCAGCGCACATAGCTTAATTTATGTCTCTTAAATAATATGCGGTTTCTTACTTTTGGCAATACGATATGCAACTCTGAAAGATGCCTCAACCAAAGGTTTTTGTGAAATACCAAATCCAAGTTTGGTTAATGTTCCAGATTTCGAAAACTGGGCTTTCTTCTTTGTAAAATATTCTAGATCTTTAGATGCATTTTCAGGATGAAGAGATTTGAGATGCTCTATCAATTTTGCCGGTTTCATACTGGCATTTGCCAAAACGTTTCCACGCAGAAAGCATTGTGGCTTGCTTTTCAACACCGTCCGATTCCTTCATGCAGCAGAATCCATATTTTATATAATTTTCATCATACTTCCTTTTTGGGACATTTTGGGCTACAAAACATATCAAATTAAGAACAAACATTAAGACACAAAAAAACACTTGAAAAAAAATACTGTAATTACAACTTCTGAAAAAGTAAAACAAATATTTTGTTTTAAAAATTTGCAAAAACTTTGCAGAACTGATTTTAACGTCACTTTATTTCCAAGTGAAGTAAAATTCAAAGGCTACTTTGTGTTTCTAAAAATTTCAAATTTGATATTGTTTGCGAATGTTCTTTTCCTCGTATTGTGGAGGTCTCTGTTATTGGGAAATGGCAGACAGACAGCTTACAGATGTTGCCCGTGACGAAAAAAGCTTTTTTTTAAATATTGATGCAAACATTTTAAAAATTAGGAGCAGTCGGCGGACCCCCAAAGTATGACCCATGGACTCCCCAAGGTGTCCATGAACCATGAACCACAGGTTAAGAAACACTGTTCTAGATCAAGCATTATGGAATTACAGTCACGTGCAAAAGTTTAAGACCAGTAGCCGTTTTCCTCTATTTTAACATATAGCACCATTTTCGCTCGTGATTGCGTTATCTCATATGTTGATTGCATCAGACGCCTTTTACTGTTATAAATATAACGTGGTCTCGTTTATCAGAAGTTCGTTATTTGAATTTGCGTACAAGTGCTGTTGTATAATTCTTTCAATGGGTAAAGAAACATTCACTTATTGTTGAAAAACGGGTAAAAACAGTGGATCTGCATGAAGTTGGCTTTTCTGAACGTGAAGTAAATTTAAAGGTAAATGTCAGAAAAACAGGCGTGCATCAATCTATCAGTAAATTCAAAATTTCGGAAAATTATACGGTTTTAAGAGAAGCGATCACCCAAAAAAAACCTTGCGCACGACGATGATCGTATGATAAGAAGGATGGTCACTTGTTTTCGAACAACCTCCTGCAAAAATATTAGAGCTACTCTAGCTGCCAGTTTGAGTACGATTCCAAGACGTTTGACTAAAGATTATGGTGTATTTTCCTGTAAACCTAGAAAGATCACTTTTTTTCCTATAAACCTGCAAGGAAACCTCGAAGTATGAAAAAGGAATGACTGGACTTTCGCTAGACAATATCAGAATTGGACCTAACAAACACTGGAGTGCAGTGTTATTTTCCGATGAGTCAAGTGTATAGCAGTTTTCTGCACGTGCTAAATGTATTCGCCGCCCATTTGGAAAAAGATATAACGAATGATATACGATTCCAACAGTGAAACACGCTCCAAGCAAGATGATATGGGATGCAATGTCTGCGTCGGGTACTGCTGCTCTATATTTCCTGCCGTCTAAAACTAAGATGAACGGCAGTTAGTACCTTAATTTGTTATGTGACAAGTTGAAGCTTCACATGGATGTTAACAGATGTTCAGTTTTCATGTATGATGTGGCTCCGTGTCACAGGGCAAGGATTGTTAAGAACTATCTGAAGGCTAATCAAATCCAAGTGCTTGATTGGCCAAGTAACAGCCCAGATTTGAATCCCATAGAAAATCCGTGGTGTATTGTGCAAAATAAAGTCACGGGGAAGCTATCATCAAGTGCTACAGAACTTGTTGAAACAATAAAGCATGTGTGGTGTGCACAGGTTTCTTAAGCTTGCTGCCAGTCTCTTGTTCATAGCATGCCTAAAAGGATTACAGCAGTGATAAATAATAAATGATGTCCGACAAAATACTGACTATACTTCAATAACCTTGTGAGTCTGTTTTGTTCATTTATAACATATCTTTTTGTTCTGGAATTCCAATTGATCAGATTTTCCTATAAACTTTCCTTAACTTTTGCACCCAACTGTACTTCTTTGTCTATAATTCAGGCAGGAGGTGCGAAATATAATATCAACTACAGATTAGCAATTGCCGAACAAACGGTCGAACAAAGTAGGGCGAATGTTCAGTTTGTCAGTGTGACCTAGTGTCCGTTTGCTGCAGCTAACAGATAGACACTTTCAGAACATTTCACCAACGGGAAAAAAATCTTCTGCAAACAGACAGTGATGCTATAGTAAATCTGGTGAAAGAGGGAAGAGGGATACGACGTAAGACACGAACTTATTGCAAAGAGTGCAATATACGCTTGTTTGCAGTACCGTGTTTCGGCCTTTTTTGGTTGACTGTAAAAGATTTGTGAAATTTGATTATTCAAATTCCCACTGTTGTAATATCGGTTTACATTAAATTTAGCTTCAAAGTTTTGTTTAATTTGCTGTAATTCAATGCCATATGTCTGTAATCCATTATTTTTTATGTGTATGTCAAATTAGCAAATATAGTACTTATTGCACTTAACTCTTTTTTTTCACTAAGTAACCATTTTCTGATTTTTAAATTGATATAAGGAACCAAATCAATGTGTCAAAAATATTTTCCATATTCGATACATTTTTCTGACATATGACGCACAGTTAAGGTGTTAAAATTAATTTAGAAATTGATTTCATACTTATTATAAGAAAAATTCTAAGCAATTTGTTAGTAGTTTTTTCATATAGTCTTACGCTATATAAAATTTAGAATTTGAAAAAAATTATAATTTAGAATTGTTTTAAAATCAGATGATTGCTAATGCAAACAAATGTTCCCCTTTGCCCTGATACGTACAATTTGCTCTCAGGTGAAAATTCAGTTTAAAATACAATGTCGGAATAAAATCGGGCAAAATTTTAAACTCTTTACGCGAAAGGATATTTAGCATAGGAGTTTAGGTAAACCTACCTGATGAGATGTACTACGCACAACTCGTTAGTCGGTTTCGTCTCCTTTAATTTCTCAACGTTTGCAAGTTTCTAGGTAAATCATATGTAAATATAGCGAAATGCATAATAAGCAACTATTGTATGAATTAAAAATATTTAAATGTTCTTAAATACCATGATAATTTAATTAAAACGATGATAACTGCATGTATGGTATCGGTGTATATGGACTATTTGAATGCCGTGGCAACTTCAGCCCATTGGCTAGTGCAGTTACGCAAGCAACCAGTAAACTATCGGCGACAAACAGACACTTAAGCAACGTATAATAAAGAAAATTATATTATATTACCTTTTGCATAATGTCAGAAGAAGTGCCTCAAGAGACGAAACACTGCCCTAAAAATAAGATGGCAGGGGCAAGTCCGTTTAATATTGAGGTAAATGGCTATCCCGCTAATTTGGCGAAGTTAGCGAAGATGGAAACTAATTTTTTCAACCGGATTCGGCGCGAAATCTCTAAAAGTTTCAACCTAAAGATCTATTTGGTTATATTTTAGTCCAGTTTACGATAAATATGGTTACTTGCCTGTAAAGCTCATAGTCCCTTGTTCCCTCACTTCAGCGCTGTTGTGGGTGATATTGTATGTCTTGGATACGATACCGAAAAGATCTGATATCGCAAAGAAAGAAATGTTTATGGATGTACTTCGATATGTTAACATGAAAAGAGTTTTAAAATAAGGGAAAGACCTGGAAACCTGAGAATGCAGATATGGTTACTGTTATTTACTAGTTTTTCTCTCGGCAAGCCTTTTCCAAATTCTGGATAAAGCCACGTCACTTAATTCGCACATTAAAGCGTTTCATTGATAAGCTCTCTTCTTTAAACTTGGATTTATGTCAACCATCATGGAACTTTATTCTGCATATAAGCTCCATGCCATTCGGCATATATGACTTTTGCACAACTATACTTTATTACCTACTATTTAATCTGTTATAATATTCTATAGTATACTCATATGTATTTACGTATTGTATCATACAGACTTACTACATCTTTTTATTAATATTACTTATAAGACATTTCATACAAATGTCTATAATGTTTTGTAACAAAATATCATCAATACATATGGAATTATATTCAACATAGTATTTATATACAGTCTTGAATTGCTTCTATCCATCATTTATTCATTAATTAATGGATTTATAATGTGCATTTTAAACTATTTTAAACTGTATCATGTCATATGTACATCTATTTTAGTCTATGAATTTAGACATTTATGTATTTAAATTATTCTAAACTGTATCATGTCATATGTACATTTATTTTTAACTGGCATAATATTTTCAATGTAATTTACTGCAAACATATTAGTCTATACGTATGTATTCATCATCATTGTAATCTGCTGTAAACTACTGTCTTTTTTTCATCCTATACTGCATTTTTATCATACTGTACTATATTTTTATCAACTCATAATATCTCAACAACTATATGTTTGATTTCTCTTCAGGAGTTTACCCTCGTGCTGTATCATGTATTAAGTATAATCATATATCACTTATTAGAAGTCTTATGCAATAACATATATGACTTCGTATTTACATTGTATTATGTTAAATGTATCGTAATCTGCTATTTACATAAATGCAACAATTCCTTATTGCCAAGGTATACTACAACTGAAACATATTAGTTCATACCTTTGTATTCATCATTACTGTAATCTGCTGTAAACTACTGTATTTTTGTCATCCTATACTGGATTTTTATCATACTGAACCGTATTTTTATCATATTATAATCTCTCTATAGTTATATCTTTGACTTCTCCTCAGGAGTTTATCCTCGCGCTGTGTCATGTATTAAGTATAATGATATATCAGTTGTTAGAAGTCTTATGCAATAACATATATGACTTCGTATTTACATTTTATTATATTAAATGTATCGTAACTTGTTATTTACACAAATGCAACAATTTTACTGCAAAGGTATACCACAACTGTTTGTAATCAATCATTCATTTTCAATTATGTATCACGTATTTGAATTAGTGTTGTCTTAAGGGCTCTCTAGATTATGGTGGACGTGGTGCTATACTAATTAACCGTATGGTAGAGGCATAGTGCCCACGTCTCCCGTTCCTTATCTTTATATTTTAGTCCCTATGCAATTGTAATGGGTATTGTAATTGAGCCTTTTAGATGCGCTTTACATAGGATTTTGCTTTACGCTCTCAGTAGATTGAAGTATAATGTTTGATTGTACTCTATGATACTATGAAGAGATGTACGAGCATTTTTGTGGGTAGATCTAGATCCGTGAAGTGTAACTTTTGATAAAATAAATTTTATCAACCTATAATCGGTCCGGCATGCATTCAGCCTATTACGAACCCGTACGCACGCAACAATACTTTAATTAATCCTGTCCTCCCATTCTCAAACACAGTCGCTTCCAAGCAGTAAATATAAATTTGGTGGGTGTTTAAAGGTACTAAATTTGAACGAAATAATGCAACTAAAACTATAAGGAATGAACGCAACCTACCCCTATGAAAGCCGCAAATTTCAAATTAATTTGTTTGCAAATGGCAGCAAACATTTCATTTCAAAATAAATTATTTCTGCTTTAATGAAATAATGTCTGAGAATAAGATTCCTAAAGGCTGTCTACATAATGAACCGAAAAGTATCCATTTTTTCAAGCTTTCCATCAGTTTTATCCATGCCTTTTTTAAACTAATTTATGATACTTGGTTTTGCAAGGTACAGACAGAAATACCATAATATTCCGATTAAGGATTTTCCGAACAGCTGAGCACAGCGTTGTACTGTGCTCGGCTGTTCCATTCAGATGGAAAGAATTGTGAGTTAGTGTTGTCTTTTAGTGATATGACAACTTTTGATTACTAGCAAAGTTCCATCTTATAGTACGTTTCTTTGAAATAAAGCCTGAACTGTCAAACTTTTGTTTCTCCAGCACAGCAAAATTTAGAAAACTGAAAAAAAATTTTTTCAAGCTCGTGTGCAAAACTGTGTTTAAGCATGGAATTAAAGAAGAAGATCGAAAATCATCTACTATTCACTGAGTTACAATAATAGGCTTAAATTTTTTACAATCACAGTAAAAACAAATTCACTCGTAATAAGAAAACACTTTTATTTTCAATGAATACCAATCCTTAAATGAAACTTCGTAATACAATGTATAAAAATTCATAATTTCTATATTTATCGAAAAATAGCATGTACAAGAGGGTTCTAAAATACCTAACAGAAACGTAAAGACGGGTCAAACCGAGATATGAAGAGTAATTGAATGTTTATGAGAAAATTGCACGTGCAGATGGCCAAAACTGCAAGCGGGAATTAGCAGTTTAATGCTGCTAATCGTAATTTGCACTTATTTTCTATTCGTTAAGAGTAGTGCATAAAACATTTCAAAGGTCACCGCTTTACCAGATAAATGGAAAAAAACAGTTTGTTTTAAAACAGCCATTTATTTATAATTTCTGCAGTGCATACGTATTTAAAATTTTTTATATCACATTTGTGTAATATGAAACTGGTAGACAAGAATTCGATTACAATGTTTTCATATTAAACATACGATTAGATTATTTTATTTTATGGCTCGTTCAAAATACTTGTTAGCAAGAATCGCACGTCGAAGGTGTGAATTGCGTAGAGGACGATGATGACAAAGACAACAGCGAATCGTTAATCGTTAGACCATATTCTGAAACTGTTGTTACTCTTGCTGGCCACACTTTCAAATACGTACTGCTAAAACATGAGCAGTTAAAATGTTTCTTTGTTTTGAATTTGCAAGTCTTTTTTAAGTTTTATACCTTTCTTACTTGCCAGCATTTATATACGCCTTTTCTGCATATGAAATACATCACTAAAGTTCTTGATTTAGTTCATGGTGAGTACTTTTACATTTTAGCCAGATATTGTTTGTATGTGCATACATGCCTTCCTTCGTTTTGCAATTACCAACAAACATTTAAAAAATAAAATAGAAAATACAATGAAATATCGATCTTCAATAGGCAAAAATTTATGTGAGCACTAAAGTAATTAATGTCAATACTCATTTTTGAAGCTGCAATTCATCTAAAACATTTCCTATCAAATTATCTTAATAACAAACCCTTGCAATAATACTGATATAGTAAAAAAAAAAAAAAAAAAAAAAAAAAAAAAAAAAAGGAAAAAGAAGAGGAAGAAGAAACAGATTCATAAAATAAACTTTATCTCAAAGAACTATTATTAACTGTTATAAATTATGACTGTTAGCCTACTATTATTATACCTATTTTAACTTCTATAATTATAGATATGATATCAATCAAAATAGCGATATACTATTTATACTGTTATATTATGTGTTATATTATACTATGTATTTTTTTAATATTAACTTTAAAAATAAACCGAAGTGTAGTGGGACTATACCTACATTACTTATAGTAAACATTGGGTGTCCCACTACATTTCCACCTGAACCTGAACCTGTGCATACATGCGTATAAGTCTGATTTTTTTCAAAATCACTGTCATAGCAATCCTGAATTTTCTGGGTAAAAGGTAATAAGCTATATTTATTTTAATTCTGAAGACTGCGATGAATAAATTTTCTTATCGGTTGTAAAAGACGTACTGTTTGTCTGTATGTAGATGTGACTGATAGAACTCTGAAAAATGACATTATATTTCTGAACGAAAATTAAATGTTTATATATAGATCTATTCACCATGGAAAGCCCTCAGTAATATACGTACATTCTGTGAGGAATATTCTTAAATATAATTAATGGCAAGGTTTTCAAATCTTACGTATTTTTAACATACTTGCTCCCATTATATGGTGATTTTAAAATCCTGTTCAAAATTATTTCAAGATGAGCTAAAATATTTTCCCAGGTTTCTGTATCTAAGTGCAGCTAATAAAAAAAGACACCAGTTGTTTCGCATACCCAAAATATCAAGCCTCTTTCCGTCGAACGTTTAAAATTGATAAACATAAAATATATATGGCAACGTCTAATACACTATCGTCAATTCTAAAGATATAAAAATATCTGCTTTAAAATATTTTGCGATTTTTACTGCTGAAATGAGTTTTATATGACGTTAAGTGAGAAGAAAGAAATATTTAATAAATAAAGTTAGCGCATTAAAAATAGATAATAAAAGGACAATAAAAATTTTTGGTCATCCTACTAAGAACAATAAATATCGATATGTTGATCTGAGAAACGCCTGAAAAACGTATAAAATTGTGTACGAACACTTGACACTGCTTCATGAATTCCAATGATCTGATGCTATGCAACTTTCAAACATTTTGAGACTGTTGTTGAACTGTATGCGGCGACAGTGGGAAGAAAACAATGCTAAAAGGGCAAAAAGAAATAGGATAGCAATAGTGTGTCCAAGAGAAGATTCGTCGTTTGATTTGATTTTTATGGTGATGGCAGACAAATCAAGGGCTACCTGTCTAACGATGTTGTGTATTCGCGGAGCACTTTCTAACGGGAACTGGTTGGTAAGCACGTGTCGGGAAAACCACAAGAACACCCATGCAGCCATCCCGTTCGCCAGGATTAGAATCGCGTGCAAAATGACCAGTATTCAGCGACGTTACCGCTCGGCCACTTTTGGGCAGCAGACTAGTAGAATGCGAGCTCAGCGACAGCGTAAAGAGACCTTAACAAAACAATTTGGGCGACCATTAAAGTCTGAAGGCTTTTCCAAAGAAATTTTTTTTTTTTCGTATTTAATTTTATTTTTAAAAGTAGCACTTTAATGCGACATCTCAGAAATAAATCGATGTTTAAAAACGGTTGATCGCATGCTACATCATTAAAATGTATGTTATTTTGGACAGTAGCAATATATTTTTTACATCGCTAAGTTTGAAATTAAATTTGAATAAGAAATATGTTTCGCTTTGTGCACAACAACTCATTGCGAACGAAAGGCGAGAAAAAGCGAAAGGTGGGTCGGTGCAAAATGCCAGTGAAATTGAGGACACATTTCGGAGTACCTATGGATCAAAACAACGCACTTTCACATCAGAAGAGGAATTAAAAATGTACAGCTTTGGGGGAAAACAAACAGGAAAGAATGTGGACAGAAAATAAGAAAGCCTACGTGGCTGAGCAGTAGCAGAGAGAGGAGAGACGAATCTCTGAGAAAAACAGGAGAAGTGTAAGAAAAAAATCAGAGTTAGTAAAAAATGAGTAAGGAATCATTGCAATGACGCATTTAACGTAACTTTAGCTGCGAAATGAGGGATTAGTGGGCGGAGTCTTGTGTTGAACGACCAATTGGAGAATGTTTGAGTTCAGAAAAGGATAAGATCAATTAGATAGCTTGGAGTCTTAAAACTAATTTTTCAACCTGAGATTTAGCATTTCGCAATTTTTGCACAAATGATAATATACTTTGTAGAAACTGCAGATTACTGTGATTTTTTAAAACATTAAGGTTAGAATCAAGATTTTCTTCTTTAGTTATATTTTTCTTCAGTATTTCGCTGTAGGGATTTTTTTTTTTTTTCAATAATTCCTACCGCTTCGTTCCCCTTGACACTTTGAGTATTAACAAATTGAAGCAAAAATAAAATAAAAATAATCTAAGTCTCTAAAACCTTCCAGATTTTATATTACGCTAAGTGTGCATTTTCTTCATTTACACACACAAACAAGTTTCGGAAGCATTTCGGCTAATGCCCCACAGGGCAAAAATTATTTACGAACAACATATCTTTAGAAATTCCAATAGACAGGCTAGCGCTCTGGAGTTAAAAATATTCGGGGAAAGACCGGAATCAGGCACTGCTTCGCGCGTTTCTCAAAACAGCCAACTCGAAAATAACAAGTTAAAGAATTGCACAAACTCGTTATCCATGTACACGTCGACCTATTTTCACTTATACAACATCAGAGAATTGCACTACCTTCGCATTGCACACTCCCTTGACTTTGTCCATGCACACTTATATGCGCCATATAAGTGGGCGATTCTGCATCAACTTGAAAATAGCAAGTCAAAGAATTGCACAAACTCGGCATCTATGTACACATCGACCTATTTACGCTTAATAAAAGTCAGAGAATTGCACAAACTTGGCATTGTGAACTCGCTTTTTCCCTGTACACATCGATACATGGAAAAAATCTATATGAGTGTAAACACATCTATATGAGTGGGCCATTCTGCACTTTATTCAAATATTCTTTCACTTACAGTTTTACCACTGCTCACTCTGAAATCGTTGACTTTGTTAATCAAACATTTATTAAAGTTTGACAAAATATGAAATAGACAATTAAAGAAACTCCAAATCAAAATTCCCCTTTTTATCTATATCTTTAAATATAATACAGGACTTATAATATAATACTTTAAATATTTCCCTTTTTTATCTATATCTTTAAATATAATACAGGACAATAATATTTGGTGAGATACTGAAAAGGGAAAAAATTTGAAAAGTGAAACGAACATTTATTTTGAACACACGCAAAATGCCGTTTCGAGACTAATAAGATTTCTAGAAATTTCCACAAAGATAGTCGTACAACTCTTCACAGCAACACAGAGTAGAATCAGTAGTTACACTTGACACTACTAAGAATATTAAACACAAAGCAATGCAAAGCAGATCTAAAGAGCGAAGTTAACTGGCAGGTATCATGTTGAACTAACAACAACTGACAAAAGATGCTCTCTCGGATCTCATACAGTTTTCCGACTGCCAACGAGACATTTGTAATCTTTTCTGCTAATTCTGCTTAATAATTAATTAATATTTAATAGGTGGTGTAGGTGAATTTAATTATGGCAAAGCACACTAGGGCTATCTGCCTAAGGGAAGGGATGCCTTCCTGGAGGACTTTCTAAGGGAAACTGGCACGTATACACGTTACACATGGGGAAAACCACGAAACCACCCATGCAGCAAGCCCGTTCGTGGGATTCGAACCTCGAACCGAACTACCAGTGTTCAGCGACTTTACCGCTCGTCCGCTGGTGTGCCCTAATATTTAATAGTTTCATATGTTTTGTATTTCAATTCTTTTAAACTTTTTTCCCAGGACACTATATTCTTTTTCCTTCTAATTTTAAATTTTAGCTTATATATATATATATATACATATATATATATGTAAAATATATACATATATATATATATATATGTAAAAAGGAAAATCTATATTTTAATTATTAATATTTAAGGAAAGAGAATCAAGCTTACATTTTTTTGGTAAACGCACAACTGGGCGAAATTTTTCGTTAAGTCAAATTTTGCATTTCAAGGCTGGATAATTTCAATCTAAAATCGAATTTATCGAAACAAGCTTTGATTTGAAACAAGCAGTGCATTTTAAAATCAAAATAAAATAATCTAATACTTAATAAAAATGATTGCTATGATCACCAGTATTTTATTCCTCTATTGTGATATAAAAATTTGAAAAATCTGGAGCTAAAGCAAGTTGGAGTTGGAAGAAAGAACTACTGAAAAACTTAAGGTTTTTCATCTCGAATAAAACGGCATTGCTTTCTCTAGGCAAAGCGGTGGTTTTTTCTTTAGCGTGTGGTAGAATCCGATAGGAGCGTATTCACTGTATGTTGAGACATCATTTTTTTTAATTAAGTGAACTGAAAGTACGTTTGTTAAGGAAATACTAGAAATATTTTGCTCACTGAAAACAGAATCGCACATTCATATGATATATATGGCAGTCTCTAATATTTTGATTTGATGTATTTAGTTGTTTAATTAACATGAATTAAGAGGAAAGAGTACATAAATTAGAATTGGTGACAGAGTCTTTATCCTTCTTACTTTGCGAGGGCGGAAGAATTATCTTTTCAATTAATTATCATTAATCTAACGTTTAGATGGGAAGACTCATTTAATGTTTTTCTCATAAAAAACACAAGGACTGCATGGTGTGTTCCACCCGGAAGATCAAAGGAGGGAGAAAAGAAAACATTCTATTGTAATACTAGAAATATTTTGCTCACTGAAAACAGAATCGCACATTCATATGATATATATGGCAGTCTCTAATATGAGTGGAAAACCCGGTCTTTATCCAAGAGAACGTTTTAATAAAATCATACTTTGAAAAATTATAAATAATTAAGGTAAATAAATTGGTTAATTATAGAAATTTATATTTATTTACTATCCTTCTACTTAATATAATGGAAAAATTATCTGTTACACACTCTGCAATACAACATTTTATTAAGACGCTCTTTTATTATCCATTTCAGCGGTCGTCAACCCTTAGAACTTCACGGACCACTACATATATAATTTTATATCTGACGGACCATTAATATGAATTAAAAAAACACTTAAATCACACCTTAAAAACAATATATTAATACGCAAAAAATATTCAACTTTCCAATACATGAAATTCCAATTTTCATTTAATAATAGAATTTTCGAAACATTCGGTGTTCAACAGCATGTCTTTATGGAAATTCAGGCTACGCCCCTGATTATGAGTGGAACTGAAACACTATTAACATCTCACTGACACACATATTTCGTTCACATTGAGAAATTAAGTGAAAAGTACAAAAAACTTACCTTCTTATACAAAAAGCTTCACATTTGCATATCACTGAAAAGGAAATTTACGAAAAGCAAGAAGAAACCGGCAAACGCAAAACAATATCAATAAACTGAAAGCGTTATGCCGCCAATTTTTAAGTATTGTAAACATAATAATAATCGCTTACATAGAAATGGCGATGAATTTAGGGGCAGATTACCAAATTTAGAATGTTAATTTTGCGATCGTCAAATATTTTTTTTGAAACAGCTATCATATTTTGTTACATCTTACATATCCCCCCCTTCAAAAGAAAGGTTTTGTGAGCAGGGTGGAAGAACAAGCATTAGAGCAGCAAAATGTGAAACATGTAATTTTGAAAATACAAACATATTAACTTTTAAACAAAAAATTATTGTCATAAAATTTTGACCTGAATGTCATAAAATTTTGAATTCAATAATAATTTTAGACACTGTACTCTTTTAAAGAATTAAACATTTTAGTGTTCTGAGATAAGAATGTCCAAGAAAATTATGTAATGCTGTAATGCATAGGTGTCAGCGCGGGACGACGAACAACATCGCATACAGTGGCAAATGTGGCAGATGGGTCGGATTTGATCATGGCGAAAAGGCACAAAACGTTCAATATACAGGAAGAGTCAAGGGTTGCAAAAGGAACATTGCAGGCAATTGTGCATGGTGATTTGGGGATGACAAATGTGCATGCAAAGTGGGTAGACATCGGACTACGCCTTGCTTGACAACAGGAAGAACGCGGTCAATGGCCAACATGGTTCAATCTTCTGCCGAATTGTATACAAATTGCCCATATGTGGTGCACCAACATCTCACAAATTAGTTTACCAAAGCCCCTTCGGTACCTCTCGGCCACATGGCAGAAGTGTATTGACATGGGCGGGGATTATTTCTATGTACTAACAGTTTGTTGTTAATAAATTGTATTCCGCGCCCCGGCAGCATTTACGTCATTCAGTTCTGCACATGGACCTTACAAGGTCCATAGTTCTACACGACCTAAATATATTCGCTACCACTCTCACCAATCACCTCCACATCACAGCATTGAGCTGAAATGTAAAAAAGAAAAAAGAGAAATAACAATTTATTACATATCCACCGCTTTGCTTGTTATAAGCAAAGCAGTTTGTTTCAAACAGCACGCCTTCTTACGATATATACAATTCTCAGTGATTTTTACATATAGCGTTGGAGTATACGAAAAAACTAGTATATACGAAATTACAAATTTTAATGATAAGTATAAACAAATATGATTTTGTAAATCCATGGTGTTATTGAATCGAAATCTGTTTCCATGACAGATGCCTTTTCTAGTATATCGTAAACTATCGATGTGGTATATCAGAATCGGACTTAAAGCTGGCACAGCGCCAAGCATCGAAGCGCGCGCAGTAATACGAAAAGGATTATAATGCGAGTAGAAGTAGTTATGGAGAGTTGTAGATATAAGTGTGCGTGCGAGTGATGATATATCTTGTATATATGTTACCGTGAAAGACCGAAATTGGAGAATGTTGACTTTCACCGGAGAATGTTAACATTCACCAAATACGTTGGTGAAAGATCGAATATTGCACTACATTCTTGTATATTCGGACCCTCACCGGTGTATGTCGACAATCACAGATATGCTCTGGTGTAAGTCGAAAAGAGAGGTCATAAAGTGTCATAATAGTTTAAGTTTTTGCAATAAATAAGATTTGAATCACATAATTTAGTAAGTTTTTTATGCTGTTATTTTCCTTTCTCCTTTTGAATGTATTGTGTGTTTTAGGTTCTCATGTTCTTAAGTTCTTATTTCAAGTCTCAAGTGCGTTTATTCGTGACTGAATTACGGAGAAGAAAATATGTTCAACATTCATCATTAGTACATGGTGAATGTCGACATTGACCGGTGTAAGTCAGAAATAAGAGTATTTGGAAAATATTTTGGACATACAATAAGCGACTATGTGAATGTTGACATTCACCGGTGAAAGTCGACATTCTCCAGATTTCGGTGTTTCACCGTAACATATATAATAAAAGTAGCATGTAGTTTAAAAGAGTGTGTCTTGTGAAATAATTACCCACTAAAGGACACACGGTAACTGGCAACGAGGATGTGTGATTTAAAAAAAAAATGTGCCTAATGCAATCTCAATAAGGATAGGTGGATTCATCAAAGACGCCTGAAGTTAAAGATTTTATAACTATTTTCTCTTTCGGAAGATCATGGAGCAACTTGTAACTCAGTTAATAGCGCAGAATAGAGCTCTAATGGAGAGACTTACTTCAGTTATTACTCTATATGTGGACAATTCGAAACGTTCGGTTCAGTTTGAAAAATATAATGAACACGAAGAACAGTTTGATTTCTTTTTGGAAAGATTCGAAAGTTATTTAGGTATACAAAATGTTTCACAGGATAAGCGTGGAAAAGTATTCATTTCTAGTTTGTCCGGAAAAATGTATAGTCTCTTAAAAAATTTGCTGGCTCCTGATAATCCTTCCGATAAAGATTACCATGTGTTAGAAACATTAAGAAATCATTTAAATCCTAAGCCACTTATAATTCCTAGCAGACATGTATTTTTAAATCGAAAGCAGCACGACGGAGAAACAATCAGTGTGTATATGGCAGAGTTAAGGTCACTTGTCATACCGTTTGCTTACGATCAGAATATGTATGATATTGCGTGATGTATTTGTTAGTGGGCTTAAAGATAGAGCTATTCTGGATGGAAATTTTCAGCAGGATAATATCAGTTAAGATGACACTTTAGAAATAGCTTTGGCAATGGAAAGCTGTTAAAAGGTGTAAATGAAATAATTTGGAAACCGGTGGAAATTAAAAAAAATAGTGGTAAGAACAAAGGTAAATCTAAGTAAGACGTGATGAAATAACAGAAAATTTTACATCGGTTTTCCGTATAGCTAAAATTCGTAAAATGGCCAAATTTTGATTTCAGAATAACTTGTACACTTTTACTTCACTTCAAATCCCAAATAGGTATATTTTAAATTCAATGGTACTCCGTAAATATGTCAATCCTATCTTCTCGAAAGATAATAATTTTTAGTTTAATAAACAAATGGTTCATGTTAAAAAAATTCTTCCAGTAATTATACTCAAATCGTCGCTTTTCTGAATTAAAATGCTAACCTAAGTTTATCATTATGTAACTGCACTTACATTTCTTTATGTAGAATAACAATAATAACAAGCGATCATTCCCTCCCCCCCCAAACCACGGAAAAGATAAATGTTGCACAAATTACTCCACGATTGAACAGTAAACACAAAATAGAAAGTAAGCAATTGTCGAAAGCGTATACGGCGCCCTCCATAACCTTATACACATCGGCATCACGTATTTTTATTCACATATATTTTTACAAGTTCAGCTAAACTTATGTCGAAAACTACAAAAAGCATTAACTGATAAAAATCAAAGCGATATAAATAGTATAGATCTTATGCATGAACTCCAGTTTTTGCAAACGTTTGGAGGCAATGAAGCATCGCTGGTTGAAACTCTAACTCATATCGTTGTCAATAACATAGCGATGCGGAGAAAAGAATTTTCGATATATAACTAGATATCAGTATTATGTAAAAACAATATAGAATTTCATACTTAATAATTCTATTGAACATCATTACTGTGAAATAACTAGTGTAAAAGTTCATACTGTATTATGAGGTAGGTAACTGTGTGTATAAGTCACATAACAGAACATTTCAACCAATATTGTACCAAATCAAAAAACTGTAATAAGAGTAGTTATCATAGTGTAACATAAAAACAAAATATGCAAACAATTCTAAATGAGTTGTGTATTTTCAAAACCCGTTCTATGTTTAAGGTCCAGTGTAAAAGTTAATTACGATAATTACAAACAGGATAATAGAATCAAACTAACGTTTATTTATGGTAAGAAAAATTATGATTACAGAAGAGAGTCATGACACTCACTATTTACTTTACAATTAAATCGTGGTGGCTGGATCAATTAAATTACTGAGGAAAACAACAGAAAAGGATGACATACCCTCTTTAACATATATAAATATACACTTTTCATAGTTCCGGATTTGGGATCCATCATACTTTTTTTTTTTTATTTTTTTTTTTTTTATTTATTTTTTTTTTTTTTTTTTTTTTTTTTTTTTTTTTTTTTTGTAGATTACTGGTACAGGCGAACAAATTGATCCATGAAAAACGATCTGGAAGTTAGCAAGAATTATAGATGTTGAAGCCTCTCTTCGGTGCTGGTTATTTTACGTTGCTACGTCTACGATGCGGCTCCCCTCCAAGCTGCACGGCAAAGATGACATCATTTTCCTTCTGGTGTTTCGAAGATTCCCATGAAAATTTCTTTTCTCCGTCTCTCGTCTCCCCTGGAAAAACTTGCGCAGACGCTTTAGCAGCTGGCGCGTTTTTTTTTTTTTTTTTTGAAAAACTTAGCGTATATGTTGATCAGCAGGAAGCCAAAACCAGCAACCCAACGCTATGAATCTTCACGGGAAGAAGTTTCCCGACTACCAGAGAAGCCGTTTTTCGCTATTCCATCGTTCAACTTCCAAGGCCACACCAATGTGTCATCAAAACTGCAGACGGAAACAGGGGGGGGGGAAGAAACTAGCCTCGCTCCAGGGTCCCAGTCGATAATACAGATCTTCTATCTCAACGAATATTTTCCCCCACCATAAGTATGCTGTAGAACATCTTCCTGCTTGCCTGGTCCAGCAAAACAGGGTCCTCTTTTCGTGAAAAACATATGGTATAACTATCCAGCACTTCGCCCTCCCACACATGGTGGACGCTTGGTAGAAGAAATTTTGCGGTGCAGTACACCTGCTGATAAGAATTTCCGCTGGAAGAAACCCAAGCCGAAGGCAAGGGGGTGAAAATCTCTGAACCAAGTTAATACAAAATGATTTTGGGAAATTAAAAAAATGAAGCTACTAATTACACAACATTATAATTCATAATAAAAATGTCAACACTGTAATAATTGTTTCCTCAGCCACAATTTAAGTCCATTCACAATTTATCCAAAATGAAATACAAATAAAATCAATATATTTTTTTTTCTTCTACCGCCAGTCAGAAAGTATGTATTCGTTTAACTTTAAAAGAAAGAGGGATACAAATTAAATTACTTAAGGTTAAGAAAAAGAAAATTAACACACCAAACGTGCAACAGCAAGGCTTTAAAATAAAAATTAAAGTTAAAAGTTAAACAACCTTAAGGGTCAAAACCACAAGATACAAAACCAAAAATCTTAAGTCTCTAAACTCAAATTAAAATTAAACAACTTCAACTCAAAAACGTTTAAAGCAACCTAACCAAAAATAAAAGTCTACAAAAGTTATAATTTAAACTTACAACCAACTTTAAACAGAAAAAAAAAAAAAAAAAAAAAAGAACTTTAATTACAAATAAAAGCTGAAATAAGCAAAGCAACTTAAGCTTAAAGAAATAAAACGATTAATACATAACAAATCCTCCCCCGTTTTTCTTTCTTAAATTGTAAGGTCCAAGTTTTAACTGGATTTCAGTTTACCAAAATTTTTTGAAAGAATCAATAGACTCTGACTTTACAAACACTCATATTGCAAGATACATGCTAAGTAGTGGTGACAGTGACATAATTTATAGAATTACTTGGAAACCTAAACCAGCTCTTAAACTGGGCAGAAATTACAAATCTTTAGCAAAACACTTAAGTGAAAACACAATTAACTAACCTACCAATTCTAATGAGAATCAGAATCACCCAACACTCACAGCAAAACAAACCACTCAAGGTAAGCACTCAAAGTATTAATCAAATAAACGGCGAAACAAGCCGAGCAAAAAAAAAAAAAAAAAAAAAAAAAAAAAAAAGCACACACACACACAAGAATTCAACTTGTACACTTTAGTACACAACTAACCTCACCGAAACAAAACGGTGAACCCGACCAAACTACAAAGATCAATGAATCCAACACCAAAGACGAAATATAGTCGTCTTCCAAAATAAAACCAGTAAACTACAAAGTAAAACACAAAGTTGTTCTTAAGTTGTTCAACTAACCTACCAAAATAGATACAAAAGTAGGCATAAGTGAAATAACCCAAAACTCAGCAACACGTAAAATAAGAAACGACAACCAACAAGTCAATACTAAGCCTAAAAGCCCTAAGTTGCCAGTTAAAAAGGAAAAGAAATG
This sequence comes from Stegodyphus dumicola, assembly GCF_044657685.1. Lineage (NCBI taxonomy): Eukaryota > Metazoa > Arthropoda > Arachnida > Araneae > Eresidae > Stegodyphus > Stegodyphus dumicola. The sequence continues at coordinate 12,914,775 of NC_140778.1, read as the reverse complement.
TGATAACCTTAACTTGAAGAAGAACCCAAGTAATCCAGCCACCAAAATTTAAAAAAAAAAAAAAAAAAAAAAAATATTGAGACTAGAAGTTTGACAATCCTGACAAAACGTGAACTGGATAAGGCCAAAACAACCCTAAAACAACTAACTAATCGCGCAGCACACACAAAAACAAATACACTAGATCCAGTAATCGTACACAAACAAAACTTGTGGTGAAGAAGAAAATATCTTCCTAACCCTACCAATATGTACAAAAGTGTAAAGCTCAATTACTTCTTTACAAAACCATGAGTGTCTCTAGACCTTACATTGTAAGGCACTTGTGTAGTAGTGTCACTAAGTTGACCAGCAGAACAACGATCTTGATCATATATTTCTAAAGTAGGAAATATAATTCTATCTGGCACCTTGGTTAAACGATCAACATGTACTACCTGACGTGTATGTGGTTTAGAAACCAACTCTATCCTGAAGTTAACCTTTGATAACTTCTCTACTACTCGATAAGGTCCCTTGTTAAATTTACATAACTTCTTAGCCGTTTTTGGCTGTACCACAGGAGTATATAAATACACTGTATCACCTAACTCAACGTTCTTGTGATAAGCTTTAGACTCTCTCGTATTTTCTTGTTTCTCAGCTGCAGTAGTTAAATTTGTCTTTACTACTTGAAATGATTTTTGCAGTCTTATGAGCAAATCCTTTGAATACGTCTTAGTATCATCATACGTCCTAAATTTTGACTGAGTCAAAATGTCAACAGGCCATACAAAAGAAAAGCCGGACAATCATCCAAAGCCTGATGCTTCCCAGTTCTATGTGCTAACAAAGCAAATGGTAAATGCCTGTCCCAATCTTCCTGTGTTTCAGACACAAAATGACTTAAAGAGTTGATGAGTGTACCATTAACCTTTCCACAACCCCATCTGATTGTGGGTGATAACTTGTAGTGGTGTGTTTACAAATTCCAAGTTTTTTGTAAACATCAGTAATAGCTTGTGAAATGAAATTTGTACCTTTGTCTGTAGTTATATTTGTAGCACTCCATGAGAAGCAATAAACATTTCCAGTTTTTCAGTTATTGTTTCAGACGAGCAATTATGTAAAGCATAAGCCTCTGGCCATCTAGTGAAATAATCAGTAATGACCAAAATATATTTATGTCCAGAAACTGTCAAAGGCATGTTTGTAGTACAACAATTCTATTTTGTTTTTGCCAACGAGCTTTAGGATTCTTAAATTTACAATACAAGGTATCATTCTCAATTGAAAAAAATTGTGAAAGAGGTTTTGGAGTTTTATTGTTTAGTAATTCTTCTTTTATTTATTTACAATAAGGATCTACAGCTTGTTGTTCTGTAATGGTGTGTATAAGATCAGGTGTAGTAGAAGTTTGTATTTGTTCAGCTACATTGACAGATCTGGATAAATAATCAGCAGTCTAATTCAATTTTCCTGGTTTATGAATAATTTTATAATCATGCTGAGACAACCCCATTATCCACCTGGCAATCCTAGATGTTGGATCTTTTTAGTTTTACCACATGGGAAAGTGAAGCCTGATCACAATAAACAGTAAAACTTTTACCTAAGGGATATTGTCTAAAATGGGCAGTCGCCCAAACTACAGCTAATGCCTCTTTCTCAACTTGTGCTATAATTAATTTCAGGCCCCTTAACTTTCTGCTAGCAAAGCAAATAGGGTGTAAAAAATCCATTCTCATCCTCTTGACACAAAATGGCTCCCAGAGCAAAATTCGAGGCATCTGTACACAAAGCAAAAGGTTTCTTGAAGTCAGGTACAGCCAAAATAAGGTGTGTTAAAAGTTCAGTCTTTAAAGTATCAAAAGCCTGTTGAGTTTCATCAGTCCAACTAAAAGTTACTTTATCTTTAGTTAATTCAGTTAGTGGTAATGCTTTGTGTGCAAAATTTTGAATAAATCTACGATAAAATCCTACAAGACCTAAAAATCTTCTCACTTCCTTCCTATTGTTAGGCACTTGAAAGCTATTAATAACCATAAGGTTTTTATCATCAGGTTTAACTTTACCTTCAGAAACTTTAAAGCCTAAATAAGTGATCTCATTTCTCAGAAAATTGCATTTAGAAGGTTTTAATTTGAGATTATGTGCATCAAGTCTACCAAATACAATTTTCATTTTTTTAAGTGTTCTTCAAATGTATTCGAAGCTATAACTATATCATCAATATACACTCATGTCCATAAATTAAAGATAATTCGGAGTCACGCGGAAAACGGACTCTAAAATAAATATATCACCTGTAAAGTAACTACACACATCTTCAAGAATCATATGCAAATTCAGGAAGTAACCAGATGACACTGATGGCACGTCACAATAACGAGAGTGTAAGAGAGTAATATATAAGTAATACAGGCAAAGAAGTCAAATTGTTCGCAGGCGCTTTATAAGCACTGCAGTGCAATAACCGAATAGTTACCACACAAAGGACGCATTTGGATGATTTTTTACGTCGTAGAACTATCAGCTGTCTGGAATGTGGGCGTACGCAACTGGAAGTATCAGACGAACTTGGAATTGCCCAGAGTGTCATCTCCAGGCTTTGGCAACGATTCCAAGGTGATGGTAATGTGAGTAGACGTTACAGCACAGGTCGCCCTAGAGTTACAACGCCGAATGAGGACCGATATTTGGCACTTACTGCCAAAAGAAACAGGCGGAGCATGCCTCAGACCTGTCTCGTCAGCTCTCTTCAGCCACTGGTACGACAATTTCATGGCAGAACGTGTACAGACGCTTAGGGCAGATGCGTTCCACTTACTGCAACTCACTGCCGCCTGCGGTTAGCCCGGAGTAGAGAGCATGCATTGTGGACACCGCAACAGTGGGCTTGTGTGATGTTTTCTGACGAGTCCAGGTTTAGCTTGCAGTCTGATTCTCGCCCGACTTTCATATGGAGAGCTCCAGGTACCCGTTACCACCAAGAAAACATCATTGAACGACACTGTTACGGTGGTGCAGGAGTGCTCGTTTGTGGTTGAATTATTCTGGGTTCCTGAACTGACCTGCATGTTCAAATTGGAACCATGACAAGCCAAATCTATCGGGACGTTATTCTGGAACAACATGCACGTTTTTTTTTCGGGGTGCCATGGGCCCACAATTTGTGTTTATGGATGACAACGCCCGGCCTCGCCGTGCAAACATCGTAAGCGAATGCCTTCAATCGGAGGATATCACCCATTTGGGCTGGCCAGCATTCTCACCGGACTTGAATCCAGTAGAGTACGTGTGGGACATGCTTGGCCGACGAATTGCAGCCCTTCAACCTCCTCCTACATATCTACCGGAACTTCGGAGAGCATTGCTTATTGAGTGGTGTAATATTCCGCAAGATCAGATAGATAATTTGATACTCAGCATGCCTAGGCGTTGTACGGACTCTGTTTCTTCGTCTGGGAGACATACAATAAATTAACAATCATACCAACCATGTAATATTCGTTTTTTGTAAATAGGTTTTTTTTGGTAATTTGCTCCAAGGAGAAAAAATCGCTAATTTTTTTAATAATATCAAACATATAGCATCTCTTTTTGCTTTTTACCTTTTGTTTAATAAATAAGCTTTACAAATAAGTCAAATTTGTTTTGCTTCTAACTCTTCCTTTGCCTGATTTTGCATTATCCTTAATTTATGGACATGAGTGTAAATACCTATCTGTAAAGGCGAAAGATTTGCCAACACAATTGACATAAGTCTCTGAAAGGAACTAGGAGCGTTTCTCAATCCAATAGGAAAACGTGTCCAATGATAATGACCACAAGGTGTAGTGAAACCACTTTTATATGTGTCTTCAGGGTGTATTTTCATTTGGAAGAAACCTGAGGTTAAATCCAAAGTAGAAGAATAAGTATCATTCCCTAAACCCTCAATAAGTTCAAACATGTTTGGCAGAGGAAACGAGTGTTCAACAGTCTTTTCATTCAATTTTCTAAAATCTGTAACCAAACGATAACTACCACCTTGCTTCCTAACCAAAATAACAGGTGCAGAATAAGCACTATCACTTTCCTCTATAATTTTTGCCTCTAACAACTCAGCACTTTGTTTATCTAATTCTTGTCTTAAATGATAAGGAACTTTGTAAGGTTTCTGTCTGAGAGGAATATTGTCCTTTAAATTGATATTATGCAAAATAGTATCACAACGAGTAAGTTCAGTAACTGAAGAAGCAAAAATATGCTTATACTTCTCTATGAGACTCATAAGTTCATGTTTCTGTTGTTCAGGTAAATGACTTAAGTCAAACTGACCTCCCCAGGGTTCAAACTGATCACCAGTCTCAAGACTCGTTGAAAATACTGGCTGAATATCAGGTGTACTGGCATTAACAGGAGCCAAAGTGGATAATTTCATACCTTTGTTGATGTGTATGAAATCAGGAGAAAAATTTGCAACCTTATTGAAAAATTCATTACTATCAAGTTTACTATTGACTGAGCGTGCTACACATAATTTAGAGTGCTGATGGTGAGTGAGAGGTTCAATAAGAACAGAAGACTGAGAAAAGGGTAAAAGAGGAGTTGAGACTTCGAGAATATTCTCAGAGAAACGAGGAAGTTTATGTTTTGTCACAGAGTAGCAAAAGATATCATTAGTAGGGTTACTAGGAGATGAAATACAATTATTAGAAACATCAGCATTTGACGTAGACTTGTGAAGATGCAAAGGCACTAAAATGTGTTGACCTAGAAAATTAGATGTATTAAAATCAATACACAGTTTGTTTAAACTTAAAAATGTACTTCCTAACAGTGCAGCATACTGATCAGACAAACTATCAATAATTTGAGAAATTCAGTTTCAAATATCTGATCTTGAAATTTAACAGGCAAAGTGGCCTTCTTGTTAACTAACACCTTGTTGCTTGAAATCCCTTTTAAATAAACTTCACAAGGTTGAACTTTTAGTTTCTTTCCAAAACACTGACAGTATTTAGCATTTAACAAGTTAACAGTAGCTCCTGAATCTAAAAGAAATTTGAGTTTATTACCCAAAATCGAGCCATTCACTATTGGAAGAGGTGCTTCACCTAAAGAAACTGAATACACTGAAGGTACCTTCAAAAGGGCTTACTGGGATGAACTGAGGGTTTTGTTCTCCCTACCCCTAGCTAGTTTAAATTCTGGCTAAAAACAGGAGCCTGAGGATTTAACTGAGTCGTGTTGCTTGTATTAGCCTGACCTGGAACCTGTTGTGTGTTAGGTGTCACTCTAGCATTACCTTGCTGGCTAGCAATGTTACGTGAAAACTGTCTCGCTCTGACGTTGTAGTTAGGAACCTGACATAAATTCACCATACAATTTCTAGCTATGTGACCTAACCTAATACATCTGTAACGAAAAGGACCTACTTGTCTACTATTAATTGTAGACTTAGACATCAATGACTGTACTTGTGTTTGCAAATTTCCTAACATGTTAGTCAAAGTAACGATGTTCTCTTGCTGTGCCTTGATAGCTGCAGTTAGTTCGTCTTTTGAACAATTAACCTGTGCCGCCTTAACTGTGACACGAGGAGTGGAAACTGCATTAACTTCAACAGTGTGCACATTGTTAAGCTCATCTGCATGAATCTTAACCCAAACATCTTCTTCAGCTATAGAATGTCGTTTAGCTGCTGCATATGTTTTGTGGTTCTGAGCTAACAACAATCGCGTCAAATGTAAATGGAGACCTTCCAGAAAAACTGACAAAAGTAAATCAAGTCTCTGACTCTCCACAGTTGGATCTTCCATCTTATCCAATGGCACAGTTTTACATGAGAGTGCCTCTATTCTAGCAGCAAACAGCCTAACTGTCTCTCTAGGCTTCTGAAAAGCCTGAATTAATGCTCTAATATGAGCATGCAAATTGTGCACTGTCGAAAATCTGTCCTTTAAGGCATCCACTACAGCTACCAAGTTGCTTTCATTCTTGAGATGAAGATTACTGCGAATAAATGCAACCGCCTCACCCTCCAATTTTACTTTAATGGCAGTTAACTTATCAGAATCAGTCCAGCCAACATGTGCTGCAACTAAATTAACTCTGTCAATTAAATCACTAAGGTGTGTAGAACCTTCAGCTCCATTAAAAGTGGGAATAGACACAAGGGGACCAGCCCCCAAAACTGAGATTCTACTAGTAGTAGGCTGTGTAGTCTGATTCCCAGCGGAATTGTTAGTCACCGCCATTCTGGTAGGTGCTCTGGTATTCTTCCTTACTAATTTATGAATTACAGGCATTGTGAACTTTAAACTGATAAACCATATAAAAGTGTAACAAAAAAATAATATGTGTAGCCTTAATTAAACACAATTTTTCATCACAAAGCATAACAGTAATCAAAACAGTAAACAAAAGCAATTATCAAAATCAAAACTTAAACTAATTAAGCATTCAATTAAATTTACTGCTACCACTACTAGCACAGAATTTTTGTTAAGTACACTGGACCAGCATTTAAATGTACGGCACCAAAATAAAGCTATGCCATTTTAGCATAATAGAAATTCATGCGTAATATTTACTACCGAACATCATTACTGTGTAATAAATATTATCAATGTTCATACTAGATTATGAGGTAGGTAACTGTATGTATATGGGTAACATAACAAAATCTTTAAACTGATATTGTATCAATCATATACCCCAGTATATGAGTAGTTATCATAGTGTAACATAAAAACAGAATATGCAAACAATTCTCAATTTCAAAATATTGCATTGTGGAAAGCTAAACCCATTCTATGTCTAAGGTCCAGTGTAAAGAATTAAATAAAATAATTACAAGGCTAAGTAGGTAAAATCAATCTAACGTTTATTAATGAGCAAATTTGTTTTAATAATTTATATTTTTAACAAGGGTGGCGGCAGGTCTGCCTTTACTCTGAAGAAACAAATTTAACATACCTGCTTACAAATTTAACAATTTCACCTTTCGAAGGCATCAAACATTATTTGGGTTCTTGTATGGAGCTGGAATTAACAATTTCGTCAGTAGAGGTTTCTGTAAAAGAAAAACAATCAGTATTAATAATGTGTAACACTTTCGGAGAACAGGCTCACCGCCCCACAGCCGCTTCCAACCGACAGGACTCCGGTCATCACCCAAACGCTGGCCATTCTTCAAGTCAGGTGCTACAACTCCGTCCTTCGGTGTAAGTTGTTTCATTTCTTAGTCTACTCAGGAACGCCGTCGGCTGGTCCCCGCTCTGCAACTTGGAAGTCATCGAAAACAAAAAAAAAATATCTCCTTGGTCCCTTCCTTCACTATTAAATTCCTTCACTATTATATTCAATTCTATTAAAGCGCAGCCACTTTAATAGCTGGCGCGTTTTTTTTTTTTTTTTTTTTTTGAAAATTTGGCGTAGATGTTGATCAGCAGGAAGCCAAAACCAGCAACCTGAACCGAGAAATCTTCACGGGAAGGTTGTTTCCCGACTACCAGAAGAGCTAGTTATCTCCATTCCTCCATGCAGTTTCCAAGGTCACACCAAATCTGTCAACAAACCCCGCAAATGAAAACAAAGGGGGGGAATAAACTAGCCTCGCTCGAAGTCCTAGTCGACACTACAAAGCTTCTAACTCAACGAATATTTTCCCCTCCATAAAATATGCTGTAGAACCTCTCCATGCTCGCCTTTCCAGCAAAGCAGGGTCCTCTTTCGTGAAACACCATATGGTGTATCCATCGAGCACTTCACCCCCCCCCACATATGGTTTTTCGTTTGGGAGAAAGGAATTTTGGGGTGCAGTATAACCTCTGATAAGAGTTTCCGAGAATGAATTGCAAGCCGAGGGAAAGGGGTGAAACTTCTCTGAACCAAGTTAATACAAAAATGAATTTGGGAAATTAACAAAAAATGCAACTACTAATTACACAGCATTATAATTCATAATAAAAATGTCAGCGCTATAAAAATTGTTTCTTCAGCAGCAATTAAAGTATATACACATATTATCCAAATTTAATTACAATTACAATCAATTTTTCCTACCGCCAGTCAGAAAATATCTATTCGTTTAACTTTAAAAGAAAGGGGGATACAAATTAAGTTACTTAAGGTTAAGAAAAAAAATAAAACACCAAAAGTGCAGCAACAAGACTTTAAAATAATTAAAGTTTAAAGTTAACAACCTTAAGGGTCAAAACAACAAGATACAAAAACCAAAAATATCTTAAGTCCCTAAACTCAAATTAAAATTAAACAACTTAAACTCAAGAAAGCTTTTAAAGCAACCTAACCAAAAATAAAAGTCTACAAAAGTTATAATTTAAACTTACAACCAACTTTAAACAACGAAACACGAAAACAGGAAATTTAAAATTTCAATTACAGATCAAAACTGAAATAATAAACAAAACAACTTAAGCTTGAAAATAAAAACGATTAATACATAACAAGATTGATTATGTGAATCTGAATTTTATTTGAATGGTAAATATTTATTCTGGAGTTTAGGATAAAGATTTTATTTGTATGTTTATTGCGACTTTAATATGTTATTAGGGAACCTAAGAAAATGTATTTTAAAAAGAAAAAAGGTGAATAATTTTATAGATAGAATATGCGATTATTTAGGAATATTTTTTCTTTGTCTGCGACAGATCCAGATAATGAATTGTAAATATCATTATATTTATTGAACCTGAGTAATTTTCTAATTACTGGTGTATTTGTACTAAATTCTCAAAGTGTTAATTAGGAAATAAGATTAAAAATTTGTAGTTTCTCAAAATTTTATATTGGATTATTTCACGAACGGCATCGCAAGAAAAGTATTGCTCAACAAACAGGTGCCTTGACCAGTCGCAATGTAAATTGCCAGTATTGTTAACTGTAACCTGGAGTGGACAGATGAAACGAATTCCTTTTTTTTAAATTTAGGTTTTATAAGTATTTTTTATTACTGGTTCGTATTTAATCTCACTTATATTTATTGATGCTAATGAAAGTTAAATACGGAACTCTTCATTCATCCATTGTTGTTATTCGTGATTTTTTAGTATTTGAACAAAGCACATAATGATCTAATCTATGTTCGTAAACCACCGGTTTGCATCAGAGACACAAAACAGTTTTATTAAAAAAAATAGACATTGGCGCTCGAATGTTGTTAAGGCTAATTTTTCAATTTTTATACTTCAAGAATGTACTCAAACACTGGTTTCCAGCAATTTGGCAATGTTTCATATTAAGTATTCGATTTTATTTTATAATATAATACTTTATTTCTACGAATCAGCACTTGTTCAGAAAAAATCGATTTCATAATCTTCATCCAATGTTAACTTAAAACTGAAAAAGTAAATTTTCCCAGTTTTTCATTCAGTAAATTGTGTCAGATTGTTTCTTTTTCGTAAAGCGTTAAGAATTAAAATATGTATCTTACATCTTATGTATATTTATATACAGAGAGAAAAATTAAAATTTAAAGCACTTTAGTGCGGAAGTTTTCATGCATCACTTCACTGTCCGTAGAAGCTGGTGAAATGTGCTATGTTTTATACTTCCTTGTACGAAGTAAAAAGCAAGTATTCTAATCGCGAAAAATTTTAAGTATCATATTTCAAAGAAAATATGCATTCTGACCGCTATCGAAAGCAATTTAATGATGTTTTTGCCTGACATCTGTATGTAAGGGCAGAAAAAAGAGAACTCTTTTTTTCCCAAACGATTTATAAAATCTGATTTAAAATGGATTTGGAGGAGATTTTTTCGTGGCGTCTATACGTACGTATGTATGTATCTCGCATAACTGGAAAACGAGTACCCTCAGAACGTTGAAATTGTATATATGGGATTGCTGTGATATGTAGATATGCACCTCTTAGTTTGGTTGTAATAGGTCGCACCAAAAGTATATCAATATGTATCTTTTTTCATTTTCAAATTTTAGTGAATTAAATTACCAATACCATTTAGATTCCCAGTTTTTTTAAATTTTCATGTCCAAAAATTAAGAATTTTTACTTTAAAAATTCACTGTATTGTAGGTTAGTTCCCTCTTTACTTTTATAATGGCTTGTCTCAATCACATAAATCTCCATAAATGTCATTCTAGCAAATGACTTACTTGTATAGTTAGCACAATGCCTTTTAGCACTATCCACTCACAGCCACAAAACAACTATCTTGAAAACCATATAACTGCATATATTGTATCTCATGCAGCACTTGCAACCTTAAATATGTAGGACGAACGAAAAATAGTCTTAATATTAGAATTAACAACGACAGAGCACATATTAAAAATTTGCTACTGCTAATTTTAACATGCCTAATACAGCAGAATTAGAACATTTTCAAATTCATGCTTTCAGCAAAATCAGTATTCAAATTTTGGACATTGTGCTTGAATACAGTCTAATAAAAAAAGGGATTATTTTTATTAAATGAAGACAATCTAAGACACTTCTAGAATAATAACGTATTTTTTATTCACTGTATACATTACTAATTAATTACACATAACACAAAGAAGAGATATTATCTGTAACATCTTCAGTTCATGCGTCCATTACTACTTCTATAAAAGTTTTGTTTGGTGTGGTGTATTTAATTATGGCAAAGCACACTAGGGCTATCTGCCTAAGGGGAGGGATGCCTTTCGTGGAGGACTTTCTAAGGGAAACTGGCTCGTATACACGTTACACATGGGGAAAACCACGAAAACGCCCATGCAGCCAGCCCGTTCGCGGGATTCGAACCTCGGACCGAACTACCAGTGTTCAGCGACTTTACCGCTCGGCCGCTGGTGGGCTAAAAGTTTTGTTTGGAAGCACCGCGCGCGCATGGGTAAATCACGTGATGGAAATGACTTGGAAATCGCTTCACAGAAGTTTCAACATACTTCCACCTTTAAATTTGTTGACCGCTCAAATTTAAAATTCGTCTTTTTGTAGTTATCGATATAATCATGTCACTATTAAGATCACGAGGCGAGTCACTACGAACATCAAGATACTGTCTTATGAGAGCTATTTGTTATATTTTGAAGTAGTCTGTTCTTGTGAAGGTGATATCTCTAGAGGAAATTGAACTCTTGATTTGTTCGTCAAAATTCTCCAAGCTTAGTCTTCCCTTTAGTCTTACCGCACATCCATTCCAAAATGCGAAAATCTTCATTACTTTTGCCAACACCCAGTCTGTTCGCTTCTTGTTATCATCGGGCCCTCAAACTAAATCCTTTATTTTCAGAGCTTGTGAGCCTTTTATTTGTTATAGTTTTCTCGTAATTGAGCGAGATATTCGATTCGGATTCTTGTATATAGATGTTACAAAAGGTTTGTCGGTAAAAAAGCATTTTGATTAAAGGGTTGCCTGCTAAAAATGTCCAATAGAAACCAGTAAAACATTTTAGGGTACCCATAAAATTTTAAGGGTTTCTATTGACTTTTACTGGTGGTCTCTGTGGGTTTTTCTTACTGGTTTCAAAATGCTCCATAGAAACCAGTAAAACTTTCTACTGGTACGTATAGAATTTTTGTTGGTCTCTACTGACTTTTAGTGGTTTCTATTGATCTTTGTGGCTTTTTCTTATGGATCTTTGTGGGTTTATCAATTATGGGTGTAATACCAGTTCTGACATTGACAACATCAGTGTCAGAAATTTCTACTGGTTTGTATTGCTTTATATTGACTTTTAATGGTTGTCTTACTGGTATCAATATAATAATAAATCTTCTGTTGGTTTATATGAGTTTATGCTAATTTTCTATCTGATGTTAATAGACTTCTTGTAAACAATAAAATTAATAGATTGAAGATATGATCTCTTTAAGACCATCAGCGTAACATGGAAACCCAGGTGGTCGTTTTAAAGAGGGTTTTTACTAAATATGCTTATTTATTTGATTCTTAAAAACCTTTTGTCAGAAACAATAACAGTAATTATATACACCACACAACGATGTCTCTCTAAGGCGACCAGCCTCAATTAAAAATGCATCTTTGCAAGTGGTCGCCTTGCCTTAGAGAGCTGATGCTCAATACCAATATCAGAAATATACACTTTCACAGACGGTCATCTTAGGGAGGTGGTTTTTGCCACGTGTAGGTTTTCGGAATACACACACACATACGCACTTACATTTCTGAAATTACAAATAAACACAGGTATCAACCATCATCTCTTTAACGCGACCACGTTCATTCACAATCGCAAAACTGTTTTTCTCCGTGTTAACGCTAACGTGAGGAAAAAATTACCCTCCCTCCGCAACTACCTCCATGAGAAGAAATTTCTCAAACAAGCATTAACAAGCGTCTAGACCCCAAACTTCACTTTTGCTCAAAAACGGTTTTCTCCTTCACTGGGATATGAGGAAGGGAAAAGGGATTTTGAGTATGGGGAATTTTAGCCCATAGCGTTGTTTACATCGAGTTATTGTGAAATCGCTGTTCAGAAAATTTATTAACGTATCTTCTGAAGTAATAAAACGAACTTTACAAGGACAAGTAGTGTTTACAGGGACAAGTAGTATCGGAAAAACAGCCGATACCTTTGGAAACAATTGAAAGGTCTTTTTCAGAGACAAATATTCCTGACACGCAAAATCAACTGTTGACTCTTCTATGAATTACGGAAAAAGAGAGCTACGTTTTTTTATCTGAAAACGACATATGGCAAGTGGTCATCCTACAGAATTATATGATTTAAAGCGCAGGAAAGAATGCAGATTTAAAAGTTCTTGTTGTATGCGCTGCCAAATACATTTTGCGGATATTATGGATTGCCTATTCTGACAATATAGCACAGTGGCTGGTGACTTTGTTTGCAAATCGGATAGAAAGAGGCTCCTAACAGCCAAAAATTGCATATTCTTCAAATTGCAAACTCACCCTGGTACATTCGTAATAATCGTACCCATTTTTAGCTCAAAATGGACTAGCTTAATATAATATATTATAAATTATCAAGGAATTTTTTCGAAAAAATATTCAAAACTCTGCCATTGAAATATGTAATTACGACATAAATGATATTGCTAATTGCAAACGCCCTATGGCCATACTTAATGTAAATATTAATTGATGTTTTCTTACTGTTACCGGCATTATTATTCAGCACTTGTGTTTATATATTGTAACTATGCTTATTGTATTATGTATCTCCTCTTATATATGCACATATTTTGTATTTTGTTTGACAGGACCCGTGTCAATTTAATATTTCAAATTGCTCTGACTTATCCATTATTTACCTGCCTTTTTATTCTTTTCCCCTTTTAAATTTTTCACCGGAGTTACACCTACTTCTCGTTTATTCTTCCAATTGCTGTATGTCTCCCTTTCAGGATATTTGTCACCGGCTCGAAAAGCTTGCACTAGATGCTTCCCCCATTAGCCGACCCTGTTTCACTACACCTTTGAAATTCTTATTTCATATTAACAATTTAATGTTAATATCTTTGCTCAACTTTATTACCTTATATTATAATTTAACAATTTACCTTAAAGTTATTTGTGACTAAATTTATTATGTAACTTGTTACTTATATCTCTTCATATAGCTCAATTTCTTTTTTTTAATTTAGAAATTTTCTTTGTGTTATTCCTCACATAATTAGTAATTTTTAAATTTTGTTCGACCCAAGTACCCAGGTACCAAAGTACCCAAGTACCCAGGTACCAAAGTACCCAAGTACCTTCGGAACAAGTACTGTTATGTATTAATCGTTTTTTTTTAAGCTTAAGTTGTTTTGCTTATTTCAGTTTTGATCTGTAATTGAAGTTCTGTTTTTTTTTTGCTGTTTAAAGTTGGTTGTAAGTTTAAATTGTAACTTTTGTAAACTTAATTTTTGGTTAGGTTGCTTTTAAAGTTCTGAGTTGAAGTTGTTTAATTTTAATTTGAGTTTAGGGACTTAAGATTTTTGGTTTTGTATCTAGTTGTTTTGACCCTTAAGGTTGTTTAACTTTTAACTTTTTTTTATATTTTAAAGCTTTGCTGTTGCACTTTTGGTGTGTTACAATTTTTTTCTTAACTTTGAGTAACTTAATTTGTATCCCTCTTTCTTTTAACGTTAAACGAATACATACTTTCTGACTGGAGGTAGAAGAAAAATAATTTGATTGTATTTGTATTTCTTTTTGGATAAATTGTGTTTAGTCTCAATTTGTGGCTGAGGAAACAATTATTACAGTGCTGACCTTTTTATTATGAATTATAATGTTGTGTAATTAGTAGCTTCATTTTTTTTTCTAATTTCCCAAAGTCATTTTGTATTAACTTAGTTCAGAGATTTTCGCCGCTTGACCTCTTTCCTTCAGCGGAAATTCTTATCAGCAATTGTATTGCACCCCAAAATTCCTTTCTACTAAGCGTTCCACCATGTGTGGGGGGCGAAGTGCTTGATAGTTTTACCATGTGGTTTTCACGAAAAGAGGACCCTGTTTTGCTGGACCAGGCTAGCAGGGTGATGTTCTACAGCATACTTATGGTGGGGGAAAATATACGTTGAGATAGATGTGTGTGTATTTAATTATGGCAAAGCACACTAGGGCTATCTGCCTAAGAGGAGGGATGCCTTTCGTGGAGGACTTTCTAAGGGAAACTGGCTCGTATACACGTTACACATGGGGAAAACCACGAAAACGCCCATGCAGCCAGCCCATTCGCGGGATTCGAACCTCGGACCGAACTACCAGTGTTCAGCGACTTTACCGCTCGGCCGCTGGTGGGCACGTTGAGATAGAAGATCTGCATTATCGACTGGGACCCTGTAGCGAGACTAGTTTCTTCCCCCTGTTTCCGCCTGCAGTTTTGATGACACATTGGTGCAGCCTTGGAAGTTGAACGATGGAATGGTGAGAAACGGCTCTTTTTGGTAGTCGGGAAACCCCTTCCCGTGAAGATCCAGAGTATGGGTTACCTTTTTTTGACTTCCTGCTGGTCAACATCTACGCCAAGTTTTCAGAAAAACGCGCCAGCTCCTAAAGCGGCTGCGCTGTGTTTTTCGGGGAGACAGAGACGGAGACGACAGAAGAGAGACGGAGAGGTGGATTGGATCGACGTTGACATTTTTTCTCCTGAGGATTGACGCAGCTGCAGCGACGAGATGAGACCTTCTTCTATCTTCTGCCTGGCAGACCCCGAGAGTTCTGGAAATATACATCATACTGGATATGCTAAGCCGTGAAGGGAAGATGAAGTGACTCGTGATCCTCTCAGAAATGGTCTACAGAGGATAACCACAACGAACCTTCTTGACGGAAATTGCTGTTTGAGCTGCAGAACGGAGCCAGACCTCGACGATGTTGATATCATACTTTGTTTTCTTTTAGTTACGCTAACTTCTATCTTTTCCTTCCCACAGTTATGCCGAAATGCCTGTAAAGATACCTGAGTCGTATTACCTGTTAAGTCTCAAGATTTTTGTGTGAATTTCCTTTATGGTGTTGGGGCCCCCACGGACCCTGTTTGTTTAAAGATATGTTTTATTTAGTGTTCTTCAGCTATTTATAATATCCAGCCACCAAGTTTTAATTGTAGTGTATAGTGATGTCATGACTCTTTTCTGTTTTGTAATCATAATATTTTCCTACCATAAATAAACGTTAAGTTGATTCTTTTATCCTGTTTGTATTTATTATAATTAACTTTTACACTGGACCTTAAACATAGAATGGGTTTTGTTTTTACACAACGCAACTTCCTGAAATTTAGAATCGTTTACATATTTTTTTATTATGTTTCACTATGACTGCTCACAATACTTAGTATGTTATTGTTACAACATTGATTGATATGTTCAGTTAAGTGACTTATACACACAGTTACCTACCTCATAACCCAGAATGAACTTTTGCTTTAGTTGTTTCACAGATATGGTGTTCATTTGTAATTATTAAGTATGAATTTATATATGTTGTTTTATATAACATAAAAATGGTGCCGTGCTTTTAGTTGGTCCAGTGTACTTAAAAATTTCTGTGCTAGTAGTGGTGGCAGTAAATTTAATTGAACGCTTAAATAGTTAAGTTTTGATTTCCATAATTGCTTTTGTTTACTGTTCTGATTACTGTTATGCTTTGTGATGAAAATGGTGTTTAATTGAGGTTACACATATTATTTTGTTGTTACACTTTTATATGGCTTATCAGTTTAACTTTCACAATGCCTGTAATTCATAAATTAGTAAGGAAGAATACCAGAGCACTTACCACAATGGCGGTAAATAACAATTCTACTGGGAACCAGACTACACAGCCTACTACTAGTATAATATCAGTTTTTGGGGCTGATCTCCTTGTGTCTATTCCCACTCTTAGTGGAACTGAAGGTTCTACACAGCTTAGTGATTTTATTGACAGAGTTAATTTAGTTTCAGCACATGTTGGCTGGACTGATTCTGATAAGTTGACTGCCATTAAAGTAAAATTGGAGGGTGAGGCGGCTGCTTTTATTCGCAGTAATCCTCGTCTCAAGAATGAGAGCAACTTGGTTGCTGTAGTGGATGCCTTAAAGGACAGGTTTTCGACAGTGCACAATTTGCATGCTCATATTAGAGCATTAATTCAGGCTTTTCAGAAGCCTAGAGAGACAGTTAGGCAGTTTGCTGCTAGAATAGAGGCACTTTCATGTAAAACTGTGCCATTGGATAAAATGGTAGATCCAACTGTGGAGAGTCAGAGACTTGATTTACTTTTGTCAGTTTTTCTGGAAGGTCTCCATTTACATTTGACGCGATTGTTACCTCAGAACCACAAAACATATGCAGCAGCTAAAAGACATGCTATAGCTGAAGAAGAGGTTTGGGTTAAGACCCATGCAGATGAGCTTAACATTGTGCACACTGTTGAAGTTAATGCAGTTTCCACTCCTCGTGTCACAATTAAGCCTGCACAGGTTAATAGTTCAAAAGACGAACTAACTGCAGCTATCAAGGCACAGCAAGAGAACATTGTTACCTTGACTAACATGTTAGGAAATTTGCAAACACAAGTACAGTCATTGATGTCTAAGTCTACAGTTAATAGTAGACATGTAGGTCCTCGTTGTTACAGATGTAATAGTTTACGTCACATTATCAGGTTCAATGTTCCGCCTTACTTTCTTTGGGAACATGCAAGGACCTGACTCGGAACAGGGAGCTTACTAAAGCTATGTTCAATAAATGTGGGAAGTAGACAGGATACACAGGAAGGATATACAAAACCATTTATTTTTCACTCTTTACAATAATTTCCGTACTTCGGAATACAGAGACCAACTACTTGTGGTCTGAACGTAAGAATATAAAAATATAACTAAACTCTAACTTAAATTTGGAATAATAAACGTGGAAGATTGGCCTTATATTAACAGGAAGCCGTATGTAGTACAGAGAACTGTTAACACTACAATACTTTTAAATTTATCACGGGGATTAAACCTCTGGCCTGGAAGGCAAACAGCAACCGAGTAAAACTTCTAAGGCAAGCGGTCTGCTTCGACTAACTCCTTCCTCTCTCTCGCTTGGCAAAAAGCCACAATTTAAGTACTTGGCGTTCGCCAGACAAATTTTGCATAAATAAGTTAACGCTTTTAATTCTGGCCGGAAGTAGAAAATAACAAGTGATAGTAAAGATTTAAAATAAAATAAACGTTAGTAAAACTTAAGATCCTTACATACTTCCCGCCAGAGTTAATTAATTTGAAACTGAGGTCTAAAACTACCTTGTTTAAAACTTTTAGCTTTAGAATCTAACGCGAGGCCAATCTTTTACAAACATTTCTTACTAGAAACTAGAAATTTATAAAAAAATTTGTTTTTACAATAGCAGCTCCATGGACACCCAATTTTTCATCTGTACTGCATCTAAACAGGAGCTTTTATTCAAATCTGGTTCCTTCCAGAAACTAGTTTAATGAAATGTTACACAATGAAATGGCAAGTAACATGCATATTTATATTTCTCTTAACATTCTTATTTCATTCATGACTATTTTAATTATCTCTCCCCGTGCTCTCTGACATGTGTTGTAAAAGAACACCAAACACGAATGTGTTTATGTATACGTGTTCAACACTGCCTTCTACAATCAAAACACTAACGTATTAAAATTCAACATGAGAAGACCTCTTAACACACCCTATCTTCAACTATAAACCCTGAGGTACTATTCTGAAAGTGGCTAACTCTGAAGTGTAGCGTCAGAGAGATCTAACTACATTCATTCAACCTTTAACACATATTCACAATTATTTGGTCTTTTTACAGTCCCACGAATAAGTTTAAAATTTTTGGCATTACTTTCACTTTTACCATATCACAGTATTTCTTAACATTTAAAATAACAGTTCACATTGTATATAAGAACATATTAACATGCCGTTAATTTTACGCATTTTAAAACATACATAAGTAGTACATTGTTAACTTCTATTCTTTTCAAAGCAAGTGCCAATTCTTCTACATTGAAATACTACATTTCAAAATATCTTTCAGACTAAAACTTCTTTCCTGCCAGAATGTTTTAAATAAAATTTATACAATAACTTTTACAATATTTAAGTATTTACACATTCCTATTATACATCAACTTTAGTTTTACGCGCGAGTAATTGAAAAACATAATACCAAAATCGGTAACAACTCATTTCTCGCCTTTTTGGCGATAAAGGTAGATTTCACTTGAGGTAAACTTCTTGAAATCTGCCACTTGCAGTAAGAATGAAAGATTAACTTAAGTTTGCAAAGTAACATAAAATTTTACGTTTCTTTGTGATATTCGGACATTCTTTTCTGAGCCCAGTCCTGGAAGGTAGCGCAGATTCTGGTTTGATTTATCCTCCTTCTTGTGCGGGCTCGCCCTTCAGTGCCTTCCTCTAGAAACTTTCTTTTTCCTCCAGTTCGGTCACCCTTGAATACCTTCTTTTTCGCCTCTACCTGTGGTCTTGGCCGTTTGCTGGCAGCTGGTCTTGGCGGAACCGGGACACTTCTTTCGCGTTCCTGCTTGGACCTCGTTGCTGGCCGTTCAAATTTTCCTTGTAACTTTTCCTCCGCCGCTGGTGGCCCTTCCGCAGTTCGGCGACATTTGCTGCGGACAGTCCTGTCCGATGAGTTGATCTTCCGCTTGGGAGCCAGGTTATAGTTGCCGTTATTTCTCCTGGCTTTCTTTGGATTCGTCGTACTTCTCCCTTTTTCATTCTGGGGGTGTTTGTGAGCTCTCTTTTCTGGACGGTGGAACGGCTTCTTTTTCTTGTTACCTTCAATTTTCCAGCGGGGAAACTTTCTTTTCAATTGCTCCTGCCTCCTAATGGCTTGTCCTTGTGCTTGACGTTGTTCCACCTCTGGAGCTTGTGCCTGCCGTGTCTGCCGTGCCGGATCCTGCAAAAGATCTTTGAAAATTTGCATTTTATTACGATCATAGTAGGGTTTTATTTGATCAATGTTTGCGGAGCACGTTTGACCATTTCTGTCTTTTAACACCACTACAGCGTGAGTTATTTTTTCTATGACATATGGTCCTTCAAATCGTGGAAAAAATTTGGCAGTTGTATCTTCTGGTGCTGAAGAAAGTGAATGCTTAATTTTTAACACTTCATCCGCTACTTTATAAGTTACTCCCGTCGTTTCATGTCATAATAAAGCTTCTGTTTTCTCTGTGCTACTTCAGTATTCTTTTTTGCTTCTTTAATTAATTTTTCTATATCACCCATTTTAAATTCTGGGGCTCTTTGTTGCACATAAAATAATTTATCTAACGGCGTTATAATCTTTCTGCCTAAAAATAACTCAGCAGGAGTTTTGCCCGTTGTATCATGTTTTGCGGTCCTAAGGGCGAAAGCAAATTCATTGACATAGTTATCCCAGCTTTTATGAAAATTTTTAACATAACTACGATAATTTTCATTATATTTCTATTGACCCGTTCCGCTATATTTGATTGCGGCCGATACGGGACCATTTTTAAATGACGTATGCGCAGGTTTTGGCACATGTCTTCAAAAACATTACTTACAAATTGAGGACCATTATCCGATATAACTTTTAGGGGCGCCCCGTATTTTAAAATATATTTATTTAAAATAGAATCAGTAGCTAATTTCGCGAAGGCTCGTTTTAAGGGAACAATTTCGGTTTTGGTTATAAAAGCAGTCTTAGGTACGTCCTCAGGCCTAAGCCCTATTTGAAAATAACCAGTCGTTAAGTCTAAAGTCGTCATATATTTGGTCGATGTTATGTTCCTTAGAATTTCTTCAATAATAGGTAACGCATATACCGGATATTTAGTTATGGAGTTTAATTTACGGTAGTCAATCGCGAATCTCCACCTTTTTGGATGTGTCAATGGATAGTCATTATTTTTCTTACATAAACCACCGGGCTAGCATAACTACTTGAGATGGGCGTTATGATCTTTTTACGTAGCATATCGGTGATATGCCATTCTATAATTTTTTCCTTATTCTTACCATACCGGTATGCTTTGTGGCGAACTGGCATTGAGTCTCCGGTGTCAATACTATGGTTAGTAACTTGAGTAAATCCTGGAATATCACTAAATAATGAAGAAAATTCACTTACCACTTGTCGGATTCTTCGTTGGTCTTCATTAGGCAGGTGGTCAAGGTTTAACATCGGCGGTTCAGCCTTTTCTTCTCGAACTGGTTTCATCATCAGCTTAAGGGACGCTTCATTAAAATCCAGCGTTGCTTGTGCCTCTGAAAGAAAATCTATTCCTAAGATAATATGTGCTTGCAGATTCTTTACTATGAAAAACATAACCTTTACTTGTTCGTCCTTGATACGGATGTATAGTGGTAATTTACCTATGCACTTACATCTTTCTCCTTGCGCAGCTAACACTGTCGTATTATCCGAATTATATATGCGATATTTACGAAAATACTTCCTAAAAAAATCTTCTGCCACACAGGAACACTGCGCGCCTGTATCCAGGAGTGCGCTGGCTGGGATATTATTCACCAACACTTCAATTTTCGGAAGAGTCAAATTTTTCACCATTACTGTATTTAACTTGAAGGAAGAGGGGATTTCTTGGCCTTCGGATTTCCGCATCCTCCCGTCAGCAGAAATCCGTTTTAGTTTAAATCATTTTTCATTTCCATGCTTTCCTTCTTTTTCCACTGGCCTTGAGACTTTTTTCCTGGATTGCTATTGAACTGTCGACGTTCGCCGGCTGTTTTTGAATGCTCGGGTTTCCTTGCCCACTGATTCGCTTTGCTTCCGTAGCCGTGTGCTTGACTTTGCTGTGGTCTCGGCTCACCAAATTGTTTTCGTTGTTGATATTGGCGTCTTCTTTCAATGTCCACCGTTCTTCTACTTTCAAACTGGATTGCTAGCTCATATAATTTTTCCAGTGTAGTCAGATTCCTTAATTCAATAAAGTCTTGCACTTGGGGAAGTAACCTCGGCAAAATCACTTGAATTATCTCAGGATCCGGATGGTTTCCATACAAGAGTTTGAAGACGTGAATTTTTCTTAAAATAAAGCTTGAGAGATTTTCGATTCTTTGCTGATATATGCTGAAAAGTTCCGTTTCTAATTTCTCACGATCCCTTACGACAGGGAAGGCTTTTACTAGGGCAGTCTTGAAATTCTCGTAAGTATAGGTGGGACTTCCTGCTTGACCCAACAGACTTCTGCCTATACATTTGAACCAGTTAAGCGCTTGGCCCCTCAAAGCGCTGGTAGCTAAGGTAACTTTTTGAAACTCGTGCACGGGGTAGAGCATGAAGTGGTCATCCATTTTTCCAAAAAACTGGTTACCGGTGAGTTTCCATTAAATGTTGCTTCTGGTTTCATCGAAGCGCGCATGGTCTGGACGATGTAACCAAATCCTACCAGGGCGGCAGCTGGCATTTCTGGATTCTGAGCCGCTTCTGCAGGCAGCACAGGTTCTTCTTGAAACTCGGCCATGGTTATTCTTCTTCGTTGGGTTCTATTCTCTTCGTTGGGTTATTCGTTGGGTTCTTCTTCTTCGTTTTATCAGGTTCAATATTCCGCCTTACTTTCTTTGGGAACATGCAAGGACCTGACTCGAAACAGGGAGCTTACTAAAGCTATGTTCAATAAATGTGGGAAGTAGACAGGATACACAGGAAGGGTATGCAAAACCCTTTATTTTTCACTCTTTACAATAATTTCCGTACTTCGGAATACAGAGACCCACTACTTGTGGTCTGAACGTAAGAATATAAAAATATAACTAAACTCTAACTTAAATTTGGAATAATAAACGTGGAAGATTGGCCTTATATTAACAGGAAGCCGTATGTAGTACAGAGAACTGTTAACACTACAATACGTTTAAAATTATCACGAGGATTAAACCTCTGGCCTAGAAGGCAAACATCAACTGAGTAAAACTTCTAAGGCAAGCGGTCTGCTTCGACTAACTCCTTCCTCTCTCTCGCTTGGCAAAAAGCCACAACTTAAGTACTTGGCGTTCGCCAGGCAAATTTTGCATAAATAAGTTAACGCTTTTAATTCTGGCCGGAAGTAGAAAATAAGAAGTGATAGTAAAGATTTAAAATAAAATAAACGTTAGTAAAACTTAAGATCCTTACAACATAGCTAGAAATTGTATGGTGAATTTATCTCAGGTTCCTAACAACAATGTCAGAGCGAGACAGTTTTCACGTATTATTGCTAGCCAGCAAGGTAATGCTAGAGTGACACCTAACACACAACAGGTTCCAGGTCAGGCTAATACAAGCAACACGACTCAGTTAAATCCTCAGGCTCCTGTTTTTAGCCAGAATTTAAACTAGTTAGGGGTAGGGAGAGCAAAATCTTCAGTTCATCCCAGGAAGCCCTTTTGAAGGTACCTTCAGTGTATTCAGTTTCTTTAGTGAAGCACCTCTTCCAATAGTGAATGGCTCGATTTTGGGTAATAAACGCAAATTTCTTTTAGATTCAGGAGCTACTGTTAACTTGTTAAATGCTAAATACTGTCAGTGTTTTGGAAAGAAACTAAAAGTTCAACCTTGTGAAGTTTATTTAAAAGGGATTTCAAGCAACAAGGTGTTAGTTAACAAGAAGGCCACTTTGCCTCTTAAATTTCAAGATCAGATATTTGAAACTGAATTTCTCAAATTATTGATAGTTTGCTGATCAGTATGATGCACTGTTAGGAACTACATTTTTAAGTTTAAACAAAGTGTAATGATTTTAATACATCTAATTTGCTAGGTCAACACATTTTAGTGCCTTTTTACCTTCACAGTTCTACGTCAAATGCTGATGTTTCTAATAATTGTGCTTCATCTCCTATTAACCCTCCTAATGATATCTTTTGCTACTTCTGTGACAAAACATAAACTTTCTCCTTTCTCTGAGAATATTCTCGAAGTCTCATTTCCTCTTTTACCCTTTTCTCAGTCTTCTGTGCTTTTTGAACCTCTCACTCACCATCAGCACTCTAAATTTTGTGTAGCACGTTCAGTCAGTGGTAAACATAATAGTAATGAATTTTTCATTAAGGTTGCAAATTTTTTTCCTGACTTCATACACATCAACAAAGGTATGAAATTAGCCACTTTGGCTCCTGTTAATGCTGGTACACCTGATATTCAACCAGTATTTTCAACGAGTCTTGAGACTGGTGATCAGTTTGAACCCTGGGGAGGTCAGTTTGACTTAAGTCATTTACCTGAACAACAGAAACATGAACTTATGAGTCTCATAGAGAAGTATAAGCATATTTTTGCTTCTTCAGTTACTGAACTTACTCGTTGTGATACTATTTTGCATAATATCAATTTAAAGGACAATATTCCTGTCAGACAGAAACCTTACAGAGTTCCTTATCATTTAAGACAAGAGTTAGATAAACAAAGTGCTGAGTTGTTAGAGGCAAAAATTATAGAGGAAAGTAATAGTGCCTATTCTGCACTTGTTATTTTGGTTAGGAAGCAAGGTGGTAGTTATCGTTTGGTTACAGATTTTAGAAAATTGAATTAAAAGACTGTTGAAGACTCGTTTCCTCTGCCAAACATGTTTGAACTTATTGAGGGTTTAGGGAATGATACTTATTCTTCTACTTTGGATTTAACCTCAGGTTTCTTCCAAATGAAAATACACCCTGAAGACACATATAAAAGTGGTTTCACTACACCTTGTGGTCATTATCATTGGTCACGTTTTCCTATTGGATTCAGAAACGCTCCTAGTTCCTTTCAGAGACTTATGTCAATTGTGTTGGCAAATCTTTCGCCTTTACAGATAGGTATTTACACTCATGTCCATAAATTAAGAATAATGCAAAATCAGGCAAAGGAAGAGTTAGAAGCAAAACGAATTTGACTTATTTGTAAAGCTTATTTATTAAACAAAAGGTAAAAAGCAAAAAGAGATGCTATATGTTTGATATTATTAAAAAAATTAGCGATTTTTTCTCCTTGGAGCAAATTACCAAAAAAAAACCTATTTACAAAAAACCAATATTACATGGTTGGTATGATTGTTCATGCATTGTATGTCTCCCAGACGAAGCAATACAGTACGTACAACGCCTAGGCATGCTGAGTATCAAATTATCTATCTGATCTTGGGGAATATTACACCACTCAATAAGCAATGCTCTCCGAAGTTCCGGTAGACATGTAGGAGGAGGTTGAAGGGCTGCAATTCGTCGGCTAAGCATGTCCCACACGTACTCTACTGGATTCAAGTCCGGTGAAAATGCTCGCCAGCCCAAATGGGTGATATCCTCCGATTGAAGGCATTTGCTTACGATGTTTGCACGGCGAGGCCGGGCATTGTCATCCATAAACACAAATTGTGGGCCCATGGCACCCCGAAAAAAACGTGCATGTTGTTTCAGAATAACGTCCCGATAGATTTGGCTTGTCATGGTTCCAATTTGAACATGCAGGTCAGTTCAGGAACCCAGAATAATTCAACCACAAACGAGCACTCCTGCACCACCGTAACAGTGTCGTTCAATGATGTTTTCTTGGTAGTAACGGGTACCTGGAGCTCTCCATATGAAAGTCGGGCGAGAATCAGACTGCAAGCTAAACCTGGACTCGTCAGAAAACATCACACAAGCCCACTGTTGCGGTGTCCACAATGCATGCTCTCTACTCCGGGCTAACCGCAGGCGGCAGTGAGTTGCAGTAAGTGGAACGCATCTGCCCTAAGCGTTTGTACACGTTCTGCCATGAAATTGTCGTACCAGTGGCTGAAGAGAACTGCGAGACAGGTCTGAGGCATGCTCCGCCTGTTTCTTTTGGCAGTAAGTGCCAAATATCGGTCCTCATTCGGCGTTGTAACTCTAGGGCGACCTGTGCTGTAACGTCTACTCACATTACCATCACCTTGGAATCGTTGCCAAAGCCTGGAGATGACACTCTGGGCAATTCCAAGTTCGTCTGATACTTCCAGTTGAGTACGCCCGCATTCCAGACAGCTGATAGTTCTACCACGTAAAAAATCATCCAAATGCGTCCTTTGTGTGGTAACTATTCGGTTATTGCACTGCAGTGCTTATAAAGCGCCTGCGAACAATTTGAATTCTTTGCCTGTATTCCTTATATATTACTCTCTTACACACTCGTCATTGTGACGTACTATCAGTGTCATCTGGTTACTTCCTGAAATTTGCATATGATTCTTGAAGATGTGTGTAGTGATTTTACAGGTGATATATTTATTTTAGAGTCCGTTTTCCGCGTGACTCCGAATTATCTTTAATTTATGGACATGAGTGTATATTGATGATATAGTTATAGCTTCGAATACATTTGAAGAACACTTAAAAAAATGAAAATTGTATTTGGTAGACTTGATGCACATAATCTCATTAAAACCTTCTAAATGCAATTTTCTGAGAAATGAGATCACTTATTTAGGCTTTAAAGTTTCTGAAGGTAAAGTTAAACCTGATGATAAAACCTGATGCCTTATTTTGGCTGTACCTGACTTCAAGAAACCTTTTGCTTTGTGTACAGATGCCTCGAATTTTGCTCTGGGAGCCATTTTGGGTCAAGAGGATGAGAATGGATTTTTTACACCCTATTTGCTTTGCTAGCAGAAAGTTAAGGGGCCTGAAATTAATTATAGCACAAGTTGAGAAAGAGGCATTAGCTGTAGTTTGGGCGACTGCCCATTTTAGACAATATCCCTTAGGTAAAAGATTTACTGTTTATTGTGATCAGGCTTCACTTTCCCATGTGGTAAAACTAAAAAGATCCAACATCTAGGATCGCCAGGTGGATAATGGGGTTGTCTCAGTATGATTATAAAATTATTCATAAACAAGGAAAATTGAATTGGACTGCTGATTATTTATCCAGATCTGTCAATGTAGCTGAACAAATACAAACTTCTACTACACCTGATCTTTACACACCATTAAAGAACAATAGGCTCTAGATCCTTATTGTAAATAAATAAAAGAAGAATTACTAAACAATAAAACTCCAAAACCTCTTTCACAAATTTTTTCAATTGAAAATGATATCTTGCATTGTAAATTTAAAAATCCTAAAGCTCGTTGGCAAAAACAAAATAGAATTTTTGTACCACAAACATTAGTTCCTAAAATTTTGCAACAGAATCATGATTCACCTGTAGCTGCTCATTCTGGTTTTCATAGAACACTTCATAGAATTCAGAAAGCTTTCTTTTGGAAGAACATGCATAAGCAAATTCTAAATTACATAAAGTCTTGTCATTCATGTATACAGAAGCGTAGTTTTAAACCTTCACAGAAAGCTTCGTTAATGAGAGTTCCAATAGCTAATAGGGCAATTGAACGTATTGCCGTGGATATTGTAGGCCCTTTGCCTTTGACAGTTTCTGTACATAAATATATTTTGATCATTACTGATTATTTCACTAGATGGCCTGAGGCTTATGCTTTACAAAATTGCTCGTCTGAAACAATAACTGAAAAACTGGAAATGTTTATTGCTTCTCATGGAGTGCTACAAATATAACTACAGACAAAGGTACAAATTTCATTTCACAAGCTATTACTGATGTTTACAAAAAACTTGGAATTTGTAAACACACCACTACAAGTTATCACCCACAATCAGATGGGGTTGTGGAAAGGTTAATGGTACACTCATCAACTCTTTAAGTCATTTTGTGTCTGAAACACAGGAAGATTGGGACAGGCATTTACCATTTGCTTTGTTAGCACATAGAACTGGGAAGCATCAGGCTTTGGATGATTGTCCGGCTTTTCTTTTGTATGGCCTGTTGACATTTTGACTCAGTCAAAATTTAGGACGTATGATGATACTAAGACGTATTCAAAGGATTTGCTCATAAGACTGCAAAAATCATTTCAAGTAGTAAAGACAAATTTAACTACTGCAGCTGAGAAAGAAGAAAATACGAGAGAGTCTAAATCTTATCACAAGTTATCACTAACGTAGAGTTAGGTGATACAGTGTATTTATATACTCCTGTAGTACAGCCAGGAACGGCTAAGAAGTTATGTAAATTTAACAAGGGACCTTATCGAGTAGTAGAGAAGTTATCAAAGATTAACTTCAGGATAGAGTTGGTTTCTAAACCACATACACGTCAGGTAGTACATGTTGATCGTTTAACCAAGGTGCCAGATAGAATTATATTTCCTACTTTAGTGATCTCTGATCAAGATCGTTGTTCTGCTGGTCAACATAGTGACACTACTACACAAGTGCCTTACAATTTAAGGTCTAGGGACACTCATGGTTTTGTAAAGAAGTAATTGAGCTTTACACTTTTGTATTTATTGGTAGGGTTAGGAAGATATTTTCTTCTTCACCACAAGTTTTGTTTGTGCACGATTACTGGTTCCAGTGTTTTTGTTTTGTGTGTGCTGCGCGATTGGTTAGTTGTTTTAGGGTTGTTTTGGCTTTATCCAGCTCACGTTTTGTCAGGGTAGTCAACCCTCTGGTCTCAATATTGTTTTTTTTTTTTTTAAATCTTGGTGGCTGGACCACTTGGTTTCTTCTTCAAGTTAAGGTTATCAATTTTTTTTTTCTTTCTAAGTGGCGACTTAGGACTTTTAGGCTTAGTATTGACTTGTTGGTTGTCGTTTCTTATTTTACGCGTTGCTGAGTTTTGGGTTATTTCACTTTTGCCTACTTTTGTATCCATTTGGGTAGGTTAGTTGAACAACTTATGAGCAATTTTGTGTTTTACTTTGTAGTTTATTGTTTTATTTTGTAAGACGACAATATTTTGTCTTTGTTATTGGATTCAGTGTTCTTTGTAGTTTCGTCGGCTTCACTGTATGGGTTTGGTGAGGTTAGTGGTGTACTAAAGTATACAAGTTGAATTCTTGTGTGTTTTTTTTTGCTCGGCTTGTTTCGCCGTTTGTTTGATTGTTACTTTGAGTGTTTACTTTGAGTGGTTTGTTTTGCTGTGAGTGTTGGGTGTTTCTGATTCTCATTAGAATTGGTAGGTTAGTTAATTGTGTTTTCACTTAAGTGTTTTGCTAATGTTTTGTAATTTCTGACCAGTTTAAGAGCTGGCTTAGGTTTCCATTTAATTCTTAATTTCTGTCACTGTCACCACTACTTAGCTTGTATCTTGCATTATGAGTGTTTGTAAATTCAGAGACTATTGAATCTTTCGAAAAATTTTGGTAAACCAAAATTAAATGAAAATTACCTTAACTTGATTTTGGTAAACCAAAATTAAATGAAAATTACCTTAACTTGATTTTGGTAAACCAAAATTTTTCTTTTCGGAAAGGGGGAGGATTTGTTATGTATTAATCGTTATATATATATATTTTTAAGCTTACGTTGTTTTGCTTATTTTAGTTTTGATTTGTAATTGAAGTTCTAAATTTTTTTTGGCTGTTTAAAGTTGGTTGTAAGTTTAAATTGTAACTTTTGTAAACTTAATTTTTGGTTAGGTTGTTTTAAAGTTCTGAGTTGAAGTTGTTTAATTTTAATTTGAGTTTAGGGACTAAAGATTTTTGTTTTTGTTCTAGTTGTTTTGACCCTTAAGGTTGTTTAACTTTTAGCTTTAATTTTTATTTTAAAACTTTGCTGTTGCACTTTTGTGTGTTAATTTTTTTTTCTTAACTTTGAGTAATTTAATTTGTATCCCTCTTTCTTTTAACGTTAAACGAATACATACTTTCTGACTGGCGGTAGAAGAAAAATAATTTGATTCTATTTGTATTTCTTTTGGATAAATTGTGTTTAGTCTCAATTGGTGGCTGAGGAAACAATTATTAAAGTGCTGACATTTTTATTATGAATTATAATGTTGTGTAATTAGTAGCTTCATTTTTTTTTTCTAATTTCCCAAAGTCATTTTGTATTAAATTAGTTCAGAGATTTTCACCCCTTGCCCTCTTTCCTTCAGCGGAAATTCTTATCAGCAATTGTACTGCACCCCAAAATTCCTTTCTGTTAAGCGTTCCACCAAGTGTGGGGGGCGAAGTGCTTGATAGTTTTAGCATGTGGGTTTCACGAAAAGAGGACCCTGTTTTGCTGGACCAGGCCTGCAGGGTGATGTTCTACAGCATACTTATGGTGGGGGAAAATATTCGTTGAGACAGAAGATCTGCATTATCGGTTGGGACCCTGGAGCGAGGCTAGTTTCTTCCCCCCTTGTTTCCGCCTGCAGTTGTGATGACACATTGGTGTGGCCTTGGAGGTTGAACGATGGAATGGCGAGTAGCGGCTCCTTTTGGTAGTCGGGAAACCCCTTCCCGTGAAGATCCAGAGCGTGGGTTTCCTTTTTTTGGCTTCCTGTTAGTCACCATCTACGCCAAGTTTTCAAAAAACGCGCCAGCTACTAAAACGGCTGCTCAGTGTTTTTTCGGAGTCTTTCGGGAGACGGGGAGAGTGACGGAGACGACAGAAGAGAGACGGGAAAAAGAAATTTCAGAATATAAAAGATGTCAACTTGGGCGAGCAGCTCGGAGGTGAGCCTCATCTTAGACGTAGCAACGTAAATTAACCAACTCCGAAGAGAGGCTGCAACACCTATGTTTCTAAAATCGTAAAATTTACGCTGTCATGATGGCCTGTGGAGGGAAGACCTGTGTCCTGCTGGTTGGAAGCAGTAATAGGAGGGAAACCTGGCCTCCGAACCAATAGCTTTGTTGAGTCTCGTCAATCTAACCCTTTTTGTTTTCTAATTTCAGATACTATCCCAAGTTTTCCTTGAGAAATAATGTTCGCTAACAAAACTAAAATGTTGATGGATCCCAAATATGTTAAAGAAGGGTATGTCATCCTTTTCTGTTGTTTTCAAAATTGTTCTTTGATTGATCCAGCCACCACGTTTAATTGTAATGTTTAGTGAGGTCATGACTCTCTTTTTATGTTTTGTAATCATAATATTTTCCTACCTTAAATAAACGTAAGTTGATTTTATTCTCTTGTTTTGTATTTATTGTAATTATCTTTTACACTGGACCTTAAACATAGAACGGGTTAACAATATTTTCACAACGCAATTATTGAATTGGTTACGTATTTTGTTTTTATGTTTCACTATGACTGCTCACAATACTTAGTATGTTATTTTTACAATATTGATTGATATGTTCAGTTAAGTGACTTATACACTTATGGTGTTCATTTGTAATTATTAAGTATGAATTTATGTTGTTTTATATAACAACATGGTAAGGGTCTTCGTGAAGTTAAAAATTATAGAAAATGGCTGATAAAACTATATTAATAATTAACACGTTAGAACGTTACAAAAATTTATCTTACAATGAGTTTTAACATTTGAAAGTTTAGCAGAAAGACTTTACTATTGCTGAAATATTTTAATTGATATAACCTTTCTGCTGAATGAAATGAATCCAGCTCCTGAATTCAAATTTTTAAAGCCTAATAAATCTTTTTTGAAAGTTTTAAAATCTTGGAACTAGTATTATTTTTAGACAAAGCATCAGATTTACCTATACACTTGTGATTGCATCGTTAGATAACGACTTTGCAAATTTCTTAAAATTATGTCAATTTTGCACCGACTGTTGAATCATCGTGACACGCGCTGTAAAACCAACTAGTGAACTAAGTTTTTATAATATTTTTCAGTCAACAGCAGTAAGTACAGGAAAATTAAAATTAATTGGA
The DNA here is from genome assembly GCF_044657685.1 of Stegodyphus dumicola. Lineage (NCBI taxonomy): Eukaryota > Metazoa > Arthropoda > Arachnida > Araneae > Eresidae > Stegodyphus > Stegodyphus dumicola. The sequence goes on along the minus strand of NC_140778.1, from coordinate 12,883,719 downwards.
AAGCAACCCCTCTGCGTTTAATAGCCAGCGTAGTACGACTTAAAGAAATCAAAGACGTCATTTCATAGCTTTTTCTGGTGCTTTAAATTACATATAATACAGTAGTTTACGAGGAAACTCGTGATTGATAAATTTATTTAAAATATTTCATATAACAAGTATAATTTCAAAGTGTAAACATAATCCAGAGTTGCCAACTCTCCCGATTTAGGCGGGAGACTCCCGACTTTCGACCGATCTCCCGCCAACCCGATTTACAATATATTTCTCCCGACTTTTTCTTATTCTTAAAATTTCTCACGATTTTTATGGAACTTGGCTTATATGAACAAAAGTGATTTTGGACGTCTGAAAGCAATTGAATTTTCTCTAGATTATATCTAAAACAAAAACTTACGAATCAGATAACTTATGCTTTGTGAGTGAGAGCATTATACGTATCCCAGAAACGTCGTTCTCCAGTTCTCCAATGGGCATCGAGCTCCACTGCGTGTCAGCTGGCATATATTAGCCAATGAGGACAAGGAAAGCTGTTATTTGGATGTTCTTTAGTTATTTCGTTCAATTTGTGCTGAGTTGTGTGAGTGCACGTGCCTTCGGGAAATAGTTTTAGAAATTATCATCTTTTGTTATGTCTGCGAGAATGAAATACTCGTGTACGTTTCAAAAATCGTACACAGTTGACTTTCCTTCCATTATTTCCTCAAGGAAATGTAATAAATTTGCGATGTGCACCGCCTGTCGTTGTGATTTTTCGAATTCGCAATGTGGAAGGGTGGATGTTCTCAAACATGTGCGAACACAAAAACACAAGGATAACATGAGTTGTTTTTTAAAAAAACGAAAAATTAAATTTTTCTTCGGAAACAAAGGACCAAAAAGTTATTAATGCAGAATGTCTGTTCTCTGCCTTTTTACTGGAGCACAACCTGCCACTGAATGCATCGGATCACGCTGCAGCTTTATTTAGAAAAATGTTTCCCGATAGTGAAATTGCTAAGAAATACTCAAGTGCAAGAACCAAAACAGGTGCAATTGTTAAAGAAATGAGTTTGAAAAATAAATCTTCAGTTATTGATTGCACAAAACAGCTCCGTTCTGCCTCTCTACAGATAGAAGCAATAATACCGATTCAAAACTGTATCCAATTGTTGTTTCTTTTTTTAATCCAGATTCTTAAGAAATTGAGTGCAGTTTACTTTCTGTCCCCATTTTAGAAGGACATTTGACAGGCTTTAATATACCACAGCTAATTATTAAACTTTAAAAAAAAATGCAGGCCCTCTGGATAATTGCTTAGCACTTGGTGCCGATAATGCACCAGTATTGGTAGGCTTGAAGACTGGTGTTGCAGGCATCTTAAGAAAGGAAAATTCACATTTGCAGATTATGAGGTGCACCTGTCACCTCTTAAATTTAGCAGCTGAAAAAGGGGCAGCTTCTTTACCAATAAATGTAGATGAACACATTGTTGATATTTATTATTATTTTGAAAGGAGTTCTAAAAGGAAGGAAAAATTGAAACAGTTCCAACAGCTGCATAACAGCAGTTTACAATTAGAAAACTTGAATGAAGTTATAAAATCAGCTAGGATTGACACCCAGTGGAGTTTAATTGGAAAACTGAAAGGTGCTGATGGAATTTTAAAATATAGCCAACTGTCTAGAATTGTGTTGGCAATCTTGACAGTTCCCCATAGTAGTACAGAGTGTGAAAGGATTTTCAATGTTGTTGCGTAAACGAGGACTAAATTTAGATCTAATATTAGTGATGACACATTAGAAAAACTTTTCTTAGCGAAAGCAGGCCTACGTGTCAATTGCAGTGAACAAAATTAGTTCTTTAAGAAAGAAACTTCCTAATTTTCTAAACTAAAATTCCCTCCTTTTATTTTTATTTCCGTAAACGATGCAAGTAATAAAAATGTTTTTTTATGTGTAAGGTATTTTTGTGTTGCTTGCATTTAAGAATTAGTTACTATTAAAGTTAATTCATTATTAAAAACCATATTTTTATAATTTAAAAAGTCTTTTTAACATTGTGAAAAATCTCCTGATTTCTTAAAAAAATCTCCTGATTTTTGAGTGTCATAGGTTGGCAAGTATGTAAATTTAAACAAGTTAACAGTTAGAATTACTGAACAACCATGAAAGATTCCCCAAAAATGAAATATGGTGTAACAATGAACACTTAGTTTAGAAATTAGATTCTATTGTATATTGTTGTAAAAGCCATTGTAAGAGTGAAAATTCTTCATTCTGCCTTAATGCGATTTTTTGCGTTTAATGCGTTGTTTGGAGATTTTATGATCCCGAATTATATTGATGTGATATATTAATACTGCATTTGTAGATATACGTTTTCTGAGAAACGAGTCAAGGCGATTGATTTTTTGTAAAAATTTGGATTTATCCTTATTTTATTGACGTGCACCAGCACTGAATTGAGAATGGCTTGTGCTATGCTACGATGGATGAAAAAGCGTTCGTAAGTAATCAATATTATGAAAGTTTCAGCATATTTAAAAGAATAGTATTAAAAGTATATATTTACTAACATATATCAATAGTTTATGGTAAATGTTTCATTATAAATCTCATGATAGTTTCATTTCTCATTCTATTGCATTTCTATTGCGGTACATAAATTTTTTGGTTTACATATTGTAGATTGCATCAGTTTTGCCGCGGAATTTATTCCTCGGTATGTTACTTGTAGTGTTATTAGAAATTCCATTATTTTTGTATTTTTTCTGCAATTTTTAGTATCTTATTAAGAAATTTATGTTTTATTTCAAGATGTATATGAAGTTGGTTATATCAAATGTTAAATAAACGTTGTTATTCAGGCAATAGCGTTAGCTTTATCCAGATAGATAAATGCATTTCTTAAATACTCAAGATATAAAGACACACTCGGATAGTAGATTCACTGACTTTACACGTTTTTTAAGGGTTATATATATTCATTAAGGGCGTGTTCAAAACAACCATTGACGGGTAGTCTTGGCGTAATTCGGATTCATACCAAGATTATCCATTTCTCAGGGCAATAATTTTCGTTATTTTTGCTAAACCATTTACGAAAATATAATTTTCCAAATGCTGAACTCTTATGCATGAAAAGACAGAAATTAAGATATTTGTTTTGCAATTTGATGCAAAATTCTTATTATTAAAATACTGATGTATATGTTCTTATTTTAAAACTCTGCCAGTATATAACATTATATAACATTATTGTGTTATCACCATTTATAGATGTCACTTGCTGCACAGCCTGCTGAATACATTTTACTTTCTAGCTATCTACAATTACATCATGTTGTTTCGGTATGAACAGGGGCGAAGTATTCATTACTCAGATACATTTAAAGATAATTAATTAAATTTTTCTGATTTTTATATCTATATTATATAGACAGGATTACTGATAAAGAATTTAAGAAAATAGTAAATGAAGAAGTAAATAGAAAAAATTCGTTCAGGTATTGTGAGATGCTAATATAAACTTCATACATTTTACTAGAGGGCTGTTGGCAAAGCAAAATCTTTACTATATATGTCTACGAGCTCTATGTATACAGTGTGTTGCTCAAAGTAAACTTCCTGCACTGTGAAGAGTACTACGTGTATGTCTTGATACGTTCATGCGAAGCTTGTTTCGTCGTATGAGCTCTGCCTCTTCGAACCGATATTGTCCGTAATCTGCAGCGTCTTGAGTTGTTTATGCAGCTTCTTGAGCTGTTCTGGTATTTCCTGTCGAATCTGACGATGACGCGGACAGTCTTGTATCCTTCGTTTACTTGCGACAAGTTTCTTGTACTTGCCTGCTGAGTCTCCTAGTGCTTTTTACTTCATTTTTTCTGTAGCTCGCTGTAACGTTTGTGCTGTCTTCTTGCGTTCAGACATTTTAGTAAATTGAAAAAAAAAAAACATTATGTAACTGTAGTAAAGTAACATTGCATCTAAAATATGTTAAATACCTACAGAAGTTTAAACTTCTACTCAGAAAGGAACTATACAATAAAAGAAATTAAATTTTTATAAATAAAATTAGAATAGCATAAAATGCATAGAAACATTTCATTATGAAGAAAATGTATTCATTCTTTCCAAGCAACCAGCTATTCGTAAATAAATTTTTCTTACCAAGTCAGGAAACAAAGACCTTTGACACTTGGGGTAATACATTTGAAGTTTATGATTTAAATTAATTTTAATATAACAAATTTACAAAATCTCAATAAAAGAATTAACATAGCGATAGCATATCGTGTCACGTATCTAAAGGTGAAACGTAAAAGTTGCCAAAAGCAGCTATTCGTATACGCTCTGCCTCTTCGATCAAAAATTATCCGTAAACTGCAGGGTCTTGAGTTGTTTATACAGATTCTTCAGCTGTTCTGGTATTTCCTGTCGAATCGGACGATGACGCGGAGAGTCTTGTATCCTTCGTTTACTTGCTACTTCTTCTATTCATCGCGCATGGTCTGTTGACGTTCCACTTGCCTAAAGGACTTCCGTTTCCCTTCTACTTCCCTTTCCGGAGCACGCAGTGTTTCTTGGTTTTCTGAATGTCTTTTCTATTTTCTACTAGTTTCTGATACAGTTTGAGCACGCGAAGTTTCTTGAGTTGCTGCTTGTCTGCTGGAACTCCTATTCGTTTCTTCTTCAGTTTCTTGAATGCGTAAGCTTTCTTGTCACTATGCTTGCCTGCTGAGTTTCTAGTTGTGTCTTCGTTCATTTTTGAAGCTCGCAAATTTTATTGTACTTGCCTGTTGAGTCTCCTAGTGTTTTTTACTTCAATGTTCTGTAGCGCTCTCTTCTTGCGTTCAGACATTTTAGTAAATTGGAAAAAAAAATTATGTAACTGTAGTAAAGTAACATTGCATCTAAAATACGTTAAATATCTACAGATGTTTAAACTTCTACTCAGAAAGTAAGTATACAATAAAAGAAATTAAATTTTTATAAATAAATTTAGAATAGCATAAAATGCATAGAAACATTTCATTATGAAGAAAATGTATTCATTCTTTCCAAGCAACCAGCGATTCGTAAATACATTTTTCTTGCCAACTCAGGAAACATAGACCTTTGACACTTCAGGTAATACATTGGAGGTTATGATTTAAATTTATTTCAATATAACAAATTTTCAAAATCTCAATAAAGGAATTAACGGAGCGATAGCATATCGTGTCACGTATCGAAAGGTGAAACATAAAACTTGCCAAAAGCAGCTATTCATTTAAAATACTGATATTAACGCAAGATTTTCGACATACAATGACGTTATATGGAATCACGTGCTTTCTTCAACTTCAGAATATAACCGTAAATAATAATAACAATACGTTTCACGTTTGGCAATACTATTTATTTCATATTTTTTTTTAACTTAAAAATATCTCTTAAACAAACTCTACGATTTGAAAGTGAGAAGGGCCAACATTTTTCCAAGTAAAGCATTTTGATGTCCAGTGCGCTAGACTTCGGCCACTTGGAAAAATAAATACGAAAAATTAGCGTTTTCCGAAATTTTATATAATATCTCGAGTGATAGTCGTAGGAAGATAACAATAGTCGGAAAGTTTTACCAAGAATTTTTGAAATCCGGGGGTACCTCTTTCCAAACTCAAACTTCTCGTTCCGGAGATATGATGTTACGAAGAAAAAACAAAGAGGCAAAAATCCACAGATATTTATATTGTTGATTCCTGTTTACAATATTCAATTTCCTTTAAAAACATTAAGCTTCATTGAAATAAAATGAAATTAAATTCAGGCATTTTTATTACCTTTCAAGCTTTTATTGTATTTTTAAATATTCTTTTTGTCACAGTTGCGCAAGTTTTCTTCGGCGTCATTAGGAGCCGTAGGTCGAAGACATTTAAGAATCATTGCTGTAAATAATGATCATATGATAAATTGCAATACATATTCGATTGTTTTGATGAGAATTTGAGTACAATTCTTTATACATCAGCTACTATGCCCCTTTATGTAACGACAAAGATTATTTTCGATGATTATCCGATGAGAATGATTCTTTACAATGATTATTCGATGACAATGATTATTTTCAACGAATATTAAAAGCTGATGACTATGATTACTTAAATAGAATATGCATGTCATTCGATGACAGCGATTACTTCCAAAGAATCTTCGATCACGTCACTATTGTATATCGCTATACCCGTGGGTTTGGGGGCCGGTTGTGAATTGTACTACGGCCCTGTAATTAAGCGTTTTAAATGACGTCAAAAAGTCACTGATCCAGATATTCTACTAGTAACTGCGCCGTATTGTGATCGAAACCGTTATTTAAATCTTCTGAATAAAATTTGGGATAATTCCTTTTACATCAGAGAATAAAGCAATTTGTAACACGAATTTCAACAAAACTACATGCATCGAATAACAAGAATTATATAAACAGAAGTATCAGTACAACAAATCGCTCCTTGCAGCTCCGCTTTTGTCCGACACTTGTTTTTCAGCTATCGTATTTACCCATTTGAAGATACCATGTGAAGAATACTTTTTTTAAGTGTGTAAATTAATTACATGTATGTTATGTATATATATGGAGATATTTTTTGAATTAAGAAAGCACCAACTTCTTTTAACGAAAACAACCGACACATTATCTCCAGTCCAATTTAATTTTTCAGCTAAATCATTTCTTAATTACAAAATTTAATATTAATTTTCTTTGCAAAGGAGACTAGGTGTTGCTGGAAACAAATGAAATACCAAACATCATAAATTTATTGAAGTCAACAGCAGAAAACTGTTAAACAATTAATAGATCACTTCAATGAAATGTAATTGCATTTAAACGTATTAAATTGTTTTCAGCAGATGTAATAATCAGGAACATAGGAAGATCCGAAGAGATATTGTGCGTTTAAATACTTCTTTTGTTTTCGCTAATTTTTTATACATTTCAACTAACGTGTAAATCTGTGTTCTGAACGCATGGCCCGTTAAGTGAAGAAGTCTGTATGAAGGCAATTTTTAATCCTGTGCGAAAATTGTCCAAATGATTGATCAGTCATCGACTCAGCATACGCTGCCATCAGGTTGAGATCCCGAACATTGATTAATTGCGCTCGAGTGGAAATTTGATCAGCATGGTCAACGGAAGCCACCGTTTAAAAAATTTTCCTGTTCTTAAATATATGCTTATTCACTTTTGTAATATGATTAGATACTAATAATCACAGTTCCTTCACTTTCAATAATATATTTCATAAATTGTTGAAGTACAGACACACACTTCATATTGTAGAAAAACGTTTCTCTGGAATATTTGATGCAAATCCTGGTTATTTTTTCTAAGAAGGGAAAGTAAGGAAGAGTGCCATTTATAAAGCTTAGATTCTGCAAAATTTGCAGGATTTTCGCGCTCGCATTGTACGTGCTTCTTAAGAATCTCTGGAAATAAAATGGGAACTTTCCATGACTTGATGCCAATCTAATTGGAGAAAAAATTTATTCTTTATAGGGATACTTGCGGGAGGTAACCGTCGAGCAATCTTCTTGTATCTGCCTCTTCCCATCCTGTTTATTATTTTATTAAAACGTGTTTGGAAATTATTTCCCTCATTGCAAGGTTTGATCTGAGATGATAGATCTCAATCAGACCTTTTAATACAGCATCTTGAGCTGCTGGTGCCAGCAACTTTATTTCCTATTATACCTGTATATCCTCATAATGGAATTTAGGCTAATAAGGCGAATATTCATTTCCATATTTATTGTTTTTTAAAGATTTTGAATAAGTAAAGATATTTTATAACATAGAGCGTTTAGAAATCTTTGACAATCTGTAAAAATGCTCGCAAACTGTAACTTACTACTTTTGACAAAAACCGTATAAGTAATCATTTATTAAATTAATTAATTCAAACATATGAACATATATATTTAATGAAATAAAAATATTTCAGCGCAAATAATTATCGACGTGTATTTGAAGAAGAAGAAGGAGAAGTAGAAATATACCACAGCGAACAATTACTAGAAGAATTGGATCCCCAGTGTTTAAGATTGCAATACGTGTCGGAGACGTAAGTCTTTTCGGAAAAAATAATAAAAAAAAACATAATGTTTCAGGTCCAGTTTAATTATACATTGAATAATTTTTTGACAAAAACGGTGGTCTGGAAAATAATACGTTTTCAGATTTATAATGCGTAATGTTTTTATCATTCCTTCATTACAAAAATAGATTATAAATGTTTAAGTTGGAAAATTACATTGTGAAGAATTCAAATTTATTGTAATACCTTTTGATTATAAGGAAACTTTATTGCATTAACTAATGAAATATCTAAACAGAAAGCTAATATACAAAATACACGTGTTTATACGGCCAGTTTGTAAAATTTGTGAATGAGAAGTAAATGTCAAATAGTTGATATAATTAGAGTAACAAAGACAAAAAAGACTTTATGTTTATAAATAATATGCATATATATATATATATATATATATATATATATATATATATATATATATATATATATATCCATCCCATACTCTATTCGGAACAAATCTAATATAAATTGTTCTCTTCACCTCTTTCTGTTAGACTATATATTTCTAGATTTACAGAGATTTATGATATTATTTAGCTCGAGTTTTCAGAATGTACTCATCAAACATAATAAAAATTTCGAGATTCTAACTTTTCATTGCAATTATTGTTTTTAATATATAATACTAAATGATTTTGAATTAATAGCAAATTAAAAAATAAAAATTAATTAATTAAAATATATGTTTATGTAGATATATATATCCCCATCACATGATTTTTACATAAAGATGATGACTTAGCTAAGTGGGAATATAAAATTTCCTGAATCAAATATTTCTCTTAATAAACCACAATATTGTCGAACTATGCACATTTTTTCTATCTCTGTCACCGCTGACACGGCGTCGTGCTACTTTATTCCTATTCCAACAATATGAGAAATATAAATATTCTAGAAATAGGTAGGTTTAGAATTTCTAATGAACTGGGGCCGCAAATGTGAATTGAAATAAATCTGAATATTTTAACTTATGCATCTGCCAAATTTGCTCTGTATTATAGATCAACATATGCGATCAGAATTCCTAACATTAATTCACACACACACATATATACATATATATCTATCTATATATATATATATATATATATACGTTTATCGTATATATGTTACGGTGAAACACCGAAATCTGGAGAATGTCGACTTTCACCGGTAAATGTCAAAATTCATATAGTCGCTTGTTGTATGTCCGAAATATTTTCAAATACACTTATTTCTGACTTACACCGGTAAATGTCGACATTCACCATCTACTAATGGTATATATATAATATATATTATAATGGTATATATATATATATACACATATAATCGTTTATTGCAATGCATTGTCGGAAACGCTTTCCTGGCGCCATAGTGACGAGAGACAACACAAGAAAAATAGGGTACGAACAGTGTAAAGATATTTGTTTGTTATTCTTAGCGCGGCGGAAACTAAGAAATAAGAACAAAAACATTGGATCGTCATCAAAAAATGTATTCGAAAGTTCCTTCGCGAATTATCCTAAACATGGGTTTGGTAGGGGTAGTCCAGTGCATTGTTCAGCAAGATCACGAGCCCTCACTTGCATTATCACTTCCTCTAGGGTACGTCAAAACATTAGTGCACGAAACCCCCGTTAGAACTCCAACAGAAACTTGTGGCACATATCGCGGCAGCTGCTGGGAAAGTCCTGGGGGTGCACGGTATTTTCCAGAACATCTTATGTTCGATGTGCGAGAGATGTGATACCTGCATCAGGGTGCAGGTCGTAATTTCGAAGACCATAAGTGTTTTTTTTTTTTTTTTTTTTTTTTTTTTTTTTTTGAGTTCCATAAGTGTCTAATTTTGTTCCTATTTTTTAATTTCTCTTGTGCTAAGCATAACTGGTGTCCGTTTTTTCTTGTGTTTTGTGTTGTTTTTACAGACCAGGAGAGTGTTTTCGGTCATGTTTTGCCATTTCATTTTTCGTCGTCGTCGTCTCTCTCATATATGTGCATAATTACTTATGACTCAAGTGTTGCTACTATATCATGAAATTTACAAACATAGTGTTTAAAATGCTACATATTCCCATCGAAAATATCTTTTTTTTTTCTCTTGCCCTTCAAATAAGAAATGTGCGTCCTTCATTGTCAAATCTCCTGGAACTTTAATTCTTCTTTTTTCGAGGACTATGGAGAAAATATTTCAGTATAGGCAGCTGTCAATATTCTAACATTACATTTTAAAAGCCATTAAAGTGTAGCCGAAACGCTCAGAAAGGCTTAATTCGCTTAGGATTTAGGAAATACATTTTGTAAGACTTCGCAAATTGTCCTTCAATAAATTTAATGGTGCAGGCAAAAGAAATTACAGGGAACAATAAATATAGGAGAAAAAAGATATATCTTTTCGTAATTTGTTTTGCTTTGTTTGATTTCCTTCATTCTTCCTGTATAAATAATTAAAACTTTAAGAACGCAACTGAAGAATGAGAATAAAATTTTCAATTGAAAACGAATGGTGGCAAAAATCCTAGTGCTGCTCTGCTGTACCACGAAATAGACCAGCAATATATTCCGAATTTGGAATTTGGAAAATATTTGAAACCTTTGCAGCCAGCGATGCAAAGAGATTGATCTGAGAGGAAGATGACTTAAATGAGGAAACTCGGAGATAATTTAATGAGGTGTCAGGTTACCTCTACTGGGATAATAATAAGAAAAGGTTAAAATACAAAATACGTAAGTAAATTATACAAAAATTGAAGAAATTTAATATATCTGGCAAGCGTAAGAAATAGTAATTGATTCAAAAATGTAAATGAATCCTAAGCTCTCAAACGTATACTCGCTTAAATACAGATTTTGATGATTCAGAAAGTACGTTACTTGTATATCTTCTAAAATGCTTTTTCCATCCTTTGTTTGTAGTTGTTTCATTTTTCATTTCAGTTTCATTTTTTACTCCTATTTTGCAATTTTCGCCATTCTTTCCCTCTGTTTTTAAGCCACCTGTTTATTAGTACTATTATTTATATTACAACTTATGTAAAAATTAAGTAAGGAAAAGTAAGGCACTAAAACTTTGCAACTTATTACGCTCTACGTGAGATTCATGGTGGTCGCTTATTGCATACAAATCATGCCAAATGCATGACTCTTTCGCATCGAGGGACGACCAAATCTGTTTTCAATAAACATCGAAAACGCCCGCGTTTACGAATTTGTCTTGGAATAGTTTTCCTTTCCCCCTCCGGTTTCATCCATTGTGTGCAGTTTCACCTTAGGGCCGGTTTGCACCTGCGAACGTCAATAGCTTTCCGTTTTTCTCCTTTATTTGCTTCAAAAGAATGATTGACATGTCTTTTAACAACTCGCGAACCAATGAGCCATACACACTAACGTGGAGGGGAAAGAACTAGGTAGAAAATAAACGAGGCGTTGCGGCGGTTTGCTGTTGCCTGAATAAACGGGCGTTACGGGCGACTTCGATGCGAAAGAGTTAATTTCTCTGCTTGGCTTTAGGTCCTAACAACGAAAACTACAAATTCGCCCTTTGTAGAAAAACATTCTGTCAGGCAATGAATCTACGGTTAGATTTTTCCCTATGAAACTGAGCCAAAAGTGTTATATAGTATCTAAATATGGAAGTCTTGTACATGTTAAAAGTGATCTTCGTTGCATTACTTTCACTCTTTTACTACTGAAATAAAGATATACTGATTATTTTGTAGATTGGAAAACCCTCCTTGTGATCATGAAAAAGAGCAAAAACTGGAAAACGAGAAAGAACTAGAAAAGAAGCGAGAACAGGAAAAGATGCAACAGCTGAATAAAAAGGAAAAACAGGAAAAGAAGGAGAAACTGGAAAAGAAGCAAGAACTGAAAAACAAGAAAAAATTGGAATTGACACAAAAACGAGAAAAGAAGCAAGAACTGAAAAAGAAGCAAAAGCTGGAGAAGATACAAAAACGAGAAAAGAAGCAAGAACCGGAAAAGATACAAGAATTGGAAAACATACAAGAATTGGAAAATAAGCAAGAACTGAAAAAGAAGCAAGAGCAGGAAAAGAAGCAAAAACTTGAAAAGAAGCAGGAACTGAAAATGAAACAAGAGGAGAAAAAGAAACAAAAACTGGAAAAGAAGGAAGAACTGGAAAACAAACAAACACTGGAAAAGCAACAGAAACTAGAAAAGAAGCAAGAACTGAAAATGAAGCAAACTCTGGAATGGATTCAAAAACTAGAGAAGAAAGAAGAACTAAAAATTCAGAAACGACTGGAAGAGATACAAAAACAAGTAAACAAAGAAGAACTGAAAAGCCAGAAGAAACTGGAAAAAATGCAAAAAATAAAAGACAAAGAAGAACTGAAAAAGAAGAAGAAACTGGAAAAAATGCAAATACAGGAAACGAAGCAAGAGCCAGAAAAGTTGCCAGAACTGGAAAATATAGACGAGTCAGAAAAGACGCAATACCTGGAAAAGAAGCAAAAAACGGAAAAGAATACAAATCTGAAAAACAAGCTGGAACCGGAAAAGAACTGTCAAACCCGAAAAGGAAACCGGATGAACTGCGAAAAGAGCCAGAACTGGATAATGACTGTAGAACGATTGATTTAATGACCAAACGAAGCAAGATCCGGAAAAGAAAATTAGAACAAATAAATCATATACCACTGCAAATAATACCACTGCAAACATTAAATATCAACGTCAAAAAAGTAAACACCCTTCTTCAACGGGGCCTTGCAATACACTGTCATAATCCAGAAGATATAGAAAAAAAATCAGTTATAACCTCATTGCCAAAACAGTTGCAAAAGATATAGTTAACATAAAATTTTCTGAAGCCAGAATACCAAAATGCACAATTCATAATATTCCAAAAAATTTCAACTCTGATGAACTGATTCAAATTATCGCCCAAGAAACATAATATTTCCGAGCTAAGACCTTTATTTAAACTGAATGATCAAAATAATACTCATAAATGGATCATAAAATGTCACGGTAAAACTTTCCAAAATTTTATGAGTAAAAAACAAATATATATTGGATGGCGCACCAATAAAATAACCGAGTTTATCGGTGTACGCAGATATCAAATCTGCCAGGATTTCTCACATAAGACAAACAAACCAAAATGCTCATTCTTCATCGGAAATTATCATGTTTCTTGCGTTCTTCCCGAACTCCATACTGCATAAACTGCTGGATTAACAATGAAAAGTATGAAGCAAACTTTGAGTGTAAATATCCAGCTTTAGCTATTTCCTGGTCCACATATCAAACAGAAGTTCGACGAGTAAAATCCAATACATATTACCAACAATAATACAAGATCCTTCAGACTATCTATAGACCATTTCCATCAATAAAAAGAATAGTAATGTCATCCGCTTTCTCAAAATAAATCTTCAAAGAGAGAAGACCGCCACCGACCAACTAAGTCAGTATCAAGTAGATTATCTGGCAGATTTTATTATAACACAAGAATCTTATTGCATCACTGGCAAAGTAGGAAGAATTCCAAATAACTGGACAATTATTCAACGTCATGCTTCAACCGGTGTTTTATCTCCTCGTACAGCCATATTCATTCCAAACAATAAATGGAATTCTACAATAATGATTAATACTCGACATATAATCACAAGTTCAATCAATACTAATGCATCTCAGCTTCTTATTACTAGTATCTATATATCTCCGTCAAAAATCCAAATCAAACCTTATCCATACTAAATGAAATCTTACAACAATAATAATAGTCCGCATGTTATTAGTGGAGACTTTAACTCCCATAGTACTTAATGGGGATACTTACAAACCGATCACAGAGGAGAAATACTTGAAGAATTTTTAAATGCAAACAATCTCATTCTACATAATCATTTTACTGACCGACCTATCTTTGACAATACCTACAATAAAGATTGGACTGATCTTCATATTTCTACAACACATCTTGATAATAAAATTAACAACAGATCAATACTAGATGAACACTGAATCTGATAACAAATATATCTCTTTTGATCTTATCTTCGACTGCCCATAAAAGAACAAATTACCCAAATATGCCAAGAACAATGGAATAACGCATCTACAGGTCGACGAAATTATTAGTTCTACCCCTATTGCAATACTGACACCAAGAGTACATAATCCTTTTTAACATGTAATATTACTGGCCATGGGCCATATCGTGTTTATTTTCATCAAAGAAACTTAATAGACACTGACTTCTGTATATGCTGCTAGAAAGGAGACAGTGATCACTATCTTTTCTCATCTCCTCTAAAGAAAACTTTTCATATTCGCGCACCCAGAAATATTGATATATCATTCAAAAGAACGATCAGCAAACTTCAACATCTTCATTCTAATATGAAACAAATTCACCAAAACTTAACACAATTGGATTAAATCTACGCAGAGTAACCCCATCTACAACAGACGAAATATAACAAAATATTTAATTTTCACCCTTGTAGAATTTTAAGATAATTATCAATCTTTGTCACAAATACTTATTTGTACTGATCGTAATAAAAAACGCCTTACAAAATCCATAATAAACGGAATGAAATATAAAAACTGAGTCGTGAGAGTAAACTAGAACTGAAAAGGTGAGTCATGATATTGATTTGCTGTGTCATGACAAAAATGAGCTATGAATATTGTATGAGTCATGTAAAATATATGAACTTAAACGAGGAACTTTTTATGATCTCTATAATCATGAACACTTTAATGACTCATGAACTCTGCCTAATGAATACTGAAAACTATTTGTAATCATGAACTTTAAATACAATTTTATTCTCTTCTACATGTTATACTTCTATTTTATTAATTTTATTATATGATATATCATATATTATCCTATACTTTAGTACTTTATTCAAAATTATAATTTTATCATATGATATATTATGTACTATTCTATACTTTATGTATTAAGCTATATTTTATTTCCCATATTTTAAGTATTATTCAGTATTTGTCATGATATATTCTGTTTTAGCATTTTATTCCAAATTTGGAAAATTGAAAATTTTGTTATAATGGCACATTATGTGTTATTGTATACTTGATGTATTATTCTACATATATTTTTCTTCTATTTTAAGAATTATTCCAAATTTGCCATATGATATCTCTACATATAATAAAAGAAAGAGTCTGTCTGTGTGATGTGTGTGTTTCTTTCGTTCGCGCTGCGCGTAAGCTAATAGACACAGGGCTACAGAATTTGCTACATAGGTGTATCTAGACAAGGTCCAGTGCACCTCGAAGCGATTTTTTCGAAATTCGAATTCGAATTTTTTTTTTTTATTATTTTATGTTTTGTGACGAAATCGCGTCATCTTGAGACATAATGGGCTATAGGAAAGCGAGATTTTACTCTACACACTCCATTTTCAAATCGTCATGAAACGTAAGCACTTAGATATTTCATGAACTTAAAATAAATTTCTTGTTTCAATAAATCGATTAAATACGAATTTATTTAACAAATGGAGCTTAACACATTTTCAACGGGATATTTTCTAAAAAAGTTTATTTTTAAAAATGTACAGTTTATTTTTCTTTGATTTTTGGACACGTTAAACTTTCATCCTTGCGACTGCTTTTACAAAAAGAATTTTGGAAAACTGATAATATTTTGTACTTTTAAAAATATGTTTAAATGAAGCTTCCGAGTACACTTCGCACATCTCACATTTTTAAAAATGTGATTTTGGCAACAATTTTCCTGTCTTATTGTTGTTGATATATTTTTGATGAAATCGCATCATTTTGAATAGTTTCATTCTTTTAGAAATAAGGGTTTGGCAACAATGTTTCATCGTATTTCTTATGTCACTGTTTTTAAGAAATTGGCATATTTCATTGTCATGTATATATATATATATATATAATACATTTCTATTGATTTTTTTGATAAAGTTGTTCTGTAGAGTAAAATTCTGCGCGGAATGTTATGTTTTTTGAGTTGTTTTCATGTTAATTTTTGCTTATTTCACTGTTTGTAAAATACTGAAAAGTTTTGCATATTTTTTTTCCTTCAACGGAAAGTTGGTTAATTTTTTATTAGGATAATAATTATTTGCATTAAGGGTGTAGGGTTTATATTTATTTTAACTAACATTTATTTTAAGTTTAAACTATCTTTCCTGTCAAGCCTTACTTTCCCCTGGAATTGCTAATGCCAGAGTATGTAAATTTTAGTAGAACTCGCAAAGGATTCAAATTGTCAGCGGAAGTAATCTGAGTTAAATAGAAGGGAAAAGATTTCGAAGTTGTGCTTTCTTGCTTCACGAGCGTGGAGGTGGCTAGTTAGAAATTGAAGAACCACGCGTTTCGGCCTGTGTGCTTGCCTCGGCAGATTGTTAATTTTTCAATGTAATATTCAGCGGTATCTTAGAACGCGGTGAGGTTAATTACGTTTAGAGAGCCTCGTAGTTAGTCACTTGTTATTATTCTTTTTTTAGCTTCTTATTTTTATTTTACCGCCGGGTCGGCGTAGTTTGTGAGCGTCAAGAGCACGCATTTGTAATTTCTAAAGTTGAATAAAAAGGGATTTAAACCCTTCTCAAGACTTTGTCTACTTTCCAGTTCTTAGCAGTCACCACTATTGTTGCGTGCAGGTTGGAAGCGCGCAACATAACATTAGCGCCTTAACACTTGTCGAACTGAAATGGCCGAAAATTGGATGGAAGTTGCTGGACAACAACACGAAATGGCAAGCCAATTGGAAGGATTTGGATACCTGGTCCAGACGATGACAGCGTCAATCAAGCCAAACGTCAATTTCGACGGAAAAAATTCGGTGGCGATATTTCTAGAATGCCTCGACAATCACTTCCAGCTCTACCCTGTGCCTGAAAGACAAAAAGTTGCCATCGCCACATCTGCACTAAGAGGACAGGCCGCGCTATGGTGGAAGAATATAGGCAAATTTTTATTAGGGGAATTCGGAGGCCAGACATATACATTTGAAAATTTCAAAAAATCGCTTTTAAAGGCCTTCCCCATAGTGAAAAATCGAGCAAGGCTAGAAGCCGAACTGTATAGTTTTTATCAACGGAATATAGAAGAGTTGACGGACTTTATTCTGCGAAACATTAAGCTGACGAATATGCTGTATGGGAAGAAACCCGACGCGGAGATTATTGAAATAATCTTACCAAGATTGTTACCTGCTGTTCAAGACTACTTCGAAATTAGAAACCCAAGCACATTGCAGGAGCTCTTCGAATTAGCGGTCAAGTTCCAAAATCGCAGAATAGCGGAAAAAGCTAGAGGGGCATCGTGTTCTAGTGTAATAGTGAGTACTTGAGTCCAGTCGTACTATGTAAGAAAAAAAAACGAGTTTCCTCCTTCGGATAAAAGGGCTTGGAGGTTTGCTGTCGATTACAGAAAACTTAATAGTATTACTAAATTCCCAGTTTACCCTTTGCCGGTTATAGAGGAAATTATTAGAAAGATTAAATCTACAAGATACATGACTACTTTGGACTTAACGTCTGGCTACTATCAAATAGCTATGAGACCCGAAGACATACATAAAACCGCGTTTATAACAAAATCGGGCACTTATGCATTTTTACGCATGTCCTTTGGGTTGTGTGGGGCCCCATCAACATTCCAGAGAGCTATGGACATTGTTCTAAAGCCTGTCCTAGGAAAATCGACTTTAACCTATCTAGATGATATAATTACAAAGAGTAGTACGTTGGAACAACACATTAAAGATCTAGAAGAAGTTTTTAAATTATTAAAAGAGGCCGGTCTTACAATTAACGCCTCAAAATGCAAGTTCGCTACTAAAGAACTTAAATATCTGGGTTATAAAATTTCGCAAAAGGTTATGGAAACTCAAGATTCAAAAATAAAAGCAATGAAGAATTTCCCACCTCCCAACACCGCCAAGAAACTTTCTTTTTCCCTTGGATTATGTTCTTATTATCGGCCATTCATAAAAGATTTTGCTAATATTGTTGAACCCTTGTTAGTAATTAAAAGAAAGAAAAGTAAATTCATGTGGACAGCAGAAGCAAATACCGCATTCGAAAGTTTAAAAGAAGTGCTTATCAATGCCCCTGTTTTGAAATTCCCGGAGGGGGACGAAAACCTGGAAATTGCAGCAGATGCGTCGGACTATGCTGTGGGTGCGGTTCTTATGCAAAATGGCCATCCTTTGGCGTGTTTTAGTAAAACGTTACACAAAGGAATTATACAGCTACAGAGAGAGAAACATTAGCCTTATTAATGGCTGTACACAAATTTCGAGTTTATTTCGGCAAAGCGCCAGTAACAGTCTTTTCCAATCATGCGGCTGTTGGTAGACTTTCCTCGGGGAAAAACCTAACGCCCATGTTAATAAGATGGGCTTTAAAACTCCAAGAATATAATCTCATAATCAAATATAAACCGGGTAAGGAAAACAATGTAGCTGACGCACTTTCTCGTATAAAACTGGACGATGAAGGCAATGAACTTAAATGCGCTGTGTTGACTTCAAAAATTTTAGATTCTAGAGATACAATTATTGCTGAATTGAAAGCTGATCCTGAATTTGGAAGTATCTATGCGTATTTGAAAGACCCCGAAAGCTTTGAACACACAAATATCGATGCGATAAGAAATAGAGCAGAAAACTATGAAATAATAGATAATTTATTATTTTATACGAAAACAACAAACGAAAATTTCGAATACAAACCAGTCATCCCAGCCTCGCTTCGATTAAGCATTTTGAAGGAATTACACGACGCGAAAACAGCGTGTCATTTAGGGGTAAGAAAGACTTTAAAAAGGGTACGCGAGGCGGTATATTTCCAGCAAATATACAAAATAGTAACTGCGTATGTCAGGTCCTGCAATAAATGTCAGTTAATAAATGATATTAATTAC
Source organism: Stegodyphus dumicola (assembly GCF_044657685.1). NCBI lineage: Eukaryota > Metazoa > Arthropoda > Arachnida > Araneae > Eresidae > Stegodyphus > Stegodyphus dumicola. The sequence goes on along the minus strand of NC_140778.1, from coordinate 12,864,712 downwards.
AGCCCGGCCGGTACATTCGCGCTATATTTCCGAATGAAATTTTAGGCATAGATCTTCTTGGTCCTTTCCCCCAGAGTGAGTTAAATAAAAATCGTTTTCTTTTAGTAATTGTAGATCATTTTTCAAAATGGCCAGAAATTCTTCCACTTAAACGCGCGTCAGCCAAAACAGTCGCAGATGCATTCTTACACAGATACATTTTAAAATACGGTGCACCGATAAAAGTACATAGCGATAACGGTAAACAATTCGTTAGCCAAATATTTGTAAACATATGCACTGGACTTGGCATACGCCATATCAAAATGGTTCCGTATAGACCACAGGCAAACATAGCAGAAGGAGTTAATAAAAACATTGTAAAAATAATTCGAAGTTATGTTAGCACACATCACAAGCGCTGGGATGGCTACATAAATGTGTTAGCTTATGCTTTAAGAACGGCAAATCACGATACTACGGGAAATCCCCAGCAGAATTATTTTTAGGACGAAAGTTAATTACGCCATTAGATAAATTATTCTTTGTGCAACAAAGAGAGCAAGAATTTTAACAGAAAGATGTGCAAACACTTATTGACCAGGCGGTTAAAAGATCGGATACGGCAAGAAATAGGCAAAAGTTATACTATGATAGAAAACGCCGTGAAGCAGATTTTAAAGTTGGAGATAAAGTGTTGAAGCGGAAATTTTCTTTATCAAGTGCCCCAGACAATTTTACTGCAAAGTTAGCTCCAAAATTTGAAGGCCCCTATGTAATTCAGGAAATCAAGGGAGTCGTATTGTACCTTAAGAACGAGAGAGGGGAAATCTGTAAAGCAAGTCCCAACCAGGTGAAAAATATTCTAATCAAAATGATTTTGAAATCCTTAAAAATTTCTTGCAGGACTCAAGCGTAAAAGAAGTAGAAGGTCCAGAAGTAACGTCACCCGTTCCACAACCCAAGAAGCAGAGAACTGAAGAGAAACCTAGCCCTTCTATAGGTCATGCGACGGTACCGAAAAGAAGAAATGAAAACGTCAGACTCCAGCATTTAAGAAATACAAGAAAGCAAAGCCTCCGCGTAAAGACACTTTGGTAAAGAGGAAAACAACACTTAACCCTTATCGCAGTAGAAATTCTAGATCGAGGAGAACGCTTCCAGGCCCAGACAGTCAGGTGCAAACAAGGCCGCCGTTCCCGAGAACGAAAAGACAGCAGGAGGAACGAAAAGACCACCACCAACAGAAGAAATCCAAGCACGATTCCAGACCGGAGGACGCCAAGACCATCCGTCCAGGGGCAAAACGGAAAAGACAGCAACCCGACGACTACCACTCCAAGAGGCCAGCATGCAGAGGGCGAAAAAGAAGAAGCAACGTGGACGACACTCGAAGGACCCTAAGGAGACGACTGATGTCGATGAAATCTATAACGTGGGAGCAGTTCGGCCAGAAGAGGATGTCGGAGTTACAATCATCGAAAACTCAAAGATAAGTTAAAATCTTCTATAATTTTTTTTCTTTTGTTCCGAAATTTTATGCGTAAATACAAAATTCTATGTTTTGCGGAAGTCAATGTGTCTCGGTTGAGATTTAGTTTTCTTTTACTTTATTTAGCTAAGGCAAAAGTATTATTTTCTTTAAGTATAAAATCTAGGAACAAGCAGTTTCTGTTCGTCGAAAGACTAATTCTGTTATGTTAAAGCCAAAATTTGGCCGAAGATAAAAATAACTTCGTATTCTTGTATTAATAACAACTTTAGTTTCAGTGCCTCCAGCTTGGCGAAGAATGAGTAAAGTAAAAATTTATTTTTCTCTTATTCATTTTATGGTAAATTGTAAAAATTATATGTATTAGAATTTTGTAAATATACGTAAATGCTTGAAAATTATGTGAAAGTAGAATTTAGTCTAGAAGCATAAAATTTTAGATGCTAAAAGTAAATGCTCAATAGCAATGAATTCAAATTTAAGTATTAAACTGTAGATAAAATCATGCTTTAGAGCGAAAGCCTGCATGTCTAAATATAAATGAGGGGGAAGTTAGAATGAATGTGTTTTGTAGGGTTCTCCACCTACACTTGAATTTTAAGAATGTTAAAGTAGCTCATCGATTTGTAGAATGTCGAGTAAGGTGTGTCTATTTGGTCGTTGAATTCTAACAAATCATTGTGGTTAGGAGAAGTGTTGCAATACTAAAACACGAATATTCCCGTTTGACACCACACATAGTGGAGAGCCAGGGTAAAGTTAAATTCATGTTTGAATACTTGAATGAATATGAATTAAGCAGTAACTAAGGAAAATAAATCGTTCAAAAACAAAAACTTATTCAGTGTCAAGAAGTTGTAAATTATAATGTATTTAGAAAGATACTGATACTTATTCCTTCCAGATACTGGAAGGAAGAGAACAGATTGATTGCTGAAGTCCAGGAAAGGTTGCTGTAAGAAAAGAGAATTAAATAAGTATCTACAGAAATTTGTTCTACCTTTTGTGAGATAACAGATTTTTTTTATGTCAACGAGGCTCTTAAAATTTAGTTCAGAATTGTGGAAACTTTTCAACAGGTCGTTTCTAGGACCTGCTTCCAAGTTTACCAAATTCTAGCAGAAGCAAATGTAGGGTTTATATTTATTTTAACTAACATTTATTTTAAGTTTAAACTATGTTTCCTGTTAAGCCGTACTTTCCCCTGGAATTGCCAATGCCAGAGTATGTAAATTTTAGTAGAACGTGCAAAGGATTCAAATTGTCAGCGGAAGTAATCTGAGTTAAATAGAAAGGAAAAGAGTTCGAAGGTGTGCTTTCTTGCTTCACGAGCGTGAAGGTGGCTAGTTAGAAATTGAAGAACAACGCGTTTAGGCCTGTGTGCTTGCCTCGGCAGATTGTTAATTTTTTAACATAATATTCAGAAGTTTGCTGAATTATCAGCGGTATCTTAGAACGCGGTGAGGTTAATTACGTTTAGAGAGCCTCGTAGTTAGTCACTTGTTATTATTCTTTTTTAGTTTCTTATTTTTATTTTACCGCCGGTTCGGCGTAGTTTGCGAGCGTCAAGAGCACGCATTTGTAATTTCTAAAGTTGAATAAAAAGGGATTTAAACCCTTCTCAAGATTTTGTCTACTTTCCAGTTCTTCGCAGTCACCACTATTGTTGCGTGCAGGGTGGAAGCGCGCAACATTACAAGGGTATAGCTTATTTCATTGTAATTATTTTTCTCTTGAAAATATAAGATAAAATATCATTAATTATACTTTGCTTTCCAGAATTTTTTTGTTTTTTGTATTCTTTTGTGTTCTTTGTTGCTCATTTCACTGATTTTAAGATACTGAAAAGTTTTGAGTGATTTTTTTAGGAAACAAAGTTCTTAACCTCCTTTATACCATTTGAGTTCTTAAGATTTTGCAAAGGGAAGTTGGTTAATTTATTTATTAGGATCATTAATATTTGTATTAAGGGATATTGCATATTTCATTGCAATTTTGTTATACGTAATAACTGAAGTTGTTCTGCAGAGTAAAATTCTACGCTGTTTTTAAGTTTAAAGTTTGGTGTTTCTTTCAGCCATTTTCCCAGTACATTTAAAAGCCAGACGAAGGCTGGCAGCTAAGCTGCTAGTATTCTGTACAAGCTTGATATAAAACTAGTTTTATTAGATTTCCCTCCTTTCCCAACAGCACAAAGTTTCGAGATCTGGTCTCATCCGGTGGGCTGATAATTGATTTACCCACTACAATATTATTACTACTTTCTAATGACCCTTTTTCTAGATTTCTTCATTTCTTCTATTAACCGTTCTCCCTTTTTGTCCTCCTCACTTAAAAACTAACTTCTAAATCTCTCTTTAAAGAACTACCAGCAGGATTCTTCCTCTTCTGACCTTCCCTCCGTGCTGTATTGGGTTAGTTATTGGGATGTATACCTGTGCAATCTTGAATGAAGCTCCAACACTTTTACCAGTACATGTCTGTACCTAAATGAAACTGGCTCGTTTTGATGTTATACTAGCGAAACACCAAAAAAATCTTGATTTAAATGATGATGATTTAAATAATTTAGCTGGTATTTTAAGGATGAGGATTTATACTAACTGCTGATGATTTTGTATTTAAGTTATCGTGATTATATGTTATAGTGATGAAGAATGTGATTAAATGAATATGATGGTAATAAAATTTAGGAGATAGTACTTTGTATTCAGGTGATTTTATTATTTAACGACTTCAATGATGATGGTGTATATGATATATAGTTTCGATTGATTAGTATGGAATGATGATGTGATTTGTGTGATGGTGGTTTATTTTATTCTGACGATGGTGATAGTGATACGATGGTTTAAAATGATGATGTGTTTTGTGTGGTGAGGAATATTTAGATGATTTTGATGATGATATAGATTTGGCTAATGACGATTTTATAGCTGATATGATAGTGATTTATAGAATAGTTTAGAGGGTTTCGGCAGTGAAGACGATGGTTATTTATATTTAGATGCAGCGTCTAACAGTTTCTCCCACCTCAGACAAGATCTCAGTCTGCGTGCTTGTTTCCCTCGTTTTGGAAGCATCTTTGATAAGCTGGGTTGGCGCTTTTTCCTTTTTGTACATTTAGAAAATATTATCATATTTTTTTTATAACCATGGGTCCAAAGAAGAAGATGATGTCTATTGAATTAAAGCGTGAAATCATAGAAAACCATGAGCAAGGTGTGCGAGTAATTCACTTGGCGAGGATGTACGGGCGTAGCACATCAATGATATGTACTGTGCTTAAACAAAACGAGTTGATAAAGGGTATAACGCCATCTAAGGCCGATAAAATAATGTCTAAGCTCTGGACCTCTCTACGTGAATAGATGGAGAAACTACTGATGGGGTGGGTGAGAGAGAAGCAGCTTCAAGGAGGAACCTTAACATAAAGCATCATATGTGAGAAGGCACGTGCAATTTACGGTTATTTTCTAAAGAAGATCCCACACACTTCTAAAAACGAGGAATCGGAAGACTTGTTTAAAGACTCTGGGATTTTCCGAATGGTATACTAGCAGAGGCTTGATTTTACAGTCGCCAATCTCATTGGCGCAAATTGCTAGAGTTAATCTATCCTTCATGGGTTTGTGACCTGGCATCGTCTTCTCCTCTGCCGTTATGTAAGTTCTATTCGCCATCCTTTTCCAGAAAAGCACTGTCTCGTCACAGTTAAAGACTTGCTGGGGCGATGTATCCTTTGGCTAGTATCAGTTCGGAAAATTTTGATGTAAACCTCAGCTGCCTTCACATCCGAATTTGCTGCCTCACCATGTCTGACGACGGAGTGAATGCCGGTCCTTTTCCTAAAGATATCAAACCAGCCCGACTGGCTTTAAACGAGTCTTCCGATTCCTCGTTTTTAGAAGTGTGTGGGATCTTCTTTAGCAAATAACCGTAAATTGCTCGTGCCTTCTCACATGTGATGCTTTATGTTAAGGTTCCTCCTTGAAGCTGCTTCTCTCTCACCCACCCCATCAGTAGTTTCTCCTTCTATTCACGGAGAGAGGTCCAGAGCTTAGACATTATTTTATCGGCCTTAGATGGCATTATACCCTTTATCAACTCGTTTTGTTTAAGCACAGTACATATCATTGATGTGCTACGATCGTACATCCTCGCCAAGTGAATTACTCGCACACCGTGCTCATGGTTTTCTATGATTTCACGCTTTAATTCAATAGACATCATCTTCCTCTTTGGACCAATGGTTATAAAAATAAATATGATAATATTTTCTAAATGTACAAAAAGCAAAAAGCGCCAACCCAGCTTATCAATGATGCTTCCAAAACGAGGGAAACAAGCACGCAGAATGAGATCTTGTCTGAGGTGGGAGAAACTGTTAGACGCTGCATCTAAATATAAATAACCATCGTCTTCACTGCCGAAACCCTCTAAACTATTCTATAAATCACTATCATATCAGCTATAAAATCGTCATTAGCCAAACCTATATCATCATCAAAATCATCTAAATATTCCTCACCACACAAAACACATCATCATTTTAAACCATTGTATCACTATCACCATCGTCAGAATAAAATAAACCACCATCACACAAATCACATCATCATTCCATACTAATCAATCGAAACTATATATCATATACACCATCATCATTGAAGTCGTCAAATAATAATATCACCTGAATACAAAGTACTATCACCTAAAGTTTTATTACCATCATACTCATTTAATCACATTCTTCAACACTATAACATATAATCACGATAACTTAAATAAAAAATCATCAGCAGTTAGTATAAATCCTCATCCTTAAAATACCAGCTAAATTATTTAAATCATCATCATTTAAATCAAGATTTTTTTTGGTGTTTCGCTAGTATAACATCAAAACGAGCCAGTTTCATTTAGGTACAGACATGTACAGGTAAATGTGTTGGAGCTTCATTAAGGATTGCACAGGTATACATCCCAATAACTAACCGAATGCAGAACGGAGGGAAGGCAAGAAGAGGAAGAATCCTGCTGGTAGTTCTTTAAAGAGAGATTTAGAAGTTAGTTTTTAAGTGAGGAGGACAAAAAAGGAGAACGGTTAATAGAAGGAATGAAGAAATCTAGAAAAAGGGTCATTAGAAAGTAATAATAATATTGTAGTGGGTAAATCAATTATTAGGCCACCGGATGAGACCAGATCTCGAAACTCTGTGCTGTTGGGAAAGGAGGGAAATCTAATAAAACAGGTTTTATATCAAGCTTGTACAGAATACTAGCAGCTTAGCTGCCAGCCTTCGTCTGGCTTTTAAATGTACCGGGAAAATGGCTGAAAGAAACACCAAACTTTAAACTTAAAAACAGCGTAAAATTTTACTCTGCAGAACAACTTCATAAAGAAAAGTTATTACGTATAACAAAATTACCATGAAATAAGCAATATCCCTTAATACAAATATTAATGATCCTAATAAATAAATTAACCAACTTCCCTTTGCAAAATCTTAAGAACTCAAATGGTATAAAGGAGGTTAACAACTTTGTTTCCTAAAAAAATCACTCAAAACTTTTCAGTATCTTAAAATGAGTGAAATGAGCAACAAAGAACACAAAAGAATACAAAAAACAAAAAACAAAATTCTATAAAGCAAAGTATAATTAATGATATTTTAGCTTATATTTTCAAGAGAAAAAAATTACAATGAAATAAGCTAAATCCCTTGTAATGTTGCGCGCTTCCAACCTGCACGCAACAATAGTGGTGACTGCTAAGAACTGGAAAGTAGACAAATTCTTGAGAAGGCTTTAAGTCCCTTTTTATTCAACTTTAGAAATTACAAATGCGTGCTCTTGACGCTCGCAAACTACGCCGACCCGTCGGTAAAATAAAAATAAGAAACTAAAAAAAGAATAATAACAAGTGACTAACTACGAGGCTCTCTAAACGTAACTAACCTCACCGCGTTCTAAGATACCGCTGATAATTCAGCAAACTTCTGAATATTATGTTAAAAAATTAACAATCTGCCGAGGCAAGCACACAGGCCTAAACGCGTTGTTCTTCAGTTTCTAACTAGCCACCTCCACGCTCGTGAAGCAAGAAAGCACACCTTCGAACTCTTTTCCCTTCTATTTAACTCAGATTACTTCCGCTGACAATTTGAATCCTTTGCGCGTTCTACTAAAATTTACATACTCTGGCATTGGCAATTCCAGCGGAAAGTAAGGCTTAACAGGAAAGGTAATTTAAACTTAAAATAAATGTTAGTTAAAATAAATATAAACCCTACATTTGCCGCTGCCAGAATTTGGTAAACTTGGAAGCAGGTCCTAGAAACGACCTGTTGGAAAGTTTCCACAATTCTGATCTAAATTTTAGTAGCCTCGTTGACATAAAAAAAAAATCTGTTATCTCACAAAAGGTAGAACAATTTTCTGTAGATACTTATTTAATTCTCTCTTCTTACAGCAACCTTTCCTGGACTTCAGCAATCAATCTGTTCTCTTCCTTCCAGTATCTGGAAGGAATAAGTATCAGTATCTTTCTAAATACATTATAATTTACACTTTCTTGACACTGAATAAACTATTGAATTTGAACGATTTATTTTCCTTAGTTACTGCTTAATTCACATACATTCAAGTATTCAAACATGAATTTAACTTTACCCTGGCTCTCCACCATGTGTGGTGTCAAACGAGAATATTCGTGTTTTAGTATTGCAACACTTCTCCTAACCACAATGATTTGTTAGAATTCAACGACCAAATAGACACACCTTACTCGACATTCTACAACTCGATGAGCTACTTTAACATTCTTAAAATTCAAGTGTAGGTGGAGAACCGTACAAAACACATTCATTCTAACTTCACTCTCATTTATCTTTAGACATGCAGGCTTTCGCTCTAAAGCATGATTCTGTCTACAGTTTAATACAGTTTAATACTTAAATTTGAATTCATTGCTATTGAGCATTTACTTTTAGCATCTAAAATTTTATGCTTCTACACTAAATTCTACTTTTACATAACTTTCAAGCATTTACGTATATTTACAAAATTCTAATATATATGATTTTTACAATTTACCATAAAATGAATAAGAGAAAAATAAATTTTTACTTTACTCATTCTTCGCCAAGCTGGAGGCACTAAAACTAAAGTTGTTATTAATACAAGAATAGGAAGTTATTTTTATCTTCGGCCAAATTTTGGCTTTAACATAACAGAATTAATCTTTCGACGAACAGAAACTGCTTGTTCCTAGATTTTATACTTAAAGAAAATAATACTTTTGCCTTAGCTAAATAAAGTAAAAGAAAACTAAATCTCAACCGAGACACATTGACTTCCGTCAAAACATAGAACTTTGTATTTACGCATAACATTTCGGAACAAAAGAAAAAAATTTTATAGAAGATTTTTAACTTATCTTTGAGTTTTCGATGATTGTAACTCCGACATCCTCTTCTGGCAGAACTGCTCCCACGTTATAGATTTCATCGACGTCAGTCGTCTCCTTAGGGTCCTTCGAGTGTCGTCCACGTTGCTTCTTCTTTTTCGCCCTCTGCATGCTGGCCTCTTGGAGTGGTAGTCGTCGGGTTGCTGTCTTTTCCGTTTTGCCCCTGGACGGATGGTCTTGGCGTCCTCCGGTCTGGAATCGTGCTTGGATTTCTTCTGTTGGTGGTGGTCTTTTCGTTCCTCCTGCCGTCTTTTCGTTCTCGGGAACGGCGGCCTTGTTTGCACCTGACTCTGGCCCTGGGAGCGTTCTCCTCGATGTAGAATTTCTACTGCGATAAGTTGTAAGTGGTGTTTTCCTCTTTACCAAAGTGTCTTTACGCGGCGGCTTTGCTTTCTTGTATTTCTTAAATGCTGGAGTCTGACGTTTTCATTTCTTCTTTTCGGTACCGTCGCATGACTTATAGAAGGGCTAGGTTTCTCTTCAGTTCTCTGCTTCTTGGGTTGTGGAACGGGTGACGTTACTTCTAAACCTTCTACTTCTTTAACGCTTCAGTCCTGCAAGAAACTTTTAAGGATTTCAAAATCATTTTGATTATAATATTTTTCACCTGGTCGGGACTTGCTTTACAGATTTACCCTCTCTCGTTCTTAAGGTACAATACGACTCCCTTGATTTCCTGAATTACATAGGGGCCTTCAAATTTTGGAGCCAACTTTGCAGTAAAATTGTCTGGGGCACTTGATAAAGAAAATTTCCGCTTCAACACATTATCTCCAACTTTAAAATCTGCTTCACGGCGTTTTCTATCATAGTATAACTTTTGCCTATTTCTTGCCGTATCCGATCTTTTAACCGCCTGGTCAATAAGTGTTTGCACATCTTTCTGTTTAAATTCTTGCTCTCTTTGTTGTACAAAGAATAACTTATCTAATGTCGTAATTAGCTTTCGTCCTAAAAATAATTCTGCTGGGTTTTTCCCGTAGTATCGTGATTTTCCGTTCATAAAGCATAAGCTAACACATTTATGTAGCCATCCCAGCGCTTGTGATGTGTGCTAACATAACTTCGAATTATTTTTACAATGTTTTTATTAACTCTTTCTGCTATGTTTGCCTGTGGTCTATACGGAACCATTTTGATGTGGCGTATGCCAAGTCCAGTGCATATGTTTTCAAATATTTGGCTAATGAATTGTTTACCGTTATCGCTATGTTCTTTTATCGGTGCACCGTATTATAAAATGTATCTGTGTAAGAATGCATCTGCGACTGTTTTGGCTGACGCGCGTTTAAGTGGAAGAATTTCTGGCCATTTTGAAAAATGATCTACAATTACTAAAAGAAAACGATTTTTATTTAACTCACTCTGGGCGAAAGGACCAAGAGGATCTATGCCTAAAATTTCATTCGGAAATGTAGCGCGAATGTACCGGCCGGGCTGTAATTAATATCATTTATTAACTGACATTTATTGCAGGACCTGACATACGCAGTTACTATTTTGTATGATTGCGGGAAGTATACCGCCTCGCGTACCCTTTTTAAAGTCTTTCTGACCCCTAAATGACCCGCTGTTTTCGCATCGTGTAATTCCTTCAAAATGCTTAATTGAAGCGATGCTGGGATGACTGGTTTGTATTCGAGATTTTCGTTTGTTGTTTTCGTATAAAATAATAAATTATCTATTATTTCATAGTTTTCTGCTCTATTTCTTATCGCATCGATATCTGTGTGTTCAAAGCTTTCGGGGTCTTTCAAATACGCATAGGTACTTCCAAATTCAGGATCAGCTTTCAATTCAGCAATAATTGTATCTCTAGAATCTAAAATTTTTGAAGTCAACACAGCGCATTTAAGTTCATTGCCTTCATCGTCCAGTTTTATACGAGAAAGTGCGTCAGCTACATTGTTTTCCTTACCCGGTTTATATTTGATTATGAGATTATATTCTTGGAGTTTTAAAGCCCATCTTATTAACCTGGGCGTTAGGTTTTTCCCCGAGTAAAGTCTACCAACAGCCGCATGATTCGAAAAGACTGTTACTGGCGCTTTGCCGAAATAAACTCGAAATTTGTGTACAGCCATTAATACGGCTAATGTTTCTCTCTCTGTAGCTGTATAATTCCTTTGTGTATGATTCAACATTTTACAAAGAAATGCCAAAGGATGGCCATTTTGCATAAGAACCGCACCCACAGCATAGTCCGACGCATCTGCTGCAATTTCCAGGTTTTCGTCCCCCTCCGGTAATTTCAAAACAGGGGCATTGATAAGCGCTTCTTTTAACCTTTCGAATGCGGTATTTGCTTCTGCTGCCAATTTTCCATGCCTATTTCAATGTCTATTTAATTTTCATGCCTCACGTAAATTACGTCAGACTTCTAGCACATATTTGGTTTAATATTTGGTTAAAAACAACAGGAATGGCTTATTCATTTTTATTTGGATTTTCACTTAACTTACATTGTGATTACATTTAGCAGTTGTTAATTTGACTAATATTTCAAAAGGTTAGGATAATTTTGAATTTTAACCCGTTATGTTGTGTGTTCACAGTTTTTTTTTTTTTTTTTTTTTTTTTTTTTTTTTCCCATTGTAAAATGGTTTACCCAACTCAAGCGAACATTGTTTGTAATTAGACTCCTTATATTTTCTACTATCTGAGGTTAAAAATAGAATGTGATTTCCGAGCTGATGATACAACATATTAGACTGAAATTGTGTTAAAAATTAGCATTTCATAGGACGAAAAGACACGAAGACAAAGCTAGCGGTCTTAATCTACAGGCCCTTGGTGAAATTTTCGCGACCAGCCAACACATTTTCCGTTCAGTTAATTTGCATTATTATCATATTAAGTATTATGACAATGAATTGTAGAAATTATAAGATTTTAGTGGCTTTGTGTCTTCTTTCACATTAGTTTGATTATCATTAAAAATGAACACGAGTAACGTCTCTTCAAAATATGCACTTTGTATAAGATTACAATCAGAGCTATAAATCTTATTTAAAGAAATGAAGTCACCTGTTTGATTATTTATGCCACCTATCATTTTAGTCGTTTTTAGAATACAGTAAGACCCCGCTTAACGCGGGGGATACGTTCCATCGAAGTAGAGCGTAATGCGAAACAGCGCTAAGCGAGGCTATCTTAACATGTAAATAATGGGGTTAGGGAAAGACAGATAAAAATGGTTAGGCATTAAATTTAATAATATTTTTTAATAAAAATAAAATCAAACATTTATTTCTTACAAGAATAAAAACAATATAATCGCATATACTTTTAAAAACAAATAAAATTCTCAGTCAGATCATTCAGTCTATTCTGGGTTTCCAATTTTCTGCCTTTTTGTTAAGAAGGCATTATGATAGATTGGCTTAATGGCACATTGCGTTCAATTTCGTCGTCAATCCATATAGACAGTCGTTTTTCCATTTCCTCTATAATGTTATTTCTAGAACGGGTAATTCTAGTTGCAGAGCTTGACGTAGTTGCAGTTGCCGATGACAGTATTTTTTCTTTATTCTTAAGAATTGTCCTTATTGTTGAAGTTGCCAAAATCAATGCAGCACTAATTTGAGATTGACGTTCACCAGAATCTAATCTCTAATCACTTGCATTTGAGTTTCCAGTGAAATGCTTTTTCTTGTTGCTTTCTTTTCTTGTTTTTTATTATCACCCATGATAAAAACTAAAGATCATAATATTTGTCACTGTATTAATCGTTATAGTATTATACAAATTTAAACTTACAATAATGTCAACAAACGTTTCAAATGATAAAAATGCGTCCACCAAGCAAGAAACACAACTACACTGTTTCGGATATATTATTTGGAAACCTAGCGCTGCACACAATTTCGGAGAATCCCCGGGATGAAATAAAAGAGCGCTAAACCGAAACAGCGCTAAACGAAACAGCGTTCAGCGGGGTCTTACTGTACTTCTTTTTCAAAATTATATTTTTTTTCGTTAGCTTGTATAATGATGATTGAAGTTTCAGTGTTTTTTCCAGTATTAAATGGGTGCGCAGAATGATTACAGATATGTTGTTTTAAAAAAATCAAATTTAAAGAAAAAACGTTGTAAGAAAATGCAGGTCAATTTTTTTCCACAGTGTGACTCAATTTTCCATGCATGTTTGAGCAACCTAAATTATGTCGGACTTATAGCGATTAATATTAAAATATGAAATATATATATCTCTGCTTCTAAAAATGTATTTTATTGCGTTCATTGCTTTTGATCAATATCAGCATTTATCTCTGATAACATTTTCAGAAAATCTGTGATAACCGTTTACTACCTTTTAAAGAAATGAATGCAGCTTATAAAGTTGGGCTCTCAAATACTTCGAAAATTGTATTCTTAAAATTATTAAACATATTTCGTATTTCTTCATGAAATGCGCCAGACATGGAAACATGTCTTCTTTCAATGATGCCATCGATACTTAAAAATGTACTTACAGTTTGAAATTATAATTATTATAATAAAAAAATATAACCAGTTTGTTACTCACTAGTTTTCGCGTATAGTCTTGAGCTTTATGTAATTTAAAATTCAGAAGTGTGCGAATTGTTCGATGTTTCCGAATTTATGTTAATGAAACTGCTTTATCTATTTAAGGCAGAGCAGTGGCTTTGGAATAAAATATACTCATATTATGTCTACTACTTTGCTTTGTGCTTAAAAAATTGTTTCTTCCGTTTGTTATTCCCCGAAAAACATTCCAGATAGGTAGTTTAGATATCTGATTTAGACGTGCAACGATGGTTCTACGCTTGATATAAAGTCGAAGGAATTTTAAAGAAGTTCTAAAAGTTCTTTTCTAAGGATGCGTGCTCAGTATTAAGAATAAATGCACATACTTCAAGCAAAACAAAATTGCGAAATTAGTAGTTTCAAGATTTTGAAGTATTTAAAAAATCTGAAATATGTTTCATTCAGGACAGTATTTCAAAATCTTCACAAAAAGGATTTATCATTTAAAGTTTTAAATAACCGTTAACATTTTCTGCTAAACTTTCAAGCAATAAAACGTATATGTTAATCATTAATATAGTTTCCTCAGGAAAATGACTAGATTTTTTAATTTTACAAAGATCCGCCTGATTCCATTTTTTTATTTTTTTTTTATTCGAGGCCCACCAGCGGCCGAGCGGTAACGTCGCTGAACACTGGTAGTTCGGCCCGAGGTTCGAATCCCGCGAGCGGGCTAGCTGCATGGGTGTTTTCGTGGTTTTCCCCATGTGTAACGTGTATACGAGCCAGTTTCCCTTAAAAAGTCCTCCACGAAGGCATCCCTCCCTTAAGGCAGATAGCCCTCGAGTGCTTTGCCGTAATCTAATAAACCAAACCAAACCATTTTTTGATTCGAGCTCGATCAAACTTCAGGTATTCAGCAATTTTATTCCTTGGCTGATGGTGGGTCTCCCTCACTAGAAGCCACATAGTGGTAACCTTCAATATTCTTAGGTGCTCCAATAATAGACAAAGCTGCATATTTATCTGGCAAATAATCCAAGGGGCAGAAATCCTCATAAACTGATATTCCCCTTAATACAATCATTCAGCAGCTATATTATAAAGACTATTTGTTTGACGCTTTAATGCAGAGGAGTCCGACGTTCAGCTTTCCTGGGCCACACTGGAAGAAGAGATATTTTGGATTACACAAATAATTTGTAATGTCAGTAGCTACCCATGACCTCCCAAATAAGCAAACCACATATTAGCTTGGGTTTAATCGAAAATTGTTGGATTTTTTTTAGGTTTGACTGCCGAAAGAAAATTTCCAAATTCCCATATAAGAGATAAATTTACGGGGTTGACTGCATTATTCAAATTTGCACAATATGTACTGTATGCAAGAAATCACAAATATAGAATATTTAAGTAAATCAGTGTTTTACTAGACTTTAAATGGCGAGGCGTATCTGCCTTAATCTAAGGATAGGTGATGACAAAAATAGCTTAAAAATGCATTCAAATAATTTAAAAACTTTATTAATTTATGATTCTTTTAATGTAATCATAGCAACATAGAATCATTTTTGACTTTTTTTTTACACTGTACACATAAAATTTAATTGAAAATTTGTTTGTCCTCGTAAGAAATAAAATTTATCTAATTTTCCCTTTAAATTCGTGAATATCTGTTTTGACTGAAGTGTTTGTAATTTTTTGGGAGCTCTTAAGATATTCGTCACGTGCTCTGGTTCTCATTTACCGCTTAGTATGCTTTATTATTAAAAATATTTTTTCTCAAATATTCCTTCCAAATAATTATTACGATAAATAACACATGACTATGAGACATATTTATTTCTCGTTAGTCATGATTTATAAAATTCCAGAAGTCATCAGTTTGCTGAATCTCACATACCAACTGTGTGCATTCTGTTGAAAATGTTTCGGCAATATCTATATCGACTATAAATAGAGTAAAAAAACTGCAGAAAAATTTATTTCTTTTCAGCATCCTGAATGGTCGGATAAGGCCAGCCGAAATAATTCAGCCATTTAAATTTCAACACAATAGACAAATATAAACCTAAAACTGGAGAAAAATACGCCGGATTATGTTTTGATTGGATACAAAAATATCAAAACCAATTTCAAGATTTTAGGGAAAGAAATCAAAATTTGTGTACTTTTACAGTCGATACAGATATTGCTAACAAATGTTCAAGTACAAAACTCGGAGGTCCTGTATGGCATTTATCTGAAGGGAAAACTGATGGCGACTCTTCGTTGGAATTGTATAAATCAGGCCTACCGAGAGTTAAATATGCCTCACTCCAAGTCATGCGTTATTCCCTGTCGTCATTATTTGGTACCACATATATTTATGAACAAATCCTTTCAGTAGTGAAACACGCTGAGAGCAAAATTAGAACCAGAATATCAGATGAACACCTTGAGAACTACCTAAGAAATACAACCATTTCAATCGAACCAGACGTTAGTTTCATTTCTCAAATTTGAGGTCAGTTGTATAATATTGTTGCGTGCGTACGGGTTCGTGATGGATTGAATGCACAAGTCGATAAAATGTTAATAAAATTTATTCTTATCCCAAGCAATAAAACAAAATATTGAAATTTCTTCAGAGATATTCGTACAATATCGAAGTTTCTCACAGTATTTATATTTTAAACTACTAAAACGTTAAATAGAACTCAATTGAAAACACAGAAAAACAGATAAAATCCGATCTCACCGCGAATTCGCTACAATCAATAACAGCACTAAATAAACAACTGAATTGAGATATTTTGCTCCGGCTTTTATAAGCTACCCAATCATGCACGAGAACATTCTGGTAAAATCTATTTTCTCGAGGCTTCTGGAAAGCAAAAGAGTACAGTTACGAGATATATATTTATTAAATTGGCGTGTTCCTGTACTTTTACATTTACACTAATACATTTTCTGAAATATTTGACAGTCCAACTTGCATAAACTGCATTCATTTATTAAAAAGTTAGTAAATTCTTTAACAAGTTTTCTTTAAAATGTTTCAGAGATAAATAAATGACTGCTTGAAAACAATGAATAAAAATATCATGCATTTGTTTAGAAACATATACGAAGTACTCTTGAGATTTCCTGAACGATCAAGTCTCTATGTTAATACTTTTCTGATAATCTGTACAAATTTGACATAAATTACGAGGCTCAGCTTGGTAGGAAAAATTGATTCTGACTGAAATTGATCTGCATTTTGCTACAAGAATTTTTCTAATTTTTTTTTTTTTTTTTTTTTTTTTTTTTTTTTTTTTTTTAGTCACTACGCCTATAATCAACGTGTGCATTGATTTTATGCTGGAACGTCTGTGTCACTTTGATCATCAGTATACAACATGCAGTAAAAGTGAAACATAATTATGAAAGTAAATATTCTAACAATGACTGTAAGGCTAAGTCACATAAATAATCAAATCTGTCCTTTCGAATCTTTGAAAAGGACTTGTATCACAGTTTATAGATTTTCAGAGGTGGTACTCATGTTCTTTTTTAATGGATAATTACTATAGTGTGAAACTGAGCTCCAAACTAATAAAATCTTAAAACTTTCTCAAAATTCTTGCCATAAAAATAATTTCCTAATAATGTTAATTAACTGAATGGAAAATGCATTCGCGAGCCACATAAGATTGCTTTAATGGCTTCTAGTTTCAGACCACAGGCTTATATGATTAGTGTTTTTTCGTAATATAGGTATAGAATGGTAGCAAATACACGCTTTTAATTCTGCACTCACAAACCTCTCACAATTTTCTGCCATATAATTTCAGATTTTAATGGCCTTTTAACCTTTTTTTTTTAATCTGCTTTAAAAGTAATCCTAGTGATAAAAATAAAATATTCTAAGAACAGATGATTATGAATATACATAAATGATGTTCTTTTATTTAAATATTTCATTACAGCAAATATGAATTTTCATTCATAGCAGAAATGATCGCAAACTGTCGAATACCAGATTCGTAGTTGTTTGAAAATACGAACGGACTATTCGTATCTTAAATTAATTTCCCAATTTTTTATCTGTGACTAAAGTTCCCTTATCGCCCACATTTTAAAATTTCATTAAATTCTGGATTACATACATGTTACATCAGGTATGTTACATCAGGATTGCTAGTAAAATAACTGCATTATGAAACTACTTTACTAATCTCTGGGTTCACCTTTGTTGAAGTTGCAATTGCTAATTATTTAAAACAGTGTTATTCAAGTGGGTCGCGATCACATTCGGACTTAATTTTACTTCCATTCGAAAATTTCGAGCGAGATCGCAAAGTGAATAAAAGTCCTGAAAAGTCTTTGTTGATGTTATATAACAATAAGTCGAGTCTCTGACCAATGCGCGGCCCAAATCAAGTATCAGTGCGACCCAAGAAGCGAACGGAGAAGCATCAGAGATGTAACAAGAATCCGCCCCCGATGACATATTTTACGATTGCGATCGAGGCTCAGGATTGGCCTTCAACACGCACTAAGTTCTGTTTGGCGCTCCGATTTGGAATGAAATAAATCGTCTGCTGAATGGGGAGATAAAGGAAGCCCAAAGAAATGCATATATTTTTTTTTACATTTCAACCGTGTGGTTGCACATAGCCCTAAAAAAGGAAAAAATAGGCAGAATTACTTCTTAGTTTGACACAAAAATATCAAAATACATTTCAATACTTTCGGGAAACAAAAAGATATTATGCACATTTGCTACTCTATTTACAGTCGATATAGATATTGCCTACAAAATTTCAACAGAATACACAGAATTGCCATGTGACTTTCAGCTCAGGGAAAACTGATGACGTCCTTTGACTGGAATTTTATAAATCATGCCTAACGAGAAATAAATATGCCTCATATATGCTATTTATCGTCATCATTATTTGAAAGCTAGAATATATGAGAAAAAATATTTTCAATAGTAAAGCATACTAAGAGTGAAATCAGAACCAGAGCACAGGACGAATATTTTGAGAAAACCCTGAGAATTGCAAACACTTCAATCAAAACAGATATTCACAAATTTAAAGGGAAAATTACATTAATTTTATTTCTTGCAAAGAGAAAAAAATTGTCAATTAAATTTTATGTAAAATAAAATGTCAAAATAATTCTATGTTGCTATCATTACATTAAAAGAATCATAAATTAATAAAGTTTTTAAAATTATTTTAATATCTTTTTAAGCTAATTTTCGTCATAACCCATCCTTAGATTAGTTACACCTCGCCATATAACGCAAGTAAATCACTGATTCACTTCTTAAGTTTACTATACATGTCATTTCTTCTATATAGTACACATTGTGCAAATTTGAATAAATGCAATCAGCCCCATCCTTTTATCTCTTATAGGGGAATTTAAATAATTTCTTTCATCATTCAAATCTGAAAAAATCCGAGAATTTTCGATTAAACCTATGCTAATATGTGGTTTGCTTATTTAGGAGGTTATGAGTAGCTACTGATATTAGGAATTATTTGTGTAGTCCAAAATACCTCTTCTTCCAGTGTGGACCAGGGAAGCTGGACTCCTCTGGATTAAAGCTTCAAACAGATAGTCTCTCTGCTGAATGCTTGTATTAAGGCGAGTATGCTACTATGAGAATTCCTGTCCCTTTGATTATTTGCTAGATTAATGTGCAGCTTTGTCTATTATTGGAGCACTTGGAAAATTGAAGTTTTGCTCTATATGGCTTCTAGTGGGGGGATCTAATATCAGCCAAGGAATAAAATTGCTGAATACTACAAATTTGCTCCAGCTCGAATAAAAATAAAGGAATCAGGCGGATCTTTATGAAATTAAAAAAATCTAGACATTTTCCTGAATAAAGTATATTAATGATTAACATATAGGCTTAATTATTCGAAAGTTTAGTAAAAAGGATTTACGGTTATTTAAAACTTTAATTAATAAATCCTTCTTGTGACGGTTTTGAAAACCTCTCCTTAATGAAACATAATTCACTTTTTTAAAGCGCAAATGCGTCTTTCTAATATTTTAAAATCTTGAAACTGCTAATTTCTTAATTTTGATCAAGGGCAGCACCATCGTCGCACACGTTCTGAAACAGATATCTATACTAACTTCCCGGAAGATTTTGCGGAGAGACACAACCGAAAAAACACTTTTAAGCACAAAGCAGAAGATGTAAGTTCTTTTATTCCAAAGTCACCGCTCTGCCTGAAATAGGCAAAGCAGTTCATAATGTTTGGGAATTCAAAATGTTTGGGAAATAGAGCAGGAGTTCGCACCCTTCCGTAATTTTAAATTATATAAAGCGCACGGCTATATGAGAAAACTAGTGAGTAACTAGTTGTATTTTTATCATAATAATTATGATCTCAAACTGTATATACATTTTTAATATCGATGGCATCATCGAATGGAAACCTGTTTCCATGTCTGCCGCATTTCATGAGGAAATACGAAATATTTTTAATAATTTTAACAACACAATTTCCGAAGTATTTGAGAGTCCAACTTCTATAGGCTGCATTCATTTGTTTAAAAGCTAGTAAACGGTTATTGCAGATTTTTCATGAAACGTTATCAGAGATAAATGCTGATATTGATCAAAAGCAATGAACAACAATACAATACACTTTTTAGAAACAGAGATATTTAGACTTCATATTTTAATATTAACCTCTACAATTCAAACATAATTTAGGTGACTCAAATAGGAATGAAAAATTGAGTCACATTGTGAAAAAAAAATTTATCTGCGTTTTCTTACAACGCGTTTTTTCTTTAAATTTCATTTTTTTAAACAGCATGTCTGTAATCAATGTGCGCACCGATTTAATACTGGAAAAACACTAAAACTTCAATCATCATTATACAAACTAACGAAAAATAAAATATAATTGTGAAAATGAAGTACTCTAAAAACGACTATAATACTAGGTCGTATAAATAATCAAACAGGTTGCTTCATATCTTTAAATAACATTTATAGCTCTGATTGTAATTTTATACAAGGTGCATATTTTGCAGAGGCGTTACTCGTGTTCATTTTTAATGATAATGAAACTAATGTGAAAGAGGACAAAAAATCATTAAAATCGTAAAATTTCTACAATTCATTATCATAATACTTAATATCATAATAATGCGAATTAACTGAACCGAAAATATGTTGGCTGGTCGTGAAAATTTCACCAACGGCCTCTAGATTAAGACCACCAGCTTTTAGTTTTCGTGTTTTTTCGTCTTATGAAATGCTAATTTTTAAGAAAATTTAAGTCTAATATATTGTATCATCAGCTCGAAATTACATTCTGTTTTTAACCTCAGATAGCAGAAAATGTAAGGGAGCCTAATTACCTAAACTGTGAACACACAACATAACGGGTTAAAATTCAGAATTATCCTAACCTTTTGAAATATTAGTCAATTTAACAACTACTAAATGTAATGACATGCTTTTTGGTTTGGTGAAAAATCAAATAAAAAATTATTAAGCCATTTTTCTGGTTTATAACCGAAAACACAACACAAATCAAACACGATGACTGGTAATAAAAGTAATATGACAAGGATGAGTTTGTTTTCGCTTGCAATTAAGTTTGAAATATTATAAACACAAAGCGTAACTGAAAGATTAACATATTATAGGTTTACACTACTCTTAACTCTTGGCGTTAGATTTCCTTACTACTGTGTGTGTGATTATGGCAAAGACTCGAGGGCTATTTGCCTAAAGGGAGAGATGCCTTCGTGGAGGACTTTCTAAGGGAAACTGGCTCGTATACGTTACACATGGGGAAAACCACGAAAACGCCCATGCAGCCAGCCCGTTCGCGGGATTCGAACCTCGGATTTGGCGTTAGCTTACCAGTTAGCAGTACAACAACTTTTTGGCCCTCAAATGGATATAGCATTAACTACCTTTGTCGAACACCCCATTACCGAGCTAAATTGTAACTTTTGACGCATGTAGTTTAAATGCCAATTGTTGTCTAAATATTTAAAACTTTCTGATCTGAGCAAAAATTGTGGCGTGAGCAAAGAATTGCCTACATCGAAATGTAAGTGTTAGTGATACATGTAACTAGTTGTCGCAAACTTCCTAAATGTGAAATTCTTTTATCAGCTTCCGAAACTTAAAATTAGTTTGAAGTTTTCAACGCAAGCTTTCAACTGGAAATAAAGGAATGTTTGTTGTTATTTAATAAGCTCAAGGACTTCAATCAGTAACGATATAGAATTTTTTATCTACATAACAAGATTTACACCTTTAATTTGCTGAAAGAATTCTTAGCCTTTTATTCGTCAACAAATGGACAGCTACGTCTTCTAACAAACTTCCCTCCCAGGTAATCGAAGTAAACGTTCTACTTAGATTTCACTTCTTTGAAGACGTAATGAGTCGCATAATATGGACTTAGACAAATGTCTAAGTACGTATAAAATTATGGAGTTCCTTTAACTATTCAACACAAAGTTTGTTATCCAGAATTAAAGTAGAGGTTGATCAGAGTTAAGGTAAATACAGTTTAATTTCTCCGAAGTTAAATAATGTTTGATCACATTTAAGGCTCAGACTAGAGTAGAAAGACATTGAAATATATTATACCGGTAAATATATTAAAACATGAATCATTAGGCACCATGTGTAGCGTAAATTAAAAAATAAGTAAAAGTATATCTGAAATTTGTTAATTCACTCGGTAGCCGCTGAATTTATTTCGAAAGAATTTAATCTGCGAAACCTTAGGGATTCTCCTGACGTTTTAAATTGCTTTTGAGAGAATTTGGAATTTTTTTTCCAATAAAATTGTTCTTTTACTTGTTAGATTGTCCTCTGGTTCAACATATTTTAAAGGTTATATTAGAATTAGGGTCAGTTAGAATTTAAAATAAAGCCATAGCGCCCTGATATGGACATGGTCCAATAAGATGTGAATAGGTTCCCTCTCAAAAAGGGCATTAATAACGAAGAATCAAAAGAAGAGCGTCCGGCTGGCGGACCAAAAGTATGAATGTGACAGAAGCGAAGGGAAATATCAAGACCCATCTCCGATGACGTACTTTACAATTGCGATCGAGATTTAGCAGGGAATGCTTTGCTCACCCGGCCTCTTCTTTTTGAGGGGGACGGAGATGTTCCGCAATTTAGAATTTTCCCCGTAGACCAGTACCTTTTATAACATTCTATTCTATTACGTAACCGTTTACAAATAACGAATGCCTGCCATTTAGCGATACAATAACAGAAGCTTCCTATCCTCCTGCGCTATCAAACCTAGCTGCTGCTTTTCTGCCTTTCTTTGTTCAAAGTATGACACGTTAAATTTAAAGTAATCTTAATTAGTGACAAATATTGATCTGCTTCTTGAATTGTTATTTCAATTCATAGCATGGAGCTACAATCTATTGTGTCGTATCCTATTGTGTCGTTATTTGATGTCGCCTTGACACTCAACCACAGCAATGCCGAGCTTCTTCGTTCATGTGCCACTGCTGCGGTATCATCACATGTATATAGTTAAAGAGTTAGACATAAAAAACCAATTAGAGTCATTGTTTGGTTGCATATATGTAAACTGCACAAAAAATGGGACAGTTCTATATCTCCGGTTCTACTGGGCCTATTGACGGAATTCAATTTGCGTTTTTCATGTATCCAAAGAGAGACCAAGGATATGTATTAGATTTATATTCGCCATTGTTCTACTATAGGTATTTTGACACAAAATTGGACTTTTTTTTAAACAACATATCATTTTTTTTCCTTTTTTCGATACTACTACTCAAATTATGCGAAACTGCCACGCTTTGTAAAATTCGCACAAGTAGTTTTTGAAAACTAGCTTCTTCATGTTAATTGAATTTAGGATGTATTTATTAATATCTCTTTTTTATTACACTTATTTGGTTCTTTCTTTCACATTTGGAAATTTAGGTTCATTCCGAATAAAATTCACCCATTTTTATGAATTACTTTTAAAATTTATAGTTTAAAATATTTTTTATAAATTTTTCGAAAAACGTTTTTGTATCATAATCTATAAAATTTTTAACATCATCTTAAAGTAGATATATTTATAGGCACACCTACAAAAAATAGAGTTTTTATTCAAAATTACCTAAGATATACGTGAATTTACATATTGGTGTATTTTGAAATCTGGCATTTTCGTTACAAGCAATAATAACGTCAAATGTGTTTTACGCATTTTGTTAAGAAAGTGGCTTGTTTTAGGGGTCGTGCACAATGAAAAAAACGGAAAGAAAAATAGGTGTCTATAAATTAAGAAATTTGTTAAGTGAATTATTCTTGGCGCAAAGAGAAAAAAATGCGCCAAGATAAATTGTTAAATATCCACGTAAATTGTGCACCAAATTTCACAAAATTTTATATTTAGGCATAATTTGAGTCGTATAATCGAAATATGGAAAAATTTTCGCGCGTCTTTTCAGATGCGATTTGGAGTCAAAGTACCTATATTAGAACAAATTCTGTATACAAAGTTAGCAAATATCCTAAATCGCGCTTTCGAGACATGAAAAATGCAATTTGAATTTCGTAAATCGACCCACTAGCATGGAAGATATATAACTGTCCCATTTATTTTCGCAGTGTACTGTAATATCTTGTTATTTAATAAATAAATATAATTATTGTTGAAGTGGCAACGCCATGTTTGTATCAAACCGTTACTGAGCAACGAGATATATTGTTTTAAAATGATTTTGTATTCTGAAATTTTTACAGCTAGGAGGAGGATGAAAATTTTGCCACTTAAGAATTGTATAAAATTTGTCTATCACCGTGAACTAGAAATGAAATTTATGTTCTACTAAGAAGATTGTCTGTTTTGTAAATTACTGCAAAATACATTACAGTACATATATATTGTGCGAATTTAGTATTCAGGTAAATAATTTTATTAAAATTTTGTGTGAAACTTCAGCCTTTTTTTGTGCAATGAAAACGAAATGATTGAAAGGAGCGAAGTTCTGATAAAAAAGAAGCCTACAGGAGCAAGTCTTTTTAAAACTGAGGTAAATGGCCATCTCGTTAAATTGGCGAGATATTGCCGAGTTGACGATTGTTTCGGGAACTAATTTTTGCTGCCAGAAAATTTCCAAAGAAATCTCTAAAATCGCGAAACTTCGCGACCATTTGGCCACCTGATTATCCGGTCGCTGCATAACTCCAATTGATAGGGTAACCGAATAACTGTAATTGATCCCTATATAACCGCATTCAGCCTTCATATGCCTTTTACTAATATGAGTGCGAAAGTCGCCTTTTTGTGGCTTTTCCCGTGTGCAATATGTATACGAGCCAGTTTCACTAACAGCGTCCTCCCAATCTTCTAGTAATTTCGAAAAATGGAAGGTACTAGAGACTTTTCGGCGGCCGGTTAAAATTATATAAGCCCGCAGACAGCATCAATTTTTCAAAATAAAGTTTTAAAGTCATGAGCCGATCACCGGCAGGATATCAGCAGAACTGGTAGCATCGCGTTTCATGCGATATCTCAGATTCATTGAATGATAGTATTACAAGTTATCAATTCACAACCTACTTTGGATTACTCAGAAAACTTCGTGTGCTTTCCTCTTTGAATGCGCTTTATATTGTCTTGTACATAATGTTCTGCGTAGTTTCATGTGGTAATTACTGATTGTGTTCTGTTATACTGATAAGATACTTACAAGTACTTTTATGGAAAGTTCCAAAACTGTAAAGTGTTCCTTTTTACAAAAATGAATTCCATCAAGCTATCATCATCAGGTATTTGCATTCAATCCATTACGAGCCCGTAGGAACGCAACAAATTTTGGTATCTGAAGTCGGGTTAAAATGCGGTGACAAGCGCGATGGATGAGCAACTAAGACAGTTGGTACCGGCCTTTGCTGCATTTAAAAGAGAGACGAAAGTAGACCAAAAATCCCTTAAAAAGAGGTAAAAGCACTCTAAATATCAGGTAACAATAAAATCCTCTCGAGTAACTGCAGTAGAGAAAGAAGGGTGGGAGATCCTCGAAAACGTCCTACCGGGGAGCTGTTCTTCAAATTGAGTGTGGAAATGAAAAAAGTATTATTACTTCTATGGTGCCCAAGCTTCTTGCGAACGACAGGAGCAATTCTAACACCCTGCCACGATAAATTTCGTGGGTGTGATCTGATTCAGACAAGCCATGTTAGTTTAAACAACAACTAATTTAATTATAACGAGTGACCGTTTTAGATTTATTTAAATTTTCACCAAATTGCCTTTTTGATTGCAGTTAAATAGTTGCTAAATGCACTATGCTTTCAAATGGTTTAGATTATTTCGCATGTTAGTCGTTCGATAGAGTGCTTACAGGTAACAGGTAATTCAAATTTATAATAAGTTTTACCCAACTCAAGAGAGCTCAGTTTGTAAACCAGTTTCCCAGTGCGGTTTGCGCTATCTTAGACTAACAAAAGAAATGGGATTTCTGATCAAAATGTATGATCTATTAAACTGAAAGTCTGTTACGAATTAGCATTTCATAGGACAGAAACACTAATCCTGTAACTCAGCGGTCTGAAACAAGAGACCGTCGAAGTAATCTTACCTGGTCGGCGAACACATTTTTGCGTTCAGTTAATTTGCAGTATTTTGGCACTAATTTTTATCAAACGTTTAACCTTTTGTAGTCGGATGGCCAATATATTGGCAGTTGTATTCCCTTTTTGAATGGACGGGGTTGTCCACTTTATTGGCCATGCCTTTTTTCCCCATTTTACAGGCTGAAAAGTGGGGTGAAATGTCAAATTTGACGTCCCTGGGTTTTCAACCACTTATCTCTTTCAAAGATCTCCCTTTTGCGACATACATGCACCCCTCTGAGAATCCATTAAACTACACAAGAATCTTTGTTGCAAATAGGAGGTGATTTCTTAACGGGGGGAAAGTATTCGGTTCAAGATTTCCCGTCTTTTGGTAGCTTTTACTGCTACCAAAGCCCCGGCCTCAAAAGGTTAAAGAAGTTTTAAGATTTTAATGGTTTTGAATTTAGTTTTATATTAGTTTGATTCGCATTAAAAATGAACATGTACAACACCTATGAAAATTTAAAAACTCTGGCACAAATCTCATTCAAAATTTGAAGATACAGAGTTGATTATTTAGAAGACTTGGCATTAAAGTCGCTGTTAGCACTTTCACAATTATTAATTTCATAATTATTAATATTAGTTTCATAATTATGTTTTAGTTTTATTGCACCTTGTATAATGATAATTGAAATCTGGTGCACAAATTGATTGCAGACATGTACATTTAAAAAAAAATAATTTAAGAAAACAAAATCTGGTAACACAATGCAGATCAATTTTTTTCGTCAGTCAGAATAAATTTTCCGCGTCGAGTTCATTCACGTAAATTATGTTACACCTGTAGACTTAGATAAAAAAATTAAAAACTGAAACTTTGTCACCCAGGAAATCCCACAAATACTTCGTTTCTATTCCTAAACAAATGCATGAATTTCTAGTTCATTCCTAAGAATCAATACTAGCATCTCTCTGATCTATTTATCTCTGATCACGTTTTTGAAAAACCTCTGATAACCCTTTACTAACTCGTAAACAAAGAAATTCATCTTATACAGTTTGGTCTGTGAAATACTTCAAAAATTTAGTTCTTTAGTTCACAAATTTCAGATTTCTTCAAGAAATGCATCTGACATGGAAACAGGTTTCGATTCTATGGTGGCATGGACTTTTAAAGTAATGTTTGCAGTTTGAGAAGATACTGATTTCGAAAAAATAAGTTACAACTGATCGTTACTGACCACTTTTTCCGTAAAATATTGCGCTCTATACATTTTAAAATTAGGAATATCAAAACGAGAATTTCAGAACCCGACTTAATACTTAAATAAACCTGCGATGCTTTGTTTGGCGTAGCGGTGGTTTTCAAATAAATTCGTGTTCCTTTATTTCATATGGTCGATTTTGCTATTAAGTATTTTCAGGTTTGTTATTACCCGGAAAAGCTATCAGAGTCTTAAAGTCAGATATTTGATTTAAAGCTTGTTTGACATCGATTCAACATTTGGCGTCAACTCGACTAAATTTCAAAGAAATTTTAAAATCCTTGTCTAGAGATACCTTCTCAATATTACGGGAAATGAAATACTCATCGAGTGAAACAAAATTAGCAGTTTCAAAACTTTTAAAAAAATCGATTTACGCTTTAAAAACTTCAATTATATTTTATTCAGGAGCGCTTTTCCAAGCGCCGACTGAAGCTTTTATAAGTATTCAAATCACAGTAAAGGCTTTCTGGTAAATTTTTAAGTATTAAAACATCTTGTAAGTCTAACGTTTTACGTAGTAATTTAATTTGGCAGCAAAGTAGCTATATTTTTAACTTCACAAAGATCGTCTTATTATCAGGCACGGACCAAACTACCAGTGAAATTCAGCAATTTTACCACTTGGCTGCCGGCAAATCACCCACTATAAGCAAAAAATGCCCTGCCATTTAAAGTTTGCTTGCTCCAATAATACAAAAAGCTTCATATATAATCTGGCAAATAATTAAATAATCAGAAACCTCTCTTATTTGGATACTCGCTTGAATACAGGCATTCAGCACATATAGCACAGAGGCTCTATATTCTGTTTGATGCTTTCGTGAAGAGGAGTCCAACCTTTTAGCTACACTGGAAGCAGACGAGATTTTTTCTGCTACCCTAATAATTTCTATTATCTGTGGAAACTCCCAAATAAGCAAATCACATAACTGCATAGGTTTCATTCCGGAAACAAATTTTTGAATTTCAACTCTTCGAGAGAAACATACGGGTTTGACTGCGTCATTTCAAATTTACTTAGAGTGTACTATATACATAAGGAAGCTCATATATAGAAAATTTAAGTTTATCAATGGTTTTCTTGATTCATACGTGCAGCCTTCAAAAACCAACACTAGCGATAGCTGATGACAAAAATTAGCTAATATATATATATATATAAAAGTAATTAAAAAAATTTATTAATTTATAATTCTTTTAATATAGTGACAGCAATCGAGAAGTATTTCGGCATCTTATTTGACATTTCATATATAAAATTTCATTGTAAATTTTAGTTGTAATTACAGCAAATCATAAAATTAATATCATATTCAACATAAAAATTGCGAAACTATTCCTGATAACCTAATTGTTCCTAACTAAATAAATAATTCGTAGAACCAGAGAAGTAATAATTCCTAAATATTGCGAAACTAATTCCGTAATATCTAGTTCGACTGAAGTGGTTGTAATTCTCAGCAAGTTCTCGAGAAGTTTCTTCAGCGTTCTGGCACTAATTTTACTCTTAGTACGCTTCATTATGAAAATATTTGTTCACAAATACACGTATTTCCAAATCATGATGACAACCAGTTACGTATCACTGTATAGTGAAGCATATTTATCTCTCGGTAGGCATGATTTGTAAAATTCCAACAAGGACACATTATCAAATTTTCCCTGACCTGAATATCAGATTACAAATATGTGTATTCTATTTGATAATTTATTGACAGCATCTATATCAGCTGTAAAACGAATATCAAAAATACAAATATTTTGTTTCTTTTCCGAAAATCCTTAAAATTTGTTTTCATGTTCTTTTATCAAACACAAAAATAAGGATGTATATTTTTTTCCATTTTTAAGTTATATTTGTCTAGGTTGTTGAAATGTAAACAGTTGTATGCATTTATTTAGGCTTGCTTTGCCTGGCCATTCAGAAAGCAATTTATTTCAATCCATTTCGGTGCATCCGATAGCCATGTTGAACGTATGGCTTGCATCCCGATCGTAAAATATTACATTATCGAGGGGGGTGGACTCTAAATATTTACCCAAAGCTTAGCGATCATTTTCTGAATAGCACTTTTATTGCTTGCGGTCGCGTACTCAACGCCTGTGCCTTTATACTCCGTTATTAGTTTTGATGGTCGGCACGATTCTGCGCGATTCGTTTTTAAGGAAAATCTTATTTATCTTTTGAATCATCTAACTTATTATTATAATTTGCTTTTAATACTATTTCTAAACTTTTACCTTTTGTTCGATTAAAGGTAGGATGCTGTGCACAACCATGGTGACCTAAATGCCGGTACACCTAACTTGACTGACAGTCGTCATGAATCTGTTTTTCGGCTTCGTATTTCCCATTTCATTTTATGTGATAATAAGTTCAATACGCTAATATGATCTTTGATTGCCCTTTGCATCAAAATGCTTATATATTATTTAGATCTCTATGGAATTCATTAACAGTTTTTAAAGTAAAGAATACCTCTGAGAAATCAGCACGCTTAAAGACAGTCTGAAAAACTAATTTACGTATTTTTCAGACATGCAAAATAAAGCTATCAAGGAATTTAGAAAGTTATCTCACAGTTTTATTATTAAAGTACTAATATAAAGGATTAAAGTCAGTTAACAGGCAGACAGTTTCCTACTGAATGCGACGTTTTATAACGAAGAGTTAAAGCAGGGTCATCCAATGCTCGAGGACCAGAGCAAGTGTCAATGCGACCATAGAGGTGAGAGCGAACCTCTATACAAATCTCAAGACGCTGCCTGCATCCACGAGGTATCTTAACTTTGCGATCGGGATTGAAGGCTAGCTTTCAACATGAACGAGCGGGCTATTTCATGCTCCGCATTGGTTTGAAATAACAGCTTTCATAATGGTCAGATAAACGAAACCCAAATAAATGCATACAATCATTTACATTTCAGTACGCTAGACAAATATAACCGTAAAATTGGAAAAATACGCAGGATTATGTTTTGATTTGATTCAAAAATATGAAAACGAATTTAAAGATTTTACGAAAGCATACCAAAATTTTTGTATTTTTGCTATTCTGTTTACAGTCGATTAGTGTATTGGTAACAAATTTTAAATTACAAAGCACAGAGGTTCTATAGGAGTTTCAGCTCAAAGGAAAATTGATGACGACTGTTGTTTGGAATTGTATAAATCAGTTCTAACGAGAATTAAATATGCCTCTATTCATAGTCATGCGTTATTCCATGTCATCATTATTTGGTAGCACATATATTTATGAACAAATAGTTTCAGAAGTGGAACATGCTAAGAGTAAAATTAGAACCAGAATATCAGGTGAACATCGCTCGAGGTCCCAATCGACCATGTAGATCTTCTAACCTAATGAATATTTCCCCCTCCTCAAAATACACTGTAGAACGTCCCACGGACTGTTGAAATAAAAACGATATTTCAGGTAACACATATCTTGGACCTTGCGGTCAAAATTATGTCTTTCCAACCAACCCAAGGGCACAAACAGTACCATAACTGTCAGAGATATGGACATAGTCGCTCCCACTGCAAACATAAACCAAGATGCTTAAAGTGCGGATTAAACCCATACACCTTATAAGAGATAGACTAACCCAGTGAGCGGGGCGCTTCACGACATGTGGGCAAGAAAGAGTAGGGACGATCTGGTTTACTCTAACACTGAAACCTATGGCGTTTGTATCACATAACTCTTTTTAATTATTAAATGTGATACGTTGTATAGTGATGAGATTATGAAAGCCACAGTTTTTTCCAAATAGGATTTAATATATCTCATTAGAGCATTTTTTACTGCATTTCGCGCATTTTTTTCACGCGCAATTCTTGTACAAACATCTTTACTTTGGTAGAACGGTAAAAACTCTAAGCACAAAATTTATGAACTTAATTTTGCGTAAAAATAAAGTTAAATTAAATAAGATTGATAGTAAGTGATGCTTTAAAATAAATAAGGCAAAATTAAACAAGATCTGATAATTTTTTTAAAAAATTTAATGAACATTTTTAGGCAGTGATTTTCCAAACTATAATAACATTACGAAACGATCATATTTATTTGATTATATGATCATTAAATTCTTATCATTAAAGTGGATTAGTTATTTTAATAATTCATAAATTTCGGAGCATAAAATTTTCTGAGCGTAATGAAGGGAAAGAAAAAAGATAAAATAAAATCTAGAAGCACTCAGATTTTATATTACGCCCAAAAGGAACCTTTTTTTAAAGTTTTGTGTGTTACCTATATTTATTGAATATCATGTTCTTTGCCCGTAAACCACATACATTTGAAAACAGCATATCTTTAGAATTTCCGTACTGGAGATAAAACTGTTATTTTTCGTACAGTGCTCGCTCTGAACTCGTTGAGTTTGTTAGTCAAAAATTCGTTTTATAAAATATGAAATAGATTAAAACAAAGTCGAAATTCGGCCGTCCAGATGCCCATGTTCGGGTGGAGGATTATATTATTCAAAATTTGATGGCTCTAGATACTGTCGTTCTTGTCACAGTGCGAGAAGCATACATGTATTCATGAAGATTCTTCATTATTTAAACTCTTTACATATAATACAGGGCGATAATATTTGGTAACAACAATCTGCAAGGAGACACGGACATTTATAGTAAAACAGCGCAGAATGCCGCTTCGAAACTAACAGACTTTCTAGGCTACCGCCGCTTTGGGCTAATAAATTAAAATAACAGTAAATAAAGAATCATATGAAGAACTAAAAATAAATTTTAAAAAATAATCACTATAAAATACAAGCAAAATCAATTATTACGGTTAAATACAATTTTAATATTAGAATTAAATGTATAAACATTTTTAAGGAATCAAAAGTGTTTATCACTATGATGTATTATGATTATTATAGAATAATTTCTATAAATTATAGAAATTATTGTATAATACTCATCTATAATTTTAAAAATGCAGCACAATTTTGAATTTAAAAAAATTCGTTTTTAAATATTTTAGTATTTTTTACTTATTTACACCAATAAAAAGCATAAAAATTGCAAGAGATAATTGCTTGTTTGATATTTTCTATTAGTTCAGATTTAAAATATTATTTTCTAAAAGAAGTAGTTACAAATTTCCGTACAGAAGAGGAAAAGCTAAAAAATATCCAGCCTTGAAAGCATGCAATAGCTTTATAATTATTTGGAACGTTAATTATGCTTGATAAATATGCTAAATTTTTAAAAATCAATCTCAATTTCAAAAAAAAAAAAAAAAAAGAAATGTAGAAATTCTAATTTGTGAAATGACGCGCTACAACCAGTTTTTTCTTGACAATTATACACTCTGCAATAGGCAACCAATGTTAAATTTCTATAAGTCGTCCCTACTCCTCCGGATGTGATCAAGTTGACAGCCGGTAACGCCTCAGACGAGGGAGAAAACCCGTTTGGGTTAGTCTATTTCTTATAAAGTCCATGATTAAACCATATCACCACTAGCTGTACAAAAGATAGAAATCTTCCAGGAAAGTGTTGCCTTTGTGGGGGACGCTCCGTCAGTTCCTACAGGGGTTGCGAAATGCACCATGACAATATTAAACGTAAGATTGCTGAAAAAGAAAATCAAAGATATGCCTGGAGAAAGACAAGAACAAGTCCTTCAGAAAACAACTTGGAGAACTTCCCCCCATTACCGAGTAGGAGATCAAGGAAGTTAATTTACGGAGTGCGCTAGGCTAGGCCTTTAACTCCTCATCCTCAGAGATAGAATAATTACATCAAAAAAGGGGTTCATCTAATAAGGGAAAATTTTGAAGCCTGATTATAAAAATAAAAGCTTTTCAGATAATGCCTTCCGCATGAGAAAAAAGGAAAACTTTTAAATTAAATTTTTAAAAAACAAAAGTAATGTTATGTGAAAGTCTTTAAATTAAATTTTGTGTTTAAAAAGGGCCAGGAATAAATTTTGAGAGAGGAGTCAACATTCAAAAAGTTTTGAAAAGATTAAAAAGGTGCAATGCATTTCCTTGATTTTTGATATCAACAGCAAAATAAAATCCTTAGGACAAGCAATCCGGAGAGTTTGGCAAAAGGGGCTGGGGGCGAAACCCGTTGGGCGGGTTCTAGTAGCAGTTCAGTGTGATACACTGAAGGAGGAGAAGATAGCGACCAATAAGTTTAGCGGATGGAAAGAAGCCAGTCCCTCATCAGCCAACCAGAATGAAGCTCACGAAAGAGAACAATCAGGCTCCGCCCCGGATTGCCTGAAATGGATCAAACATCTATTTACCCAAGGCAAAGCGCTATTTGAACGCTTTTTTAAAGCCAAGTCAATAATGGAAAAGCTCTAAATAGGGTGGGAAGCCTTTGAACTTTTAGCAAATTTAAATTATGTATGTTAATATTGTAAATAACTATGCAAGCATTCAACTTACTGCCTCCAGCAGTTTAAATTTCGCCTTCTTTAATGCCAACGGAGTTCGCGGCAAGAACACTGAGAACATAAACTTTCTTAATTGCCATGACATTGATATTTTCTTAATTAACGAGACACATCTTCGAGCTAGTGATAAATTTAACATCCAAGGTTATAGAACCTTTAGAAAAGACAGAGAAAATAACAGGGGCGGTGGCACCCTGATTCTCATCAGAAGACACTTGCAGGCCACCTATTGTAATCTCCCAAGTTCTAGTAATATTGAAATTCCTGCCATCATAGCTCACTCTCGCACTAATGAACCTATTGTGATTATTTCTGCATATAATCCCCCGGGACATAATATCAGCAACAGTGACATGAGCATCTTTAGCGGCATTATGCTTCCCACAATACTACCCGGAGACTTAAATGCGAAGCATCACTCCTGGAACTCTCGACGTGCAAATGCAAACGGGAACTTTCTTCATAATTATGCCCTTACAAATGATTTAAGTATCTTTGGAGCAACGGATTCCACCAGATACAGCCATACTGGCAGTGCTGAAGTTCTTGATATTGTTATCACAAAAAATATTGCACAAATTCCCTTCCTACAAGTTTCACACCAGCTAACTTCCGATTATCTGCCTGTCAGGTATATTTATCACGATTTTGAAAAAAATATTCCACTCAGAAAAATCACAAACTGGGATAAATTCATATATTCTCTGGAAAAGCTACCAGCGCATCCTGCTTTAGCCGATATTACTGACATTCAGCACCAAATCACTAAGGTCAATAATTGTATAAAAAGTGCTCTTGACAAATCTACTAAATATGAAGAATATAAAAAAGAAAAACTTCCGGATAACATTATTGACAAAATTAAGGACAAAAATCGCACCGCTAAAATTTGGCGCCGTACTGCTGATCCTAATATCAAAAGAATTCTTAACAGAAAAAAATAGGAATATTAAAAATCTTCTAAGTGAATACAGATCTTATAGTTGGAAAAATTTATTAGACTCAATGACTTCAACCCTGATACAGTGTGGCGTATTGGGAAAGCGCTCAGAAAAACACATAGCGACAACATTGGACCGTTGCACACCGATACTGGAATCGCATATTCTGAAAAAGATATGGCAGAAATTCTTGCAACACATCTTGAAAAAAACCATCACGACAAATAACTCATAAGATGAAGATACAGAAGAAAAAGTTTTTAATTTTATTATTCTCCTTCCTGATAGAACAGATGGACAGCATATTTGTTACACCTCGCCCATTGAAATTCAAAAAAATTCAAAATCACTATAAAAAAATCTGAAAAATAGAAAGGTCCCCGGCTACGACGGGTGACAAATAAAGTGCTCAAAATTTTCCCCAAGAGATATATTGTCTTAATTACCAACATAATTAATGCCTGCATAAGGCTTAACTATTTTCCACAGCAGAGGAAAATGGCACATAACATTACTTTTGTTAAACTCGGCAAAGATTCAAAAAATGTTAACTCTTATCGCCCAATTAGCCTGCTTCCAAGCCTTAGCAAAGTTTTTGAGCGAGTTCTACAGAAACGGCTGACCAGACACTTGAAAGATAGAGGGATAATTCAAAATGAACAGTTTGGCTTTCGCCCACAGCATAGCACAGTACATCAACTTCTCAATGTTACTGAATTTATTGTGATTCCTTTTCCAAAAAGAATACTATTGCAAGTTGCTTCCTAGATTTTGAAAAGGCATTTGACAAGGTGTGGCATGAGGGACTCCTCTTTAAGCTACACCCTGCTCATCTGCCTATAAATTTTATCAAACTCATGCATCTAAAAAATCGCAATTTTCATGTCAAAATCAATAATACTTTATCCTCAAGAAAGACAATCAAAAGCGGCGTGGTCCAGGGAAGTGTTTTGGGACCAATTCTCTTTAATATCTTTACTAATGATATGCCGATCCCACTAAATTCAAAACTTGTTAAATATGCAGATGACACCGCTATTTTTACAAAATTTTTAAAACCACAGTTTGTTGTAGACAAATTAGAAGTATAGTAGTTTTCCCTTTTCATTATTTGCACTATCCCACACGAGCCACATGCCAATGAGCCTATTAATCGTAAACTATTTCCTATCCGCTTTTTGCTTTAGTGTTTGTATTGTGTATAAAAATTATAAAAACCAAAAAAAATTTAAAATATAAAATACAAAAAAATTATAAAAACCTAAAAACTTATAAAAAAAAATTATGATACTTAAGTTTTTACTATCCTATCTCTATCCCTAAGCTTTCTAGAGCCTGTGGCTCCCTCTATTGAGCATCAAGTAAATCACTTATGCCAAATTTTTCCTATTTCTGCTCACTTTTAGTAATTCTGATGTGGAGGTAAATGGTTTTGAACCATAGGCACTCCGAAATTTTCAAATCATTGGCATTAGAAGAAGCAGTTAACATTTTCGCGCATTACCTCAAATCTTGGAAACTTAAAGTCAATCCGGCTAAGTGTGAAGTACTGCTCTTTAGAAGGTATAGAAAATTTACTCCAGTAAACGTAAATATAAAGATAGAAGATCAGCTACTCCTCGTCAATAGTACTAAATACCTGGGTGTCATTTTTGATTCACAACTCCTCTTCAAGGAACAGGCTGCATATGCCTTACGGAAAGCTACAGCCGCAAAAATGGCTCTGTACCCTCTCATCAAAAGAGACTCAAAATTCAACATTCAATTAAAGAAAAGAGTTTACATGATGCTGATTAGACCAACACTACTTTACGCAATTCCCATATGGGCTACAGTGTTCAAAACGTACAGACACAAGTTACAAGTCTTTCAAAACAAGATTCTAAGAGAAATAGTTAATTCTCCTTGGTTCGTTAGAAATTTGCAAATACACAAAGAATTAGAAATCAGACCAATTGCCGACCAAATTATTTCAACCTGCCACAACTTTTATAGTGAAATTGAACAGTCTCAATATGATCATATTAAGGAACTAATCATTTATAATCCAACACTTGAAAATACTGCTAAGCGTCTTAGGAGCATTTTTCATAATCCAAGGTGGTGAAACTTGAAAATAGCTGTACATACTGTAAGTATTTCCCCACTAGAGACTTGTGTTTTTTCAACTTATTTAGGACTTAAAAACGCTCAGTGGATTACAACTTTATATCATTATTTTCAAGATTGTTATATTTTATTAGTGTTTCTATAAAGAGACTTTGTTAGAACTACTGAACTGTGGATTTAAAAGCTCTTTCCGGACACACACACTGAATTATTTATGTGTGTTTCACCATCCCGCCTTCTGAACTGTGACTTATGCTGAAATATTGTGTCTTCTAAAATTACAAGTGTTTCTTAAAAAGTGTGTTTATTCCAGAACTTTGTACAGTGTGAATTGCTTGTGAATACTGTTAATTTATATGACTTTAACATTTCTCATACTTGAAATTCACCAGAAATATACTACTGTTGACTTATTCCTCATTTAAGCAACTCCCACCAGTATAATTACGATCCATTTCATTTTGAACCTGTTTCAAAACCATACTTAATTTAAATTACTTAATGTTTATTTTTTCAAATGCTGTATTAAGCAAACTTTTCAGTTAGTTATATCTTTTGTCACAGCTCGAACTGCTCCCAGATGCTTTTTCACTCTACATATCTTTGTATTTGCTTCAGCTTCGCCTAGTAGGCGCGGCGTTACACGCCCATTTCTTTCAATTTTATATACCAAAGCCTATGGGCATTTTTTTCAAAAGCGGTAGTTAAAGCAGTAGAGGCTGCTAATTGCCTCCTAATCATTCAAAAGACAAAGAGAAAGACCTCTAACACCAACTATTTATTCTGCACTTTATTTATATTTTTCTTGTATTCTGTATATATTACTTTTTGACGAATACTTCAACACCAATCAGATGTCATCTCAGAGCTCACGTGACTTTAGTCACACCCCCTTTCTACATCTCAGCTTCCTGCACCGCGCATCTAAATCAAGACAGCCGGAATACAGCACGTAATTACTGCGTGCTAATCGCGGCTTAAAAAGAGGAACTTGGAACTTTATATCAACTCGAACACTCTAACACCAGTTCCAGACGCCGCGCCGCAAAGGAAGGGTGTATCACCAACAAATTGCCATGGAATTTCTTATTTTTACTAAAGATATACCATCATCCTTTCCTGCAACCTGAGAAGTGGTCATTTTGCAAAATTATCATTTATTTTTTCTCACGATAACTTTATTATTTGCCCTCCCATTTTATGCCACATGCCAATGAACCTATTAACCGTAAAATCTTTCCCCTCCGCTATATGCTTTACTGTTGTATTGTATTCATAAAAAAATATAAAATACCAAAAAAAAAAAATTTAAATTAAAAATACAAAAAAATGATTAAAAATCTAAAAACTTATAAAAAAATATCTATTCTTAAGTTAAATTCTCGCTATCCCTAACCATTCTCGAGCCATGTGGCTCCCTCTAGTGAGCATCAAGTTTAATACTTATGCAATTTTCCTATTTCTACTCGCTTTATGTAATTCTGATGAGAAGGTAAATCGTTTTGAACCATAATCACTCCGTAAATTTTAATCATTGTCAATGGCCGCTGCGAAATATTGTTACGTAGACCCAGTATTTTTTTCATGAAACTGCTTTGCCTATTTCAGGAATAGCGGTGCGTTGGAATAAGTATATTTCTCTTATATCTGCTACTTATTGCGGCTGAAATTGTTTCTTCAGTTTGGATTTCACCGCAATAGCTTTCGGAAATCTGCTTTAAAGTGTATGTGATGATTTTTAATTGGTAATTAACTGAGTTTGAAAATTTTCCGATTAGAACTTATTTACGTCTACAAGAAGTGTCAATAATTATGCGGAGCTTTTTCGTCAGAATTCGTTGGTATACAAGTAAATAAAAAGCTCTCACAAATGAATAAAATATTCCTTATAGTTACCATTTCGACGTTTCATATACAGAAATTTTGCCTGAGACCTAGTAATAATTTAGATTTGCTCTCTCAGTGTAATGTTTGTTTATACTTTGTTCCTGACAAATGTTTCTATAAAATTAATACAATACAACATTAACTCGTATTCACATCCACTCGGTTCGAGACGCCAGTAAGGTGCTTCTCACCTTTGTTCAGGAGTGTGGACGCATTCATAAGGATGAATGTTCTTACATAAGGATTTTAGTATTTCTTTAAAATTCTTTCAGTTTTACGTCAATTGCAATGTCATCGAAACACACCTTTTAAATTTCCGAAATAAATCCTAAATGATTTTTTGCTGAAGAGCATAATGAAAAAAAAATACAATAATAAAAATAACACAAGCGTTTAGACATTGGGTTCTCATCTATCCCAGAGCTCCCCACTCTCGGTTTCGGTTGCTCGCCAGACGTCACTTCCGTTTGAGAAGATGTAAATAAGTTGGGAGGGGGGGTTGAACCAAAGCTAACGTGGTTGTCGTCTTTCTCAAAGCGTATTCCATGCAGCTCTTAAATATCGTGTGCCCTCAAAATATACATTTTAAATGGTTAATGAAGCAGTGTTTTTTACTTCTGTTGTTATAATGTTACTTATAATATTAAGCAGATAAGTTTTTATGAGTAACATTATAATGAAATAATATATTTCGAATGATTTTTTTTTTTTTTTTTTTTTTTTTTTTTTTTTTTTTTTTTATATTTAGCTTTCGGAAGATGTTAGGTGTTACATCCAATAAATGATTTCAGTTAAATAAAGATTATTATCATTTTATTGGCTCTGTGAGATGACTGAGAAGTTTTATGCACTCCCAAAGTCACCAAAATTAACAAACTGGTGTGGTGTAATCTAAATTCAAATGACTTCAAACTGCATAAAAATAACAAAATGTATAATTTTTCTGTTTTATTTATAATGATGTTCTAAGGAATTTAAATGCTATTTAAAATCTGTGGTATTGTTAAGTATGTTATGAATAAGGACAGGCAGTTGTGTCAAACTAAAATGCTGAAAGCAGTAGGTAAATAGATAAAGAAAAATGTCTTTAAAATATAGTTTGGGAAAAATGAATATGTTAACTGTGTTAAGTTGTGAATTCATTAACGCACTTCATGTACTATAACTAGCACTGATAAAGATAAAGTTTTCTTAATATCGATAAACAAAGTACATAAAAACATATTCCTACATATCATTAAAATATTAGTGTTTTTCATGAATTCCAGAGAAAATATGCTAATGAATAATATATACCATGGTCAAGAATTACCTAAACAAACAACAAAAAAAAAAAAAAAGATTCCCTACCTTGATACATAAGAAAGGAATATCACCATGTAACACATTGTTCACTTGTGTCAATATCACAGGCATTTTCTTCAGATTCTCCATTGACAAGTTGTATCTGTTAAAATGCCCCTGAGGCAGGAAAACAATCATCTGCTGATGGGACAGGTGCATATTTAAAACATAGAGATTCACAGGATTCGTAACGATATCAAACATATTTTCACAATGCTTGAACCTACACCTTTTTCAACGTAAATATTGAGACACATTTTTCATCACATCAAATTCATACAAAGAGGCTACTAAATTTAGATTCTGTTTCTCCAGGGAAGCTTGTATTTGAGAGAAATATGAAGCTATAAATGTGAGACTCTTATTTAGAGATGCCTTTTTAAATAACAGCTAAGCATTTTAATTGAAGAACATAAAAAATATTGACAGCATCTGAGGTTTTGACAAAATACTAGTCATTAGGGCCAACTTTACTGT
Organism: Stegodyphus dumicola; assembly: GCF_044657685.1. Classification (NCBI taxonomy): domain Eukaryota; kingdom Metazoa; phylum Arthropoda; class Arachnida; order Araneae; family Eresidae; genus Stegodyphus; species Stegodyphus dumicola. The sequence goes on along the minus strand of NC_140778.1, from coordinate 12,824,239 downwards.
ATTTTCTGCCCACGAAAGCATACAGAAAGTAAAAATCTGTTAATCATCCTTCACTGAAACCAGAAATAACTGAATAAAGATAGAACATTTCACAAAGAAATCTATGAAAAAAACTTCAGTATTTGGCATTCTGTGCAATCACCCTACCTCCACCTCTTAAAAACGCTACTACTCGCTAAAATAGCAAGCTCAAGCTACCATATTCCTCACTTTTTCAAAACTGGATCTTTTTGCAGATGGACTTTTAACTTTCCAAAATGTCATTCAATTCAAATCATTCATGAACTACTTATGACATGACATGCAGCTGTAAACACTAGTAAATGTTTTGTTGTTTCATTGGCATTACACTTCCTCTTAATTGTATGTTTGTGCTATGCTACAAAATAAAATTTTTGAGCACTAAGTGATTTTTCTGGTGCTTATGTATCAATAAAAGTGTCCATTCCAAATTCTTTTGAAAAATTGTTCATTTTCCCTATCATTGAAAGCTCTTTCTTAAGCTTGGCAGCATAGCACATAAGGCAAAGCAAAGAAACAAATGAAACTGAGAGAAGAAATTTTGACAGAACCTAGTCATCACTCTGGCATTCATGCTGCTAAGTTCGTCAACAATAACCTTCCTGAAAAGGAGCATTTCATCCATTTATTTTTTTAGGTAATTTCTAATTATCACACCCCACCACCACCAAAAATTATAAATTTGTTGCCAACTTTGGAGAGGGGTGTTTATTTGAGTACTTTTGTGTCTATTTTAATAATGCATCCAGTGCCACCTATTTCTTTTTTTCTACAATACACACATACTCTTTTTTTTTTTTTTTTTTTTTTTTTTTTTTTTTTTTTTTGTGCTACTGTTTGATTTCTTGGACACAGCATTGAAATCAAAATTTTAAAATAAGAAGGTAAAAAAAAAGAGGTCCATAAAGCCTTTAACCTTTTGATGGGCAGCGGGACGGCTTTTTTTATCAGTTTTTATCTCCAAGATGACAGCTGCAAAATTCTGTTTAAAATACATACAATAATACCTTTCACTTTCCTAAATATATAACAGATGGTGGCACTAGTAATTCATAGAAATCATGTAGGAAAAAATTCTTTGCAGGTCTAATTTTGAAGCATTTTTTGTTTTAATTTCTTATGCAATTTATATCATTTGGACAACTTTTGGTATTAGAATGAATATTTTTTTTTCTTGCAGATAAAAAGTATTATTTGAATTCATATATATATATTAATTAAAAATGGTTGAAATGAAAAGGTGGGACAAATTTGTCCCATCACGCATGTAGGAAATACTGCTACTAGGGGACAGGACTATCGAAAATGTTTTCCGAACATTTGTTCCATTGTGATTTTGTACTTTCGGTTTAATATTCTGAAATTTTTTTGGTAGGTTTATAGTTATTTCTAAGGTATCACAAACTATAATAATCATATGAGATATGCTGATTAATTTGACCACTTAAAAATGTCTATATCAGACTGAGAGAAAAAGTGTCAAATGGTGGCACAGAATTTTTTTTCATTTCCTTGATGTTTGTGTAGTTAATTCATTCATATTGTGTAAACAGTTACCCGCAGAGTGAGAACATTTAAAATCTCTAAAATTGTTTAAAATGTATATAGCTGGAAATTTACTGAATATGAGTTAAATAAAATATAAGAAAAAAAGAGAAAAAATACCAGAGTCCTGTACATGTAAAGTAATAGTAAAATTAATATAAGTTAATTTTACTAAGACATAGGTCATCAAATGAATTTTCAATATAATGTAATTTTTAAACAATGAAAATTTTAAGAAGAATGTTGCCCCTGAATATTTGTCTTGTTATTTATCATAACTGTGAGAGGAAAATTTTGTACAGATGTCCGAATTAAATTTTTCATTATTTTTCTTCTTTTTGTTTGTTTAAAGGTTCTTTGCTGTACAATTTTTTTATTAGCTGGTATGTTTACAGTTGGAGGTTCAAAGTGTGCTATACTCGTATTTATTGCAGATTTATAAATTTTCTCCATTTTAGTTACTTCATTAGGTGTTGTTATTGAGTTTAGTAAGCTTGTAAATTTATTCAGCAGTGCTATTTTTCTTTCTGCTAATGTCAAAGTTTGTGATGTACTTTGCATTAATTCATTTACTATTACTATATCATTTGTGTCGTCTATTATCAATGAAGGATCATTACAGAAATCATGAACTGTATCTGCTGGACTGTTTTTCTGCATCTGGCATAAATAATGAATATGCTTACACATATTCCACTTAATTGAAGTATCTATACATGTGCACATATATGTGTGTATGCATACATTACATTCAGTACACTTCAATTCACAGTTACCCTCACTGATCACTTTTTGTATGGTATACAAATCTAAATTGTTTTCTGATGAAATAATCCAGCCACTTTCATTTTGTATAATTTGTGATGACAGTGTTAAGCTGGTTTTATATCTGTTTCTCAAGTCTCTAATTTTACTTGTCAATTTTTCTTTATTTGATGTAATGATTCTATCAAACATTTTATCCCTAATAAATTTCATAATTGCATGCACAGCCTTATCATATCTTTTAACATTTTTTCCATGTAAATAAATATATGTACTTTAATGTTCGATGCATTCTTTCAATATGTATATTTGTATTTAATCCACAATGAACTCTGTGACAATAAGCCCAAGTAGTTGCATCTTTTAAATAATGTGTCAAAAAATAATTATCAAAATCAAGTGTATCGGGATCAGTTTTCAAGTAATTTAACACAGCTTCTGCTGCAGTATTAAAACTCTGTATACACATTCTTGTAAAGAAGTGCGGAGAACTTGATATTCTTGGGCTTGTTTTTCTCTACCACTGATTTTTTTAAAATTCTTTCGCCATGCACGGTCAACATGCCATGCACAAAAGAGGCATTTTTCACGTGTGCCCATCTCTGAAACCTATACATTAAAAAAAGAATCAGCCATATCTGACATGAAAACTTTTGGTTGTAATGTGCCAATGCTTTGCTTGATTATTGAGAAGAATATAGACAAAACTGGTTGGTCACTTCGATTCGAAATTAAAAATGCACAAGCAAATCCTTCTCTTAAATTGTTGACAGTTAATAAAACTATAAGCTCAAAGCCATATGCATTCATGCCATGAGTGCCATCTATACATACAGTTAGTCAATAAAGTCTGCGTACATCAAGAAAAGTAATATCAAATCCAAATTTATGGTGCGAAAAGGGTAGTTTCTTAAAGTTTTTTTTTTTAATATTTAGTTTCAAAAAGGGACTTTGAAATTATTTAACTGTAATATTTTCATATCTAATAATTTATGCAGACTAAATTTTAAAAGATAAGTGGTCAGAAATCAAAGCCAATAAAGTTTGCGTACAACACGAAGGAGGCGGGGTATTTCTTATCTAACTTTTAAACTTCAAACTTGAGAATGCAAAGAAGGTTACACTTTCAAGGTCATTGACTTCCGAAGCAAATTTCACGTTGATTGGAAGTTGTTATTTCTATTTTCTTTGACGAAAATGACAACCATTAAAGAAATTCCTTTAGTTACGAGACAACTAATTATCAAATTGAGAGATGAAGATAAAACTCTTCGTTATATTGGTAAAACCATTGGAAAACTATTTTCTAGTGGGCAAAGAGTTATTCAAAACTATCTTGACACTGATAGTGATAGTGACACTGAACCAAGATGTGGGAGACCGAAGAAGCTAACGCAGAGGGAAAAAAAAAAATTCTTTTACGAATTAAACAAAATCCTAAACTTTCTGCTGCAAGCATTGCAAAAGACATTTTTTTAACTAGCAACAAGGAAATTTCTCCTGAAACTGTACGAAAAGTGCTGCCAAAGGCCGATTATCATGGACGCAAACCTAGGTCTAAGCCATACGTTTCCGAGACAAATAGAAAGAAAAGAATTGCTTTTGCCAAAACATATTTAAACTCTTCGCAGGACTTCTATAACAATGTAATTTGGTCAAATGAAAGTAAATTTACAATATTTAAAGTTAATGGTCACAATATTTAAAGTTAATGGCTTAATGAATTTAAAGTTAATAGTAAAGAAATTAAATAATGAAGAATCTACATGTATTCATGTAGATTCTTCATTATTTAATTTCTTTACTTGGTAACAACAATTTGCAAGGAAACACGGACATTTGTAGTAAAACAGCGCAAAATGCCGCTTCGAAACTAACAGCCTTTCTAGGCTACCACCCATTTGGGCTAATAAATTAAATGAATAGTAAATAAAAAAAATCTTATATTGAACTAAAAATAAATTAAAAAAAATAATCACTATAAAATACAAGCAAAATTTATTATTACGGTTAAATACAATTTTAATATTAGAATTAAATGTATAAACATTTTTAAGGAGTCAAAAGTGTTTAAAGTTAATCCTATTGTATGGAGAAAACCAGGAACAGAACTGAATCTGAGAAATTTAAATCCAACTGTCAAACATGGAGCTGGCGGTGTAATGGTATGGGGGTGTATGTCGTCGAAAGGAGATAGAAATTTTCACATTATTGATAAAGTCATGGATAAGTATGTTTATCTGGATATTCTGAAGAAAAATATGCGAGACAGTGCCCGAAATTTAAACCTTTCTAATACCTTTATTTTCCAACAAGACAACGACCCGAAACATAGAGCTAAAATTGTGAAGGAATATCTCCTCTATCACACTCCAAGACAATTGCGTACTCCTCCACAGTCACCAGACCTCAATCCAATCGAACATTTGTGGGCAAAATTGGAGAAACGAATTCGAAAACACAATATTACATCACGAAATGATCTAATTAGTAAATTGCAGAAAGAATGGGCGAAATTTATGTCGGATGACACTTAAAAACTAGTTCAGTCAATGCCCAGACGTCTGCAGGCTGTTTTGAAGAATAAAGGATATCCTATAAAGTATTGAAGTAATGTAAAAAACTTATATTTTACTTTTTTTTTTTTTTTTTTTTTTTTTTTTTTTTTTTTTTGAAAGTTTACGCAGACTTATTGGATGGAATTTCTGAGTTTTTTGAAAAAATTTAAAAAGTATTACACTGATATTATTTACTTTTTATTTAAGCTTACAATTTTAGCTAATAGAAGAAAAATATGCAATGATTAAAAAACATTTTTCTATGCTTTAAGTGTTTTTTTTAATTTAAAATTTAGTCTGTACACAGACTTTTGTAGCTAACTGTATGCAGTCAGAACTAAATTTTTTTAGCATTTCACTTTGTGATTATTGTCATCATATTTGTCATTATGATGAGAATAAAATCTTCATCGTTAAGGAATGTATGTGTTGGGGATATTACACCTTGTGCCTTATAATATAACACGCATGAAATCTGTGAACTAAGCATTTCATTCACCCACATGTCAACCCTCACATAGTCATTACTATGCTTTAGCCGACCAGCGGTCGAGCAGTAAAGTCGCTGAACACTGGTAGTTCGGTCCGAGGCTCGAATCACGCGAATGAGCTGGCTGCATGGGCGTTTCCGTGGTTTTCCCCATGTGTAACGTGTATACGAGGCAGTTTCCCTTAGAAAGTTCTCCACAAAGGCATCCCTTCCCTTAGGCAGATAGCCCTCATGTGCTTTGCCATAATTAAATACACCAATACCATTACTATGCTTTACTGCACTGGAAGCTAACTCAAAACTTCGATCAATGTTTTGCAGATCTTTTTTTTGTTATTAGATGCAATCGTTCGAGGCCAGAATCAGATATGGAATTGTGAATGTCATCCAAAATTGCATCAAATGGTACTTTAGCAGCTATTCTTGATGCAATAAAGGTTCTATCCTTACATGAAAGGAAAAGATGACCCATATCATTTTCATGGCCTACATGTGTTTTCTGGAAATATGCATAGTATTCCTCTCGTTTTGATTTGACCAATTCTATTTTCGCAGGACAATAAGCATTAATTTTTTTACTGCCCAGTAGCTTTATGTGTCGCTTTCCAGAACTCTGTGAATGAAAATGCCCTGAACGGTGACATGTAAAATATATAACTGTACCAGTGGCATTTGGTTTTCAGATACATGTATTATAAATTTCGACTTTATTTTCTAAATCATCTTTCCATTCAAAAAAACTTTCATAGGATTCAAATTTTAATTCTGATGTTTCAAGTTTTACATCATGAACTTGTAAAAAGTGTTCATTTATCAACTCATTTTCAAAATCCCCTTTACACAAAGGACATTTACACTGTCTCTTAGTTGATATGTAATCACCATTACAACTAGAGTCACATATTTTGAGTTTGGATGTTTCACATACTTTTAAATTTAGAGACTGCAATATGTGTTCATCCGTTGGATGGCATTTTATTACATGCCTTTTCAAATTAAATTTGGAAAAAAAGAATTTCCCACGTCCGCATGGAAACTTGTTTGACGTAATCATATCCGTAGAAATATCCGAATTAGTTTGATTTTTTTCATCAGATTGAAAATTTGGCTCTGAAAAGGGCCCTTTATTAAAGTGATCATTTGGTCCTGAAAAGGGCCCTTTATTAAAGTGATCATTTGGTCCTAAAAAGGACCGTTTTGTTTTAAAATGATCAGAGATGTTTGATCAAATTAGCTTGCAAAAACTCGACTACGAAAATTGCAATACGAGGATTTCCGTTCACTAGCTATTCTATCATTTGAGATCCCTCCCCACAACCGGAAATGACATACTGCGAGCGAAGAGAGTGTGGAACTCTGGGATAGATGAGAACCCAATATCTAGGCGCTTGTAAGAAAAACTAGTCTCTCCTGTGAGCCCGTAAGCAAAGAATCTGTAAGGAATTCTTTGGTCCAGATGCCCATGTTCGGGTGGAGGATTACATTATTCAAAATTTGATGGCTCTAGATACTGTCGTTTTGTCACAGTGCGAGAAGCATACATGTATTCATGTAGATTCTTCATTATTTAATTTCTTTACTTGGTAACAACAATTTGCAAGGAAACACGGACATTTGTAGTAAAACAGCGCAAAATGCCGCTTCGAAACTAACAGCCTTTCTAGGCTACCACCCATTTGGGCTAATAAATTAAATGAATAGTAAATAAAAAAAATCTTATATTGAACTAAAAATTAATTAAAAAAAATAATCACTATAAAATACAAGCAAAATTTATTATTACGGTTAAATACAATTTTAATATTAGAATTAAATGTATAAACATTTTTAAGGAGTCAAAAGTGTTTATCACTATGATGTATTATGAAATATAATTGAAATGAAATTCTTTTATAGAAATTGTGCTATAATACTCATGTATAATTTTAAAAATGCAGCACAATTTTGAATTTAAAAAAATTCGTTTTTAAATATTTTAGTATTTTTTACTTATTTACACCAATAAAAAGCATAAAAATTGCAAGAGAAAATTGCTTGTTTGAAATTTTCTATTAGTTCAGATTTAAAATATTATTTTCTAAAAGAAGTAGTTACAAATTTCCTTACAGCATAGGAAAAGGTAAAAAAATATCCAGTCCTGAAAGCATGCAATAGGTTTATAATTATCTGGAATGTTAATTATGTCTGATAAATATGCTAAATTTTTAAAAATCAATCTCAATTTCAAAAATAAAAATATGTAGAAATTCTAATTTGTGAAATGAGGCGCTACAACCAGCTTTTTCTTGACAATTATACACGCTGCAATAGGCAACCAATGTTAAATTTCTGCAAGCCGTCCCTACTCCTCCGGATGTGATCAAGGTGACAGCCGGCAACGCCTCAGACAAGGGAGAAACCCCGTTTGGGTTAGTCTATTTCTTATAAGGTCCATGTCGACCCCTCTATGACAGAGGTAATATTGCCATCTCCAATCAGGAAAGAGCAGAAATCTTCGCGTCACACCTCCAAGAACAGTTCTCGCCAAATGATTGGCCAAATGACTCTGATTTCGAATTAAAGATCTTCCTACGAGTGAGGGATTGGCTCAACGCCCCATCAGTCAGACTTCCGGTTAAATATGCCACTCCTACTGAAACGACTAATATTATCAGACACCTGAGACAAAAGAAATATCCAGGAATTGATGAAATCAGCAATACAGCAATTAAAATTTTGCCGCCTAACATCATCTGCAGCCTGACAAGTATTTTTAATGCTTGTCTTGCTCTTTCTTACTTTCCAACACCTTGGAAAATTGCTAAAATTATTTTACTACCTAAACCGGCTAAAGATCACACCCGACCAGACGGATATCGTCCTATTAGTCTACTGCCGGGCTTAGGCAAAATTTTTGAGAGAATTATCCTGAATAGACTGAAACCCTATTTTCAGCATCTTCCGCCGGAAGAATTTGGGTTCCGTGCTCACCTCTCAACAACGAAGCAACTTGTCCGAATAACCGAATTCGCTGATGAAGCTCTGCACTGCAAACTTAATGTTGCTATACTCATACTAGACGTGGCGAAAGCATTCGACCGCGTCTGGCATGAGGGTTAATAGCTAAATTAATTGACCTTCAACTGGACGGAGAACTCATTCTGCTAATCCGTTCTTTTATCAGGGATCGGGCATTCAGAGTCTCAGTAAAAAATGAATTATCCAGCACTAAAATAATGACTAGCGGTGTTACACAGTGTTCTGTGACTGGCCCTATACTCTATCTATTCTACGTTTCAGACTTTCCGAGATTACATTTAAATCATAATTCTACGTTAGCCTGTTATGCAGACGACACAGCCTTGGCAGTGAAGTCTGCTAACATCAATCATGCTATTCGGAAAATCCAAAACACTATTCCCTCCATAGAACAATGGTGTGGATATTGGAAGATACGAATTAACGTTCAAAAATCGCAGCTCCTTACTCATAAGGTGTTGGTGTATTTAATTATGGCAAATCACACTAGGGCTATCTGCCTAAGGGGAGGGATGCCTTCGTGGAGGACTTTCTAAGGGAAACTGGCTCGTATACACGTTACACATGGGGAAAACCACGAAAACACTCATGCAGCCAGCCCGTTCGCGGGATTCGAACCTCGGACCGAACTACCACTGTTCAACGACTTTACCGCTCGGCCGCTGGTGGGCCTCCTACTCATAAGGAAAACGGAGAAAAATGTTCCGATCAGGCAGTGTTTATCTTTTTAACGAGGCTGTGCCTATCGTGAAACAAACCAAATACCTGGGTATCACCATCAACGACAAGCTCACATGGCAGCATTACATCCAACAAATCGGGGATAAAGCGATTAAAGTCATGAAATGTTTATATCCCATGATAGGGAAATATTCAAAACTTTCGTTGGACAGGAAACGACTTATTTATCTAGCCACAATCCGACCCATCATGACGTACGCTTCGCCAGCATGGACTACCGCTACGAAGGGTGAAATCCAAAAATTACAAGTTGTGCAAAACCAATTTTTAAGAATTATCACAAATGCACACCCGTATGTGAAGAACAAACGTCTCCATGAAGATTTAAAAATGGATACAACAGTGGAATATTTAAGAACTAACACGGCATTTTATGACGCCGCTAAGGAGTGCCAACATATGGACATTTTCAACGTATTTCACTATGAAATTTTACACGAGGAAAGGCACCTCCGTCCATATGCCGCTTTTCTACTCAGTGGAAACCAAGATTTTCCAACATAATTTGTGTTTTTAAGTATGTAGTACTCTGAAAAACTTATTTGACTTGTAAATAATGATGTTTAGAAATCTTAGCCGGATGATCATGTGACACACACAGCCACGCCCACAAGATATTACTTATATTTTTCCCGTATATACTATTTTACTTTTTGGAATCGTATTTTATTTTCTGCATTTATGACTGCAACACACACCTTTTATGAACTGATTTAGTACTATTTTATGTATAACTATTGTAAAACTTCAGATTTACAGCGCTACGATGCCTAGATACCTCATCGCCAACCAGATGTCTTATCGCTCATCAATTGACATTGGTCACACCCCTTGCATCTGCTATTTTGTCTCCACGAGAACTACGTTCGGCATTTTCAGCCGCAACACAACCAGCAATTTCGAAGGTTAATCGCGGGAAATAAAGCAAGTTGGACTTGGCTTATAACTTCTATGATTGACGTTTGCGCAGTTGTTGTTTAAATCAAGCTGCTTTGCCTGTTTTAACAGAGCGGTGGCTTTGGTCTTAATCGTAGTAATGGCATTATTCTTTCTTCGTGTGTGCGAAAATCAAACAGGTTAGAATACATGGAGATGGCATCTCTGCTATTGCAGTACGAAGAAAGTGAAGCCAGGGGAAGGAAATAGGCCACCCCACGTGAGGGCAAGGAAACTATTACCTTACTAAGCCATGGACCTCATAAGAAATAGACTAATCCAAACGGGTTTTCTTCCTCGTCTGAGGCGTTGCCAGCTGTCACCTTCATCACATCCGGAGGAGTAGGGACGACTTGCAGAAATTTAACAGTGGTTGCCTATTTCAGCGTGTATAATTGTCAAGAAAAAGCTGGTTGTAGCGTCTCATTTTACAAATTAGAATTTCTACATACTTTTATTTTTGAAATTGAGATTGATTCTAAAAAATTAGCAAATTTATCAAGCATAATTAACATTCCAACTAATTATAAAGCTATTGCATGCTTTCAGGACTGGATATTTTTTTAGCTTTTCCTATGCTGTAAGGAAATTTGTAACTACTTTTAGAAAATAATATTTTAAATCAGAACTAATAGCAAATTTCAAACAAGCAATTTTCTCTTGCAATTTTTATGCTTTTTATTGGTGTAAATAAGTAAAAAATACTAAAATATTTAAAAAAGAATTTTCGAAAGTTTTGTTTAAAATTCTAAATTGTTCTGCTTTTTAAAATTTTAGATGAGTATTATAGCACAATTTATATCAAGGAATTTTATTTCAATTATATTTCATAATACATCATAGTCATCATAAACAATTTTGAGTCCTTAAAAATTTTTATGCATTTAATTCTAATATTAAAATTGTATTTAACCGAAACAATTAATTTTACTTGTATTTTATAGGGATTATTTTTTAGATTTATTTTTAGTTCTGGGCAAGATATTTTTATGCTTTTTAATTTTTATGCTGTTAATTTAATTTATTAGCCTAAAGGGGCGGTAGTCTAGACAGGCTGTTATTTCGAAGCGCCATTTTGCGCTGCTTTACTATAAATGTCCGTGTCTCCTTGAAAATTGTTGTTACCAAATATTATCATTCTGCATTATATGTAAAGAAATTAACTAATGAAGAATCTGCATGTTTACATATATGTTTCTCGCACTGTGACAAAAACGACAGTATCTAGAGCCATCAAATTTTGAATAATGTAATCCTCGACCCGAACATGGGCATCTGGACGGCCGAATTTCGAATCTGTTTTAATCTATTTCATATTTTGTAAAACTTTAACGAATTTTTGAATAACAAACTCAACGAGTTCAGAGAGAGCAGTGTACGGAAAATAACAGTTTTATCTCCAGTGCGGAAATTCTAAAGATATACTGTTTTCAAATGTATGTGGTTTACGGGCGAAGAACATGATATTCAATAAATATTGGAAACACACAAAACGTTAAAAAAGGTTCTTTTTCGGCGCAATATAAAATCTGAGTACTTCTAGATTTTATTTTACCTTTTATTTTTCGCTTCATTACACTCAGAAAATTTTATGCTCCGAATTTTATAAATTACTAAATTAAATATTCCACTTTAATGTTAATAAGTTAATGATGATATAATCAAATAAATGATTGTTTTGTAATGTTATTATAGTTATGAAAATCACTCCCTGGAAATGGTCATTAAAGTTTTTAAAAAAATTATCAAATCTTGTTTAATTTTACCTTATTTATTTCAAAGCATCACGTATTATCAATCTTATTCAATTTTACGTTATTTGTACCCAAAATTAAGCTCATAAATTTTGTGCCTGGAGTTTTTACCGTTTTACCAAAGTAAAGATGTTTGTACAAGAATTACACGTGAAAAAAAAATGCGCGAAATGCAGTAAAAAGTGCTTTAATGACATATAGTAAATCCTATTTTGGAAAAACTGTGGCCTTTCATAATCTCATCACTATACAACGTATCACATTTTATAATTAAAAAGAGTTATGTGATACAAACGCCGTAGGTTTCAGTGTTTAATAAACCAGATCGTCCCTACTCTCTCTTACCGACTTGTCGGTTACGCGCGTCCCGCCCACTGGGTTAGTCTATGTCTTATAAGGTCCATGTACTAAGCGAAGTGAGGTAAAACGCCAGCTGGTTTCAAATTCTGAGTGTGTTTTCTGATTTTGTATGCATAGATGTGAAAGGCCTAAAATGCACTAAATTGTTACAGCGAAATAATGTATACGTTTCCGACTTCATGTCCATGTTAAAGAATGTTTTAGAACGTGCATAAAAAGTAGAATAACCCAAATGTGTGTTTGAATGTCCTTCAAGAAAGCGTTTGAGTATTTTCTTTGTGTAAAGTACACGAAGAAACATAAAGAGTTTTCAGATTTACCTTTTCATAATAATAATAAAAGTGATATTCGTAATTAACTTATATGTGATGGCAAAACGATAAATAAATAAGGGGAGTGGCGTGGCTAGCTCTTCATGGAAAAGAAAACAGTTTACTTTAATGTCTGATCATAATTGCATTACAGGTCTCACCTTTTATGAGTTTAATTACATTTTATTTTGCGCTCAAGTAAATATATAATAACTGGATTTGATTTTTAGTCACATTAGTTGTGTGAGTTTTAAAATAACAGCGTAAAATTTACATATTTCTATCATTTTTTATTCAAATTAAGTTTTTTCGAAACATAAGTAATATTTATAACATGATAAATTTGAGAATTACATATACTTAGAATAAGTAAAGTATAATCAAATTATAGTTTGAGTACATAGTTACTGTTCCGTGTTCACAATACTTTTAATGCCAGCATTCATGAATTACTGGATGCAATTACATAATGTAGAAATTATTGCAATTACATAATGTAAAAATTATTGTAGATACATAATGCAGAAACAAAATGAAATGGCGAGAAAAGTAAAGGAAAGAGGGTGTGAAAAATCTGCGATTCTTTGCAACTACCGTGAACAAAATTTGGGTGTGGTTAGAGCACGTCAATCTTTCTAAGCCACGACTACTAAGGGCATGCTTTCCTCCTTTTCTGGCTTCACTTGGACTGGGTGGAGGGTATCTCCGTGAGTTCTAACCTCCTTGGCGTAAATGGCTATATTCAGTTTGTTATTAACGCCAACAGTTTTCAGGAAAGTAGAAATGTTTCAGGAATTTTAGAAACTTTAATTAGAACGTGCGTGGCAATGATTCTACACTTCTGAAAACATTGTGTAGATATACATTTTCAAGTATATGCGTAAATGCACATTCTTCAAGTGAAATGAAATTAACAATTTAAAGAACTTAAAATTTTTCAAAAAGTAATTCATTTAGGCTCTAAAAACCTGAATTTAGGCTCCTGTTTCATTCAGGAGCGATTTCCTATACCCCGACAGGAAGGGTTTGTCATTTAAAGTTTTAAATAACAGTAAAGGCTTTCTGCTAAATTTTCAAATGTTAAAACGTATTGTAAATCTAACGTGTTTAGTACTAATAGGGATTTGATAGCAAATGTTTTACATTTTTTAACTTCATGAAGATAAGCACATCTCTTTTTGTGATTCGACAAGGATCATACTACCTGTTTTTACAAACACACACACACACACATCCTCAGCTGCTAGTGAGGCCTCTACTATAAGCAAGAAAGGTTTAACATTTAATTTTCTACGAGTTACAATAGTACAAGAAGCCGCATACTTATTCTAGCAAATAATCAAAGAAACAAAAACTTCTGATACTCAGGCATTCAACAGCTATAGCATAGAATGTTCATTAAAGTTTTTAAAAAAATATCAGATCTTTTTTAATTTTACAATATTTATTTGAAAGCATCACGTACTATCAATCCTGTTTAATTTTACATTATTTTTACGCAAAAAAAAAGTTCATAAATTTTGTGTTTACAGTTTTTACCGTTTTACCAAAGTTAAGATGTTTGTACAAGAATTACGTGTGAAAAAAATGCGCGAAATGCAGTAAAACGTGATTTAATGAGATATATTAAATCCTATTTGGAAACAACTGTGGCTTTTATAATCTCATCACTATACAACGTATCACATTAAATAATTAAAAAGAGGTTTGTGATACAAACGCCATAGGTGTCAGTGTTAAAGTAAACCAGATCGTCCCTACACTTTCTTGCGGACATATCGGCGACGCGCGCCCCGCCCACTGGGTTGGTCTATCTCTTATAACGTCCATGGTTGATATTGTTAAATAGCTACTTGCCGTGAGAGGTTTCTACTTCCTCTTAGGGAGGAAACTAAACTCTTAAGAGTTTGCTAATTACCAAACTTTTAGTGATCGTATAGGTAAAACGGTAATGCATTGCGTTGTGAAAATGCATCCGGGACCGCGCCGTGAGAGGATCGAATAAATAACATGTAAAATCAATACAAGATATATAGGAAAAACATATTATTTGCAATTCACATCTGTTCTAAGGAAGATTACACAAACAACTTAAATTATTATATCCTAATTCATATAAAAACTTTAAGGTTTGTCTTGGTAATTTAGAAGGGGAAAAAGAAACAATTGAAAGCCTGAGAATTAAATTAAGATTCGACGTTGTTATTTTACATTCCAAGGAAATCGTTGAAACCTTACTTAATATTCAAACACAAAAAATAGACTTATCTGGTAAGGACGTCTTGAAGTGGAGGACTCGTATCCTAATAAGCGTTGACGTCGGCGGGGCTCATCTTTACGGTCACAAATGGAAGTTTCAGAAGACATCGTCCTGTCCTGGCACTATTGGCAAAACACACACGCAGGTAACTGGTTTTCATAACGACGAAGCTATATTAACTGTGGAAAACAGAAACAGGAGCACTGCTGCCCAGCACGGCTATCCGCCTGGTCATGAAAGTCTTAAGTCACTCGCCCGGTTCAATTTCGCCTTTTAACCAGAGCGCTGCAGGGGAGCATGTTTGCAGCTCCCGGCCAGAAACGTCTTTCTAGGCAATTACGGCTCGCCTGTTCTTGCTCATCCCAAGAGCAAGCTTCAAGAGTAACGTCCAAAGTAAGTTCCGCAAGCAAGTCTTGCCAAGTCTCGCACGAAAAAGTCACACCAAAAAGTCTTTCCAAGAGTAAGTGAGTAAAGTCTTTAAATCTTTCAGCAAATATTCATACCTCTTCAATCTCGCCTCTTAACCGCGGCGGGGGAGCATATTTGCCGCTCCCCGCCGGGAAACATCTCTCTTCGTAAATTACATCTTTTCTATTGCTTTCAAGCAAGTTTCAAGAGTAACGTCCAAAAGTAAGTTCAGCAAGCCAGTAAGTCATTCAAACTCGAATTTTCTTCGTCTCCTTCACAAACGCGGGCTCCCACTATGGCTTCAGTTATCGCCCCCTTAATTTTGGCAAAATTTGCGTTTTCAACCCCTGAATGCGGAAATAAGGGTGATCGCGCATGCGCGCCCTTCTTCACTTAGCCAACAACCGGACCCTCAATCGCCAAAACCTGAATGACTTACATCGAAAGTCAAGTAGCAACCTTTGACCCTTTTGTCACGTACTTCCTGTCTTAAGGTCAACTACACAATGAAATTCCTTCTAGAACATTCTAAAGGACAAAGCGAGGGAAATCATGACTTAGCAAAATTTGCTTCCCTTTCCCTGCTTCTTTTCACAATGAATCAAAGCTTGTACAAAATTTGCAAATAAAAGAAAATAAATAATATTCTTTTAAACTAAATAATATTCCCTGAATCATCTGTTTTTCCCCAAAATTAAAGCCTTAAAATAAATAATTCAGAATCAAATAAAATTAAGATTTCCATAAATCAGAAAATCATTCACCTAGTTTTTAAAACGCTATCAGACAAATTCTCTACACAACAATACATCTTCGGCTTCAATGTTAGACGTCATGCTTACTCCATCTATTCTAACCACTACGCTTTCAAAACTAAATGATTTCCCAGCTAGAACAGCCCAGAATGTTTGCGGATTTCAGTGGCGCTTATTTTTATTAAGTATCACCATATGGCAAGAGCGTTTGTCAATTACAGATGAAAGCCGAAGAGTCTTGTAATCCTGAAATCTTCTTGTTTCTTAGAAATGTTTCTGCTGTTACTTTTTTCTTGTTCAAAGAAATGTTTTCGGTTTCCTGAATGAAGGACAGTCGGAATTTTGCTGCATTAATTCTTACTAAATGATGTAGTAAATGAAATAACGTAAAAAACATTTTTTCACCAGGGAAATGTTTCGATATAAGTGAAAGACGACGACGATAGCAAATACAGAGCGACGATAGCAGATACAAATGATTTTCTTGAAGCAAATGGGTTATCAGCGACTTCTATTATTTGTACACAATTTCCATTCGTATAATACAATCTTATTTCCTACAACGTCACATCCAACCACATTAGCTCTCGCTTCAGCAAACTTCGCCATGGTTTGGATAGTTGGATATACAAGATAAACGCTTTCGCGAAGTTGACGTACAAACTTTCATTCATTATAAATTGTGCCGAGATATTGCATTTAAATGCAACGTGTCCGGTTCACGACAAGTACGCCCAAATGGCACACGATACATGATGCACGAACCCAAAATTTCTTACATCAGTTGCTACTTTATTTATAATAGTGCTGGTGGCAACGTTTTCTGGAGTTTCTTAGTTATAGAGGTAAGAGGTAAGAGGTAAACGGTTTACTAGATAATACTCGATTAAGCGTCAAGTCTCCCCTTGCCAGAGAAGGCGTCCACCTTTTGTCCGGAATTTATGCTTGCTGCTCGGTTGTAAGCAATTTAATGTTTCCATTCTGTTTCGGTCGCGAAAAGTGCAGTAACCAGATATAGTTTTGTACCAGTATGCTGGATAATTTTCCCTTAATAAATGAAAATCATCACCTAGAATTATAAAATCGAAATTTCTTTTAGCCTTCCTAGTGCATTTTAATTTCATAAAATCCTATATTTTTGCCTCTAAGTAAATCTAAATTCTGAACAGTAGTTTTTGAAGAGTTAACTTGCATACATCAGTAAAAGATAATTAATAACTTTACCCATGAACGTTATAACGAAATAGACTAAATGGGTGGGCGGGATATGCTCCCTACGTGTAGGGAATCTCTCATGTGATGTATCAAGAATTACGCTGTTCGTACTAGCATTCCATAGGATACTCAAACACAAACTCACATGGCAAAATAATAATAATATTAATAACTACAATAATAATAATAATAGTAAAATATTAACCGGAAAATTTTCAATTTTATATTGCGCCCATAGAGACATTTTTTTTCATTTACAGACACATAAACGTTTCGAGAGCATTCTGCTGAAAATGTTTGAAAAATGGTTTTGCGGCAATCAAGAAACAAAAACCAAATTAAATGCAAAACCGAACAGAAGAAGCTAAAAAACAGCAATTTATTCCAAAGCCACCACTCTGCCTAATTTTGGCAGTGCGGTTTAATTTAAGAAAAATGGAATACAGAATGGATTCAAATTTCGTTCAACTCTCTAACTTTAAAATACATATAGCACAAGACTATACGCAAAAACTAGTACGTAACAAATTAGTTACATCTTTTATTCAACATACTATCTCACAGTGTGTATATAATTTTAAACTTCCGTAGCATCATCGAATACAAACCTGTTATCATGTCATATGTATTTTATTAAGAAATTTGAAGAACTAAAATTCCGAAGGATTTCACAGTATTACCTGTATAAGCTGCATTCATTTGTTTATAAGTTAAAAAATGCTTATCACAGATATTCTTAATTACTTGTCAGAAAAAAATGCTAATATTGGCCGAGAGCATAGAAGGAGAATAACCTGCATCTGTTTAGAAACCGAAACCAAGTCTTTGTGAGATACTGCACGAACAAGTCTCAATTTTAATGTTTCTATATTAATATCTCCACTATCTTCTATATTAATATCCGGACATAATTTATGTGACTCAAGGAGGTACAGAAAAGTAATTCTGACTTGTAAAAAATTTATCTGCATTTTGTTGTAAACGTTTTTTCTCTAAAATTTAATTTTTTATTAATCAACATGTTTGTAATCAATGAGCGCTCCATTTCCTCCTGCCACAACTATCCGTCGCACAGCGTTGCCGCGTTGGGCAGCAAGAGACCAAGGTTGTTCAACAGAGTTAGCCCCATCACCACTCTTCGCTGTTCTTTTATTTCTCGAATACATTTTTCTGAAATTCTGCCAACCGTAGATAATCTCATCAACTATATTATAAATTAATATTAAAAGTTTGAAAGCGTTGCCCCAAACTGCTTACGAGGCAAAATTAAGAAATGTTTTAAGGGACGTATTTCATTAACTGAAACACAATTAGATGCAGTTTTTAGAACTTAGTTCGGAGCAGTAAAAGTTAAAATAATTAGATAATTATCAATACTTGATAAAATGGATGTTAAATATCAGTATTATATAATAACCATCATTTTTTTCTGGGTTGACTAATTAAGTATGGCAAGGAGTTATCATTTCAACACTTAACTAGTTTGTTCAAAAAGTTCAAAGTTTGTTCAAAATTTGTTCATTGAGTATACAAGTTTCAAATCATCCAAAATTATCTGGAAAAATAAAACATGTTTCATTGTTATGTTTTATTGTTATAATTCAACTATCATTATCAGTACTTTCATTCCAAATGATTAGAGAGTGCGCGAGTTTGTAAAGTTCATGGGATTCCTTTTATTATATGACATAATAAACACTACCTTTCATTTTATGATGAAAAAAGTAAAGAAGAAAGAAAAATATTACATTAACGCTTTTGCCTACGCTTTCACTACTTTTAATTACATTGTTAATTCTATACTTCAATTAGATATAGTGTTATCTGAGATCATTGATATCACTAATTCAATTAGTTCTCCAGATTCAAAAACTAAGCACAAAAATGGTACTAATTGGAAAATAAAATTGCTTACTATTCCGATGAAGACAATCTGTGATCATCAGTCAAGCGCATTCTTTCTTCACTTTGTTTTTGTAACCTTTTAGTCGATATCCATATAATGGGATGTCGCTGGATTTCGGCAATTAGATCACTGCCTTCCGCTCATATCGTCAGCCCTGTTATTTATTTAACTTAGCGCTCTTTTGCTGCTGCCGATGATGATTATTTGAAATATTCTCCTGATTCGTCGGTTCCATGTGTCGACAGCTCAGTTTAGTGAGAAGTTTAGATCTTTCAAGTTGTGAAGAAAAACTGGTCTTTCCAAGCGTGCTGGCTGTGTCAGTTGTTCCAAATGCCTTCCTTAGCTGAGATAAACCCCATTGTTTGATGCTTTGATTGTATATTCTGGTTTACAGCGGGAATTAATTCCGCTCTTACCAGAGCTTATCAGGGAATCCCACGAGGGTCCTCACACATAAGGGCCCATCAAATTGTGCTACCTTAAAGTTGTGTACCTTAAGATTAAACTACCGACTAAATGCAGTTTTTACAAGATTTTGACAGGTTTAGAGTTGGTAATAAATAACGCAACCAATAATTTGCGATTAAATTTCGCCGAAATCAAAGCGAAACCTCCTTGTGAACGGTGTTTAAACTATATGTAGCGGCAACAGGTTTCGAAAGAACTAGGATGTAAAAATTGGATATAATTTTTTTTCGTACAGGAACTGGATATAACACGCTAACGCTCAAATTACTTTAAAATGAGAATTTTTGAAATATATTTTTAAATTACATTTCGTATACCTTAAATAAAGCAATTATGAAGTTTTATTCGCTTACCATAACTAGGAGTTCAGATAGTAGGTGACCTATAAATAGATCGCTGGGTTCTTCTGGTAATAAAAGAACAAGCAATTTGCAATATTTAAAGGTGATATTGTGGAAAACATTTCACAAATTATGTTACATCGCATTTTGTACAAAACGTAGGAAATCTTTCGTTACATTTTTTAAAGTGGCATCTTCTTTGGTTTTACCTTTTACTAGTAACAGGTAGTCTTTTCTATCTAAACGTACAGATTTTATTACTTTTGGTCTCTATAACATCCCCAAACGTTTTCCAAGGCTTATCTTAGAATTTATTCCCAGCTTGAGGTACACCAAACGTACAATATTTTCTGATTACTTTGATACTTCTCTTTTAAGAATTTGTTAAATTGAATAGAATATACGTATTTAGGACAGCCATTTCAATAACTCTTGCAAATATTGGTCAGTACCATTTTTGCCACAATTTTTATTATTTGGTTTTCTAACAGCCAGTCCTGCTGATCAACACCACCCATATCTTTTTGATATTGGGCTATAGTACTAGGTTACAAAATTAGTGATTTTACTTTCGAACATTTTTGATACCTTGAAACTTAGGTTACAGCCTCTATGTAACCAAAGTTTGTTGCTGCTCTTACACACTTGTTATCCTTCCATTTAACTACAGTTATTTCGTTCATTTTGTTGAAATAGTAGTCATAAGTACCACGATTTTTCTTCCTAATGTCTTATCAGCCATTAAAGAGCAAGAAGCAGTTCTGTTGTTTCTAATTGTGCCCGTGGTTCTGAATTCTTCGGTTTCTAATGTAACAGCAGATGATAAGAATTAAAAAAATATTGTCAAAAATTTTATGAGACTATTGGGATCAATTACTCGTTGCAGCACGTTTTTTTCGCCGCTCGTGTTCCAAGCGGTTCGTTCGAAGTATTCTCAAAACTCTCCGTATCACAATATAATCAAAATTATAACACTAGCCTACTCCCCGCATGACCCAAAATTTATAGCGAAACCGTAGAGGTTTGGAATTAAGAAATTGTTTTAAAATCATGATGACCGTAATATCTAATCATAATTTCATCAGACAGAAATTTATTGAGAATTCCAATTTTGATTGTTGAGAATTTTATTGAGATTTTATTGAGAATTTTTGAAAACAGTGATTAATATTCTTACTTTAAATGTCCTGCCTGATTTGTGCATTCATGCATAATTATAGTTGGCAAAATGGATTAGAGATTTAAATTCTAAATATTTATTTAGAGGCACTGCATTTTTTATTATCGGTACCATAACATCTTCTTCCTTTGATCAGCAATCACGTTAACTACATAAAGTAAGGTAGCCGGAGAAAATCAAGAAACCAATAAAAACTTTCATTTGTAACTGGAAACTCTGGCTTATTGTTCCCCTCTGTCCTATATCTTTTTGTTTCATTTATTATACATTCGTAAAATTCGGGAAGTAAAAATTCTTAAAATTTCATGTAGATTCTAATTTTCTAAAAGATTTGAAATGCTCTCAAGGTTTTCACTAGAGAAATTATCTTCTTCGTTAAAAGCATAAATAAAGTTATTTATGTCCAAATAGCTTTTGGCTCCAGTTTTAATTTTTTCAAGCACTTTTTTTAACTTGTTTTTTATTTTCATTTTCAATACTGACGCTAGATGCAGATGGAAGATGCTCCATAATATTAGGTTTAAAATCATTTATGTTTCTTGATTCACATTGTTCTTTTACCTCTATTCCTTCATCGGGTAAACAAATTTCTTCATTACCTGACAAGTCTTTTACCGATGGAATAATCATTTCACCATCATCAAAGAACTCTTCTTTAGTTAAATCATCCACATCAGGCGGCAAAGCAATTATACCCGGCTCAACCTCCTTAGAAAACATATATTCTAATTCTTCTTAGGCGGTGTGTAACACTTTACGTCTGGAGTTTCTGGAAAAAATGAAAAAGAAAAAAAATAGTATTAGTTACCATTAACATCCAGCGATCTATTTATACATCAGCATGTTTAGTCTAAAACGTTAATTATAAGAACAGTTATGTTTCTAATTTAAATAGTGTAGGACAATTACGGAGGTTTTGAAAATGTATATAACTTACTTTTACGTTCCTCCGTTGCATACAAAATGGAAAGCTGCGCTTTGAAGCATCACTTATTAACTTCAGAAGTTATCTGCTGGACTGATCTGGAAAAGAATGTTACAAAGCCCCGCCTTTGGGAGGGGCACATGTGTAATGAAACCAGAGAATGACAAGAAGTGATTCATAGATACTATTCTCATTGAGCAGACAAAATGTAACTGATCCATAAATAGATCACCGGGAGTTAACGGGATAATATCAAACTGCATTTCTGTAAAACAAAAAAGGGTAGACGCAATTTAAATACAAAACCCAACAGTAAAAACAAAGAAATTGCGAATTATCCCTAAACCACCACTAAGCCTGAAATAGGTAAGCAGTTTTATTTAAAAGAAAAGTACAATTATTTACTTTCAAAGTGTAGATGGAAGTCATTTT
Source organism: Stegodyphus dumicola (assembly GCF_044657685.1). NCBI lineage: Eukaryota > Metazoa > Arthropoda > Arachnida > Araneae > Eresidae > Stegodyphus > Stegodyphus dumicola. Next base: position 12,801,850 of record NC_140778.1, on the reverse strand, counting down.
AAAATACATATACCGCAAGAGTATATGAAAAAACTAGTAAGTAACAAGTTGGAAATATATTTTGTTATTAATAGGCGTAATTTCACGGGCTGCATTCATTTCTTTAATGTTTTCGCAGATTTTCTTTAAAAGTCGCTAATATTCATCGGTAGCAATGAAAGAGAATATCATACATTTGTTTAGAAACTGAAAGGTAGTATTGTGAGATAATCTCCATGTCTCAGTTATAATAGTGTTACGGATTTGGTATTTAAATAGCTTATGTTAGTTGAATTGTAAATTAAATGGATTTATTTCCCGCGCAGTGCAGCGCGTGACGAATATTAAAAGAAAGCTAAGCCGGAAAATTGAAAATACAAGAGCGCGTGTATGTAACAATATTTTTTTTTTTTTTTTTTTTATTATTATTATTATTTCGAGAAAGTACTAGAAAATGCTCGCACGCGATTTTAAAATTGTATAAAAGCAGGAAAACTTCTCAGTTCGTAATAGTTACTTAGTTTGTTGTTATTTAGAAAACTGCTCTTGTTGACTGTAGCGAATTCGCGGATTAGCTTCTTTAGCTGTTTTGAATTAAGTTCTCTTGAACGTTTGAGTATTAGGAGATAACTACTGTGATATATTGTGATACTGCACGATTATTTGAGGAGATTTAATCATATTTGTTGTGATAATAATAAATTTTTGTTCATTCTTTCATCGGACTTGTGCATTCATTTCGTAACGAACACGTACGCACGCAACAATATGTTTATATTAATCTTTACAAGTCTCGTACAATTTACATGACTTCATAGGTAGCAAAATTAATTCCCTTGCCTGTGAAAAAACGTTGATCTGCATTTGATTACTAGTCTTTTTCTCTTAAATTTTGAGACTTGAATCTTCTTTATTCAAGCTGCAAGAAAAGCATAATTTTGAAATTAACATATGTTACCAATGATTGCAATACAAATTTATGTAAGCAATCAAATCTGTAACTTCAAACCTTTGAATAAGATTTATATCCGAGTTTGTAGATTTTCAAAGAAGTTACTCCTGTTCGTTTTTAGGTTAGGTTATTCAATTACTAGGGCTTTTTCTCATTACCAAGAACATTGTGAAAGGGGCACCAGGATGCGAGAATTTCAATCGTGATAAAGGTGAAATTTTGCTCCAGTTTTGCTGAAGAATATTTCAGGTTAGGTTAGGTTAGGTTATTTAATTACGACAAAGCCTCGAGGGCTATCTGCCTAAGAGGAGGGATGCCTTCGTGGAGGACTTTCTAAGGGAAACTGGCTCGTATACACGTTACACAAGAGGAAAACCACGAAAATACTCATGCAGCCAGCCCGTTCCCGGGATTCGAACCTCGGACCGAACTACCAGTGTTCAGCGACTTTACCGCTCGGTCGCTGGTGGGCTTGTTCGTTTTTAATTATCATCAAAATAATGTAAAATTGGACTTAAAACCAGTAAAATCTTAAAATTTATCTAAATGCTTGCCATAATAATTAATATCATAACAATTCTAGTTAACTGAATCCAAAATGTATTCAATGACCGCGTAAGATTGCTTCGACGATCTCTAATTTCCGGCCACAGGAATATACGATTAGTGCTTCTACTATGAAATGCTAAGTCTTAGCAGACGTTTAGTCTAGAAGATCGTGGCTACTATGTTGCACCCTCAGCTCAGAAACCCCATTCATTATATTCACCTGAGATAGCGCGAGCGGCATGGGAGCCTAATTTGCAAACAACGTTGCGTTTCATACAATTGACAGTATAGCTTTCTTCAGTTCCGGCCAAAATGTTAAAGTAGCATACCTTTAAAAGGGGTTCGAGTGTCTCTCATCTTTCTTCCACTAAAAAACTTCTGGAGAGGACTTTCATCTCGCCGCATATTTACTGTGCCCCATGCCGGACCAGGCAGCTAGCCGATATTCCGGTTCGGGTGGCATAAAGATAGAATGACCAAGGTGAGGCTGTTTTCTCATGTTGTTAAGTTAGTATAACTTTGTGATATAAAATATATTCATACATTTGCATAACCTTCTGATATGAGGTGTGGCAAAACTGTGGCATGAGCAAAGAAGAATAGAACTACCTCAAAATGCAAGCGTTAGTGAAAGTTATAAATAGTATTCATAAACACTCTAAATGTGAAATTCTTTTATGCTTGTCCGAAGCACAATATTCCTTTGCCTTCCTTTTTGAACCACAGATTCCACATGGAAATGAATGTTTTTCGTTACTTGGAAAGCTCAGGGAATGAAATTAGTCAAGATATGTTTCGAAGAAATTGGTGTCTGCGTGAGAGTTAACAATGAAGAGTAAATTCTGTTATTCAAAACAAAGGCAAAGGTTGAAGAGGGTTAATGTTCAGAATTAGAGTAGATAAACTTTAAAATATATTATCCGGTAAGTTTAATTAATATAAGTTTTAAATGTTTTCAAAGATAATGTATGACTCAGAATAAAAGATACAAAGTAAAATATAATGAAAAATATATCTGAAATTTGTGAATTTTTTGACCGTGAAAGGAAATTACATTCGCGAAATCTCAGGTATTCTTTAAAATCTGCGAAACACAAAAATACTAAGAGAATTTTTGAGCTCGTTTTTCGATAAGTTTGCAGTCGTTTTAATTAGGATATATTTTAATCTATCGTAATAGAAAATTTCAATATACTTTAAAGTTTTCTTAGACGCAAACCAAGAGCTTTTTCTCATTACCAAGAACATTGTGAAAGAGGCACCAGAATGCGAGAATTTCAATCGCGATAAAGGTGAAATTTTCCTCCAGTTTTGCTGAAGAATATTTCAGGTTAGGTTAGGTTATTTAATTACGGCAAAGCCTCGAGGGCTATCTGCCTAAGGGGGAATGCCTTCGTGGAGGACTTTCTAAGGGAAACTGGCTCGTATACACGTCACACATTGGGGAAAACCACGAAAACGCCCATGCAGCCAGCCCGTTCGCGGGATTCGAACCTCGGATCGAACTACCAGTGTTCAGCGACTTTACCGCTCGGCCGCTGGTGGGCGAAGAATATTTCAGGGAAAGGGTGGAAAGCTCTCTGATCCCATGTGCAATGATAGGACATTGGATCCTCTTTCGAAGACATTCGTTTCAATAGCATTTAGCGCCCATCAGCGGTCGAGCGGTATAATCACTGAAAACTAGCAGTTTCCACCTGCGTTAGTTCCAGGCGAACGGGCTGGCTGCATGGGCTTTTACTAGGTTTTCCCTAGGAGTAACATGTATATGAGTCAGATTCCCTTACAGTGTCTTCCACGAAAGCGTACTTTCACTTAGGCAGGTAGCCCTACTGTACTGCTTTGATATAATTAACTAAACAAAACCAATCTAGACAATAGTGTTCCGTTGCCTCTGTGACGCAATTAGTCTATATACTTAACGAGCATCCATGCCTTCTTCAGGATTCGAGCACGAAACCGAGGCTGTCCCGATTGACTTCCTCATGACAGAAGGCGAAACAACAGAAAATATTAAAATTAATTTCTGACATTAGTCATCTAAGTAAATTTACAGATTATCGCGTGAGTTACATGTTAAGCAAAATGGGAGGATGATATAATTCTGATCAACATTTGTAACTGTCCTCCACAGTTTGGGACTGCTTTTGGCCTGTACGAATCGAAGGTAGCATTGTTACCATTAAAGCATCTTTCACAATTTCATAATTAGAAAATTCATATAGATATATAGGAAGACTGCGCAACAAAGAAAAGATCTTAGAAGTCAAGTTTCATGATGTCGACTTTTGTAAAGTCAGTAGCTTGATCACGTTAAAAATTTGCATCTAAAATTTCTTGATTTCTTTTATTCAGTAAATCGTGAAATTCTAAAAACAAACTAATGCATGAACAGTAAATCGTCAATATGTCGCAATATAAAAATTCACTACAACGAATTTTCAAGCATATATTTTTATTAAAAAATGGCTGATAAATTTACATTATAATGGAATTATATATTTACGTATATAGAAAATGAAAAACAGCTAACGTCCGATAAAAACAAACAAATAAATGTGGCTCCAAATATCAAAATTTGCTTTTAGTACAATAATTCTTGTACAAAAGTAGAGTGTTGTTGATTAAACTGCAAATTTCAGTTCTAAAATCCATAAATATTTTAATATAGAAAAAATTCTATTTATAAATATTAACAAAGAGGCTTTCTTGAGATTTCTCAAAAACTATGCAAGACAAGATAAATTTTTATTTCGTTTTCATTCGTTGGAACCCACATTTTTGCTCTGCTTTTTGATTTTAGAGTTTGGCTTTGAATGCATTGTTGTGCATATTTATTAATTTCTGTGGTAAAAAAGTGCAAAAATTGTTATAAAAAAACAGCTCATTATATTCACTTTCTTGTGTGAAATTTGAGGTATCAACTACTGCACCTACTTGTGTTGGCTGGAACGGAAACCTTCCAGAGACAGAAGGAAGTTTATCTACAAAAACGGCTTCCAATTTCTACAGTAAAAAATATCACTATCACCATCACTTTCTGTATTTTCGTCTGTAGATATATCGTCATCCGATCCAGGAGGAGCTAAAATTATTCCTTAGCGACACTTGAATCAGATATTGCAAAAAAAAAAAAAAAAAAAACTTTTTGGTGTCACATTAACGCAAAAACAATCGATATAAGAGCCGAAACTAACTTTCTGAACGCGAAACTTTCATTCCCAACACGTGTCTGTGTTTAGCTGAGCAGCTGACCAAGCCGAGGCCTTTCCCCATATGAAATCGGTGAAGACATAGCACCAATAGCGCCATCTATTATTAAAATAGTAATTACGTCTTAATTGAATATCCTAAAGTGCTTATTAACTCAATTCTGTCTTTACGTAATAGAAACACTAATTTTTCTAGTGACCGAAGTCAGTTAAGGGCAGCACAAATACTGCGCACAGTAGTTGCCCAAACTGTACTCCGGCCACACTGTCAAGGAGTTAAAAATCCTTGACATCAAAAACATCGAATTGGTTCCATGTCATATGTCATGAAAAAATTTGAAATATTTTCAAATTGGAAGCGATAAAGTCATGAAGCATCTGAGAGTTCAACGTAAGTATTAATGTATTGAACACCATTCATTTGGCTGTTAAAAAATTGATCCGCATTTTGTAACAAGAATTTGTGCCTAAATTTAATTTTTCAGTCAACATTTGTGTAATGAGGGGGCCCACCATCAGCCAAGGGGTAAAATTGCTGAATATTACGAGTTTGAACCAGCTCGAATCAAAAGAAGGAATCAGGCGAATCTTCGTGGAAATTAAAAATTCTAGATGTTTTTCTGAGGAAACTATATTAATGATTAACATATACGCTTTATTATTTTAGGTTTGTAGAAAGGATTTACGGTTATTTAAAACTTTAATTGGTAAATTCTTCTTGTGCAGATTTTGAAAAGCTTCCCTGAATGAAACATAATTCCGCTTTTTTAAGCCTAAATCATTTTTTTTTTTTTTTAATATTTTAAAATCTTGAAACTGCTAATTTCGTAATTTGGTTGTGCTTGAAGTATGTGCATTTACGCTTAATATTTAGAATGCATCGTTAGAAAAGAGCTTTTAGAATTTCTTTAAAATTTCCTCGACTTTACATCAGGAGCAGAGTCATCGCCGCAGACGTTCTAAAACACATGTCTAAACTAATTTCCTGAACGTTTTGCGGGGAATAACAACCAAAGAAACAATTTTAAGCACAAAACAAAGAAATGTAAGATATTTTATTCCAAAGCCACCGCTCTGCCTTAAATATGCAAAGCAGTTTCATTAAAAATGTTCAGGAGACAAACCTATTTTCGTGTCAATAGCTGATTTTAGATTACATGAAAGGCAAGACAATATGAGAAAACTAGTGAGTAACACATTGCTCATATTTTTATCATAATAGTTATAATATCAAATTGTAAATGCATTTTTAAATATCGATGCCATCATCGAATGAAAGCTTGTTTCCATTCAGACGCATTTCACTGCCTGACCCAGTCTCAGTTTTAATATTTTAATATTAATCAATACAAGTCTGACACAATTTACATGACTCAAATAGGCAGGAAAAATTGAGTCACAGTGTGAAAAAAGTGATCTGCATTTTCTTACAAGGTTTCCCCCCCCTTTAAATTTTATGTTTTTGTACAACATGTCTGTAATCAATGTGCGAACCAATATAGTACTGGAAAAACACTGAAACTTCAGTCATCGTTATAGAAGCTAAAGAAAAATAAAATATAATTGTGAAAATAAAGTACACTAACAACGACAATACAACGATATAAATAATCAAACCTGTAGGCTCATATCTTTATATCTTTGAATAAGGTATAAATTTTCTGATGCATTACTCATGTTCATTTTTAATAGTAATCAATGTAATGTGGAAGAGGACTGTAAACCATTAAAAATCATAAAATTTCTACCAGTGATTGTCATAACATTTAATATCATAATAATGCGAATTAACGGAACAGAAAATGTGTTGGCTGGTCGTGAAAATTTCACCAAGAACCTCTAGATTTAAGACCACTAGCTTTTAGTCTTCGCGTTTTTTTGTCCTATGAAATGCTAATTTTTAAGAAAGTGTCAGTCTAATAAGTTGTATGATCGGCTCTGAAATCACATTCTACTTTTAACATCAGATAGCAAAAAATATAAGGGAGTGTAATTGCAAACCATATTCGCTTGAGTTGGGTAAACCATTTTACAATGAAAAAAAAACCGTGTGAAACTGTGAACACACAACATAACGGGTTAAAATTCAAAATTTGAAATATTAGTCAAATTAACAACTGCTAAATTTGGTAAAAATGTAATGTAAGTTTGGTAAAAATCCAAATAAAAAATGATTAAGCCATTCGATGCTTTGATACATGGTCGGTTTACTGGCCTGGAGCAGGCAATAGTGATCCCTACACTTGCCAGTTATTGAAAGAGTCCAATTAAGGCCTGACTTGTGATACAACCGTAGAGAATATTCTCCAAAATAAGATAAGTAACTGACGAGGAGAGAACAGATTGAAGGGTTTTGCTTCTAAAAATTGAAGACCGGGTAGGTCTGGAGACTGCTCGGTCCTCTCGATGCTGGTGTTCTCCCAGAATTCATACATTCGCGAAGACACAATATCAATTTAATTAGTAGAAGCACTATGGAAATTAAGCCATTCCTGTGGTTTATAACCAAAAACATAACGCAAATCAAAAACGATGACTGGTAATAAAAGAAGTATGTCGAGAATGAGGTTGGTTTACGCTTGTATTTAAGTTTCAAATACTTATAAAAGAAACGCTTTAGTAAAAGTTTAACATATTATAGCTTTTAGTTTTAATTTTAAAAGCAAGGTTTCAGCTGGAAATAAACTAATGGTTTTAGGCATTTTAAAAGCTCAGGGACTTAAATCAGTCACGATATGCTTCGAAGAGATTTTAATCTACATGACAAGATTTACACCATTTAATTTTCTAAAATAATGCTTAGCTTTTATTCGTCAACAGATAGACAGATCCGCCTTACTCGCAAGAATTCAAAGTAAACGTTCAACTTAGACTCCGGTTCGCATATTTCACAAGTGCACATGAGCGTAGCCACTGAGGGAGGGGTTTCGAAAATGGACCAATGAGCTGCTATTGCTCTTGTGACGCTAAATCTCCGTGCATGTGAGCATATGTTGTTTACGTTTTAATTTGCATTTGTTTCGCAGTTATAAATATATGGCGTAATAGTAGAAATCTTGTAGTGCTTTCGTTTTCTGAGTTTGAGCTGAGAATGACTGAAAGGATTACAATGAATCTAGTGTTTTCTTATTTCAGTCCTTGCATTCTTTTGATTTTTAAAGTGTAAGAGTCAGAATACATATGATCTAATGAGTATCTCTTGTGCAGACAGTACATTTAAGAGCCAGTTATTAAATGTGAAATTTAACACACTAAATCTATACGAATGCAAATTAGTAAAGTTCACTTTGAATAAAATTTTGCGTTGGGTATTATTATAGAACATCTTTTTCATATAGACTGCAATAAAAAGTCATGAATTCTATTTACATATATAACTGGTGTAAATATTTTTCTCATACGCATAGTTTTATGTAAAGATTGCATTTGGGCTCAGATGTTTAAAGAATGCTTAGCTTTTATTCGTCAACAAATGGTTAGATCCGCCTTCTAATAGACTTCATTCGCAGGCAATCAAAGTAAACATTCAACTTAGACTCCAATTCTTTGAAAACGCTATGGTCGCACAAAATGGCCTTAGACAAATGTCTAATTATGTATAAAATTATGCAGTTGTTTAACTATTAAACACAATTTTTGTTATCCAAAATTAAAGTAAAGTTTGATCAGAGTTAAGGTACGTAGACTTCAATTTCTGTGATTTAAAGTAAAGGTAATGTTTATCACATTTAAAGCTCAAACTGGAGTAAAAGGACAATGTAAATTTAATTAATATAACATATAAATGTATTAAAACATGAATCATTAGGCACCATGTATAACGGAAATTAAAAATTAAATAAATAGTAATACTAAAAATTTTTAATTCACTTATAAGCCGCTAAAAAATTCAATTCGCGAAACCTTAGGAATTCTCGTGACATTTCAAATTGCTTCGGAGAGAATTTGGAAATTATTTCCGAAACAATGGTTCTTTTATTTGTTAAATTGTTCTCTAGTTCACCCTATTTTAAAAATTATATTAGAATTTGATGCAGCTACATTTTAAAACAAAGCCATACCGGCCTCATATGGACATAGTCCAATAAGATGTGCATAGATTCCCACTTCAAAAACAGCGTTAACAACGAAGAATCAAAACAAAGGCGTCCAATTGGCGGACCAAAGCAAGTATGAATGAGACCTAAGCGAAGCGGAATAGAAATATCAAGACTCATGTCTTTAACTTGAAACATGCTCTTTAGCGATCCGATATGGAATAAAAAATATGCATTCTGAATAGCCAAATAAAGCAAGCCCAGACAAACGCATATAATCATTTACATATCAACACTTTTGATAAACGTAACACTAAAATTGGGAATAAATGCGAAGCCTCTTTTTTTTTTTTTTTTTTTGGTTTGGTAAAAGAATACGAAAATAAATTTCAAGATTTTTGGAAAATAAATCAAAATTTTTACATTTTTTCAAAAGTGTTCATATGTAAATGATCTATTTACAATCGATATAGGTTTGTTTCAACAAATCTGCGAATATAATGCATAGATTTGTAATCTCATATTCAGCAAAAAGAAGCATCTTGCTTTATATTATAAATCAGCCCTAGGAAGAGATTTATATGTTATACTTCATAGTGGCGTTTTTTTTTTCTTTTTTTTTTTCCAGCACTATTTGAGAGTTCTTATGTTTGTGGGCGAATATTTTCAGTAGTGAAGGAAACTAAGAATAAAATTAGAGCCAGAACATCGGATGAACATCTTGAGAACTGAGAATTTCAACCATTTCACTCGAACCAGACATTAAAGTATTAGTCTCTCGAATTCAAGGTTGAATATTATCTTAACTTTATCATTTATTGTAATTACAACCAACAGTTACAATGAAATTTGATGCATAAAATGTCTTGTAAGATGTGAAAATAATTCTCTTTCGCTGTAACTATATTCGAAAATCATAAATTAATAATATTATTTAATTTCTATATCTGCGATATAGTATATGCGGTTTCTTATATAAAGCACACTTTCAGCAAACTGGAAATAATGCAGTCAAACGCGCACATTACTCTGTTAGAGGGGATATTCACAAATTTCTTTTAGTAGTCAAACCTGAGCAGAACCGGAAAATTTTCAATGAAACTTGCGTAATTATTTGAGTTGCTTATTTCGGAGGTCACGAGTTTTAACTGATATTCGAAATTATTGATGTAACCCGAAATATATCATCTTTTTCCAGTGCGGTCCTTCGTGGCTAAATGCTTGGATTTGTCTGCTTTAAAGCATCAAACAGAAAAGAGTCTGTATTATGTAGCTGCTGAAAGCGTGTTATCCAAGGAAGTGTCCGAGTAAATTCCTATAAGAATTTACGGTGAACAAACACTACCATGTAAAATATAAAATAGCAAAAATTCAATTAAAGAGAAAGCCACCGCTCTGACTAACACCTCTGTTAATTTTTTATCCGTTCCAATATTATCCGTACGATGTTCCAAATTTTTATACCTCAAAACGGAATAAAATACTGGTGGCCAGTAATTTAGCAATTAATTATATTAAGCATTAGACTTGATTATTTTGACTTTAAAATCAATTATGCGGATCACTCTCCTCCATTTTTGGCTCGGCTAAAAAATGGACACTATGATGTGCTGGCGTTTTTCGCCAGTTTAATTGACTTTTCTTATGTTTTTCACTCTAGAAATCCAATGTAGAGTGGTAAAGATCTTCGAGTCGTACACCACATACAAAGCGACTACCTAGGCCCAAAGACCTAAATATTTTATCTTAACGTACTTTTAAAACCACTTGGAAAGAAAATGTTTGATAAGATTCAAAACAACTCGAAAACTCTATTAACAACTTCTGCTACATGTCCTAAAACCACCTCTTTGCCTATTAAACGGCAAGAGAATTTTTTTTAAGAGAATACCTGAAATTGTCCAATACTTGCTTGCATAGATTTTTCCAAATTTTTATAGCACAAGAAGGGAATAAAATACTGGTGGACAGTAATTAGCAATTATTCATATTAAGTATTAGACTGGATTTTTCTGACTTATTCCATTACTTCTTTGAATCAAAGCTTATATCGATAAATTCTATTTCCCGCTGAAATCATCCAAACTGGAAGCGCATATATTGACTTAAAACACAAAGAATAAGTTTGCCCAGTTTTGCATTTACCTCACAATGTAAATTTCCTTCTCTTTCATTAAATACTAATAATTAAATTTTATATATATATTACATCTTATAGCTAGCTATATAGGAAAGCTAAAATTTAAAATTAGAAGAAAAAAGAGTATAAAATTATAGGAAAATTTTAAAAGTTTAAGTATAAAACACATTCAACTATTAAATTTTAGAACGAAGTAAAATATAAATTGAAATGTTAAAATATGTTGATATTTCATACAAATATTTTAAACTAAATAAAAAATGAATAATTTTAAACTAATCAAAACTAAATAAACACTATATGAAGATGCAAATTAATTATTCGTTTTTAATGCTTCAAATCGACTCGTAAAAGGCGAATAATTTAAAACATTAAATTTCGAAATAAAATAGAGTACTGTCTCATATTTTGTTCCACTTGATAGCCTTTTTATTTAGCCTTTTTCTGGCATAGAAATAGAGAAACGAGTTGCCACGGCCTAACGAGAAATAAATATCCCTCATAGTAATGTCTTATTTATCGTCATCATTATTTGGAAGCTAGTATATTTTCAATACTTAAGAATACTAAGAGTGAAATCAGAAGCAGAACATAGGACGAACATCTTGAGAATTCTCTCAGAACTGCAAACATTTCAGTCAAACTAGATATTCTGAAATTTAAAGGGAAAGTTAGACTAATTTTATTTCTTACAAAGAAAAACAAAAAGTGCGATTCAAATTTATGTATGCGATGTAAAATAAAATATCAAAATGATTCTTTGTTGCTTTCATTATATTAAAAGAATCATAAATTAATAAAGTTTTAAAATTATTTTAATATATTTTTAAGCTAATTGTTTGTCATCATCCATCTTTAGAGTAAGGCAGTTATGTCTCGCCAGATAAGTCCAGTAATTCACTGATTCACTTAAATATTTTATATATGTGATTTCTTATATACACATTATCCACACACATTATAGTACACATTGGTTTGCTTGAAGTATGTGCATTTACGCTTAATATTGAAAATTCATCCTTAGGAAGGACTTTTAAAATTTCTTTTGAAATCCCTCGACTTTATATCAAGCTCAGAACCATCGCTGCAAGCGTTCTATTTCAGATGTCTAAACTACATTTCTCAAATGTTTTGCAGGGAATTACAAACCAAAACAACAATTTTAAGCGCAAAACAATGCAGTATATATAAGATAAGTGCATTTTATTCCAAAGCCACCGCTCTGCCTCCAATAAGCAAAACAGTTTCATTTAAATAAAGTATAATTTTATTCAATTTATGCAGCCAGCTTTAATTTTAAAGTGCATAAAGTGCAAGACTATATGAGAAAACTAGTAACAAAGGGTTGTATTTTTAATCATAATAATTATAATCTCAAACTGTAAATACATTTTTCGATATCGATGGCATCATCGAATGGAAACCTGTTTCCATGTCAGACGCCTTTCATGAAGAAATGTGAAATATTTTTAATAATTTTAAGAACACAATAATTAATAAATTTCGGAAGTATTTGAGAGCCCAACTTGTATAAGCTGCATTCATTTGTTTAAAAGCTAGTAAAGGGTTATTACAGATTTTTATGACATGTTATTAGAAATAAATGCTGATATTGATCAAAGGCAATGAACGACAGTATAATACACTTTTTAGAAACAGAGGCGAAGTATTTTTTTGAGATTTCCTGCATGACCTAGTCTCAATTTTAATATTAATCACTACAAATCTGACTTAATTTACATGACTCAAATAGGCATGGAATATTGAGTCACAGTGTGAAAAAATTTATCTTTATTTTCTTACAAGGTTTTTTTTCCCCTTTTAAATTTTATGTTTTTAAACAAAATGTCTGTAATCAATGTGCGAACCAATTTAATACTGGAAAAACACTGAATCTTCAATCATCATTAGAGAAGCGAAATAAAAATAAAATATAATTGTGAAAATAAAGTACACTAAAAATGACAATACAATGATATAAATAATCAAACCTGTAGTCTCATATCTTTATACCTTTGAATACGTTATAAATTTTCAGATGCATTACACGTGTTCATAGTTAATGGTAATCAAAGTAATGTGGAAAAGGACTCAAAACCATTAAAAATCATAAAATTTCTACAAATGATTGTCATAATATTTAATATCATAATAATTCGAATTAACTGAATGGAAAATGTGTTCGCTGGTCATTGAAATTTCACCAACGTCCTCTAAATTAAGACCACTAGCTTTTAGTCTCCGTGTTCTTTCGTCCTATGAAATGCTAATTTTTAAGAAAGTTTCAGTCTAATAAGTTGTATGATCGGCTCGGAAATCACATTCTATTCTTAACCTTAGATAGCAGAAAATGTAAAGGAGTCTAATTGCAAACCATATTCGCTTGAGTTGGGTAAATCTTTTTACAGTGAAAAAAAACCCTGTGAAACTGTAAACACACAACATAATGGGTTAAAATTCAAAATTATCCTAACCTTTTGAAATATTAGTCAAATTAACAACTGCTAAATGTAATCACAATTCGATAAAAATCCAAATAAAAAATTATTAAGTCATTCGATGCTTTGGTACATGGTCGGTTTACTGACCTGGAGCAGGTGATACTGATCCCTTCTCTTCCCAGTTATTGATTGAGTCCCATTAGGGCCTTACTTGTGATTCAATTGTAAAGAATATTCTCCAAAAGCGATAAGTAACTGACGGGGAGAGAACAGATTGAAGGACTTTGCTTCTAGAAATTGAAGACCGGGCAGGTTTAGAGACTGTTCGGTGTCGATGCTGGTGTTCTCCCAGAATTCATACATTTGCAAAGACACAATATCAATCTAAGTGGTAAAAGCACTATGGAAATTAAGCCATTCCTGTGGTTTATAACCAAAAATTAACACAAATCAAAAACGATGATTGGTAATAAAAGAAGTATGTCAAGGGCTGAGGTTGTTTACCTTTGTATTTAAGTTTCAAATACATTTAAAAGGAAAGCTTCACTAAAAGTTTAACATATTATAAAATTTTAGTTTTAATTTTTCAACCCAAGGTTTCACCTGGAAATAAACGAATGCTTTTTGCTATTTAAAAAGCTCAGTCACGATATGCTTCGAAGAGATTCTAATTTACATCATTTAATTTTCTAAAAGAATGCTTAGCTTTTATTCGTCAACAGATAGACAGATCCGCCTTACTCGCAAGCAATCAAAGTAAACGTTCAACTTAGACTCCGGTTCTTTGAAAAAGCTATAGGTCGCACAAAATGGACTTAGACAAATATCTAAGTATGTATAAAATTATGGAGTTCGTTTAAATATTCAACACAATTTTTGTGATCTAAAATTAATGTAATGGTTGGTCAGAGTTAAGGTAAGTACAGTTGAATTTCTGTGATTCGAAGTGAAGGTAATGCTTGATAACATTTAAGGCTCAGGCTCAAGCAGAAAGACTTTGAAATAAAGTCTCCCCGTAAATGTAATTCATATCACTTATAAATATATTAAAATGAATCATTAGGCTCCATCTGTAACGAAAATTAAAAAAATAAGTTATCTGAAATTTGTTATTTCACTTGGTAGCCGCTAAAACAATTCAATTCGCGAAACCTTAGGTATTCTCCTGGCATTTCAGATTGCTTCGGAAAGAAATTCTTTCCCATAAAATTGTTCCATTTGTTACATTATCCTCTATCCAACATATTTTTAAAATTATATTAGAATTTGATGCAGTTAGAATTCATAATAAAGTTATATCCGCCTGATATGGACAATGTCCAATAAGAGGTGCATGTGATCCCACTTCAAAAACACCGTTACCATCGATGAATCAAAACACGGTCGTCCAATTTGCGAACCAAAGCAAGTATTAATGAGACCTAAGCGAAGAGGATGGGAAATATCAAGACCCATCCCCGAAGCGGGATTGCGCTCGGGATTTATGCTGGCCTTTAACTTGAAAGATAGCCTCTTTGGCGATCCGAAATGGAATAAAAAATATGCATTCTCAACGGCCAGATAAAGAAAGTCCAAATAAACGCATATAATTAGTTACATAACAGCATGTTTGACAAATATAACACTAAAAATGGGAAGAAATACGCAGCCTTTCTTTTTGATTTAGTACAAGAATACAAAAATTAATTTCAATATTTTTGGAAAAGAAATCAAAATTTTTATATCTTTTGACTCAACTTACAATCGATATAGGATTTTTCCACTAATATTCGAACAGATTGCGTAGATTTGCTATCTGATATTCACTTCAAGGCAGCATGACGTATCTTTGCTGGATTTTATAAACCATGCCTAGGAAGAGATAAATATGCCTCACTGTATAGTCAAGAGTAATTATTTGTCATCACTATTTGGCAGTACGCATTCGAGAAAATATTTTCAGTAGTTAAGAAAACTAAGAGCAAACTTAGAACAAGAACATCGGATAATCCTCTTGAGAAGTCCCTGAGAATTTCAACCATTTCACTCGAAACAGATATTCAAGTATTAGTTTCTCAAATTTAAGGTCCAATATTACCTTTATAATTTGTTGTAATTTCAACCAAAATTTAACATTGAAATTTTAGGCATAAAATTCCTAGTAAAATGTGAAAAAAGTATCTTACGCTACGACTATAATAAAAAATTATAAGTTAATAATGTTATTTAATCACGCAGAATATGTTTTAAAGTTATATTTTGTCATCAGCCATCAGTATTACGCAGTGACGGTTCGCCGAATCAATCAAGTAAATGAAAGTTTCATTTACATTTTCTATATGTATGATATAGTGTATGTGCTTTCATATACACTCACGTTTGTGAAAATTGCAACACCATGAAGGACTTACGCGAGTGAGCTGAAATTTTCAGGAAATGCAAAATAGCGCATGATATGTAAATGATTAGAATTGCAAATCCGTAGCGCATGCGTATGCTGAGCAGCGCCCTCTGAAAGGCTGATGGATCCGAATAAATAGACGGCTTTAGTGAGGCGTGTATGGTTATCGGTGGTTATCTGCTAGTGGTAAACGTTAACTCAATCTGTACTTATGCCTCGTCTACGAAAGAGAGCGAGATTTGAACAACTTACAGAGTTTGAACGAGGGAGAATCATCGGCCTTCGTGAAGCTGGATTGTCGTATCGTGCAGTAGCCTCTCGTGTGCAGCGTAACAGCAGCGCAGTGATGCGCGTTTGGAAGCAGTGGACGGACGAGTGTCGGACAACTCGGAAATCCGGGAGTGGACCCCGAAATGTGACGTCAGCTCGCGATGATAGACACCTGGTCCGCATGGCGCGGACGGACCGTACAGCTTCCTCTAGACAATTGGCAGCACTGTGGTCAATAGCTACAGGTGTTTCATTGTGTGCTTCATCAATTCGTAGACGTCTGCTGCAGTGTGGACTGTGCGCACGGACTCCTTTATACAGAATCCCCCTAACGCACGACCATCGCCGCCTGCGGCTACAATGGGCCAATCAGCATAGAGACTGGCGTGCTGATTGGCAGCATGTCGTGTTTTCTGACGAATCCCGCTTTAATTCCTGGTACCATGATGGCAGCATTCGTGTCAGACGCTATGCCGGTGAACGCCACCTTCCGGAGTGCATTATCGAACGCCACAGTGGACGAACACCCGGAGTTATGGTCTGGGGCGCCATAGCATATCATAGACGATCTCAATTGCTACGAATTGTGGGCAATCTGAACAGCAACCGGTATATCCGTGAAGTTCTACAGCCCGAAGCTGTTCCCTTCCTTCAAAGCTTGCCAGGCGCTGTATTTCAAGAGGACAATGCCCGCCCTCATACTGCTCGGATTGTTAAATCCTTCTTTGCAGCGCAGCAGGTACAGCTTCTTCCTTGGCCTGCGTGTTCCCCGGATATGTCGCCAATTGAACATGTGTGGGATGTCATTGGTCGGCGTCTTGCTCGTGATCCTCGTCCTGTTGCGTCTGCAGACGAACTTTGGGTACGCGTACAAACGATATGGAATGCTCTTCCTCAGTCAGACATTCAAACTTTGTTTGACTCCATGCCACGTCGTGTAGCAGCACTTATTGCGGCGCGTGGTGGCCACACAAAATACTGATTCTGATCTCTTGTTCTTGTTTGTTTGCTTTGAACATTTAATCATTTATTTGTACCACTACCACTCAACTGTGTATTAAATTGCATTCAATTATGACGATTCCTTCTTGGTGTTGCAATTTTGACGAACGTGAGTGTATAAAGCACACGTTAAGCAAGCTAGAAATAAAGTAGTCAAACGCGTACATTTCTCTGTTAGAGAGGAAGTTCAAAAATTTCTTTCAGCTGTCAAAACCTGAGCAGACTGTAGAATTTTCAGTGAAACCTACGTAATTATCTGATTTGTTTATTTTGGAGCCACAAGTTGCCACTGTTCGAAATTATTTGTGTAATCCGAAATATATTATCTTTTCACAGTGCGGTCCTTGGCGGTTAAATACTTGAAATTCTTTGCTTAAAGCATCAAACAGAAAAAACTCTGTATGCTGTAGCTGCTGAATGTCTGTATTCAAGGGAGTGTCCGAGTCTGGTTTCTGTCCGTTTGATTATTTGGTTTGGTAAATATGCAGTTTCGTGTATTATTAGAGTAGGTGCAAAATAAAATATTTGGTCTTTTATGCTTATAGATAAAATGTACGAAACTTTGCTAACAAATCTATATTTATACTTTCCACGTTAGACTTACAATATGTGTTAAGATTTGAAAGTTTAGTAGGAAGCCTAAACTGTTATTTAAATATTTTAATTGTTTAAACTTTCCTTCGGGGCTATAGAAAAGCGAAGCTGGATTAAACATGAATGAATGTTTCCCTAGATAAAGATTATATAATTTATTCAAAATTATTTTTATTTTATGTCAGATGTTGATTTCTGAACACGCATTTTAAATCGAACTTCCTAATTAAATTCCTAAAAGATTTTTCGATCAACAGAACCATGATAAGAGAAAACAGCAGAAATTCAATTTAAGCGAAAGCCACCGCTCTGACTAAAATACGCAAAGCTGCTTGATTTAACACCACCCCAAACATGGGGCATTTTCGTGAATATTTACAGATCATCAGTTGAACAAGCAGCCTTTAGCCTCAACGGCTTTTGCTACTGTATGTCACTTTGAAGGTCTTTCTTGAGTGCGCAAATTCCTGGGGTTTTTTTACTAAAAACCTCGGTAAAACATCATTAGTCCACCTGAAGTTTTTAAAATTTATGTAGTGCGATAATGTAAGGAAAAACTGATGTGTAACAGAGCTCACCAACGGCCGAGCGGTAAAGTCGCTGAACATTCGTAGTTCGTTCCCGCGAACGGGCTGGCTGCGTGGGTGTTTTCGTGGTTTCCCCCCATGTGTAACGTGCATACGAGCCAGTTTCCATTAGAAAGTCCTCCACGAAGGCACTCCTCTCTTTAAGCAGATAGCCCTCGAGGCTTTGCCGTAATTAAATAACCTAACCTAATGAGTAACAAATTTGTTATGAGATTTTTTTTTCTTCATAATAAATATAAGCTCAAACCGTAAATATTATTTTAAAAATCCATGACATTATCGAACGAAACGTATTCCTATGTCAGATGCATTTTATGAAGAAATATGATTTTTTTCAAAATTTGAAGCTCTAAATTTCCGAAGTATTTGACAGTCCAACCTATGTATGCTGTATTCATTTGTTTAAAAGTTAGTAAAGTTTTATAACAGATTTTTCTTAAAAATCCATCAGAGTGAAGAAATAGTGCCCTTAAAAACTATTTAAGAGCAATCACAAAGCACATTTCGTAAAAATCTAAATAAGTGTTGATTGAGATATTCTTCTTATTTATAATCGAAAATGCAACACAAATCTGAAACGATTACTTTTTGTAATAAAATAGTTGTTTTAGTTACTAATCTCGCTTGTCAGAATGAGATCAATCCCACGAAATTCATCGTGGCAAGGATTCAAGATTGCGCTTGTCTTTGGCAAAAATCTCTGGCACCATACGGATGACTGTACGACTATGCCCAGTTCGGCGCTTAATTTTGAATGTGAGTACCCCATGGAGGTAAGAAAGGAAGGAGTCGCCAAATCGGCATTAGAAGTGAGGCACTGCTCCGAAGCTTCGGTCACCAGATGGGGTGTTTCTCGTTTATGTTCAGAAGCTGGCTTGACAGCGCTCTGATAGTATTTCGACACACGACAGTTCCATACAAATCGAAAAACGGGACACTTCGGCGTAAATGAAACATTCCTAGTGTGATGGCTAATAGCAATTTGTATAGTTTACTGACATTTACGCAAAAATCACATCTTGGTTATTTTTCGATAACTAACAACAGCGATTTTGATTATGAACTTGTTTTATAAAATTTTAAGCTGTTGAGCAACAAAAATATAGATTTTAGCGAATAAGTTATGCTTAAAGAATGAAAAATACCTCACCGTACATTTAAAATTGTATACATATTTCGATACCCTTGATGGAGTATTCATTATTTTTTTTTTTTATGTTCCAAACGCCAAAATGTTCTAAATAAAATGAATTTTTTTCACATTCCCATATTACTATAGCATGTACTTTTAAAATTAGTGTAAATTACTTTACTCGAAAAACATAGTGAATGCACAGAAATTAAAACTTCCACATGCAGGAAATGAAAAATATGAAATATGTATAGGCATTTATGCATGTTCTTGCAAAAAGCATGTGTCTGCCTTTAACAAAATACGTAAATATTTACCAAATTATTTATAAATATATTTGAAATGAAGGATTTATTCATTCATAAACGACTGGGAAAGTTACCGCGAAGAAATCTAATTATTAAACGTATCTAAATTTATAATGATTACAGATATTATCTAAATATATAATTACATTAACACTGAATTGTAAACATAAATTGAAATCCTGTTGACAAATATGTTATAAAACTATTTAAGCAAGAATTGTTTGTACTGGAAAGCAATTTGTTAAAAGGTATTGTAAAGCAAATTCTATGAGATGTCTACTTAAGAAAGTGATAAAGAAGACTTTTACAATATGTATTGTTGAAATTTAGGACTAAAGAATCTGATAAGTATACTTAAAAAAAAATATTTCCCTTACATTTTATAATAACTAAGTTAAAAGTTTTAAATAATATTTAAAAAAATCAATTATTTATTCCCCTTCAGAAATATTCAGAGAACGTTAAGTGCTATTTAACGTATTTCGCTATTAAAATTAACAGTGTTATGATTTGAAATGGACCGAACAGAGCAATAATTATAAACTGACTTAAAATTTTCAATTTAAAAATGTCTCAGAAGCTAAAACATCATGTTATATTTGAGAAAGTATTTTATAAAGAAGCTCTATAAATAGAAAAGAAATAGAAAAGAATAGAAAAGAAATAATGCATAATTTTAATATTAATAATACAATAAACTTTTACCTTAATTTTTGTAATCCTTAACCGAATAAAATCGAATTACTTTACATTTTGTTTCTAATGTAATTAACGAAAACTTGTGAAAATATTTCATTCAAATTAAACCGTTCTCAGCAAGCTGCTCAGTAAATGGTATAGCATTTGTTTCCATTCATAATGAAATGTTGTTTAAAAATGTATTCTTTTCATATACTTTGGAATTTGAAATACTTTAGGAAAAGAAAATATATGCATTTAATATGTATATTTGCTACGTAATTTCAAAATGTTTACATCCGATCGTGTCAAAAACCCATTGAACCTTAATGGCAAATGACCCAATATTTTGGTCACCACGAAGGGATCGCCAGTGCATCAAAGCAGTGTATGGGGGAAACAGATTAGGGGCACTCCATCTTACTTCCTACCTCCATGGTAAATAGCATTGCAGAAAAAATGTTGTTCCATTATAGCGAGGATTAGGGCGAATCACTACTTCCGGACAGGGAAAGGAAATTTCATCAGTAGGAAGAGCGAAACGACTTTATACAGGAATGAATGTAGCATGATGTGTTGAGAAAGTAGTAATGAAATGTGAAAGTATTTAGAAATCTGAAAGAATTGGGAAGAGCGAGACTCATTGTCGGCTTAATGTCTTGTCGGTTAACTGTCCGTGTCGGCAAAATGTTTTGTCCGATAAGTGTCCTCGTCGGCTAAATGGCCTGTCGGGCTAACTTGTGTCGGTTAAGTGTCTCGTCGGCTAAGTGGTTGTCTTCTAAGTTTCCGCGACCGATTACAAAAATGTTGCTTAAAAAATAAAATTTAAGGGAATAAACCTTACAAGAAAATGCAGATCAACGTTTGCACTGTGTGAGTGAATTTTTCGTACCTATTTGAGTCACATCAGTTATGTCAGACTTGTGGAGATTAGTAATAAAATATTAAAATTGAGACAAATACTTCATCTCTCTTTCGAAGAAAATGTAGGATATTCTCGTTTATCACTTAGACTCTATATTATTACCGAGCTATTGCAAGATGCAACTTTGCCGGTTCATGAAGTGATGCCCGACACGACGTAATAAGCACTGGTGTTAGAGTGAATCTCGGAGGAGAAATCGGAGGCAAGGGAAAGAAAAAGGAGGTTGGCCCTAAAAGGATTGGATTGGATTATTCAGTTATGGCAAAGCACACGAGGGCCATCTGCCTAAAGGGAGGGATGCCTTTCGTGGAGGACTTTCTAAGGGAAACTGGCTCGTATACACGTTACACATGGCGAAAACCACGAAAACGCCCATGCAGCCAGCCCGTTCGCGGGATTCGAACCTCAGACCGAACTACCAGTGTTCAGCGTCCTTACCGCTCAGCCGCTGGTGGGCTGGCCCTAAAAGGACCAAAAGCCAAAGAGTGAATCACACAAGTTCCTAAAACCCAGACGAGAGTTGGAAAGAAAAATCAAAAGTTATGCGATGATGAAGTCGTACAAATACGAAAAACTGTCAAGGTACTGTATTAAAAAAAAAAAAAAATCATATAGGAATAGATACCAAAACACATGCTATACGATATAATTGGTACCATGCATGCTATACGATCAAAACACATGCTATACGATGCTATACGATTGGTACCATGCATGCTATATGACCAAAACACATGCTATACGATCCAATTTATATAAAAATATAAACGATAGAGTTACAAATGTAGAAATTACTCAATACAACTTCAAAATCAACGAAGTTGAAATGAGATATTTGAAAAAGTATAGTCAACCACCGACCGAGGAACTACGGAGCAAAATTATGGTCGCCATCGATAACAGTGTGTTCAAAACGAAGTTTAATATTTTTGTCTTCGTGATGTATCTTGTAATTAAAAACTTATGCATAGTTAACGAAGTCGCGTTGGAAGGCTTTTGTAAAGAATTTCTCATTGGTGCTTTAATATGTATTCAGAGGTGGTGCTAAAACGGTTTACTAAACGGGACTGGATATTTGTTTTGGTTTTCCTATGCTGTAAGGAAATTTGTAACTACTTCTTTTAGAAATTGATATTTTAAATCTGAACTAATAGAAAATTTCAAACAAGCAATTTTCTCTTGCAACTTTTATTCTTTTTATTTATGTAAATAAGTAAAAAATACTAAAATATTTAAAAAGGAATTTTTGAAAGTTGTGTTTAAAATTGTAAATTGTGCTGCTTTTTTAAAATTATAGATGAGTATTATAGCACAACTTCTATAAAGGAATTTTATTTCAATTATATTTCATAATACATCATAGTGATAAACACGTTTGGCTCCTTAAAAATGTTTATACATTTAATTCTAATATTAAAATTGTATTTTACCGTAATAATTAATCTTGCTTGTGTTTTATAGTGATTATTTTTTAAATTTATTTTTAGTTCTGTATAAGATTTTTTTTTATTTACTGTTGATTTCATTTATTAGCCTAAAGGGGCGGTAGCCTAGAAAGGCTGTTAGTTTCGAAGCGGCATTTTGCGCTGTTTTACTATAAATGTCCGTGTCTCCTTGCAAATTGTTGTTACCAAATATTATCGCCTTGCATTATATGTAAAGAAATTAAATAATGAAGAAATCTGCATGAATACATATATGTTTCTCGCACTGTGACAAAAACGAAAGTATCTAGAGCCATCAAAATTTGAATAATGTAATCCTCCACCCAAACTTGGGCATCTGGAAGGCTGAATTTCGAATTTGTTTTAATCTGTTTAATATTTTGTAAAACTTTAACGAATTTTTGATTTACAAACTCAACGAGTTTAGAGAGAGCACTGTAAGGAAAATAACAGTTTTAGCTCCAGTGCGGAAATTCTAAACATATGCTGTTTTCAAATGTATGTGGTTTACGGGCGAAGAACATGATATTCAATAAATATAGGTAACACACAGAACTTTAAAAAAAAAGGTTCTTTATGGGCGTATTATAAAATCTGAGTGCTTCTAGATTTTATTTTATTTTATTTTTTTCCGTCATTACGCTCAGAAAATTTTATGCTCCAAATTTTATGAATTATTAAATAATTCATAATGTTGCACTTTAATGTTAATAATTCAATGATCATATAATCAAGTAAATATGATCGTTTTGTAATGTTATTATAGTTTGGAAAATCACTGCCTGAAAATGTTCATTAAATTTTTTAAAAAAATTATTAGATTTTGTTTAATTTTACCTTATTTATTTCAAAGCATCGCGTACTATCAATCTTATTTAATTTTAATTTATTTTTACGCAAAATTAAGTTCATAAATTTTGTGCTTAGAAATTTTACCGTTTTACCAATCTAAAGATGTTTGTACACGAATTACGCGTGAAAAAGATGCGCGAAATGCAGTAAAAAGTGCTTTAATGAGATATATTAAATCCTATTCGAAAAATCTGTGGCTTTCATAATCTCATCACTATACAACGTATCAGTTTTAATAATTAAAAGGAGTTATGTGATACAAACGCCATAGATTTCAGTGTTAAAGTAAACCAGATCGTCCCTACTCTTTCTTGCCGAGATGTCGGTGACGCGCGCCCGGGCCACTGGGTTAGTCTATCTCTTATAAGGTCCATGGTTTTTACTCAATGACGTCATCGACATGTAAAATTATATTATTTAGAGTTTTAGATTATTAATATTATAATCAATGTATTACTCACTAGTTTTCTCACATACTCCTGCGCTTAATGTATTGGAAAATTGGAAACGCCAACACATTATCAATGAGCCAATGATTTATTTTAATGAAACTGTTTTGCCCCTTTCAGGCAGAGCGGTGTCTTTTTGGAATGAAATACGTTTTTCTTGCGTGTATTGCTTTAATTGGTGCTTGAAATGTTTCTTCAATTTCCTTTTCGCAGCAAAAGCTTTCAGGAAGGTAATTTAGTAATCTGATTTAGAATGTGTGTGGCCATGTAAAATGGGCGATTGATTCAGATGCTTGATTATTTTCTGATTAGATCGTATTTACGTCTGCAACATGTGCCAATAGTTAAATAATAAAGGTATGGAGATATTTCGTCAGAACTCGTTCGTATACTAGTAAATAAAATGCTTGCACGAATGAATAAAATACTCCTTATAGTTAACAATTGCTATTTTCATATGCAGATATTTTTCTGAGATCTAATAATAATTTAGATTTGCTCCCTGAATGTAATTTGTTTGTTTATTCCTTTATAAACTTTGTTATACACAAATTTTTTCACAAAATCATTACAATACAACATTAAGCATTCCCTCCCCCTTACTCGTATTCAAGTTCCCTCTGCTGGAGAACTCAGTAAGAGACTACTCACCATAACGTCCTCAGTTGGATAATATTAGGTTACTGCCAAGTACTATTTAAACATTAGAAACTCAGTATACGTGTCAAAGTATCGGTTATCTCTGACTTCATCTGGGGGCCCACCAGCGGCCGAGCGGTGAAGACGCTGAACACTGGTAGTTCGGTCCGAGGTTCGAATCCCCCGAACGGGCTGGCTGCATGGGCGTTTTCGTGGTTCTCCGAATGTGTAACGTGTATACGAGCCAGTTTTCCCCAGAAAGTCCTCCACGAAGGCATCCCTCCCTTTAGGCAGATAGTCTTCGTATGCTTTGGCATAATTAAATAATCCAATGCAATCTTGACTTTCTTCTGAGCTGGTAAAGCGCATCAGACAAAGAATAAAGTGCAATATTCACAATAATTTTTTTCCATTTTTAGCTCTTCTCTATTTTCCCCTTTCTGTTCACTTTTTGAATATCTGATGTGGAGTGAAATGATCCTTAAGGTTGTAGGTGCTTCGAAATTTATAATCCTTGATCCTTTGGTATTTAGTTAGGACATTTCTCAGCGCAAGAACTAGTGTGTAGAATATTTCAGGTTACAGGGAAGTACTGCTATGTGCAGCAGAATTACATCTGCATAAAGGTATGGAAACCGGACCTTTAATCTCTCTTTCAAAGTTTCCCTTTGAATGTTGATTGCAGTTGAAATTCAACTATTTGCAAAAGAAAGAAACTTCCAAATTTATTTTGAGATGGTGTGAAAAGAATGTTGATGTGTTATCCAACTGCATAGACCTATACGCAGCCGAACAATAACGGTGCTGAACGCTGATTAATGAACAATTATGATGCTGAACACCGAACAATAATGATGCTGAACACTGAGTTCAATTCTAGACAGACGGGCAGACGGCATGGGCGTTTTCATCATATTGCCCTCTGTTTAAGGAATATACTAAGTAGTTTCTTTAAAAATCCTTCCAAGAAGGCATTCCTCCTTAGGCAGAGATTCTCCAGGCTTGAATTGCCATATCAATTTATACACCTATTATGTTACACAAAGGATCTACCCAGTGGATATATATTTGTCTTAAAGATATAAGTTGAAAGAATAGACAGACTCATTATTTGAAGCGACAATGGATAATCCATACATTGTAAATAAAGTGTTCTCTTCCACAGGCTTTCTTCAAGTAAGTATAACTAAGTAAATATTTCTTTGCTTGTATAATACTCTGCTGACCAAAGGTTCACACAAATATTTGATGTTTTTTAGCATCCTTTGATTGTTTGCTTAGAAGGTGTTTCGTAGATAATGTTGCATGAAGGTGAAATACTTACAATGTGTTAACACGTATATGACTAACCAATTTAGGAAAAGGAGTACTAATGAATTTTTGTTTGTCATTGTTATGAAAGAAGGAAGGAAGATACTGACTATGAACGAAAATATTTAGTCAAACATTGCCCAAAGATGTTGCTTATTTTTCAGGTAATATATTTTAGGGTAATTTATTTACCCAGCTTTGCAGTGGAGAGAAACCTCAAATTGAATGCTTGGTAAAAACCAATGATGTGTTGAATTTCGTTCAATAGACTCCTTTAATATATATCAAAAGATAATTATATATCCCCAATTTCTTAAAAAAAAAAAAAAAAAAAAAAGCATTTTACTCACTTTTGGTCATAAAAAAAGAAACTCAAAGAAACTAAAAAGTAAGAAAGTTATCTAAACGTTTTGCCATGCGTTCTCATTACCTTATAGGACATTTTCATGGTAAAACGAACTGTGAAATGTACACATATCTCAACATAAAACGCAGAATAATGAAATATAATCACATTTCTTTCTGTTTTAAAAGTAAAAATCTATTACTCTTGTTACCAAATGATAAAATGGAATACAAAATGCTGTTTTAAATTAAGACACCTGAGAAAACAACGCAGTTAAACACGTACATTTCTCTCCTAGAGGTGACATTCAAAAATTTCATTCAGCAATGAAACCCTAGCAAATCCGAGAATTTTGAATGGGAACCCGCATAATTTTGTGACAGCTCACTAGTTGCCGCTAAAAATATCACATCTTCTTGAATGTATGGCCTAGGGAAGCTAGAGGTGGACACCTCTGCATTCAAGTTTCAAGGAAAAACCAGCCGCTATGATATAACTGCTGAAAGCCTACATTTAAGCGAGTATCTGAATACGACAAATTTCTGTTTCTTCGATTTTGTGTGCCGGGATAAATTTCAATCTTCGTGTATTATTTGAGCACATGGGAAATTAATGTTAGTTCTTTTTTACTCATAGTTGGGGACTCATCACCAGCGGAGGGTTAAAACTGCTGAAAATCGGTAATTTGATCCAGGTCGAATCACAAAAATGAAAAAGACGGAACTTCGTCAAGGTAAAAAAAAATTAGAAAATTTGCCAGCACAACTAACACAGTTCTTTTTTACTTATAGTGGGGGACCCATCAACAGTAGAGGAGAGCCATGGACCATGAGGAGAGCTCGCGTGACTTTGGTCACACCCCTTCCTACGTTTCAACTTCCTGTACTGCCCAGCTAGATTTTTTATCCTTCTGCGGTCTTAGTAGCATCTAAATCAAGACAGCCGGAACACAGCACGTAATTATTGCTTGTTAATGACGGCTTAGGAAGGAACTTGGAACAGCGGAGGAGTAAATTGCTGAACACCGGTAGTTTGATCCATGTCCGGAACCAGAAAAGGAAAAAGACGGATCTTCGTGAAGGTAAAAAAATGTAGAAAATTTGGCAGCACAAGTAACACTTTAGGCTTATAACACGTTTTTATATTTGAAAAATTAGCAGCAAGTTTAAACTGCAAATGAAATAGTTTAATTCACAAAACCTTCCTGTGGGGCTTTAGAAAAGCGTTCCTGAATGAAACATCAGTGAATGCGTCTCTAGATATGGCTTTCAGAGTTTCTTTAAAATTCTATCAATTTTAACATCAAGTGCTCTGTTACCGAGACATACGCTTTCAAATTTCCGAATTAAATTCTAATAGATTTTGTTGCCATCAGCAGCACATATAATGAAAGACAATCAAAATGATAAAACTGCAATTTATTCGAAAGCCACCGCTCTGCCTAAAATACGCAGAACAGTTTGATTTAATAATTTAAACCATGGAGAATAAACAGCTGTTGGTACTTGCAATTTCAAAACTCATAAATCTCAAGAGTTTACGAAAAAACTAGTGAGTAGCAAATTGGTCGCAATTCGTACTGTAAATGGTGTAATTTGAAACTTTAAATACAATTATTATAATCCGTCTTGTTAAGAATTTTATAACCATCTAATGAAACCTGCTGTGAGACATATTTCAAAAGAAATCTTAAATGTTCTGGAATCTGGAGAACTAAATTTCCGAAATATTTCACAGTGCTACCTTAAACAAACTGCATTAATTTTTTTAAAGTAAGTAAACTGTTATCATACAGTTTCTTGAAAGTTTATCACAGATAAATGTTGATGTTGATCAATAGCAATGAAGGAGAATACAATACCTTTGTTAAGGAGCAGAGATGACGTACTTGTAAAATTTCCCGAGACCAAGTCGCAATTATGACATTTTAATATTAATCTCAACAAATTTGACATATATCACGTGTCTGAATTATGAATGAAAAATTTATTCTTACTGTGAAAATATTGACCTCCCTTTCGCTATAAGATTTTTATTTTAATTTAATGCGTGTAAGCAATGTGTACACCGATTTAATGCCCGAAAAACACTAAAGCATCAATAATGCTTACTCAAGCAAAGAAAGTAAAATATAATTATAAAAATGCCTATTTTAACAAAGATTAGGTGACAAGTCATATAAATAAAGTCAAATCTCTATCTTCAAATCTTTGAATAAGATTTTTATCATCGTTTGTAAATTTTCAGAGGTGTATTCATGTTCGTTTTTAGTCTTAATGAAACTAATGTAAAACTGGACTCAAATTCATCCAAATCTTAAGACATCTCAATATTCTTGATATAAAAATTAATTTCGTAATAAGGCTAATTAATTGAATGGGGGATATTATTTCTGGTCACGTAAGATTGCTTCAGTGGCCTCTCGATTCAGACCACCAGCTTTAATATTTGTGCTTTTTTCGTACTACGAAATGCTAATTCTTAACAGAGTTTCAGTCTAAAGGATCATGAGCATAAAACAGCCTGACCTTGGTTATTTTATTTCTATGCCACTCAACAGGGATAATAGCTAACGACGCTGACTGCCACATCCAAGTGACCGGGTTCGAATCCCGAAGAAGGCATGGATGATTGTAAATGTATAGTTCCTGCTGAGCATTTTCCTCCTAAATATGCAGCGAGACGAAACACCTCTCGAGAAGTTGTTGGCACAGAGTTGGCAGACCCTCAGACCCGTCCCCCCTGGGTTACTTTCCCTTAAAATTATGGGTGCAAATGAGAAGAGTCGCACTGTCACTTATATGAAACGCAAAGTTCTTTGCATATTAGAATGAGATTAACAAAATGAATGTGATTTCCGAACTCATGATGAAACGCAATAGCCACGAACTGCTAGTCTAAACAATCTTTTAAGAATTAATACTTTGTAGTACAAAAAACTCTAATCCTAAAATCCAGTGGTCTCAAATTAGAGATCGTCGAAGCAACCTCAAGATCAATCATATAATAATTAAATCATTAATAATTCATTAATAATTATAAATAATCAAGAAATGAATTAAGATTTTTTATTCCTCTTAGGAACATACTATAAGTTTTGGAGATTCCAAAATGTGATCGCGAACCATATTTTCAATATAGCTCTTTTAAATAATTCTAAATCGACACTTCGAAACAAGTCATGATCCACCATCCGCAACACACAGATTAACAAAATAGTTTCAAAAGCAGTTCAAAACACCGCCTCTAGGACAGAAATGTACGGGTCTGCGTTATTTCAAAATTTCCTGAATGTCTACCATGTGTAAGGAAGAGCATACGTAGCGAATGTATCGAAATTTAAAGTAAATTAGTGATTTACTTCATTCAGATGATAATTGTACAAGTGTTCCCAATATCACGCAATAATAATCAGTAGTTATACCAAACTACGAAAAACGTTAACGAGAACGCAACGCACAGCGCATTCAAAGAGAAAACTAATCCGATCTCACGCTGAGTTCCCAATGTTATGTAAATTCTTATGTATTTTTTTTTGTTGTTGTTGTTGTATATAATTATTGCATGTTATTTTACTGTGCATAATGTATTCTTAGTTATTATATTATTTTACTGTGTTTATTGAATTTGTATTGAGCTTATTTAAAATTTAATGTTTAATATTTAATATTGTTAAACTTTACGGCAAAGCTCCCTTTAAGTTTGGCAGAATTGTGTTACAATTAAAAGGGCGCGGGTGTATTTCCGTTTCTCACGAGTAGGCTTCTTTGGAGGTTAGACGTCACTGTCCAGCTGCATTTTCCCCTTCTCGCGGGGGTTGAAAACACGTGTTTTTCTCGTTCTGAGGCGAATAGTTCTAAGGGGCGGCGATTTTTTGACAGAGTTATAGGTTGGAAACATTCTTCTGTTGCGTGGGAAAGAAAGGGTCTGTCATCTTGTAGAAAGTTCTGAATTTCTGAGAATTTCAGTGGCTATTTATTAGCTTTCTTTTAATTGGCGAAAGGGAGTCCAAGTTTCCTTAAGATTGGCTAAATTTTTAATTTTAGTGTTGTTTGAACCAATAGTAATTTTGAGGCGTTTCTTGGAGAGTTAAACCGAGGTTTCTTAAGCCGTTGCACGGAAGGCAGAAGATCTTTTTCGACTTGAAAAAAAAGCGATTTTTAGAGAAGACTTTTAAGAGGTTTTTTGGAGCCTTAGGGTTGGCTTCTTTGACGGCCCCGCGGCCGCGGTCAGTGAGGTGCTGAGATGGAGCGGAGGAACAACGCGGCGGTTCTTCGGTGGTCGACCGCGGTATACAGTTAAGTTTTTATCTCCGAGATTTCTGGATACGGAGGGTCCGAGACAGTGTGGGTGCTCGACATGTTTGACGGCGGCAATACTTGCGGCCTATTATTTTCAATTTCGTCGCTGAGATTTCTTTTTCCCATTTGTGGAACAGTCTGAACTGCTCGTTCGTGCTGGAGTATCTGTTTTGCTTTCGAAAAAGTGGAAATATGGAAGGTCGTCATCGCCTGAGATCTGCTTTGGTCTTTTGTCTCCAGTTTGGACCTCCTTCTCTTATCTTCAGTGGAACTTCGAAAACGGGAAGTTGATTGAGTGAAAGTGCTGCTTAACGGAGAAATTTGAAAACTTTAAACTGGAACTATGAAAAGGCTCCGGTTCCGGAAAACAACGATGAAGATTTGGCAGTTATTGTTTCGGGATTTGTAATTTAGATCGGGGCAGCCCCCTGAGTCTCTCAAAGGTGGTACGCCGATTTCGTGAGTGACTTTTTAATTTTCATTGGTGTTTTATTTTGATGCATAATCCTTTTAAATTTGGAAATGTTTAATACTAAAGCAAGAGTTGACATGTTAAGTAGATAAAAATTGAATATTTTTACCAAATTTCTAGCTGAGAAAGTAATTTTTTATTTAATGTTTAATAGTCAGAAGTCAATTGAACTAATTGGAGGAAGTGAATCTTTGTTTTAATGTTTAAGTGCTATGTTCAATATGATTTATTCTAAATTAGTCTTTTTAAATAAATTTAATCTTCTGGGTTTCCTGCTTAAAATTATTAAGACCTGTGACGTGTTTCACGATGATTTTTGTATTAATGGAATAATGTTAAATATGAGATTGATATGAAAAAAAAACTATGAGTAACTTTAAAAGATTTTGTAAAGGTAGTCTGGCCAGCTATCTTAAGTTATAATGTGTGGGAATTTTCAATAAATGTGTTTATTATCTTTAATATTGTATGTTTTTTTTTTTTTGTGTGTGTATTAATTGGGGTCTACTGTAGGTCACCCATGTGATCCTAACGGAAACATGGTTTTTCAACCGAACCTGGGTAATTATATTGCGGTAGTAGAAAAATCAGTTTTGTGTTGGTGACTATACGATCCGTTTACTGATTTTAATTTGATTTATTGTGTAGACTTCTTAATTGGGAGATTGTATCTTTCCCCGGTGTTTTGGAGAGTTCTGTGTGGTATTTGAAATGTTAAAGGTTGACGCTATCTCTAGATTTAGTATGTTTTTTTTTTTTTATGTCACGGTACCAAGAGAAAAGATAGTTAAATGTAAAGAGATAAAAGTTAAGCGTAGAAATTTTATTTTTTTTTCTACGGAACACCAACAATAACAGGAGCTATTTAAAAAACTAGCAATAACAGTAACTAAGCAACTGAACTCGGATGCTCTCTCTCCGGCATTTATAGCTTTCAAGCGGGAGATATTTTTAGCGAAATTTAAATGTGTTATTGAAATTATTCAGTGATGTAGGAAATTCCCTCTACACTGCAATGAGAGACATATCAAAACGAATTATATGACATTTCCTGTTGCCACGTTGTCTTGTAAACTTGGCATTGGGCCTCTGAATAGGAATAGAAAGTATACAGTCTAGACATGATTGACAGAAACCTGGACAGATGCCACGGCTGACAGAACCAATTCAGATTCATTAATATAGAAAAAAAATCTGATGCTAACATTTAAAATTTCAAATTCATTTACGCAAGCCTTTCATTATCCTGATTATTTCAACTACTCTAACTCGACGTAAATAAAATATTACATTAAATGTTTAAGAAGTATTTCTACATCGATTTGCGTGTGCAGTCAACAGTATGTAAGAATTAAAGTTTGGAGGTATTAAAATATTTTCTTAATAGGAATAAACTAGTTTTATTTACTAATGTTTGCTCTTCGATCAGAAAAACGAAAACCGATTTCATATACCTTGATAGCGTCATACCTTGAGAAAAGAAAATCAGTTATTTATGAATGAACAAATCTTCTTCATCCGCTTTCTGCGAATGATTCCTCATTCTGTAATTAGGATTTTGTTAGGCTATGGTTTAGTAGCTTATTGTGATGAATTAATCGTGGACACCAATTAGATTTGATCAATTAAATAAAACTTGTTTCTGTCTGCGCGTATTATCCGTAAGTCTCCTCCAACTGGTGAATATGATTTCGTTAAAACGTTTTATATTTATGAATATTCCTCTCGTTTAATTCATACAATTATTACAGCCATTTGTTTGCAACGGTTTCAAAATATTGAACTTCTTAAAATTTTAACAATTTCATTACAGTTTTCTTTCATCGATTGCACTGTATTGTTCTCTACTGTTCATCGATTACCCTAAAATCGTGATTTTTGCACCTCCCACCACGTTCAATTCCTGACGAAAGGTTTCACTGAATTAAGGTACTTGTGAAATTTTACTTTGGTATAACACCAACAACAGCCAATTTCCAAACCCACATACACAAAAAAATTGTTCTCTTGAAGACATTAACGGCCTCCTCTTTGCCAAGCAAATCCGTACGTTGCTTCAGAAAGAGGACATATAAATGTTCGTTGTTCTTGAGTTCAACAAACCCTTACGCAAATACGTATATTTAGTTTTAAGTACAAAACAGTGACTATTAATAACTTATTAGAGACATGATTATAGATGGAAATAACTAATTATTCAACGCATTCCTTGAAGTTTAGTAAACCTGAGTGACTATATTATTCTGAGTCACCTCACCAGTATTAGATTGCGTAAAACCGTGTAACACTGGCAATTCGAACTGGGTTTTAATTTCGGCAAAGAGTGTGGCTGCATGCGTAGTTTCCTGGATTGTTTCCATGTTTATCGCGTTTGTGAGCCAGTTTCCATTAAACAAATCTTCCATAAAAGTATTCTTTCGCAAATACAGGTAATCCTCGTGTGCTTACCATATTAAAATAACCATACTTATTTTAAATTGAATAAGATAACGACTTTTCATTCTTCTAAATCATTTACTCATAGAATTCAAATTTTAAATTAAATTTAAGCTAAAAAGATGAGTCATTCGGAACAATTAATTATAAACTTTCCACTATTCTTTTAGATGTTAAAAAATAAACCAAATAAATTCTCAAATTTCAGTTATATCTCTCGTTATTTACTTTAATTTTGTATCACAAAAATTGTGCTAAATTGTTAAATGAACTCCATAGTTTTATACATACTTCGACATTTGTCAAAGTCCATATTGTGCGACCCATTATTTTCTCGAAGTAACGCAGTTTAAGCAGAACGATTATTTCGGTTGCCTGCGAGTGAAGTCTGCTAGAAGCGGTATCTATTCATTTGTTGACGAATTTAGCAAATTAAATATGTAACTCTTGGCATTTGGATAAAAGTTTTTAAGCTTATTTTGAATAATTTAAGTCCTTGATGTTTTAAATAACAAAACATTCGTTTTTTTTCTGCAACATCTGCAACCTCGGATTCAAAAATTGAAACGAATTCTGTGTTTCTGACGAGCATAAAATCATTCCGCGTTTAGGAAGTTTGTGACAACTATTCGTAAGTTTCACTAACTCTTACATTTTGATGTGTGCAATCTTTTATTCCTTATGCCGCAATTTTTGATCGGGTCAGAAAGTAACACAAATTTAAGCTCAGACTGACAGAGCTGAAAAGTAGGAATATGGCTCCTATAGTGGAATGCTCCCCACTATCTCAGTAAAAGATAGTTCCTGTTAAATCAAATTTTAGGGTCAACATTAGACAGTGGGATGTGCTACTGGAAAGCTACGCAGAAATTAACAATAGTATAAATCTATAATAATTCTAACTCTAAATTAAATTTGCTTTTATAAATATTTGAAATTTAAATACAAGAGAAAACAACCTCATTCTTGTGATACTACTTTTATTACAACAAGTCATCATTTTAGATTTGTGTTATATTTTCGGTCAAAAATCACAAAAAATGATTTGATAATTTTTTATTCAGATTTTCACCAAACTTACTTTGTGATTAGAGTCAAATAGTTGTTAACTTTACTAATTTTAAAAAAGGTTGAGATAATTTTGAATTTTAACACTTTAGCTTATGTATTCGCAGATTCACAGGTAATTTTGCGCTGTAATAAAGTTAACCCAACTCAAGCGACTACAGTTAGCAAATTAAGCTCCCTTACGGTTTACGCTATTCGAGGATAACAAAAACAAAAGCAGATGATATATCATATTAGACCAAAACTTTGTTAAGAATTACCTTT
Source organism: Stegodyphus dumicola (assembly GCF_044657685.1). Lineage (NCBI taxonomy): Eukaryota > Metazoa > Arthropoda > Arachnida > Araneae > Eresidae > Stegodyphus > Stegodyphus dumicola. The sequence continues at coordinate 12,767,081 of NC_140778.1, read as the reverse complement.
TCATACGACGCAAAAACACGATATCTAAAAGAAGCCCCTAGGGAAATTTTACACGACCAGTGATGACATTTTCCATTCAGTTAATTAGCATTATTATGACATTAAATTTTATTGCAAGAATTTTGACATATTTTAAGATGCAAATTGTTTTGAGTCCACTTTCACATTAGTTTGATTACCATTAAAACGAATAAGAGTAACGCCTCTGTAAATTTGAAGACTATGATATAAATGATATTTAAATATTTGAGCTACAGATTTAATTATTTATATGACTTATCACTATAATCATTGTTAGAATATTCAATTTTCATAATTATATTTTACTTTTACATATTTAACTTGTATAATGATGAGTGAAATTTCTAAGTTTATCAAGCATTAAATCGGTGCGCACATTGATGACAATCATGTTTAAAAAAATAAAATTGAGGGGCGGGGAGAAAATCTAGTATTAAAAATGCATATCAATTTTTTTCACAGTGTTAATCAATTTTCCATACCTATGTGAGTCAAGTATATTATGTCAGACATGTAAAGACAAATATTAAAATAATAATACTGAGACTTGGTCGTGCAGAAAATCTTACAAATACTTCGTCTCTCTTTCCAAAAAATTGTATGATATTCTCGTTCATCATTGATCAATATCTGCATCATTGATCAATATCTGCATTGATGAATATCATCATTGATCAATATCTGCATCTCTGACGACTTTTTAAGAATATCTTTGATAGCACTTTACTAGCATTTAACAAATGAATGAAGGTTATGCACGTTGGGCTGTCTAATTCTTCGGAAATTGTGTTCTGAAATTTTAAAAACATATCATATTTCTTAATGAAATACGTCTGGCATGAAAGCAAGTTTCCATTCCATTATGCCATCGATATTCAAAATTTTATTGATTCACGGTTTGAGATTATAATTATTACATGATAAAATTATAACGAGTTTGCTATTCACTAGTTTTTTCGTATAATCTTGCGCTTTATGTATTTCAAGCTTGCAAGTTGCTGTAATATTTATATGATATTTTTTTTTATGAAACTGCTTTGTGTATTTCAGGCAGAGCGGTGGTAATTTAGTAGTATGAACGTAGTGCTTTGAAGCGGGGTTTTTATTATTGATTTCGTTTATGGTGTTATGAATTATGTGAGTTATTTAGTCATATTAAGTAATTTTTAAATTTTGTCTAATGTTAGTTCCTCCTTGAAAACGTGCTACGTTTCGCAGAATTGGTTGTTTGTTTATAATAAAGCTTGATAAAATTAAAAAGAAAGTACAGGCAACTTTAGAGCACATACACTTCCTAATTCTATTGATGGAAGTTTGTTTTAAATGAATTTTTCATTTATTGAATTAATATTTAAAATGGTATCAGAAATCTACAGAATTTTCCATCTTTTCTTTCTGGTAAATGAAAGCTGGACCAAAAAACAAAATTGTTATCCTTAATATTTGATGGATTATCAGTTTGTCGACTTTTCGGAATAATTAAATCCTCTGACTAATAAATTATTAAATATTTCAGTACGTTATTAATCTTCTTTCTACTGTTATATGCAAGATAAATCTTCAAAAATATCTATTTTAGTTATCATTTTTTGGTATAAATTTCGAGTTGTACGTAATTATTATGCATGTTATTATTTATGGAAATTTATAACAAACTTGGAATTTTTTAATTCAAGGTGTCCACTTTTATTTATTAACTAAAAATAATCCTGTGTGTAAACTGGTACAAACCTATACCTGGCTACTGCATTTTTCTTAACCGAATCATAAATGATCTAGTTTGAATCACAACCAATCATGCACAAGAATTCGAAAATTCAATTGCTTATAACGACAAGCGCCCCATATAAATTACGGACAAAACATGAACCTCTTCTACCAGTACTAGTAGTGAGGTATCGCGGACAGGACTAGTGATACCAAATCGCACTATACCCCATTAAAGGTTCTGCTATGAAATGCACAGAATATAACAACAAAAATTCCGGAGGTTCATCACTTTGTAATCCAGAACTTTGTAATCATGCTAACCCCACTCATCGGCTTAAGGTTGCGAATTTCTCTCTCTATCGCTGCGACCGGCTCCATCACCGCGGGGGTGAAGCACTAATATATGTGAAACGAACTTTTGAACAATATTTCAAAAGTTCCAGTGATTCCTATGGAATTGAGGCCGTCAAAGCAGTTGTCAAGCTGCCCAAACTCGGTTCAGTGATATTTTGTGTCGCTTATAACAAACCCAATAACCGCCTAACTGCTAATAATTTTGATTATTTACTGTATATAGACGTTCCCACTATTTTAGGAGGCGGTCTCAATGCGCAGCACTACGATTGGGGTTGCAATAATACTAACTTAAATGGACAGACTATGCACGATTATATTAATAATCATCATCAGGTATATATGTATGCACCAGAAGAATCTACTTATCGGCCTAAATTTATACTTAATATGTTGAATGAAACTACTTAATATGCTGAATAGGAAGCCGAACATCCTGGACATCTTCATCTCTATGACCAGTGTACCTATGGCATTATCCATAATCAATGATATGACATGTGATCACGTGCCAGTTCTGGCTTATGTTGGAGTTAACAAATCCAAGGACCTTGCCCCCAGGAAATTTAATGGAATGGGATCTTTTTCATAATCTGCTTATGACTTACACTCTCAGTTTCTGTGCGCTTAAGGAAAATGCGAATATAGACTGTGCCATTAAGAAATTCACAAGTTTTCTCAAAATTGCAAAGACCTAAGCTTGAAAAACAGCGGACCGAAATTAGTTTGAACACCAACTCCCTATGCATATTAAGGAAAGCATCACTTTCCGCAATCGTTTACGAAAAGATTTTAATCGCACATGGGATCCTGCGATTAAGATAGAGATAAATAGACTTAATAGACTCATCAAACACCTGATTCAGACTTATAGGGCCAGTACGTGAAACGCTAAAATTTAAAAAAATTAACCTGGACGGTAACTCTATTTGGAAATACGCTAAGTCCATGAAATATACTAGTCATTTAATGTACCAGTCCCAATTAAAAGTGCTAGTGGCTCTGACCACGGAAAGTCTGAAATCTTTGCTGAGCATCTGACAACTAAATTCATCCTAAAAACCTCTCCAGCTGATATCGATTCGGACCAAGAGGTTGCGGAATATATCACCGAATATTTAAACTCGGCCAGTGTAATGAAAATTGCAGATATGGCTTCTCCGCACGAGGTGAATTCTATCATTAGATCGCTTAAACCTAGAAAGGCCACCGGTAAAGATGTCGTTAATAACCGGATGCTTAAAAACATGTCATTTAAAATTATTTGTAAACTCACAGGCATTCTTAATGCCTGCTTGCACAATAATTACTTTCCGAAGGCTTGGAGGCATGCAACTGTTTTTCTGATTCCCATGCCTGGGAAATCACATGAAAATACTGCTATTTAGAGGCGGATAAGCCTGTTGTCATCACCCAACAGGATTCTAGAACGTTTGATTTACAATCGCATGAAGTGCTTCACTTATCATCAGCACGGATTTAGAAAAGGACTTTCTACGTGTACGCAGCTCGTTCGGCTTACTGAGTTCATTGGTTCAGCCCTCCATAACAAGATGTGTGTTGCAATCTGGACGTGGCCAAGGCTTCTGACCGCGTCTGGCATCCAGGTCTCCTATATAAACTGATCAAGTTGGAAATGCCTCGCAGCCTAGTTCTGCTGATTAAATCTCTCTTGTAAAGTCGCATCTTCGATGTTAAACATGAAAATGAGATCTCCAGCGTTAAAAGCATACATGCGGGCGTTCCGCAAGGCTCTAACGTGGCGCCGATACTTTACATTTTGCATGTCAATGACTTCCCCAGTTTCAGAGACGACCACAACACGCTCCTGACTTGAATACTATTAAGATTTTTTTTGAAAATTTTCCAAAGTTTTAGCAGGCACCGTGTAGCGAGGGGGGGGGGGATTTCAGCCCTCACATCTCGGGAATATAACATGTGATTTATCAATACCAATCATGTGATATATACGCTTCTCCGCAAAAGCGTTCTATAGTACAAACACAAAAATGCACACCAAAATAATAACAACAATATTAATATTTATCTCGGTATGGTAAATTTGGAAAAATGTGTTCCTGATAGCTCTTTGATATTTTAAGAAACAAATTAGAGTGCAAAAGAGTAGGCATTAAAATATTAGCTGGCTATATTGTTTAAGATTATTTGCCAGTTTACTTATACGTTTCAGTTGTAAACATTCACAAACGTTTATATACTTCATTTGATAAATTTGTCAGAAATATTTCTGGAAATATTTTAATCGAAGAAACACAATAAAGTGAATAATATTTTTTTCAGTTGACTTAATTTAATTCGACATTATGTATTCCAGTTTATCATTTGGCAAAACGAGTAATAAACTTTTATTTTTAAAGAGAAACCAAACACTTATGTTATTACAGGGTGATCAGCGAATAAGCCCTGATTTCAAAATTAAATATCTCTACAACAAAGATCGATAGAATTATGCGGTAAACTGTACGTTTGTTAGAAAAACTGTAAAAATGGTGTATAAAAGTTTAGAATATTTAGTTACGAAAATCGTTAACAGATGGCCCTCTAATCGTAATGACCAATCAATAGCCTTTAAAAATGTGCTTTGAATCAGTAGGACTGTTGGCTAGTGAAAAAAGGCTAGCGTAGAAAGTGAAATAATATATTCAATTGAACAACGTTTTTTTTTTTGGTTCTAGAATTTCACCGATTAGAACACAACCCTACGGCAACAGGTCGCAGTTTCAAACCGATTCAATGTTCCAGTTGGACGCATCCTCTTCGCGAAATTGGAACGGACTGGCAGCGTGGCTGATGATCGAAAGAGAAAAGTTGAGCCTAGGCAACCTGCAGTCACTCCTGAAAATGCAGTCAAAGTTTCTGGAACTGTTCAGCAAAATCCTAGGAAAAGCATCCACGGATGGCATCAGAGACAGGTTTGAAATACACGAGCACGCAAAAAATATTAAAAAATAGTCTACGGCTGTTTCCATACAAAATTAAAAGTCATCAGGCCATACCCATGAAAGCTGTGCAACAAAGGGTTGATTTTGCGAATTAGATTCTAACAATGGTCGACAACGAGAGATTTGATGTGAGCTGCATCTGGTTCCCAGATGAGGCACATTTTCATTTGAATGGAATCGTTAATAAAAAAACTGGAGATTTTGGGGTTCCGAAAATCCTCATTCGTGTGAAGAAAAAGCACTACATTCGCCTAAAGTTATTGTATGGGCTGCGGTATGCGCCAGCGGCATTATCAGACCATTTTTCGTAGGAGAAACGATAACTACTGAACGTTACGTTACAATTTTGGAACAATTTGTCAGCACTCAACTAGGGTTGGAGGATCGACCAGGTATCGACTGGTTCATGCAAAATGAGGCTCGACCACATCGAACAGATAAAGTTTTTCGCTTTCTTCATTAATACTTGGGAAATAAAGTAATTGCGTTAGATTATCCGCAACTTACTGACACAGGAATAGCTTGGCCTCCATATTCTCCCGATCTGAGTCCTTGTGACTTCTTTCTGTGGGGCGCAATGAAAGACACTGTCTATCGAAACAATCCCGCTACTCTAGATGAGCTTGAATCGTTGATTGATGTTGCATGTGATTCCATTTCCGTTGAGACACTGCAAGACCTCATGTCAAATTTCATTGTTCGTTGACGCCACCTCATTGTTTCGAACGGTGAACATTTTCAAAAAATTGTATTTTGATTGCAAAGGCTGCTTCACTTTATTTTTTTTTTTATTTTTTTTTTTTACTTCTTTCAGAGAGTTTTCAGCGCAGAGCGCCATCTGTTAACGATTTTCGTAACTAAATTTTCTAAACATTTGTGCAACATTTTTACAGTTTTGCTAATGAACGTACAGTTTACCGCATAATTTTATCGATCTTTGTTGTAGATATATTTAATTTTGACATCAGGGTTATTCGCTGATTACCCTGTATTTGCATAACTCTACACTTCGTTTGATCACTTCGTTATCCTGCGAGTAAAGTCTTATACAAGGGAGATCTTTCCTCTTACTAGCAAATAAAAATTAAGCGTTCTTTTTGCAAATTAAAGGTGTAACTCTTGTCACGTAGATAAAAATTCTTTCTATGCATATCATGTTAATTCAAGTATTTCAGCTTTTTAAATAACAAAGAACATTTCTTTATTTCCAGCTGAAAGCTTGAGTTAAAATATTAAAACGAATTCTGAGTTCTTGACGAGAAAAAAGAATTTCACTTTTAGGAAATTTGTCACAACTATTCACAAGTTTTACAAACTTCGACATTTTCAGGTGCGTAAAACTTTTCTCGTGCCATAAGTTTTACTCAGATCAGAAACAAACTTAAACACAGTGCAGTAGGGATCAAACGTTGGAATTCGGCTCGGTTAGTGGAAGTCTTCGCCACTACCTCAGTAAAAGATAGGTAGATCCTGCAAAACCATATGAGGGTAAACGTTAGATATTACCTGGGCTAATGGCAAGCTGCATAAGATTAGTTTAACTGTAGTGTAGACCTATTAGATATTCAACTTTGAATTAATATTTTTGTTTTTCAGTATTTGAAATACAATTGGAAGAGGAAACAGACACGTTTTTATCATAATGGTTTTATTACAACAGGTCATTGTTTATGATTTATGCTGTATTTTCTGTTATGAACCACAAGATTGATTTAATCAGCTTCTTTTTTGTATTTGCACCAAACATGCTGTTTGATTGCATTTAAATAGTGGGTAAGGAAAATAATTCTTCAACAGGTTAAGCAGGTTCAACAGGTTACTAGGATATCTGCATATCCTGGTTTAACAAGCCGTCGCTTCCCTAATCGTCTGTAATCGTACTTTACATAAGAATATCTAAAATTTGTTCTTGAAAGTTTTAGTGTCATTCAGTAAACTCCTGCAATAAAACTCGTATGGTATTCCGTAATTAATGTGAAATGACATGTATGCTTTGAAAAAGATTAGGATATATTCTAAGAATCTACGAAATAGGTGAAATGTTTGGTATGAAACGATAAAAATCTTAGAAAACATAGAAAGTTCTTATAAGGCAAACGTATGCGTACAATTATAAGAAAATGTAACAATTATTTGGGTGTAATGTTGTAATGAAAATGGGTTATTCCTCATTAAATGTGTATTAGTAAGGAGTATTTAACTGATATGGTGAGTATTTTATGAAGAAATTTCTGTATTCGGGATGAAGAAAGTTAAAATGTTTAAACATATAGCGGAGATTTGGGTAAAGTGTCTCTTACTGTTTCTTTCTTTGGTTCCTTCTGTAAATATGTGTATATTGGTAATGATATATGTTGTGTAAATGTATGGCCGTGTTTCACAAAATTTCGTTAATAAGAAGATAAACTGGTAAATAAATTAATGAAAACTGACATTCAAGAGAGAACAAACATCCTAGTATAAGAAATTATAAAATAGACTAGGTATAAAATTCAGTTGTTAATTTGGAACTGAACTAAGTTCGAAACATGTTTTAATATTATGCGCTAGAAAAAAAAGTATATCAATAAAACACAATTTCAAGAGATGAAGTGACAACTAATGGGTAAAATCGATGGTAATTCATTTCCGATTCGATACTGGAAATGTTTATTTGTGGAATTTCTTTTGTACATGTAACAAAAATAATCGTTAATTCCACATGTAAGTTTTTCATGAAGGCAGAAATATCCGTATTTAGAGCAGGAAAAGGTAATAAAGTAAAAATTTACCTAGTCGGGACATTTAAAGTGATGTAGGATGTAGTCAATCAACAAAAAATATTGAATTAAAAAGTTTGAAACGTTCAAAATAATAAGAAATATTTCTGTATGTGTACATGAAACAGTGAATGTGGCTCTAAAATTATGGATGAAAGTGGTGAATTCATTCTAAAAATTCGGAATCTTTAAGTTAGCTTAATGAGAATCGATGTTCTAAACTGAACATTGGTAACACTGAAGAGCTTAAAATCATATATTCTGATATAAAGGATATCAAGAATTAAAACGAAATACCAGAACATGCTAGAAATATTAAAGTTTGAAAATTAAAATGAGGTTAATAATGACGTAAAATAGTAGAATCAGTCATGGTAAGAATTTTGCAGAATGATAAATTGCAGAATTGGCAAACTAAAATAGTACTATAAAATAGAGACTAAGTAAGGGCTATTCAACGAATTGCATAAGAATAATAGTTTTCGGTTGTAAAATAAAAATGCTTAATTTTAAATGATCTCTATCTTTAAGACATTTAAACATGTAAATTTAACTGCAATAGTAAAATCAAAAGCTTGATTACAATCGGAAATTATGCAAATGTGTTAAAATTTAGAGTATGTTGGTAACTAGAAAGAAATAAAGTGTCAGAAAAGTATCAAAATTACATATGGAATTAATTAAAATTCATGTGTATGGTAGGAAAATGTAATAAACAAGTTCAAAATTAGAGTACTTTTAAAATTACGAAGGTTTGAAATGTACAAAGCAAGTTAGAAGTAACATCGAAAGTTAAATAATATATGGTAAGAAAATAGAGAAATTAAGCTAAAATTAAAAGTATGCTTGAAATTACGAAGGTTAAAACGTATGAAAGTAGTTAAAAATTAAATAATGAAAGTCGTGTACATAGTGTTAAAATATAGCAAATTAGTTAAAATTCAGAGTATGTTGGAAACTAAAAACGTTAAAAAGTAGAAAAAAGTTAAAATTTACATCTAAAATTAAATAAAAGTTAGGTATATAGTAGGAAACTGTAATAAACAAGTTTGAAATAAAAGCACTTTAAAAATTAGAAAGATTTAAAATGGTGGTGTGTGTTGGTGTATTTAATTATGGTAAAGCTCACTAGGGCTATCTGCCTAAAAGGAGGGATGCCTTCGTGGAGGACTTTCTAAGGGAAACTGGCTCGTATACACGTTACACATGGGGAAAACCACGAAAACACCCATGCAGCCAGCCCGTTCGCGGGATTCGAACCTCGGACCGAACTACCAGTGTTCAGCGACTTTACCGCTCGGCCGCTGGTGGGCAAGATTTAAAATGTACGAAACATGTTAAAAATTCCATCTCAAATTAAGTTCAGAAAATATAGGAATTAAGCTAAAATTTAAAGTATGCTTGAAATTAGGATAGTCAAAATATATAAAAGTAGCTATAAATAAAATGAAAGTCATGTATATAGTGTTAAAATACAGCAAATTAGTTAAAATCCAGAGTATGTTGGAAAGTAAAAACGTTAAGATGTAGAAAAGAGGTTAAAATTTACATCTGAAAATAAATAAAAGTCAGGCATATGATCTGAAAATATTCAAATTATGTTAAAAATAGGACTATATTGGAAATGATCAAGGTTAAAACGTGTGAAAGAAATCAAATAAAAGTCATGTATATAGTGTGAAATTAGTTAAACATTAGAGTATATTGAATATTATGAAGGTTCTTACATCTAAAATATTACATCTAAACCAGCATCAGTAGTGAAAATATTACATCTAAACTTAAGTAAAAGTCATCTATATGATCAGAAAATACATGAAATAAGTTAAAATACAGAATATGTTGAAGATCACTAAAACCACAAAAAAAGTAAAAAATTACATCTAACCTTGAATAATATAATACACAAAAACGCGTAATTTAGGAATTGCACTCGTAAAATATAACAAATAAGTTAAAAGTATTGGTAAAAGGCATGAAAGAATTCTGAGTAGAATGAAATAAATAATAAAAAAATGAGTAATGTAATTCAGATTACGGAAAATAAATGTGGTACTATGAACAGAAGATTTAAGAAACAAAGTAAAATTCTGAGTATATAGGCACAAATATTCTGAGTATTCTGAATATAAGGCTTAAAATATATACGGAACCATAAAAACATTTACATCTAAAATTAAAGTCTCCTGAATCAGTCATTAAATTCAAAAATAAGAGCCGTTAAGGTTACCTAGAAAGTACCCATCATATACGTCGTAAAATAGCTGGAATACGAAGAAAAAATACAAAGGCTAAAAATTCATTAACAAAAATTTCGGAAAATCAAGAAAGGATCATATCTTATGTGTGACATCATCTTATCAACTAAATAAAGATTCCCGAAACACTCCTTCTTATCTGCTGCGCCTCCGCTTGCACCGCACACCGCCTGCGAGTTTGAGATCCTGGCGCTGAATTCGCATTTTCACACTACTATTGGCCATTACCAAGTTTTGCCACAGATTTGAATTATTCTCCAGTACTGCTGGTCGACACCAATTATATTTTTATTTTATTGGGCTATAGGTTGCCTAATTTAGGATTTTTCTTTCAAACCTTTTCAATAGCTTGAAGCTTGGGTTAGAGTTTATATGTAATCAAAATTTTTTCTCTTGTTACACACTTGCTATCCTTTCATTAACTACAGTTATTTTATCCCTTTCGTCGAAACAATATTCACGATTTTTCTTTTCTAATATCCTATCAGGCATTAAAGGGCTAGAAGCAGCTCTGTTGTTTCTAATTTTGCCCGTGGCTCTGAATGTGTTTTTAATTCAACCAGCATATAATACGAATTTAAAAAATTGTCAAAAAATATGATGAGGCCATTGAGACCAATTACTAGTTTTAGCACTTTTCTTCACCACTTGTGTTCCAAACGGTTGTTTCGAAGTTTTAGGAGTATTGTCAAATACTCCTAAAATAATTTAGAAATTAGATAAATAGAATTTTAGCTTTGCCTCAAAGGTGGCAAATCAAGGTAGAAGAATGTTGCGTAATGCCGTCAATAAACATCGGGACATATCCACAAGACTTTGTTTTATGAATAACTTTGTTGAATGAACGCGAGACTTTTAATGTATTAATGTTTTAATAACACGTGTTTTATGAATCCTTTTGTGTGGATGGCATCAGGTTTCGTCGTTGCCATGCACGTTCTGATCCGTCTTTGCTTAGTGATATAAGCCTTCTATGAATTTAATGTTGATTTGAATTGAACTGAGTTATGTATCGTATTTTTATCCTGTTTATTGAATAATATCCTAATAGAGAATTCCTGCTTTAATTCAAGGAAACTGTAAAACAGCTGATGTCAAGTGTTAATAAAACTGTTATTCGTCAAGAAGCATATGCAGAATCCAAGCAGATAAAATTTATTTCTTTTTCTATAAATATTGAAATTGTAAACAGATATTCTAATAGCAGACTCACTGTGTCTAATTATTATTAAGGTTTGTATACGTATATTAAGAGCCTGTGCAGAATAACCGTTGACGGGTAGTCTCGGCGTATTTCTGATATTTTTGGTATTTTGATATTTTCGTTACCGACGTGTTAGCGACTTGGTCTACACGACTTGGTCTACTAAAATCTAAGAATTTTTAATGTTAAGAATGAAAACTTTGCCAAGGCAGGAGTGGCTTCGCCACACCGAAGACTGGCATCCATCAAGTCTTATGCACATTTGCGAAATAGATGTCGAGCAGGTGATGAAATATAGATCGCGCAAGTCAAATTTCTGCCATCGAATCTATTCCATCGCGAGCTATTTTTTCCATCGAATCGACGTAAATTAAATCACATAATTTTTTTGAAGGAAAAGAGTACTTTATTCTGTCCTTACGTACAGATATCACGCGAAAACATCGTTAAATTGCATTCGATAGCGGTCAAAATGGATATTTTCGTTGAAATATGCTGCCTGAAACTTTTCGCGATTACAATACTTTACTTCGTAAAAAGGAAGTAAAAAGGAATTAGGTGTATTTTAATTGCCGAAGAAAAAATGAAAGAAGAGAAACCTGTTTGCCATTTTCTTTCTTTTTGTTTGCAATTTCATTTTTTCATTAACATAGATAGTCGGTATACAGCCTTTTATGTATAATTCAATATCTATCCTTATATAATTAGATATAAACAGTAATTGGATTTTATTGTTGCATTATTATGAAAACACGTAGGAAGAATTTCAAAGTTATTTTATTATTCCTCTATATGTATGGGGATATATACGTCAGAAATGAAAGTAAAGTAAAAGAAAATTTTTATTTATTTTTGTTTCTATAAAAAATTTAAAATAAATAATATTAGTAAATATTATTTAAAAATAAATAATATTTATTTATATTATTTATTTTTGTTTCTCTTGTTTCCTGTATTATACGTTTCGAAATTGTTTCAATAATTTTTAAACGGTTATGTTGAAAAATAAAAAATTTGATACATGCATTTAATATGTTTGTAAGAATATAATTAACGTATTTATAATCATTACTACGTAATGATCGATTACGTATCGATTGATTACGTATAAATCCGTTACGTATAAGTTAATTATATATAATATTATAAAATTATATTACATAATTTTATTATTATTTTTATTAAAATACATGATGTAATATTATTGGGCTAAACTTAATATATTCGTCAATAATTATTACCTATACACTTGAAAGTCCTGTAATAGGCAGACGATATAAACCTAACAACAGTAACGGGTGTCTCTGCTCCATATTCGGAGCTAGGTACACCCATCCTAAACAATTAACATAAACCAGAAAAAGTCAATGGCTTAAATTCATTATATCACTTAATGTAGTATGCGCATAATTCCAAAAATCGCACCAATTAATGCAATAATTCCACGAAAGTTTGCGGAAGACTGTGCAGTAAGTAACGCTTTCCGTCTGCTCAATAGACTTCGCCGTATAACATGTCATTAACTAACATGAATGAAACTATAGGATGTAAATCTCCAAAATTGAGAGATTCTTTTACATTTGTGAAACAAGAAGATGAAAACTATCGTGTTCTGACAAGAAATGTTATAATATAAATTAGGAACATGCCCAGGAGTGGGAACCGTGATCTGAACTTTACATAGACTTAGAAAACTAAGTAATAAATTACATTTAACGCTATAAACACTCTGCATCATAACACAAAAGGAAAAAGAACATCTTTAAACGTCAAGTGAGTGCTTCCCGAAAGTTCTTTAAGAAAATGCAGAACGATTTATCACATCAGAATTAACTATTCGGAACATTCGTATAATTTGCGGGTCAGAAATTTAGAGACATTAAAACTGAATTACGCAAGAACAGCAGAGAGAGTCTTTTAAAGATATTAAAACTGAATATATCAGCCTGCTAATTAATAAATGTTACAAATGTCGCGTTTCCTTTCCATAATTAATTTCCTTACGTAAGTGATACATAATACGTATTTCGATGATTAACGTTTATGAAATTAAGCATTTAGCTCTCATAAATTTAAAATACGTCTGTGATAATCTATAACAAACTTCTCAAGGATGTTCTAAAGCTTACACTCCAACAACTGACAAATTTATAGTGTTATTTGAAATCAAATTTTGCATTTCTGCTTGGGTTCACTATTTTGTGTAACAGGCATCAAATTAATGGCTACTGTTATCTTTAAAAAAAAAGATCCATTATTATGTTGAATTGTCTACCAGTTTCTTCTTGCAAAATTGTCATAAAAATTTTTAAGAAGGCTTTATACATAAAAATTATAATAACGCATTTTACTGTTTTTAATAAAACTATTCTGCCCGTTTCAGGCAAAGTGGTGGCTTTGAAATATACTGTAAATCCCTTTAGTGTTAAGGTTGCAACACGTCTCTGCGTTGTGAAATATCTGTAATCAATATTTAGAACATCTGATGCTCATATATATATTATGCTTCCTCCGTCCCAAATTAGTTGCTACACTCAGGTTGATAATTTTATCTCAAATTAGTTGTTACATTTCAAGTAGGTGGTGTCATAAATAACTTTCCATTCAGTTAGTAGATCAACAGCAGTAAAAATATACAATATGCTATAATGAATATAATACTGTAACTAAGTTTTCATTCTCGGTTTTTACTTTCCACAAATTCAGCACTTATCTTGGGACAATTTTTTCGAAGCAAATTCACAGGGTTCGCATGCTCTTAAAAGCCACGCCCAGTTTGTAAGAATCTACCGCCATGATTTCCGAAAGATCATGTTTATGTGATTAAGATAAAACTTGGGGGGCTTTCTAAGGCAAGTGGCTCGTATAGACCAGACAGATCATTGAATTCTCAATTCATTAGACAGAAGATAATTTTACGCAATTAATGATAGAAGAGTCCTTACAAAATGAGGCGTGCCTTAAGGGTAAGAGAACCCTGGATTTTATAAACTGATTTGGTACTGATTTAAAGAGGGAATACTTGGCAGGTAAATATTGTTAATTGATAACGTGGCGCTCTGAAATTTCTGAAAACTATTCAAACGAAATCATAAAATCTTTGGTAACAATAATCAGTACAAAAGTATTCAAATGTAGGAACTAATTTGGAACAAAGGGGAGTATGTGTATTTTCCTATATTATACTCGATAGAAATGCTTATTGACCGACTATGCTCATGGCACATAAAATGAGACTCTTTAGTCACCTTCACTTGTTTCGCAAAACTGTTATCATGGAATGCTTTTTTTACATCGGTCTACAACATCGCACATTGCACAAATAAAATATAATGCTTAGAAATAATTTTAAAATTGATAAACGCTGAAAATTTTAGTTCTTACTTCTTCTCTTTCATAGATACTCTTTCTGATGAAACGCTCTATCGCTGATATTGCCTGAACAATATTTCCCAATTTGCACAATAATAACATTAATTTAAGGCAATTTAATTTATTGGCATTTTTTATTTCACAAGTATCGTAACCCTCATTTTTTTATAACTGTCGTCTTCTAACCGATTCTTTAATTCCATTGAGTCTAACTATCTCTGCCTAAAATTGAGAGCTCTGTTTTTAGAACACTGTTTAGATATTTTTGTAACATTAGATACTTTTGTAACTCGCTGCCCGGCTGTTAACGCGATCGACTCCGCAGGGATTGACTCGCTAGACGAGACACCAACTCGATACTGACTATCTTGCACTCCAGACGAGACACACACACTGACTTGCGGACCAGCTGGGTTTATATAGCTTTCGGCTTGTATTCGAGGACATTCTGGGCTAAACCGGTAAGAATTCTTTCCAGAAGGTTCTCCATTCGTCCATGGCATATCGCTAATTTTGTCGCGAAATGTCGCCAAATGGACGATTTCTTGCCAAATGTGGCAACCCAGCCTTCCCTTGCCATCTTATGGCAACCCTAAACTGCTTTCTGGGGAAGCCACCTTGCCGCGCCTCTACATTTCGTAACACTGCTCCCTCCCAAGTACTGCATGTTCCGGGCAGTACAGCCCTTGGTCAGAAGCCAAATTTGATACAATCAAATCGCTTTAAAACATACAGATAACATAACTAAAGAAAAAAATATTTACACTATGTTCAAGTTATATACACAAATTAAACATAACAATTTTAAATCTTACAAATTAAAATTCATAATGAAATCAATTTCAGTCTTTACATTAATTTATACCCGGGTCAAATACTTTTTCACTGAAGTTCGCAGATGTATTTCTGTTTTGCATATCACAGTCTGGAGATGTAGTTCTTTCAGACTTTTCATCCACAGGAGAATCTAAAACAGTTTGTTCACAACTCTATAGATCGTTCACAGCATGCGTATAGCTCACCTCGGTATCTTTAGCACCAGAATCCCCTGTTTGCACCAGAATGGCGAAAAGAATCCGATCCTTTACTAGCCTAAGTATCCAGGTTTAGAATCAAGTCCTTGCCGAGTGGAATTTCTTCCAGTACTGGAGCACACTGCTTAAGCTGTACTTCAGCTTAAGCTACTGCATCACAATCACTTTCAGATGGTAGAACACTTGCTGACTGCGTTTTCATAACTTCACTATCAGTTTCTACAAACTTGACAGTCGCATTTTCACTTTTTTCTATCTCTACTTCAAGTACGTGAGAATCAAAAGCTTCTTTCCTGTCTTTTATTTCTTCATATTTTCGATCTCCGTCATAAATCTCGTTAGATATTTCGTCCTTCATTTCTGGATCTTTCTCAGATAGTTCATTAGCTATTTCCTCCTTTTCATCATTCTTTGATTCTTCAGATGCCGCTTCTGTCATTTCCACATGGTCTTTTATAGCTCCAGTTTCTTCTGCAAGCTCCACTTTCACCTGTCGGAGTTGCCCTCGCACCTTTTTCTTGGCCGACATTTATTTTTTCTCATCGGGCTTTCTTCTCTTCCAGCCCGGCATATCTCAGCATATCCGGATTTTATCTCAGCACATCCAGCTTTTATATCAGCATATCCGGCTTTTATCTCAGCACACCCAGCATTTATCTCAGCATATCCGGCTTTTATCTCGGCTAAGAAGTCCATCAAGGTCTTCGTTTCCTCCGCCATGGCTTTCCTCTGCAGGCGGGTCACTGGCATTCACTAGCAAATCCCACTTCTGACACCAGTTGTTACCTTTTTCTCATCTGACACAAGTTACTACGTTATTTCCTTCCTTCACGTTCGTACGGGGTTCGTACATTTGGAGTGAATAACTACGACACTTGATGAAGTATCGAAACTCACTTTATTTGCCAGTATTGTCAGGACAGCTCTAAAACATGTTTTACAGTCGTCGTCGGACCACTATAAAACACCTGGAATAATCAGTGACACAGCCTTCAGGTTATCAGGCTATCACGGTGGAGACAGCTTCACCAGAAAGCACCAGAGTAAAGCTTTCGACTCTCCTTGGTCGTTCTCGGAACTCCACGTACTATCGAGACTCTCTACGCTCCAACTCGCGATGCACTCGACGACACACAGAGCACGGCTCTCGACTCCTCAGTTCAGTCGTTCCCGGAGGTCAACACGCTCTCTCGACGATGCACTAATCGCGATACACTAAGAGACTCCTTCGGTGAACTCGACGACCCACTCGGCACTCACTGCCCAGCTGTCAACTCGATCGACTCCGCGGAGATTGACGCGCTAGACGAGACACCAACTCGATACTGACTATATCGCACTGCAGACGAGGCACACACACTAACTGACTGCGGATTAGCTGGGTTTATATAGCTTTCGGCTTGTGTTGGAGAACATTCTGGGCTAAGCCGGTAAGAATTCTTTCCAGAAAGTTCTCCATCCGTCCATGGCATATCGCCAATTTTGTCGCCAAATGTCGCCAAATGGATAATTTTTCGCCAAATGTGGCAATTTTGCCTTTCCTTGCCATTTTATGGCAACCCTAATCTGCTTTGCGGGTAAGCGATCTTACCCTGCCTGTACATTTCATAACAATATGCATTTTAAATATAAAAGAAAAATTTCAAACTGAATTTTTTCAATAATCTTTGATTCGAAGAAGTAACGGATTTTAATAGCAAATGTAATCCAGTCTGTACTTGATATGAATTATTGCCAAATTGGTATCCACCATTTTCTTTCGTCCCCTTCGTGGTGTAATATTGCGAATATTTGCTTTCGAAACACTATTTAGAACGAAACAAAATACAAGTTGAAACGTTAAAACACGTTAATATTTTTCACAAATATTTTAAACTAAAAAAAAATAAATAATTTTAAACTAATAAACACTAAATGAAAATGGAAATTAATTATTCATTTTCAATGCTTCAAATCGAAGTAAAGGGTTAATAATTAAAAACATTAAAATTCCAACTAAAAAAGAGTACTCTTTCACGTTGCGTTAAATTTGACGTTTTCAGCACGAACAAATTTAAAAATAAAAATTAATAAAATTGCGTCATATTGCAAAAGTATGGCAAATATAAACTTTAGAAAAATGAAAATGCAGGATAAATAAATACAAAAAATCTGAACGCTTTCAGATTTTAAATTACTCCCGAAGAGGCACTTTTTTTAACGTTTTGTGTGTTACTTTAATTATTAAATATCATGTTCTTCGAATTTCAACCATAAAATTCAATTTAACAGAAACATCACAAAATATTTAAAATTCTAAAGAGCATATCTTTAGAATTTCCGATATAGAGTCTCGCGAGGTTGAGATAAAAATTAATTCTCTTACCGTACAATGCTGCCATTGCTCGCTTGAAAACCGTTAACTTTTTAATGACAAACTCATTAATGCTTTACAAAATATTAAATAAATTTTTAAAAAAATTCAAAATTTGGGCTTTCAGATGCCGATATTAGGGTGGAGACGTACGTTATTTGAAATTTGATGGCTCTATGTACCGTTGTTTTATCAAAATGCGAGAAACACGCAGATTGCAGATAATTCAATATTTAATTTGTTTAAATATAATACAGGACTCTAATATTGGTGGCAAGTATTTAAAAAGTGATTCGCCGTTTATAGTTAATCAACGTAAAATGTCAAAACGAAATTAATAGCCCTTATGGGAAAAATTAAACCTTTGGGCTAATATCGAAATGAAATTAATGATATTAGTAATAAATTATAAAAATACACGCATATAGATAGATAGATACACAGACGACAATGCAGGCGTTAACCTAGTATGCATGCAAGAGTAGTTACAAGTGCAAATATTATGTACATGGAAGCTGAGTATTTTTTAAGATGGTGTGTGTGATGATGGCAAAGCCTCGAGGGCTATCTGCCTAAGAGGAGGGATGCCTTCGTGGAAGACTTTCTAAGGGAAACTGGCTCGTATACACGTTACACATGGGGAAAACCACGAAAACGCCCATGCAGCCAGCCCGTTCGCGGGATTCGAACCTCGGACCGAACTACCAGTGTTCAGCGACTTTACCGCTCGGCCGCTGGTGGGCCCGTATTTTTTAAGATTAAAATTCTGAATATCCGGAATTCAATTAAGAGACTAACTACGTCAAACACAAGGAAAATTTTACAATTTTAAAACATCTCCTTTTAAACATTTCTCTTGGAAATGTAAGCAAATAAAAAACTTATAAGTTTTCGTTAAGCTTGTTTCACACAAACAATTTTTGTCCTAGTAAATAAATTTTAAAACTCACTAAATTTAAATTTTTCTCCTCGCTTTTCTTAACAGATATATATGTAAGATGGTATCGTCCACAACATTTGGTGGTTCTGCAAGTTGTGTGAAATAAATCTCTTCTTCCGACGAGAGAAGACAGACGATTCGGCTATTACGACGATTCGGCGTGAAGATGTAAGACGATGTTCGTTCTATAAGACATTCATTCTATAAGACACTATATCTGTAAATAATCTCACGTACTTCCACCTGTCGCGTGTAATCATTTCCTAGTTTGTAATAACTAGTCAAGCTTCGATTAAATATTAGAGTTTTTTATAAATTGGACTAGTTTAATACTGGACAGCCATCTCTGTAGTAGATTCGCAGACATCATACCTCTGGATGGTGAGTAACGATATCATATAATAATAATAATAATAATATTAGGTTTCCTAGACGGTATAGTGGTTTGCGTAGCTAACTTCGGCACCAAATGGCTCAAGATCGAATGCCGCAGGAGTGTTATTGTAACTATCCGTTTCTTCGTAGGAGGCAACTATGGCCTCCTATATTAGGTGCATCCACAGTAAAATGGCCAGCATTTCTGGCATTGCATGTGGCCAATACTGAATAGGCAAAGGTCCGCCATTACATAAGAAAATATATTGTTTTTAAATATTATTATGTTTTTATTTCATATTTGGTGGTGCTTAAAAATTCCCATGGAACGAAACGTGAAGTATGTACTCCTTATTTGTTCGAATTACGGTGTTTTAAATTGTCACCACTTGGCTAGTCGATTATAAGCATAACAATATGAATAAATAATGTGCGTTTTAGTAGTTTTAATTTAAAATATTACTAAAAAATTTGAATATATTTTTATTTTAATTTAGATTTCACCTCGTTCTTCACTGTACAGTATTACTTTTTCCCACAGGCTTAAGATTTTTGTTTACACATTTGCGGTATCTGTTGAGGTTTACTATGTCACGGTTTCACGTGTCGGGGCTCATCTGAGGAGCTGGTATAAGAATCATAATGTTCATACAGAACCAGCCTAATGATCAGTATCCAAAGAATCAAAGCCGTTCTCTTAATCCTCGCATTTATTTGACCAGTCTCTTCATCAGGCCTCTCGGTCCTCTCGACGTCTATTTTTGCGAATTTCACCCACAAATGTAGTTTGTGACCCGACATTTTATGGTAATGTTTCATTCTTCTGATGCGTACTATCATCCGTTTGAATTTATGGGTCGAATTAGGAAACTCTCACTATATTTCTTTAGACAGTAAAGCGAAGTAATTTAAGATTTCCTAATAGAAATATATTCACTTTCAATA
This sequence comes from Stegodyphus dumicola, assembly GCF_044657685.1. Taxonomy (NCBI): domain Eukaryota; kingdom Metazoa; phylum Arthropoda; class Arachnida; order Araneae; family Eresidae; genus Stegodyphus; species Stegodyphus dumicola. The sequence continues at coordinate 12,746,793 of NC_140778.1, read as the reverse complement.
TTTTTATTTTAATCATTACGAGTCAGACATAATTCATATATTCCAACTAGGTATGGCTAATTAATTCTGATGGGAAACATAAATCGGAACATTTTGAATCACTACGATAAGCGTTTGCGTGATATTTTACGACGTTCCTTTTGTGTTATGAGGCAAAATGATAATACCATGAAATATAATTTACACCCTTTGTTTCGGTAGGATATGCGATGGTTTCAATTCACATATGATTACACGTAAATCGTGAACTACATATTAGATAAAAAGTGTAGAGGAAATCTAGGTGGTGCTCCTGATAGATGGAAGAGCTAAACGCTGAAAAGTTACATAGTTTTTCTATGCCATGTCAAATCAGTTTTTTATAATATTCAGTGCGATGTAAAAGTATCTCTTCGCTCTTATTCTTACAAATTTAGGCTTAAAACCATTCATTAGCAGTAAACATGTGTCTGTACAAAATAGTAAAAACCAACAAAATTTGGCATAGATTAAAATTTAGATATTTTGGTCGTACAACCAGATGAGAATTAAAATTTACATTGTGACAAAACTGTTTATCTAATATGCTATTTAATGGCTACTCTTTATGAAGATTTCTTATACAGGAACATAATAATTGTTAATAACTCAGAAGCCTAGTTCTAATATAAGCAAGTACATTTCCGAATATTAATGTTACGGAATTTGTATTTAGTTTGCTACTTTTAGTGAATTAATTAAAATTATTTAATATCCCCGTGCAATGCAAGACGAGAGTTATTTGAAAAGAAAGCTACGCCGGAAGAGTTAAAATACAGGAGCACGCACATTCAAAGCGATGCTATCTTCACAAAAGTTTACCCGTGTACTCTTTCAGGACGGATCAGACTGCCTAACGTTTTCCTTTTTTTTTTTTTTTTTTTTTTTTTTGTCCATATTCCACCTTTAAAAGGTAGCGTACCGTAGAGGATTAATCATTTTCCTTATAACCAGTGCTAATCTATCTGTGTTAAAGTCCGATAGAATGTTACGAGTGGTTAAAAGGGTTAAAAGGTGTTACGAGTGGTTAAAAGGGTTAAAAGGTGTTACGAGTGGTTAAAAGGGTTAAAAGGGTTAAAGGTTAACACTGAAGTGTAATTTCTTAAATGAGGAAAGCCGCACCTGAAACTAAATTTACTCATTGCTTCATTCATCGTGAAGCCTTAATAGCCGAAACAACCCTAGGAAACCCTTTTGATTAAAGCTGTGAAAATTGTTAATTTTATAAAAAGCCCAGCTTTATATTGAAACATATTTGCCATTTTTATGCCAAGAGATGGGCAGTGAACATGAAACGGTTTTGTTTCATTCCGAAGTAAGGTGGTTCTCCAGAGGCAAAGTTTTAAAATCGTCTTTTTGAACTTCGATCAGAAATTCAAATTTTCCTCCGTGATCGAAAATTTGAATTGAAAAACTGTTTATTTAGTGAATTATAATTGGCGGGTTTAGCATATTTAGCTGATATTATTGTAAAATTAAATGAATTAAATTTAGGATTACAATGACAAAACGTTAATTTGTTTAACGTTAGAGATTAAATAAATGTAATGATAAATATACCGAGTTAATATTCAAAGAATTGGATAATAATATTTTAAGCTCTTTACCACTTTTACAAAGTTCATTAAACCGAAAATAATTTGAAAATAAAAGAAAAATTATCATACGACATAAAAATCTTTGTTTTTAATTGCTAAATAATTACAACATGTATTTTTTCGAGGATTAGGAAAACGAATATTCAATCCATTTTGTTCAAATATACCTGAAATTTTATCTCGTGACAGAAAAGAATAATTTATAGAAGTTTCCTGGGATCGAATTCTAACTGAAGATTTCGAAATAACACTTTTGTTGACCTTTGTCTGAAATGAAAAACAACTGAAAGGCATTTCAAATAAAGGTATTAAGTATTTATTTCCTTTTCTCACAACCTATTTGTGTGAACAAGGATTTTCTTCCATGTCATTTTTAAAAAATATATACAGAACAAAACTAAAAGTGTATCCTAATTTACGGTTAAAACTTAGTGAAGTGACACCAGACGGAAGGGAATTGATGTCTCTTAAACAGGCCAATTTCGCAATAAGTTCTAGAAGTAAAGTATTATAAATTAGATTTTGATAATTAAAATGGTAACCAATTTGTTATCTAATACTTTTTCATGTTTGCCTATTTAATCTTTCTTAAACAGGCCAATTTCGAAATAAGTTTTAGAAAAAGTATTATAAATTAAATTTTGATAATTAAAATGGTAACCAATTTGTTATCTATTATTTTTTCATTTTTGCCTATTTAATTCAAATAGCCAATGGGTTGTGCGAATGGCAAACATATATATATATTTAATATTTCTATTGAGAAATTTGAAAATAATCATTGTAAAATATGTTAGTGGTACTAAAGTTTTTTAACTTTTTTAGGTGGTAAGCGTTAGTCAAAAGGTTCAGAACCGATGATAACATAGTGAACAAGTGATGAAACTTTCAATTCAAATATTGAACTTTACTGAATGCTTCAACTGAAGAACCTATTTTAAATATGATAATGCCCATATTATGGGTATTAAAAAACAAGTATTATTATGTAAAATATTATATATATATATTATTATAATATTAATATTATATAAATATTTTGAGCAGATGCGGCAACACAGTAGAATTGGCTAAAAACTGTTTAGAGGTTTCGATGCATCTTTCGTTTTATCATCCCGTGTAATTTCTGATTTGTCCTTCTTAACGTTTGCTTTTTAACAAACCTTAGGGACAGCTTCGGTCTGTTCTTTATGTCTGGTAGAAGTTAAGCATTGCGAGAAATTGTTTTATACTCTCTACAGTCTTAGGTAGTCGGTATTCGGTTAGATATTTAACCTTTCCTGGTAATGGAAACATACCATCCCATGAAACTAGCAAATCTAGAAATCGGTTATCTTTTTCACAAAGAACATATTTAGCTAAATTAACATTTAAGTGTATAGCTCTTAATCTGCGGTTTAGGTCGCTTTCGAAAACTTCTATAGCTTGAAGCAATAACTTCTATTGCTTGAAGTTTCATATGAATTTTTCCCTGGTTTTAAGATCGTAATTATTATAAAATGCTTTCACTGTTGTGAATAATAGCAGCCTCTTATGCAGGCACTGAATTTGTTAGCTAACAGAACAAGATATCTTGGGGGAGAGCCTTTAGCGCTTGATTATTAATTCGTCGTAACAAGGGAGCTTTCTTAACTTTAAGTTTCTTGATGATTTTCCGAATTTCTCCGAGGAAGATGCAAGGAATAAAATTTGAAGTTTTTTTTATTTATTTATATATATATATATTTTTCTTTTTATTTTATAATATTTGCAGTATTTGTAACTTCTCCTTCGTGCTCTAAGTCATTCGGCGGATTGGTTTAAAAGTTTCTTCAAGCTGATTATGAGGATATTAATAATATAGCTTCCGAGTAGTAAGTCGTTTTCATGGAACATATTGGTGAAATGTGATGGGTCCTTTCTTTTCGGGATGATGTTCGCGATTCGCCGTACTGTATCAGTGTCTGTATCCATATTTTCCAATTAATTTTCCCAGCCTTCTGATCTATGATTATATATGTCCGTAGAAGTTCTCCTGTTTAGATAGGCTATTTTTCTTCTTACGGAGGGATCTTGGGTGCGATGATATCTTTTTCTTATCTGTTCCTTTTTTTGACAATATTTTTAATTGAGTCCGGCAGCTTGGACCCATTGAACTTCTTACAAACATATGAAGAAATTTTAACGGCTTTTGAATTCTTAGAGTAAGAGTGCAAATTGCATTTTCGATATTTATGTAATGTGGGAGAGTGGGGATTACAGGGTAAATTCCTTAATTTGCCAGTGAAACTATTCCAGTTTACTTTTGTATTGATTTTACGCGGTGACGGGTAAAACCCGTAAATGTCAAAATTTAAGGGGAAGTCATATTCAGAAGCTATTTCTTCATTTACATCCAGATAGGGAGACTGCGAGAGATTTTTTAGGAGTACTATGTCCAGAATATCACCCTGTTTTTGCTGATAAGTGTGTACAGGAATCAAGAGCTATGAGTCGAATGTTATTTGCTTGTACATGCTATTTGCTTGTCTGTTGTTTTTCTGGCATTCTAGGAGATATCTTTTGCATTTAAGTCGCCTGCTGATAATAGTGGTGTGATTTGTAGATGAGAGTAAGTCCAGTCTTATAAGTTCATATCATTCGGTGGTTATAAGAAGCGATTATAAAAAAATAGTTTCCATTAGTTACACAGTTTGCAAGAATAGCAGTATATACCATATTTGATGGTATAATAATGTTTTATATGATTTTTGATTAGGATCGCAGTGCCGCCTCCTCTATTTTGAAGGCTACCATAAGAGATTCTGAGAAAGCATTGATTTGCTGGAATCAGATTTGGAGTATTCGTATACGCGTTAAAAGGCATAGTTTAAATTAGAGAAATATTCCAAGGCTTCCATGTACACCTCAATTTTTGTCATTATTGATTTTGTCGCTTTGAAATTTTTAAAAAGTTTTTTAGCTTTTACTAGTTCTTTCTTTAACCAGTCAAAGAAATTTATTTCTGGGGGTTCTTCTTTTCTGCTATTTTCCCAATTTAGATTAATTTTCGGATTTCCTTCTGTTTCCGCACCGGGTAGTGCCTAAAATTCTTCCTGGGTAAGTTTAAAATTTTGATTTTGCTCATTCCCAGGGGACCGTAGTTCAATTTTTTTTATTTTTTTATTTTGGGGTATATTGAGTAACCTTTATAAGAGGAAACGTGATTTTCGTCGTGAACGGCGTGCTGGTAAATCTTCTTCTGTTTCCAATAGCGCTGGCACTGTGGTATTGGACGGGATCAAGGTTTCCCTATAATTTTTAACAATTGTGTAAAGACCTCTTAAGGGATAGATTCTTCTAAGCGATAGATTTTCTTTTCTTATAGATTTCTTTTAGTTTATAGTAAAAAGAGGGGTAGGTTTACCATCTGTCCAATTCGGTAACTAGTGATTTGACATACTTCAAGTACTGGGATTCCTAATTCTGCGATTTATGTTGTATAGATTCAATTTTTGTGGTAGAAGGAAGTCTTTTAATGACTACTTTTATCGGTTTATCCGAATTTACTAAATAAATATGGAATGACACTCCTTCTAACTAGAATATTTTTGTTATCGTGAGATAGTCATCGATCCCGTAAGCACGTATATTTAATGTATCACTTTTAATATTGGTTTTATATTTTTGATGCCTAATTGCTTTTTGAGTTTGTCTTTGAGCCGGTCCCAAACGCCGCTGAAATGAGCGAGAAAAATCGAGGTATATGTCCGACGGTTTTTCTTGGGTCTGATGTATTCTTCCATTTCATCATCGTCAGTCAGTTATGCGAATCTATTTCTTTTTTGCGAAGGTTCTGCAATATCAATATTAGAGCGTGTGTGCTTTAATGTATTTCTGAGTGTAACAAAACCAACTTCATCAGTGGCGACTTTCCTTTTCTTGGTTTTTGTTTTAGAGCTTCGTTTAATTTTTTGGTTATCCTGATTTTGTAACTGTAGCTAAATTGCGCTTAGTTGGTAAGTTAATTCGTGAATTCTCGCAGTTACTACTATAGATTTTAATCCTGAAGTCGTTAAATTTTTGCGTTCCTTAACTAGACTAGCGATAGTATCAAGACCAGTCTTTGATATTTGACTAAGGTCATAATCACCTAATTCAATCACCTGTTTCGTAATTTCCGCTTCATCCATCTTAATAGATCCCTCCTTGAATTTACAACTCAGCAGGTGCTGGCATCTCGGTATAAGAAAAAGCATACATTACCAAAAACTGAAACAAAAGCTTAAGGTCATGAAAACAGCTTCCAGTGAACCGCAGCTCCGAGAGCGCAACATCACCTTCACAGCCCGCAAATCCAAGTGATGATGGGCAATTATGACGAATGAATAAATGCTGTAAACACAGCCAGATCCTTACAGCTTTAGCTTAAAAACATAAAATGTTTCCGCATAAAATGTTTCGCTTAAATATATGACAATCAACTGATGCCAATTGACTCTCGTTTTGGCATTTTGCGTCGGGTCACTGTAAATGTCGGTTGACGATTGAAATTGTTGTTACCAAATATAAGAGCCCTGAAATATATTTAAAGAAATTAAATAAAGAAGCATTTGCATAAATGTATGTATGTTTCTCGCACTGTGAAAAACCAACAGTACCCAGAAACATCAAATTTTTAATAACGTAATCCTCTATTCGAATATGGGCATCTAGAAGCCCAAATTTGGAATTTTTTTATAACCTATTTCATATTTTGTCTAACATTAAATAATTTTTGATTAACAAACTCAACGACTTCACAGCGCGCAACTGTAGCACTGTTAAGAAAAAACTATGCTCCTGCACGCGAGATTGTGTACCGAAGACTCTAAAGATATGCTCTTTTAAATACTTTTTTATGCTGTAGTTCAACTGAATTTTATGGTGCAAAGTACATGATATTTAATAAGGTAACACATAAAACTTTAAAAAAACGCCACCTTGGACATAATATAAAATCGGAAGGCTTTCAGATACTTTTTTAACTTTTCATTATTTTTTTAAAAAATTCTTTTGATAGAATTTGTTTAAATTGCTTTGTTTTTTAAGGCAAACAGATTTTTTTTAACTTTATATACAGACATGACTTCTCTTTCATTTGCAAAATTCTGTTGTAAAGTCCAAAAGCGTCGTTTCTGGAATTCCCACTAACCTAGTAATCGAACTCTTTATTTTCAACAACCTCTTTTTCAATCTCTTTACTACCAATAGCGATAATTCCTGAATATAAAATTATAGATGAACTGCCAATTACTTAAATGATTTGTGGGTTTTTGGTCACTGAAGCAGAAATCTTCTCATATGTCATCTTCACTTATTATCACATTTCAACATTTCTTCAATTCAATTTAATTAGACCATTTTTGGAAAGGTCGCCAAATAGTGACTTTTATTGCTAGTAATGGTATTTTGACTTTTATTGCTAATAACTATTGCTAGTAAAAGTGTCGTCAGAATACACTCCTGCTTCCTCTTAAGTGGTTACAGGCCACCAGATACGGGTTTGGGACAGCGGATCCTATCCGAAGAACACAGTCATAAGAACTAAAGGTTCTACTAGAGCAGAAGCGGTGCTTTCCGCTATTTCTAAGCTTATAATCCGCATAATTACGCTAATTTTTACATTCCTTACAAGTTTCAGTATATGCTCTATCGAATTCCTCTAAATATTCAAATCGTGGTGCTCACAGCAAAGTACAATTCGGGCTGTAGAAGAATTTCGAAATAAAAGTAGATGTAGAAATAATTAGATATTTTAGTTCCTTTTCACAACAAAAAACATGCAAATTTAGTCTTTGCAAAAAATCAAGTACTGTTCGTGATATAAATTTTGCTAATGTGAAGTATTCTGACCAGTTATAGAAAGAGTAATACTGAATAATGTCTTCTCTATGTTCGTCCACATAGTTTAATGGAGAAGAAGAATCTTCAACCGTCGTTTTTCCAAGAAGTATTAATCCACTCTTTGTGAATGCGATTATAGAGTTAACGGTGCTGATTTGTCACGTAATCATTCTAACATCGGGGAAGCTAAATTCATTTTCGATTGTTGAGCAGCTATATGGAAGTGTTTGGCACGGCGATATAAAACCATTTATTTGTCTATAGTGAACAAGAACTAAAGCTTCGAATTCAAACAATAAACCTTGTTGAAAGCTAAATGAAAGACCTATTCCAATAATGCAAATATCCATGCCATGAGTTTTTAGCAACGTTATATCATGTCCTAAAGGTCTGTAATTAGTAATAACTTAAAATATTCGTTGAAAAGTGTTAACTTCTTTCAACGGCTCCCAAACGCAAGAAATTGATTGTTTATGTAAAATTATAGATCACAGAACCTAAGTTAGCAATTAGATGTAACAAATTAGTGTTACTTCGGCCATTCTTTATGGGATCGGAAAAATTCATAAATTTTCTTTGTGTTGGTTCTAGTATTTTTACAGTTATCTTTATTTCTAATCGTTACTAAACGTATTAAATTATTGACATTACATTATTGTCACTATTAAGTAAACTGAAACACATTGGTTTAATTAAGTTTTTATGCACATCATTAAAAAAACAGAACAGTGTCTTTCTTCAGTAAATGAAATGCTGAAGAAATATGCCCTTCATATTGATGATTCATGGCATTATTAATCATCAATCAAACAGCAACTGGTAGTGCTTAATTAAAATACCAAAATTTGCAGGCAAGGTAAATATAGAAAATTCTATTAGAAATCAAAATTTACATTTGGTAAAAGTGAATAACAATACCTACCTTTATTTAACAGGGTCGATTGATAAATCATTCCGTTAGCGTTTAGCTTTATAGAAATTCCTGCATGTAACGTAACTGGGTTTTATGTCTAGCCTAACTTTATTTTCCGCAAAAGTTATCAAAACTTTCAAATTGAAAAACCATGCTGGTTTAAGCATATGTTTTGAAAATGTGTGGGTGAGGATTTTTTAATTTGATTACAAATTCCGCCAGTTTTAAATTACCCGAATTGCCTTCACTCGCATTATAAATCAAAGTTCCGAAAAACATCGCGACCACAATTGGTAGACATCAGCGACAACCAAAATACTGAACAAACAATGATTTAACACAACCTTATAACCACCACTCCGCCCCAAAGAGATGCAATAATAAAATAAATTTTAAATTAAAAAAATGCGCATTTGGATTGCATTACAGTGCCCGTAAAACAATCTTTAATTACTTATACCAGGGAAGAGGACGACAAAACTGGTGGTCAGCAATTTCGCTATAATTCATGTTTATCGTAGATTGAATTATATGTATTTGAATTTAAATCGATTACTTCTTTGGAGCAAAGCTTGGTTAAAAAAATGGAAATGCGCATCTCGACTTAAAACTGAAAGAATAAATATTCCCAGTTTTGCGTTCACTAAACAGTGCGATATACTTTTTCTTTCATTAAATATTAACAAATCCTACGTCTTATAAGGTAAAATTTAAAATAAGAAAATGAAAAATATGGTATCCTAGAAAACGTGTTTAAAGGGAATACAAAAGTAAAACATTACGACTACTAAATTTCAGGAAGATGCAAAATGTAATCTGAAATGCATTTATTTAAAAATATTTGAAACTAAAACTAAGAAAGTTCCGATTAATTATTCATATTTTAATGCATCAAATCAACTCGTTAAGGGGTAATAATTTTAAAGAATAAAATTCAAACAAATAAGCAGAACTACCTAACGTTTCGTTCCACTTAACATTTTGAATGCCAACACATTAAAACAAAAATAAAAGATAGATTAAAAAAATCTGAAAGAATGCAGGTTTTATACTACGCTAAATAAGCGTTTTCTTCATTTACATACACATACAATTTACAAGCACATACCTTTGTGAAAAAGAAAACAAAAAAAAAAAAAAAAAAAAAAAAAAAAAAAAAAAAAACAGAATATTTTCAGAAATTCCAACAAACACTGTCGCGCAGTGGAGATAAGAATATTTCTTCCTTTTAGTGTTGCCATTGCTCGCTCTGAAATCTTTCAGTTTGTTAAACAAAATTTCGTTAAATGATACTTTTGTAAAAGAAAAAAAGGCTGAAAATTCGGGCTACGTACAAGAATGACACAAATACAACAAATTCACATATAACTGCATGAAAATCGTCTATCTAAGTACAAAATTCGTAACACTACCCTCAAATGAATGCAATACTTAAATTATTATTTATTTATAATTATATAATACTTAAATTATTATTTACTTATAATTATATAATACTTAAATTATTATTTATTTATAATTTAAGTATAATTATTATTACCATAAAATAAGTCAAATACTAAATCAATGAATGAGTGCAAAAGTTTAAAATTTTAGAACCAAAGGGTTTTACTACAATATTTACACTATGTACACTATGCGCACTACGTACCATGACCCCAGTAAGGGAATAGCCAATCGTAATCAACGACTTTAGGTTAGAATTCGATGCCTTACAGATTCGTACCCAGCATCATTCAACCTGTTTAGGAATGTATAAGGACCATCCTAAGGTGGCTGTATTTGACGGTATCTTAAAATAAGGACATACGCAGATAAATAAAAGACAAAATTCTAAAAAAAAAAAAAAAAATAACATGGAAAGTTATGGAAACTATATCAGATAAAATGTTTGCAGGCCTTTTCCTATTTTTGAAAACTGCAAAGCGTGAACTCCCACCCATGGGAAATAATTCAAAGACCATAGGAATATTTATAGCTGCGTTAAGCCGGCAGCAAACAACATCTGAAGCAATTCGTACATATTTTCTCGGATGGTAAATGTAGATGAGAAACTGAAATGGAACGAAAGCATCCAGTTAAAATCCTAGATTTAAACACGTATATATACCAATTCTTAACATATAATTCAAATCTATATGAGATATTTTAGTTTCTCTCTTATTTTGAGTTTTATTTTAGTATTTTAAGTGACCTTTTCACTTCCTACTGAAACTTTACAGTTCTCTAAATTAATTTAATATTACTTATAATTTTATATTTTCTTCCATCATTTACATTTTATTTTAAAAACTGTAAACAATGAATATTTTTCTAGGCAGGAAAAAAGAAACGCATGCGAAAGTGCAAGAAAGCTTCATGGGAAATTTGGAAGACTTTAACATACAATCAAGTACAGTTATTTATAATATATTCTAATAATCTAACTATCGTGCAAATTGCCATTACATGCGGGCGAAAAAATATTCAAACGTGTTTAATGTATGATATCTGTTGAAAATGATGTCCATCGCAAAAACCAGGGTGATGATGATCATTCAAAAATTTTAAGTAATCGTTTTCCATCACACGCAGTACTTCGATATCGAGGAGAAATGGACAACAAGACTTAAATACCAGAGAACATCTAAATCCAATGCACTAAATGGTATGCAAAGTGTCATTTCAAAGACCAATTTCTTCTGCATTTACTCGTAATTTCGCTTAGGACGTAGTTCTGTTTGAAGAATATTCTGCGTAAATTATATCACTGGAATTGTAAATTCAGTTTAATAACTGTTAATCCATTGCCTTCACGCTTTTCTCGAAACTTTTTTAAAACATGACGCGTTATGTTTAGCAATGCAAGGGATGAAAGGAAACTTCTTAATATATTATACGACAGGAAAATGTTAAATAATGAAAAAAAAAAACCTTCAGGTCATAAGAAATGCAATAATATGTTATAAAAAATGCTGACAATTGCATTTTAAAATTATTTTAAAACTTTTAGAATCTTAGAATTCTTTTGGACTCAAGTACCAGGATATAAAAAGAATGTTGTACAGACATTCCAGGACAGAACAATATCGGCATTTTCTTGCGATTTCGATAACTGGAAAGAAGTCGTCATTTTTCTCGAATCTTGCCAGTGGTATTCTGCAAAGATCTTTATTTTGAGTAAAATTCTCAGAAATGGTGGTAAAGGCATATCATTAACAACAGAAACTTGTTAGTGATCATAAACTACAGCACAGTTCTCGAGCTAAATTCTTTCCATTAATTATTATGGAAATCAGAGACAATTATTGAGTTTCTACACGTTCGGCTGCATTACTTCCATATTATTACTCATCAGATTTACTGTTTACCAGACACATGTATTCTTTTTTGATATTTTTTATTTTTTCCTTCTCTTTCGATGGTTTACTTTCTACCGGAAAATGCAGTGTCATGTGGTGTCTTTTCCCACAAACGGAACACGAAAACATTGATTTGCAGTTTTTGAAGGAATGGTTTAATGCTAGGCAATTAAAGCATAATTTATGACTTTTGATGATTTCAACCCGATCATTCACCGGTTGTTTCAAGAAATTTGGGCATTTTGCCAAAAAATGATTTTCCTCACAAAGAACACACTTTAAACCTTTTGCATCGGCAAGGAATACCTTTGAAACATTTTTCGACGTTTTGCAATTGCTGCGAGATTTTTGAAAACTGTGCACACTTGCGGCAAGGGACTTTCCGCGAGATGTGAAAAATAAATCTGCTTCCTTTGCCATTTGTTGAGGCGGAAACCAACTTTCAGCTTGCCTTATAGAAATACGGGCTGACGTTTCTCGATCTAATGTTTCAAACAATTTGTCTGATATTATTAACTGCTTCAGAGTTTCAAAATCAGACACTTTCCTCAATTTTAAGTAATATTCGAAATTTGTGGTTAATCGCGACACGAACTGCACATGGGACTCATTTAGGCGTTGAGCCTTTTTAAAATTTTCTAAAACAATTTGTGGTGTAGGTTCGAATTCTTTTAGAATAATAGCTTTTACTTTTTCATAGTCACTTAGCTCCTCATCTCTAATATACACGATAATGTTCGAAGCCCGTTCCCCTAACAAGTTTAAAACAATATTTCCGCTTTAGATTTCTCAGGCACATTTTTTGCGGCGAAAGCTCTTTCTAAAGACGAGAAAAAATAACTCCAGTTTTCAGGTTTACTCGGAACCTTCAATGTTAGTGTTCTTATACTTTTAATAAGAGAATCTAAGGAATCGGAACTCTCTCCTTTAGTTTCGTTTTGATCATTATTAACACTTTTGGTTTCAGCTCGCAATCGAGCAATTTCCAGTTCTGTTTTACATCTCTCTAATTTAATTTGTTCTAACTGTAATACTTTAGCTTCTTCAGATTTACGATGCTCTACTATGGAATTACCCAACTCTATTACCGAATTTGGATCCGATTTAAAAGCTTCACTACTTTTAATCGCTAAATTTAAATCTGTAACAGTTATCTTTTCACTTAATTCTATATTCAGTTCTAAAGCCAATAGCTTTAAATCCTCTTTAAGCGCACCTTTTATCAACATTGTACTTTTAATGAAATAACACAAGATAATAAGTAATCTTCTCAATTACTTAAACACAGTAACACAGTATATAAATTTTCTCAAAACTCTTACACAGTATCTCAAAATAACAAATGGCACTTTTTTTCTTAAATCGAAACTGCTGACTTGTTACTTGTATATAACTCATAATCCATAGATCTCTGGCCCATGACGGACCACGATGTTTTGCTCAGGCACTACACTGATTCAATAAACTCAGGAACAATGGACTGCATTATATCTCACTTTAATTCTCATTAATTTACATCGTTCATGGCCACTCGAAGCCATGAATTCTCTCACACGCTCTTAGCTCACAATCTCATGTCACAAACTCCAAGAGCTCAAGGCGCATGCGCCGACGCTAGTAATGAAATGCGCGCGCAGGCGCAACGCGCATAATGTAGTAATAAGTACTGTTAAATTTCTTGGTACCTCTTTGATAGCCCTGTTGGTAATTTCACAAAACCCTTAGATTTTTTAACATTTCATTTTTTGATACTTCAAGCAATTTCTTGAGGAGTCGTATGTGGGGTTATTGTATCTGTTTGTGTATATGAAATAAACTCGTTATGAGTCATATAATTGGGACAATTTTTGTTTTAAACCTAACGATAAAAGTATTCCACCCAAGAAGTTATATCCAGTAAAAATATTGATTCTACATTTGATCACCTAACCTGTACCTCAAACTAAACTACGAGGAATTTGACATGCAGAGTAAATTTTAAAATTCAATGTCTTATTTTCCAGAATGAGATCAAAACATCATGTGATCAGTTCTTGCAATCACAATATTCAGAACATATAAAGTCTCTAACGACGTCTTTGGCGTAACTCTGCCGGACCTTGCAAACAGAAAGTATTGATTGCGTTCTTTGCTATCGATAGAGTGGTAGCTCAGACAGACACGGAGAAAGTAGAGTTTATTGCTAACAGTCTCGAAACCAGATTCAGTAACTTCACTTTTTGAATTTAGCACTGTATATTGCTAAATATAAGCCTAAAAGTGTACGTGGACTGCACGCTTCCTCCGGTTGTATGATCAAAAACGTACCCTCTAAATTTGTTTTTCCCCTCCATAATAATGATAATTGCTAATTAACTTTATGTACATATTAGAAATTAGTATTATTTTTTTCCATAAAAATTTTAATTGCTTATTAAGTACATTGCTATTTTCCAGAAAGGCAGAAACGTAAATTAATTAAGCCTATTCCAAACCTGTCCAGTGCCATTCGAACACTCAAAATTACAGATCTAACAATCTCCTATCTTCGTTATCAAAGGTATATTAATTTATATTGCTTAAACACTTGAATGTTTTCCTCCAGAATCAAAATATCAATACTGGTGAAATGTTTGGGTTCCGAATTAAGAACCACTGGCTTCTACGAACTGTAGAGTATATTCATGGAAGCTTCCGCATATATATATAAATGATGTAAGGAATATAATTTATTTATTAATATATAACGAAAGAGAAGTCTGCTTATATTATTTGGTGAATAGAAAACTGGGCAAAAGTATTTTTTAAGTCAAGTTATGCGGTTTTACTTTGAGTGAAGAATGTAAAATTGAATTCTTCGACACAAGTTTTTATTCAAAAAAGACAATAATTTTACAATCAAATATAATCCAAGAAATTGCTGATCACCAGTTGTTTCGTAACCTCTTGTAATATAAGAAATAGAAAATTACTTTCGCTGCCGCCCGCTCTCTTTTCTTCAACATTTTTTTAAATGAAACCGCTTTGTTTTTTCGAAGCAAAGTGGTGGTCATGGAATGTAGATTTGCTCAATAATTGATTTGCACAATATTGCACGCCAGAGGATATTATCGCTGAACTCAGCAGCGCAGCAAACGTCTCACACAATGCGATTAGAGCACTCTTTAAGCTCAAGGAGAGAAGGTCTAACAGACTTAAGTGGATCTTTGAATGTGAGCCTTCCAGTTTTGCAGCCATCATTAGAGTCAAAAAGGTGTTCACGGGGTGGAATGTGCACACCATCTCAGAATACCTCGGAATACGACGCTGTTTCAAATGTCAACAGCTGGGACATACCCAAGATGTCTGTAAAAGCAAAAGTAGCTACTGCTCCTTCTGCGGAGACAACCATAGTGTACGAGAATGTCACTCACAGCACCCTATCTGCATCAACTGCAGTGACTCAGATCACAGACACAGCTCCAAATATGATTTCAGGCATCCTGCCTACTCACCGCAATGTCCGGAATACCAACGAGCTGCTAGTTACATCCGTAACATCACGGCATACTAATGGGCCAGGCCGAGTACCCACTCCTGATGAAGAAACCGTTTTACCTCAATCAAGTTATGATACGCTCCAAAACTCCCACCCTGCTGCACTGAGCAACGGGAACCTGAATGAGCTGATCACGGATATTGCTGGTGTCAAATTTGTGCAAATAAACTTGCAAAGAGCACGAGCAGCAACGGCCCAACTCACACAATTCGTAATGGAGCATGAAATTGACTGGTGTCCGCCGATAACATCGCTGCAAATACATCGCGGACGAAAACGTCGCGGAGAAAACAACGCAAGGCAAAAACGTCGTGCTGCAAAACATCGTGGGAGAAAACATCGCAAAGAGAAAACATCGCAGTTCTAAAACATCGTGGTACAAATATCGTCGTCGAAAATAAAGCTGTTCAAAAACTTCGCAGTTTAAAAACATCGTCGTCGAAAATATCGTGGTAAAAAATAAAGTATCTACAAATCATCGCATGACGATAACATCGCAGACATGCTTTTTTCAGGCTTTAATAACTGTAAATGGATATTCCCGTAATGATTTATGAGCGCAAGATGGAAAGAAGGATAATTTTTCTTTCATATTTTTTATTAACTAATAAATTTTTGCTCAAAAAGTAAGAAGGAGACTTAAGCATAGAAAATTAATGCAACTTACAGCACTTAATAGAATTTTAACTAACAAACTAACTAAACTAAGTAATATATATAGTAGTAACAAAGTAATATATATAGTAACAAAGTAATATTAATAGTTAACTATCAAAGGTCATTAATAAATCATTTTTATAAAGTTTTTACTGGTAATTTTTCATGAAAAGTATTATCTAAAAAAGATTAGAAAAAGGATGTTAAGTAACTGCATAACCTTATTTTTAAAAAAATTGCTAAGTTAATTTTGAGATTATTTTTTTCAATTTTGATAATCTAATACACTTATAGAGAAAATTATTTCTTGTTTTGTTTCAGTTTATTCTTAAAATGACATTAAAATTTTCATGCACAGCGTGCAGTCAGTTACTTGAATGCTGATTTTTTAGTTATGAAGAAAGTCAGCTATATAATATTTCAGTAAGTTTTATATTTATTAGATTATGCCAAAGCACACTACGGCTATCTGCTTAAGGGGTGGGATTCCTTTGTGGAGTACATTCTCAGGAACTGTTTCACATGCACATTATACTTCCCGAAAATCTTCTTGCAGCTTTTTTTTTTTTTTTTTTTTTTTTTTTTTTTTTTTTTTTTTCTTTTCTTTTTTTTGAAATAATGTATACTTGCAGTGAACCTTCTTGGTGACTATCTCCCTCTAAGATGAACAGTGTTTTTGAGAACAATAAACATTGGTTTTAATCATTACGCAAGTTCACCACATTCACTCAAGATTAAAAAGAATGGAATTTTGAGTAGTCGCTTTAAATAGGATTGCTTACATTTACATTTATATTTAGACCGCCTAGACGGTATAGCGGTTTGAGTCGCCGGGCTGCGATACCAAAGGTCCCGGGTTCGAACCTCGGAGAAGGCAGGATTGTAACTGTCCTTCAATAGGAGGCAAATGTGGCCCACCTATAATTAGGTGCCGCCGTAATAAAGTGACCATCACTTAGTAGTGATTAAACCAAAGTCCGCTGAGGGCCGCCATTAGTAGAAGAAAACTTTCATATTAAGACATTTCTTATAACTTAAGAGTATTTTATTTAAATTTTCATATACATTTTACTCGAGAATTTTGTAATTACTTATTGAACTTACAGTGACAAACTTCCTAAGACAATTTTAATGATTTTCTTTTGTGTTTCTTAATTTTCAGAATATCTAAATTTATGCACTCCAGAAATCTGTAGCGAAATTAAAATTAATATTTCTGAGAGAGAGTCTACTTTGTGGCGATTCTTTGTCCTAAGAATTCTTTACCTTTGAAGTATAGTATTTTTTAGTGTGCTGTAGTTTAGTACAACTTTTAGTGTGTTGATTGTGATTCATACTATGTATTAATACTTGTATATACTCAAAACATATGCCTTTTTTGGAGTAATGGATTGCACAAACTCTCTCTTTTTTGTTCATTTTATTGTTGCAACATGTTTAATTCTTATGTAGTGGTGATGATGTGGGAGTGTGAGGAGCTGTATATAGTCCTTATTTATTTTAAATATTGTCCTCATTCATTTCTGTAGTCTTTATTATGTTGCACATTATCCTTATTTATTTTGGTAATGACCATGGTTTCTTACTGATCCTGTGACTCAATTATTTTAATGCATGTTATATATTAGTGCACATTTCCCACTAAACATATATTATAAAACTCTATTAATATACGTTTTCAACGTATTAAACATGTTTTGGATATAAGAAACACAATTAATTCAAATAGACGCATGAATCTGTGAGTTTTTATGAGCAAAAATTTATAATTTTGCGTGTGGTATAGTGCAGAATATCAAAAGTAAGGATGTGCAAGTTGTCAAAATGTAAAATCTTTAATTGAAAGGAAAAATACTTTTTTTGAGGACTTAAATACATTTAACAAATGGCATTTGAAGAAGATGATTTTACTGGTTGAAATCTGAATAACTAAATACTGAAAATATATAAAACATCTTAAATTGCTTAACCCTTTCAATCCCAATTTATCTGTTTCAACTGACTTGATTTTTTTTATGCCTTCTTGGTAATTATCACAAATGACACAAATCACACTAACAGAAATTGACAGTCTGTCACTAAGCCTCTATAAGAAGATGCGCGCAACAATTTTGTAATGGGGATGTTAAAAATGATGCCTGCTACCAGTGGAACATCAACTATGTAGTAAATTAATGCGTTTAATTCTGTCTAGGTTTCTTTAAACATCTACTGGGACTTAACCCATTGGGACTGAAAGGGTTAAGGGAGAGACTTAAATGCTGTATTCCACCGCACTTAAAATTTTCAGAATATTGATTTATGAGTTTTTTACAAAAGTTCATTTTTTAATAAATGATTACATCTCATATTCAGTTATTCATAAAATGAAATTTTTTCTTTCATTAATAGTGGTAGTATATATTTGTTTCGAAAGAGAAGTGTGAATTAGGATTTGCCTGGGAATTGTAGCAATCTGTATGCAAGATGAAAGCAATTAAGAACTTTTCGGGAAACTAACGCTTGAAGGTCTTTAGTTTTGAGTATTGAGTTTAAAAACAAGCTAAGTGGCTGAACTCAGGGAAGGGCGGATGAATTACAGCTATTTATACTATTGGGGAAAGTAACCATTAGTTAACATCTGTGAGAACGGGTGTTTCGTTCAAGCCTTATTACTCCAGGGTCCTGTCCCCTCTGGCCGCTGAAGGCTATTTGGTTAATAAAAGACAGCTGAAAATTTCGGTCATTACTGATGATGGTCCATGTAGAGACAGAAATAGCATTTCTTAACTTAGTATTTGTGTGTTTTACATCTATCATGCAGTTTAAAAAGAGAACCCAGAAAAGTTTAGAGTTCAAAGTTGTTTAAATCGCCCTTCCTTGTTTGTTTTTGAAAAAAGGTCATTTGCCTCTTTTGCATATAAGTATTCATACATACAGATTTATTTAATTACTATATAATTTCATCAATGAATTATATTAAAAATATAGATTTAATTAACATTTTTCCTTCCTTTTTTGGCCAAAGTTCAACGATACGAATAATGAATAATCCAAAATTTTAAACTTTTTCCAATAAAATTACATATCTACGTAGTTCGATTAAGGAGGCGAAACTCTACGATTATACGTATGATGAAAACATCATAAATTCAAACTTTGTCGCTGAGAATGGAAAATATTTAAAATCTGAGGAACAAGATTTTCCAAAATTAAATAATTTTTTAATTATATATATTTTAAGCAGTGTCTTTTCAGAACTGTGCATTATGCATTTATTTATTTTTTTTTAATTTCTTTATTATTAAAAAGTTCTTCAGACCAATAAGAGAAATATACAAATTTTCCCGAAATATGTTTTAATCTGTCAAAACAACTTTAAAAATTTGGTGTCCGGTCTTTAAACACAAAAATTATAAAATTTCCTTTTACAATTTAATGTATTTAAGGAATAAAACTTTAGTTTATGTAAATAATGAGAACAATATAAATACGAAGAAATGAAAAAATATAAGTGCTTTACAAGTAAATGAAATTGGTATAATGCTTTTAAAAGTACTGTGGTTTTTTTCCAGTTCCGCTTTCCGAAATGTTTCATTAATTCCCCTTTGCTTCCGATCGCTCAACAAACGCACACACGACTGTCTTTCTTTATGTCTCGTGATCACAACGTCTGTTCCTGTACGATTAAATCTACATAATAACAGGACCGAGTAATTCTAAATTAAAATGTAATCTTAATTATCTAATTAATCTTAAATCTAAATTAAAATGTAACCTTTAAAAAAATTTATACAAAATGAAATTTAGAATTGTACACAGCCCCTTAAAGAATAAAATATCATATATTTCACATCTACGGCCTAGAAACAGCATCACAGCTTTACTGACTGGGAATATCATTTTACGGATTATTATTAACTAGGAGTATGATATACGACTTTAAGAATTGGGAATATGATTTGGCCTTTACGAGAGCTGTTAAAATAATAATCGACGTAACCTCTACATTGATAAGCATAATGCACAATGTTCCAAAGACCTAGTTTAAATTTATATGTGATTATCCACATAACACAATCGTATAATTAATTCTATTCACTTTAAGTATCTTTTATAGAATATTTCACATTTAGTACATTTGTATAACATATTTCATTGCCTTACGTTTAGTAAGGCAATTTTCTTATGTAAAAGCTAAATAATTTCATTAATTTTAAAAGTTATATAAACTTGTGGTGATATTTATAATATGACACTAAATAGTTTGCTATAAGATTTGGAAAAATAAGAAAATAGCCATACATTTTCTAGAAACATTTAATTTTTTCTGGAAACATGTTTACTGGAACATTTTTTCCAGGAAAAATTTTCAGGGACATTTTTTTAACACCGTGCGTAATAACAGTACCGTGTGCAATAAATTTTCGTAATGATAATTTTTTATGAAATAATACAGTTGTCCATTTATCCGCACTTCCTGTTATGTTCACTTCAAGTATACATTATTTCTAAAAAACAAACAAACAAAAAAAAAAAAAAAAAAAGGCTGCATGAAGATTTTCGTGATTTTTCTAAAGTATAATGTGCATATGAACCAGTTCCTGAGAATGTACTCCACAAAGGAATCCCACCCCCTTAAGCAGATAGCCGTAGTGTGCGTTGGTGGTGTGTGTTGGTGTATTTAATTATGGCAAAGCACACTAGGGCTATCTGCCTAAGGGGACAGATAGCCTTCGTGGAGGACTTTCTAATAGTGTACTTTGGTATAATCTAATCAATCCAAATCCTACTGAAATATTATGCATAGCTGACTTTCTTCATAACTAACAAATCGTCATTCAAGTAACTGACTGCACACTGTGCATGGAAATTTTAATGACATTTTAAGAATAAACTGAAACAAAACAAGAAATAATTTTCGCTATAAGAGTATAGGACTAACAAAAGTGAAGAAAATAATCTCAAAATTAACTTAGCAATTTTTTTTTTTATAAATAAGGTCATGCAGTTACTTACCTTCCTTTTTCTAATCTTTTTTTAGATAATACTTTTCATAAAAAGTTACCAGTAAAAACTTTATAAAAATGATTTATTAATGACCATTGTTAGTTAACTATGTCGGTTTAAAATTCTATTAAGTGCTATAAGTTTCGTTAATTTTCTATGCTTAAGTCTTCTTCTTACTTTCTCAGCTAAAATTTATTAGTTAATAAAAAAATATGAAAGTAAAAATTATCCTTCTTTCCATCTTGCGCTCATAAATCATTACGGGAATATCCATTTATAGTTATTAAAGCCTGAAGAAAGCATGTCTGCGATGTTATCGTCATGCGATGATTTGTATATACTTTATTTTTTACCACGATATTTTCGAAGACGATGTTTTTAAACTGCGAATTTTTTGAACCGCTTTATTTTCGACGACGATATTTTGTACGACGATGTTTTAGGACTGCGATGTTTTCTCTTTGCGATGTTTTCTCCCACGATGTTTTGTAGCACGACGTTTTCGCCTTGCGTTGTTTTCTCCGCGACGTTTTCGTCCGCGATGTTTTTGCCGCGATGTTTTCGGCTGTAACCAATTGACTTCATACTCATTCAGGAACCTTATCAGCATGGCAATAGAATCATCAACTTCCCACTTTCATGGACAGTAGTCAATGCTACTGACAAACCCAGAGTCGCCACCATTTGCTGCCGCCAAAGATGGTCTCCCAATGTAATCAGATGTTCAAGAGACATAATCGCTATAGCAATTGAAACAATAGGACTGAACCTACTAATTACTAACTTTTATATTCCTCCTACAGCAGACGTGCAAGCCTCACTTGATCAGCAAAAAGAAATCCTGAAAGCGTATCCAAAAGCACACCATCTACTAGCGGGCGATTTCAACGCCCACTCGGAACTGCAGGGTTACTCAGATACTGATGCTCGAGGGCGACAGGTAGAAGACTTCATTGCGTGTAACGATCTCGTCCTGCATAATGTTCCAGGCAGTCAACCCACATATGAAACAATTCACGGACAGGGTTGGCCAGATTTAACCTTAACAACAGCGGCCTTTGCATCAAAATTGCATTCCTGGATGGTTGATGATACCCCGTCTAACTCGGACCATAAATACATTACGTACAGCATAGGATACCATAATAAAAAATTCTCAATCAAGAGGTACAAACTCAAGCGAAGGACGCTAAAGCTCTTCAGCCAAAAGGCCCGCAGTACACTCACACGTGCAGAACGAGATTTAGAACACTGTCACAATACAGATGATGTTGATAACTTCACTAGTATCTTAATTACAGAGCTTCAGGCCATTTGTGATTCTACTTTCCAGATAAAATCTCCAAAGGTACACTATGTTGCCAACTGGTGGACTAAAAGCCTCAGGATACAAAGGAGTAAGACCCGAGCTCTTCGCAGAAAGATGAAGTCGGAGCATAAATCAGAACGCCGAGAAGAACTAAGTATTATCTACAAAAAAGCACAAGCCCAGTATAAAAAGGCCATTCCAGAAGCCAAGTTGTACAGCTGGAGGGCGTTTAGCACAAACAATAAAAATCCCTATGGGGTATTGCATAAAATCGCAACGAATAAGGTCTTTGCCCCTCCAATTCACAAGGTCTACATAGACGGCACCAATAATCCGCAACCGACAGAGGAACACAGGAGCACTATCGCGGCCACACTCACCAAGATTCTTGATGCAGTCTTTCAAGACGACAATACATTGGATGCTTCCAATCCAGAACATCCAGCTTATCTTCTACACTCCACAACAGAAGATGACGTGTCATTCACGCAGCCTGAAGTCTGCGCTGTTTTGCGAAATCTACTGAGAAACAAAGCCCCAGGGCCCGATTCGTTAGACTACAACATTGTCAAGGCGATGCATCAGGCAAAACCAACGTTTCTTAAAAATTTTTACAATAAATTGCTCCAACTGCGTTATTTTTCCCAAGCCCTTTAAGACAGGGCAAGTTATTCTTTTCCAAAAGAAGGAAACGGACCCGAACGATCCAGCCTCATTCCGGCCCATCTGTCTCCTGCCCGCCATAGGGAAAATTTATGAGAAACTTTTAGTTCAGAGAATAAAGCACTACTTGGAGATTAAGGGTGAGATCACGGACTCTCAGTATGGTTTTCGAGAGCAGCGCTCAACTATCCAAGCTCTTAGTGCCATACAAAAGGGAATCTATGACGCGTATGACTCTAACAACCATGTAGCCGTACTCAGTCTGGATCTGAAAAGTGCGTTCGATTCCCTGTGGTGGCTAGCAATCCTGGAAGCACTTCACGACGCTCAGATCCCTGATAATCTACTGCAGGTGTGCAAAAGTTATCTCTCTGATCGCACTCTTGTAGCAGTGCATGACGGAGGAGTTGTTGAGAGAAAGCAGACCAGGGGTTGCCCTCAGGGTTCATGTGCAGGTCCTGACCTATGGAATGCAACTTTTAATTCCATTCTCAAAGCACTGTGGCCAACCCACACAAAGATGATTGCTTTTGCTGATGATGCGACATTTATCATCAGAGGCAAATCGAGAGACAGCTGGAAAGTAACAGTAATGAGACCATAGCAAAATTTGTACGGCTCTGTGAAGGCAAGAAACTCACCATCTCGGAGCAAAAGTCAAAGTATTTGATCGTACACAAACCAGGTCAAACTCTTGCAAGAAATCCAGTTTTGAAACTAAAGGGCCGTACAATCAAACGAACTCGGGAACTAAAACTGCTGGGGCTTATAATCGATGAAAAGCTCTCCTGGCTGCCTCATCTCAGAGCAGTCCGCGCGAGGACACACGCAATTGCAAATACCTTAAAGAGGCTTCAAGGCTCAGACTGGGGTCTTAGACCACATATCCTAAAAATCCTCTATTAGTCCGTCGTGGAAAAAATGGCCCTCTATGGAGCGGCAATCTGGGCAACTCCAATGAACGAAAGGAAAAGGAAATTGCTTAGTAGTATACAACGCCCCTTGGCTCTGGCTATTACAAAAGGATACCGTACAACATCGACAGCGGCAGCCACAATACTGGCGGGACTTTTGCCATTACATATTAGAGCAGCACAAGAAGCAGCAGTAACGACTGTTCTCCAATTACATCTCTGCACTACTTTTGGACCGCTATGCTATGACCCAGAGGAGTATGAAACAAAACGTCTCATAAATGCAACCCATCCTTCACACCATAGAAAAGGGGTTGTAGCACACACCACCTCTCAGCACAGCCTCCATGAGAAAATAAGGCCAGTAAATGTCATCCATTCGTCTAACTACGGAAAAGGAGTCTCGGCCCACACATCATGGAAAGATGACTCTGACATAAAGGATCATTATTACGTTTATACGGATGGTTCAAAAGTTGACGGACAAGTAGGCTGTGGCCTTATAGTAACTAAGAACAAGGAAACGCTGATAACATGGAAAGGTCATATGGGACAGAATAATTCAGTTTTCCAGGCTGAAGCAATTGCGATTCGTAAAGCTATCGAGTTAACAAGCCCCCCCCAGTAGGATCCACTGTTAATATTCTTACAGACAGCCTCTCGGTCATATATGCCTTACGAAATCCCAGACATCCTTCTCCTATCATAGCGGAGATTCAGGACACGCTGAAGGAGCGTTCGTCGACAATGAATATCCTCATATCTTGGATAAAGGCACATGCCGGCATTAAAGGTAATGAGGAAGCCGACAGGCTACCAAAAGAAGCAGCTCACAATATAGATGCACAATGCGTAATTACCAAACTCCCGTGGTCTCACCTTAAAAAAGTGACAAGGACAGCAGCTCAGCACCAGTGGCAATGGGAATGGGACTCTACCGAACAAAGCAGGAAGACCTATGAATATTACCACAAAGTTTCGCTCGATCGTCTCGAGTCATCCCCACAAATAACGAGATTTGTGACGGGGCACGGGCCTTTCCCCTCCTATTACTAAGAGAGAAATTGCAAATAGAGGAAGTTGTGACTGTGGAGGCATTGGTAAACCAGACCATGCCCTCTAACCTCACAGTGGCATGTGCAGCTTCCGGAACAGGCAACTTCTCATAAGCGTTATCTGATCAAACAGCCAGCATTTCGCATCAAAATATGCAAGATAATGCAGAAACTGGAGGAACTGGGAACAGATTTGTGCAGTGTGGAGTAGTTCCCTGTCAATCTCTCTTCTCTCTCTCTCTTCTATCTTTTTATTTATTTATTTATTATTATTATTTTTATTTTTATTGTATATGTTATGAAACATGTATGTATTACGGCCCACTGTATATATTCTGAAACATGTATGTACTATGACCAATGAAAATTATTATGAACTACTATGTATGGATTATGTAACAGGCTCAATATATTATGAAACATGTATGTACTACGGCCAATGAAAATTATTATGAACTATATGTATGTATTATGTAACAGGCTCAATATATTATGAAACATGTATGTACTACGGCCAATGAAAATTATTATGAACTATATGTATGTATTATGTAACAGGCTCAATATATTATGTACTATGTAAGTATGTATATGTATGAACTACGTATGTAAGCATGTATATGTATGAACTATGTAAGCATGTATACAGGACCAATGTATGCCCTTATAGGCCCCATGAGGTGTTGCCCCGGATAGTTGCGGAACCTGGACTAGACCCGAATAGTCTCAGTAAGCCGCACGGGTGTCCAGATTCTGCTCTCAACTCAACTCAACTCAATAATTGCTGTTTAGTTAGATGGTCCTTATAGAGTGCTTTTAGCTTTCAAATGCATTTTTGCTACATTTCGGATTTTTGAATTAGAACGTGAGCGACGACAGTTCAACTAATTTAAAATTGAAGGATATTTTAACAAAAACAAATAACCTAGACATTTTCCCAAAGACGTATGCTTAAAGCAGCACGGTTTTTCATGTGACAAACAATAAGCAATTTGAGATTTTGGAAGCTTTAACGAAAAATGAAGTTAAGCCAGACACCGAGTTATGTTTTATTCTGGAATTTATAAAACGCTAAATGGAACGATTTATCATTCAACAGTCAAATAACAGTAGAGATTATTACTTATTTTCTGAAAATATAAATTGAAATTTCTAATAGTATTTGCTGTATTTAACTTGTAGGCTATGTTCGGCTTTTAATTAGGAAATACCGGTTATTATTGAAATGATGATTAATAATGCTAAGAATCATCAACAGGATTCAAACGCTCTAGAACAGCATTGCAAATAAAGCTATAATCGTCCATAAATAATTACACAAACTTTACTTGTCAACATCACTTTCAACACCAGTATTTTTTAAACCTTTATCCAATTAAGGTAACATACCATCCGTCGGCGCGTAAATCTGGTTTTAAATTTAGTATGTGTAAAATATTAAAAGGTTCACGAAACAGACTTACATTCTAAAATTCTTGAAATAACTTAAAGAGATAAACTAGCTGGTAAAAATTCAGAATGTCAAAGAATCCAAAATTTTCGAAAACTCGCAAATTTTTTATTTTGAATACACCCAACTCTTTTTTTTTCCACGGTCGTTTTTACACGATTTTCAAATAACGAGGTTCGCCAATAGGACTAAACACACTTTTTTATTCTAGACGAATCCCTTCCAAAATATTTCTTTAATTCTAATTTTGTCAGTGTGATCAGCAGTTAGTCGGTTTATGCCCACACATGTGTTAGCGACTTCGTCAACTAAATCAAGGGATTTATGATGTTAAGAATGAAACCTTCGCCTCACCGAAGAGGGGCATCTATCCAGTCTTAAGCGCATGCACGAAATAGCTGTCGAGCAGGTGACGAAGGTCGAAGGTAACGACAAACTTCGGTTCAGACGCGATGTCGACGCTCTCTTGGGTTCCCGCGATTTTCGCTATCCCAGTAGAACAAAAAATAAAAGATTTTCGAACATGTGTGAGTTTATAATAAACTAAGTAGTCGGTGAAGTTCAAAAACAGATAAAAACATGGAATAAGGGAAGAGTAGGAAATCAGAGTAATAATGAAGAGTACAACGTCATGATTCATCAAGCGATGTTTGCGAACACGAAGGAAACTTTGCTCTAGGCAACGAGTGCTGCAGGCTAAAGTTGACTGTAAAAATGCGTTTCTCCTCTCTGTCACGTGACTATTTACCTTCCTCGGCGAATTCTATGAGCTGCTGAGCAGCTGCAAAACCTGCTTTGAGTTTCTCCGCTGGAGTTTTCGCCTTCTGTATTTTCTCGAGTAAGTCGACAGTAGTTTCTAAGCGTTTCTGAATACTTTTATCCAAAATGCAGGTCATAAGGGTTTCAAAAATACTGGTGTTGAAAGTGATGTTGAGAAGTAAAGTTTGTGTAATTATTTACGGACGATTCTAGCTTTATTTGCAATGCTGTTCTAGAGCGTTTGAATCCTGTTGATGATTTTTAGCATTATTAATCATCATTTCAATAATAACCGGTATTTCCTAATTAAAAGCCGAACATAGCCTACAAGTTAAATACAGCAAATCCTGTTAGAAATCTCAATTTATATTTTCAGAAAATAAGTAATAATCTCTACTGTTATTTGACTGTGAGGTTGACTCAGGAGACGTCCTGGGAAGCACTGGTTAGGATCTGTACCTAGGCAGTCTCAACCACGGGGGGTACATAAACACTCTTCACAGGACTAGAACCCGAGTATTATACTCAGGTAGGTTCGGGTTTGGCAGGGACCGTACTGGTACTGTCGTGTCCGTTTCCTCGGTTGTTGTGGAGCTAATATGTAGATGGTAAGTGGGTCTCTTCGATGGGGGTTTGGCCCTCATAGTGACTGTGGCGGGGACTGACAAAATAAAGCAAGGCACCGATTCTGAATAACCCGTAGCCAAGGGAGTGGTGCCCCGAGGCGAAGGTGACTTCGTATCTTTTTGAATTCGTTTCTAGATTTTCACCTTGTTGAGGCTGTGTATAAAGCCGGGCCGGGACTGTGGGGTCTGCGCCGCCACTGATGAGTCCCGTACAGAGCCCGTTCAGCAACATTTCGTACGGAATATCCAGGTAGAAGGAGCGTCCTCTGGTGTGTGTGTGTGTGTATGTTATTTGACTGTTGAATGATAAATCGTTCCATTTAGCGTTTGATAAATTCCAGAATAAAACATAACTCGGTATCTGGCTTAACTTCATTTTTCGTTAAAGCTTCCAAAATCTCAAATTGCTTATTGTTTGTCACATGAAAAACCGTGCTGCTTTAAGCATACGTCTTTGGGAGAATGTCTAGGTTATTTGTTTTTGTTAAAATATCCTTCAATTTTAAATTAGTTGAACTGTCGTCACTCATGTTCCAATTCAAAAATTCGAAATATAGCAAAAATACATTTGAAAGCTAAAAGCACTCCATAAGGACCATCTAACTAAACAGCAATTATTGAGCAAATTTACATTCCATGACCACCACTTTGCTTCGAAAAAACAAAGCGGTTTCATTTAAAAAAAAAGTTGAAGAAAAGAGAGCGGGCGGCAGCGAAAGTAATCTTCTATCTTTTATATCACAAGAGGTTACGAAACAACTGGTGATCGGCAATTTCTTGGATTATATTTGATTGTAAAATTATTGTCTTTTTTGAATAAAAACTTATGTCGAAGAATTCAATTTTACATTCTTCACTCAAAGTAAAACCGCACAACTTGACTTAAAAAATACTTTTGCCCAGTTTTCTATTCACCAAATAATATAAGCAGACTTCTCTTTCGTTATATATTAATAAATAAATTATATTCCTTACATCATTTATATATATGCGGAAGCTTCCATGAATATACTCTACAGTTCGTAGAAGCCAGTGGTTCTTAATTCGGAACCCAAACATTTCACCAGTATTGATATTTTGATTCTGGAGGAAAACATTCAAGTGTTTAAGCAATATAAATTAATATACCTTTGATAAAGAAGATAGGAGATTATTAGATCTGTAATTTTGAGTGTTCGAATGGCACTGGAGCGTATTTCCGAACCCTACCCCACTTTTCAAATTTTTGACGTCACGGAAATATCGACTAGTTTCACCTGGCAAGACGCCTACCCCACTTTTGACTACTACGGCGCGCTTTCGAAAGAATTGTGCTGCTGAATAGTGTGTTTGGGTGCTAATTGTGAGATTTTCGCAATTTAAATTATTATGAGTGGGAATTTACGCAAAATATTTAGTGAATGGTTATTGTTTAACGGCGTAGTGTATTTGAAGAAAGAGGATAATAATTCACTGCTGATGTATACATTAACAGTATGAAAAATCTGGAAGGTGATTTTCGGCAACAAATGTGCTGCATTTCATCGCAAAATTCAGCGACGCCAGTAAAATAAACGAAAGTGTTCGAAAAACTTATCCACATCTGACCACATCCACACTATACAAAAATTGTATGTGTGTCAATACGACAATTTAAATAAAAAAAAAAATTGCAGAAAACTTCAGATCAAGGAATAAGAATTGCATTGCCTCTATGTGCTTAAAAACTACGAAGCATTCTGCAGACTTTCGAGCCAAAATCAAGTTTGACAAATAAATTAATGCATTTTATTGTTTCTTTTAGTGTATATATTTCAAAATTATTAAAATAACTTGAACAGTTGTTTAATTGCTTAAAACAGCAATAAAGTTCATTTATACAGATATACAAGGAACTTCATAATTCATTGCTTTGTTGAACAACTGAAATTTACTAAATTACCTAACTTTATAATATTAAATATCTTTGTAACTGTGTTATTATGCTCTGTTTTATAAAAGCTTAACTACTTCTAAAAGCTAACTACTAACTAAAAGTTTAGCTACTTACTATTCATTTGTTATACATTAAAATATTTTCTGATTTATTTACTAAATGCGTAATCAATTATCAGGATTACTAAATGTATTAAGAATTTCCATACATGCTTGTGCAGTGTGAATGCATGTTTGTGTAATGAACTTTGATTTTCATGAACGAAAAAGAAATACAATCTCCGAATAAGTACTTCTTTGTTTTCCAGTTCCTGTGTTTAGCTGTAAAAGTAAATTCACTTCAAGTATGTGTTTGTGCAATTTTGACGATGTAAATACTGAAATGTATGTATAGTAAAAACTCAACAAAAAAAATATCCGGAAAGCTCTTGAAATTTTGGATAGCCGAGCATATAAAAAAATGAAATATTGTAATAAGTGAATGGAAGAATAAACTACTAGTCTAAAATCATAAAAACAGTTCATCTTATTTGTATCAACTTGACTATCGAAAGCCAATACTTAATATTATGCACGATTTTGAAAAAAAAAATGTATGCTGCTGATCTTTGGAATATGATAATGGGTGATTTTTACAATGGTTGTTATGTGGATTAAGACTGCAAGTTGAGACTTTAAATATGAACAATAGTAATCTGAAAATTTGAAGTAGTAATTTTATATCCAAGAATCTCTGCCAAATAACTTCCATGTTTTAAGTAATTAAAAAATATATTTTTAACCACTTATTATTAATTTTATAAAGTACATTCAATAATTTAAATTTTATTTACTTTCATCTATTTTTAATGTTTGCCATTATAAATTTCATACTATGTACTTTTTTAAGATTTCACAGTTGCTAATTAAACTTCCTTTACAATTTATTTAGTTATTCTATACATACATTTATATTTTATGTAAGAAAGGGATTTATGTGCAACAGATATACAGTGAAAATCATTTAACACAAAACTGAGGGGACTGAAATATTTTTTCGTGTTAAAGAATATTGAAAAGAAAAAAAAAAGCATATATTCAACAAAATTAAGCTTATTAGAGTACATTTTATTTACATAGATATGTATATATGCATGTATTTAATAAAAACCAATGAAACAAAAGCATCCACAAGAACTTAATGGAATTTAATACAAAATTTTCAAGTTTTTGAAAAACAAAAGATTTATTGAGTTTTGGGAAAATAATCTGATATTTTTCTTTGCATTGTCTTTTTTAGCATCAAATTGTTCAATGTCAAACATTTTGTTATTCATTTTACCATTGGAATGTGCGTCTAAATAACTGTCCATACTTTTTATGATATTCTTCATTTCGGATGACATGGGAACAGGAACTGCATTCATTTTATTTTCGTCTCTGCATCAATGATATCTTTTTAGCTTTGAACAAACTCCAAAATAACTTTGTCTGCCATAATTGGGGCTGTACACGCATTATCATAAACTACTGCAACGAATTCTTCCGATAGTACAGTAGGACAGTTCATTAATACAGAAACTTTCTCAAACATTTCATTAAGTGTCAGCTCAGTTTCAATATCCTACTTCTCCATTTCTTTCGGAGCCAAAGAATCTGATACTTTTGAGAATCGTGTGTAATGAAAATAATTTTCATTCAACCTTGGAGTCGCTGAATTCTATGCAGTGCAACATATGAGCCAAACTCACTAAATTTTACTCACACTGCCATGTACTCGTCACTGAATTCCAAAGCTAACTGATGAGAGATGAGGCGTTTGTAGACGTGGAAGGCGAAAGTCCGTGGATAAACAAAACTGGCTCGTGTCACAGACTATTCCGAGAGTATTTCAAAGTCAAATTAGCCTCTTTTCTACGAAACGTGTGAAACCACCTCTCTTTCATTTCACACCCCACTTAAATCTCGCCAGCGATGCCAGAGTTTTCTGTATTTTGTTCATTTCCAGAAAGGATATCTTTTCGTGTTAAGAGAAACAAAATGCATGAAATTACATAGTACAGTCAAAAGTCGTTAATTCGGACACCCATAATCCGGAATGATCTATAATCCGAACTTCAAAGCTAAAAACTTTCTGCGCATGTGCCGCGTTGACACATTAGACGTTTACGCATGCGCGTAAGACCTTTTACGACTGCGCAAGCGCAGAATACGTTTTCGCGTGTGCGTTTTACATATAGCGGACGGTATAAGCTAAAACTATCTAATAATCTATTTCAGTTAATGGTGATGATTGCATTGTTCCTTAATCTTCGAATTGGATCTGGCTTATTATTTTTTGCAGACTGTAAGAGCAATTTTATAAAAGTAAACTTGAACTTTCGATTATGTCAAATAGAATTTCCGATTCTGGAGCTCCCAAAGGATCGTACAAAACGAAAGTATGTTTCGATGTCCATCAAACAAAATGTGGAATTGCTGCAAAAAATGGATAAAGACATGAAGAAGGTGACAGAGAGGTTAGTGAAAACGAAAAAAATTTCGATTGACAAATTAGTCGGTATTCTCGGCACAGCAATTATAGGACTTGGAATTTTGTAACTGAACAAGAAATTATGTCTGTTTATAGAATTAAAGAGAAAGTATTATCACATAAAACGAAGCAACTTAAACAACTTACAGTGAAAGAAATGTTTAATAAAGTAAACAAATAAATATTAACCTTTTTTTTTTGTAAATTTTGATACCCTTTAGATCATAATTGTTCTTTATTTCATAAATTACCGTTTCATATTTTTAATTTTAGAATTTCTGCATGCCATCTTACGAGATTTAAACTGTTGATCTATAATCCGAAATCGCCGAAGTCCCGACGAGTCCGGATTAACGACTTTTGACTGCAGTTTGTCGGGACCGTTGCATTATTTCGTGTTAACCGATATTTCGCGTTAAACGTATTCCACTGTATACAGATGTGTTTGGACTATGTATATACAAATAATTTTTTAAAAGGAAAATTTATAATCCTTCCAAAAATTTTTGTGCATTAAGGCTGCTAAAATTGATTAGTAAATATATAAAGAAAGAAATTTAGAACCAATTTTTCAGTAAGAATAAAAATTGAAATTGAAATTAACTTGATAAAATCCTGTTTAGACTTGTAAAATCTTTTTAATTTTGGAAGATATTTTTAATGATTTTACTTCCCTCCCCCCCCCATTTTCCTTTGCTACTGCTGTTTGATAAGAGGTTCTAGTAAAGTTTTGTGTTAAAATTATTTTGAACTTTCAAAGACTGCAGGATTTTTAATTTCTTTTTTTAGATTAGAAAAATATTTTTAAATCGGAAGATATTTTCAATGATTTTCCTTCGCTCTGAGGAGGACTAGAATTTTTTGGTGAACTATTAAGATAAAAAATATATTGAAATGGTTCATCAGCTGATTCTGGATACAGAGAAGCAAGGATTTTGTTTTAGAAGGGGAAATGTAATTAAATTCGACATACCTCCTCTTGACGATATTATGTTAAATTTGGTTGGATTCCTCATCTTTCTTGTTCTTTTATACTACTTTTTTGGTTTTTCTTGTGATGGTTTATTTTAACATGTTGACTGCCGTGGGGGTCACCGGTGACCTGCACTCGACTTGGCTACAGCGCCGTGGGTGCCACTGGCAACGCGACCAATAGTAAAATACATAATTAGAATAAATATTGATACTGATAAATATTTAAATAGTACCATTGTTACTATAATGGTTTGAAGAAGAATAAATCGTAAGAATTTAAAGTATAAATCACAAAAATGGTCTACAGATGTTTGGAGGTCGCTGGTGACCCCCAGCATGAAGCACGATTATATAACATTATGTTCTGTAGATAATATTTCGACATAATATATATCGCACAATAAAAATTTCAAGTTGGCGTCATGCGCAAATCACGTAAAATGCTCGCGGCAGTCAACGTGTTAATTTTTACATTTTAAATTATCCTTGTTCCACATTTATAGGATTTTATGATGATCATTTGAACTTCAATTTTTTAGTCTTTGTGAAAAGTTGTTTCTAAATTTCTTTATATACTATGTATAAGAACTCCTACACTCCTAGAAAAAACTGATTTATATATTTATTTATCCCAAATTTTCATTTTGAAACATTTTAGTACATGCTTTTCCTCAATATTTTAAAAGTTGATTTTTTGTTGAACTGAAATATGTAATATGGAAAAATTCTATCAAAAAACATAACTCAGAATCAAAACAGGAGATAAATAAAGATAATAATAATGTGGAATATTCGATTCTCTTCCCCTAATAGTCATTTGAAACATTTTAGCGTGTTTTCCCATTCAGCTGAAACAGTAAAAATATAGAAAAATTCCGACAGAAACATAATTCGGCTTAGAAACATAACAGGCAAAAAAATGGGTTGGTTTCAGGAAACTGATTGCTCTAAAACAGGGCTTCTTAAACTTTTTTTCAGTTGTGACCCTTTCTTATCATAGATTTTTTTCATGACCCCAAAATATTTATGAAAATTTTGTGGGACCTCATAAGCATTGCGAAAATCTGACACACGCGCGAGTGAAACTGTCAATTTTTTCACTTGTATTGTAAGAAAGTATTGCAGTTTTAGGTCATACCTTTAATTTCTCATTTTAAGACATAGAACAAAATTAAATTAATTAATTAACAGAAAATTTTAATTAATTAACAGACGAAATGAGACCGTCACGTGCAAAGCAAGTAAAGTGAACATTTATATTATAAACAGAATGCGTTGAAACATTTTTGTTTTTCTCTTTGTCTGTATTGTCTTATCTTTATCTATTTTCAGATACATTGTGTAAAAATATTGGGTAATTGTAAAATTATTATATTAAGTTTAAGAAATACCAAAACTACTAAAATTTTTTGTGACCCTCTGCTGTAGATGGGGGTTACGATCTACAGTTTAAGAAAGTCTGGTCTAAAATAACGTTACAATATTTGATTTTGTTGGAACATTGGATAACTGAGGCCACAGCCAGTGCAGTTATGGCAGGTGTGCAAATTTAATCTATTAATATCAAGTAGCAAAATTTTTGGAATTTAGGAGTAGAAAAGTTTTTAGAATTTAGGACCCACAGAGATTGCATAGCATAACAAAATGTACCTGCTGTAGCTAGGACTCCAGTGCATGGTTATATTCTTATAAAGAGTGTATGTCTGAATGCAAAGATGCATTTTGAGTCAT
Source organism: Stegodyphus dumicola (assembly GCF_044657685.1). Taxonomy (NCBI): domain Eukaryota; kingdom Metazoa; phylum Arthropoda; class Arachnida; order Araneae; family Eresidae; genus Stegodyphus; species Stegodyphus dumicola. The sequence continues at coordinate 12,712,008 of NC_140778.1, read as the reverse complement.
CATCGCTAGGTCACTAGCCTACACAGCATTGTGTGATACATCATTCATGTAAATAAGAAATAAAATGACTGCATTTTAGTTAAAGAACCTAACTCATTCCTTGTAAGTATTATACAAGAGTATTGTAATTGTTTTTTTCGAAAACAACCTCATTTTCGAAACAAGTCGCAGCCATTTCTTATTAGATTGTTTCTTTCAATACTGGCATACAACTACATAGAATTTTTACAAGATAATTAAAATTTATGCCCCAAGACCATTCGCGGTAATTAAGACAATTAAACTGCAATCACACCACCCACCCGAAGGCAAAATCAAGGGTTAAATTCATCAATTCTAATGAGAATGCAGTAGCGAAGTAAAGCACTGCGGTTTTACATAATTTCTGAGTAAGCTATTTGTACGAATTGAAATAATTCTTGCATTTAAACTTGTATTCCAAATTAAGATTTAACTTGAAATTAATGTAGATAATTACTGAGAGAATTAGATTTTTGTAGCGTAGTTTACGTGAGATGAGATCACGTGGTGTTACGTGATACGAACTGGCGAATCAGGATGTTGAACCATGAAAACATAGTAAATTCTTAATGTCTTTTAACAAATTTATTATCTCTATTTATTGGCTTTTTACAAAATTTTAAAAGATATTAAAATGTTTGTGCCTTCAAAATAAAAAATTCTTAGAACTAACGTCTGTTAACATTTTTTTATTTGTATATTGTATGTTGTCGTCAACAAAGTCTGCTTGGCGAGATTTGCGCCAGTGAAACTGAAAAGTACCTCAGAAACTAAGCATAAAGATTAAGTAAATAAATCTGAAGAATTTTTTTAAAGAATGAGCTGAGAGCATTTAAAATTAAAATGTGTTTTTGAAAAAATATACAACAGTTCCTGAGAAGGATTCACAGGCATCCTTAAAAGTTTCATATTTAATTGCAAAAAATTTAAAACCTCATACAATTGGAGAATCGCCCATTCTTCCTTCAGCAATTAAAATGACATCATTTATGCATGCAGAAAAATATAGTAACGATTTAAAAACAATAGCATTAAAAAAAGATACTGTTTCTCACCACATTTTTATTATATCAGACACTATAGAATACAAAATCCAGTCTTTACTATAAAACTTGATGAAACTACCGACAGTACTAAAATGTTTCAATTTATCGTTTATGTGAGATATGTTTTTGAAAACGACGCAATAGAATATTTTTTATGTTGTAATATTTGGGAAGGAAAAGCAACTGGAGAGAAAATATTTGAAATTATTATCAGACATTTTGAAACATGAAACAATCTTACCTAGACACACTGTGTCACAGTTTGTACTAATGTAAGCTTTTAAAACTAAGCCAATACTTTGGCAAGAAGAATTGAACCAAAAAAAAAAAAAAAAAAAAAAAAAAAAAAACAGAAACATGATTTTCCACAATTTACTAAAGAAAATAATACAGATTTTTTGTTTAAAACGACATATGATAAAATTGACAGAAATTTTTTTGAAAAATTTCCAAATAAGGAATTAGATTGGATCTGTGACTCATTTTGCCATTGGTATTTTCAATTCCAATGTATCTCTAAATGAAAAAGACCAATTAATTGATATTTTAAATGACGGAATACTGTGTGTTAAGTCTCTAACTTGCCAAAAATTTTAGTTGATTGGAAACTAATATGCCGATTTAAAAGGAATGAAAGTAAATTATTACGTTTCTTACATAAAATTGCACAATAAACCTTTAGCTACTATTTAAAACTTCTAAAATGCTTATGTTACATTTTTCTGTTATGTAAGCATTGAAAGTGGATATCTCACTGAAATAGAAATAATTTTGCTATTGAATTAACATGGAGAACTTTTTTATTGAAATATTTTTTCTCTGTGACATTTGTTGCATCTACTACAAAATAAAGATTAAAGAACTGTTTTAAAACATTTTGAATTCATTGTCATATTGATCTATGAAGCACTAGATTAGTGAGTTTTTATTACATTATTGACAAATATAGTTTTTAAACAATCAAAAAATTTTCAGCGGAGATAATTATTTGTCAAATATGAATGTGTTTTCAAAGAGGAAATAAATAATAAGTGATAAAAAGAAAATTCAGTTAGAACATTCACATCTCTAACAAAGTAATTTGCTTTGATTTAATCTTTATAATACAATATATTTTAAAATGATAAGGCAAAATCCAATGTGAAAGGTTATGCGAAGATTACGATAGTACCTAGAGTATTCAGCATTTCGTATAATCCTATAACCAGATAATAATAATAATATTAAAATAAATTTTATCTGAATGAAGTTTCCTTATTACAGAAACAGTAAAATTATGCAATTATATAAACGAATACACTTTCAGACAATATATTTAATACTGTTTACAAGTGCAAGCCAAAGTTGTGTTTATGTTACTTCTCGCCCTTCAGCGCATGCTCAAGAATTACCATCCAGGCGAAACTAGTCGATTTGTCCATGACGTCAAAAATTCGAAAAGTGGGGTAGGGTTTGGAAATACGCCGCCGAGTTCCTGCCTCATCGAGAAATGGCGAATAATTAATCTGTTAGACGACATCTGGATGCTTTTACCCGAGGTCGAATTATTGGGAAGTTGGAGGAAGGCCGCAGCAGAAAAAGTGTGGCTGCAGAGTTCGGAATTGCTCACAGCATCGTTTCACGACTTTGGAGACAATTTCAAACTACAGGAACAGCTATCCGGGGGTTTAGTAGTGGTCGTCCACGAGGAACCACACCCGCAGATGACCGGTACATTGCCTTACAGGCCAGAAGAAACAGGCGGGAGAAATACGATACAGGCGACTGGACGACCGATATCGCGTTTTACCGTGGCCAGAAGACTGCACGGTGGTGGTCTGTTTGCACGACGCCCTGTACGGTGTGTACCTCTAACGCCTGCCCATCGGAGAAGGCGTTCTCTGTGGTGCCGGGAACACCCGAATTGGAGAGACAATAAATGGGGACGAGTACTCTTTACAGATGAGAGCAGATTCAGTCTGAGTAGCGATTGTCATCGCATACTCATCTGGAGAGAGCGGGAAAGCCGCAATCATCCCTCGAACAGCATTGAAAGGGACAGGTATGGAGGTGGCGGTGTTCTCGTTTGGGGAGGCATCTTGCTTGGTAGTCGTACAGACCTTCACATCTTCGACGCAGGTTCAGTCAACGGGACCTGTTATTGTAACGAGATTCTTCTTCCATATGTGCGTCTTTTTAGAGGCACTATGGGTCCGCAGTTCCTTTTCATAGACGACAATGCACCATGTCATCGCACAGTAGCTGCCGAACAGCTCTTAGAGAGTGAGGATATTAAACGTATGGATTGGCCGGTACGATCTGCGGATCTCAATCCCATCGAGCATGTATGGGATTTTCTAGGCAGACGCTTGGCAGCTCGTACCTTACCACCAGTAACGATTCCGGAGCTTCGATTGGCGCTGCAAGACGAATGGGCAGCAATGCCTCAACAACTCATTGACACCCTCATTCTCAGCATGGGCAGACGCTGTGAAACCTGCCTAGCAGTCAGGGGAGATCCTATCCGCTATTAAAGACCGGATGTTTCTTGCTGGACACCCATCACAGGGATGTTTCGGCCTTCAGTCGCATTGCGCTCCATGCTACTTTTTCAATAAAGCTTCTTTTTATCCCTTTGATTTCTCTTTTAGTAAGTGTTGCTTACATTACTCATGTCCTTACGTATTGGGAATCTTACGGTATTAAATGTGTTGATTTGGAAAGCTTTTGTACAAAGTTATATTGAAAAAACCGTCTCGTCCTTAATTTTTACACACCAGTGTATATAATATATATATAAACAGTGCATATACATATGTATATACAGTACAAATTCCGAGATCCAGACATCCAATATCTGGAATAATCTAAAATCCGGACCTCAAAGCCACCACGAACCAATTTTTTAGAGCTTTTTTGGAGGGAAGGGGTATGCTTTACGCATGCGCATTAGATTTTTTTCCTCATCATAAAAAAACATGCCGGAAATCCCGATTCTTAATCTCAGTCTGTCGCTAAATAAAATATCTCATTATTGAAGAAATAATTATTTTAGGATAAATTTGTGTGATTAGTAACTTGACTCCATAGCTTCGTATCTGCTTGGCATAATCTCAAACCGAAACATTTGTTAATTTTACAGCAACTAATATTTTATATCCTTGATGCCGAAATCGCGAATCATTATTTATTGTATTTTGCTTTCATCACCGCATGTTTATCAACGGATGACAACTTGAGTGATGACTCATGCAGCGACGCCAAATAACAGATTATTATCCGATTACAGATTTAAGTTTAATGCGCTAAAATGTTGACAAGGGGAGATTTAACAGAAATTTCTTTCCTTATGCTAAAAATAGATTTTGTTAATAATACTCATAGGACAAACGATTATATTTAGTGCTATTTGAATTAAGAATAACTGATTTGTTATTCACATAAACCAGAACCAGCGCCAGAGCTCGCATGGCCGCACCAGGCGGCAGAATTTAGGGAAGTTAAACAGAAGTTTTTCATTGCGATGACAATGCCCCAATCATCAATCAATTAACGGAGGGCGAAATCTGTAGTATGGTTCTAAATCCAGAAAATACAGCTACCGATAGTGAAGAAAGTAACAGAGAGGTTACTAAACGAGAAAAAATTTTGATTGACAAGTTATTCGGAATTCTGGACACAGCAATTACAGAACTTGAACAATGGAACTTAATAACTCAACAAGAAATTATACATTTATATTATTAGTCTAAAGTATTAGCAGAGAAAACAAATCAAACAACTCCCATTGAAAGAAATGTTTAATAAAGTAAACATATAAATATTAAGCTCTTTTCTTTTGTAAATTTTGATAGCCTTTAAATCATAAATGCTTCATTATTTCATAAATCACGATTTCATATTTTCAATTTTATAATTTCTACGTGCCATCTTAGTAGATTTAAAATGATCTGATACCCGGAAAAATCTCAAATCTGGGATCGCCGAAGTCCCGACCTCGGACTTTGTACTGTATAAATATATATATATATAATACGGAATGTATATTTTCAGTTAAACTTCTACGCAATAACTTTAGTAATTCATGAAAGTTAATTTTGCGTCTAGTTAATTCAGAAAAATTAGTTTCAATTAGTTGTTTTCAGCTTTAAAAATATTAAAAATTTTTTAATTAGTTAGTTGTTTTCAGCTTTAAAATTTTTTTAATTAGTTGTTTTCAACTAATAATTGTATCGCCATTAGCAAAAATAATGCATTACTATCAACAGCATAGGATTAAACCAAATACTTAATTGTCTATTGAAGCTTCAAAACGTATTTCCGAACTTCACTTTTTCTCGGCTAGCGTCACCGAATTTGCCCTTGGCAACCTAAAATCGAAATGGAGCCATCAGATTTCCCGCGAAATCGATAACAGACCCTCTGCAGAAATAAACTCATAATCCCGATATCCCATACATATAGTATGTGCAAAAGAGAATGAACTCTGTAGAAGGTGATAAAAAATTAATTTATGGCTTAATTGAAACAAAAACAGAAATTAAGCTAAGCAAAACCGTGTAAAAACAAATTGAAATGATAAAACGAAACTTCCATTTTCATGTGAATTTTCATCGCTGACTCTCCCATTATAGAAATTTCAATTTGTTTCAGACAAAGACCACATTTAGCTTTATAAGGATTGTCATCCATCAATATCCAGTCTTTGTAGTCAGCTTGATGAAGCCACAGTTTATTGAAAATGCACTTTCCAGGCATCTCGTTCCTATTGGCGTCGGAAGGGTTGTGGCCTTCCAGGTTGGGATTGCTCTAATTTTGGCAAATATTTTCAGAATCCCCTCCCCTTTTTTTTTTTTTTTTTTCTCGAGCACCTTTATCATCACTTTCGCCTCATAAAGAACTTCCGGCTTCACGCTTTCGTCACAATCTGCCTAAATTTATGGATAACACCTGTTTCGAAAGATTGGGTGAATAGCCAATCAGACACCGATACTTTCGTTCGGGTAGCTAATTGTTTTTTTTATCGTTTGCAACACAAATCCGCCAACAGATTGGTTAAGAGCCGTGCAATTTTAATTCCATATTCATGAGAAATCGCAATTCACACATAGAATGGCAATCATTAGAAATGATAAGAAATGTCAAATGAGCAAAATTAAGGACCGTTTATTCATTTTGGCCAAAATTAAGGACTTTTAAGGACCGTACGAACCCTGTAAATATATTTAAACCTGAAAATGAAAATATATAAGTTATTCCAACCATAAATGCCATAAGTTTGTTTATATCTTCATTATTTTATGAGCTATTAAACATAAAAATGGGTCCGGGACTTTATAAACAACCTGTAGAACAAAAGCTTTACGACTTGAAAGTGTCCTTTAACCTTCGAAGTATTTTCTCGCCACTTATTAGCTGAGGAAAGATTATTTTTCCTGATCGTATTTCTAAATGGAAAATCGTAGACTTTCCGCTCATTTTTTGTTAATCACATGAATATTTTGGGAAGCTGGAAAGCAATATTTTAAAAACCTAAGTCTTATCTATTGAAAATTAATTAGCGCTCTTTTTAATATAGGTAGTGGTGACGTGGGAGGGTGCTCGGGCACCCCACCCCTGGCTCCGTGCCTGAAATAGTAGATGTTAGAACATTTTTTATTGAGAAAAAGTAATCGATTTGCTAATTTCGATAAAAGTATGAAAGATGCTGCTTTAATCGAGACTTTGACAGTATTGCTATATATTTGCATTATTTCCATTCCATTACAATTTCTGTGATACATGGGCAAGTGACTCAATTGCAATAAATTGCCCTGCAGGAATTAAACAATCCTTTTCCATTGTTTTTTAACTAAAATTTTAATTTATAGATGAATTATTTCTTGTATATTTAAGTGTCATAGAATAAAATGAGAAATTTTAGCATTTTTACTATCAAAATGCTTCAATTTTTTTATTATTAATTTAAATATCACTACTACGTGTAACGCTAATTATACATCATTTGCTCTGATAAAAGCAAAAGAAAGTCCTGCATCAAAGTCTTAAAAATACAATCCTTATAACATCCAGGTAAAACGTATTTTGAGTCTTCTTAAATAAGATGGTTGCAATGGATGCGAAACCAGTTTCGGAATAAGCAATAGTGCATGGAAAGTTAAAGTATTTTATTTTTGGCCGCTTCTTGTGGAGAATATTAGAAAGGGTTCTAACGCCCTCCGGCGAAGTGTAAAAGAGCTTGGTGAGAACACTTCGTCAATAACTAGGGATATAATCGATGAATAGTGTTACCGTATGTTGTCAGCAATCGCAAGAACGCATGGAATATCTATTTATCCATGACGGACTGCATATAGAACATGTTATTGTGCAGTAAACATAAATACACTAATGGTAGTAGATTTCGATTAAAATTTTTAGCCATCTTATATTTCAGTAATACGAATATCAGAAATATGTATATTCTTATACAGTAAGCAAATACTTTTTATCAGGTGCTCCAACTGCATTTACTTATCAGATGTAGAATTTCTAATTGCAATTTCGAATAATGTCTACATCTGAAAAATATATTTTGCGGCCACATATGTATTGCAGGTGTCCTTGTCTATATTCTTTTTAATTTGTTTCAAATGGTCAGTTATTATGTTTTTCTAATATTTTCACATTTTTCAGTCGAGACACTTTTGCGAACAAAAAATAAAGAAACACTCAAAAATTAACATTTTAAACGCTTTTTGAATTAATTTTTAATTTTATTCACAAGAATTATTATTTTATTTTATGAACTGGCGCTACTTTCTTGTTATCATAACCATCTTAGTAGAAGATTTCTGAAGACTGATTCCCTGAAGATGGTTATGCCAAACACTGGCATAACCAGTCTTCAGGGAATCAGTTTTATGAGAACCCTTAAGTGATGCAACTGCGCAATTTTCGTATGGGATTCACTGTGAATTTCCAGAATCCACTTTTCTTTTACAAAGTGATGATTTGCAAGGAAATGAAACTGTTTTGCTCTAATACCAGTGTATTCTAAAAACGTTCCCCCCCCCTTTTATTTTTGCATTCCATCAGAGTTAGAGCGCCATACACAAGAAACTGCTAACTTTAACAGCATTGCAAATTAAATATTCAAGTCCAACCTACTCTTCAAAATCTTCCAGAATGGCTACACCGATGGCACTCTCTCTAACAGCTTTAACAGTGCCTAATAAAAAAATTGGTGAGCATAAGAAAAATTTCACAAGCAAGTTAAAAACAGAATATTAATCTTTGTGTATATAAAATTATGCAAAAGCTTTTGTAATAGAAACTGACATTTGTCTCATCGAAAAATACCCTTATGGCTCCTCTACTGCACAGCTTAAATTTGAATTCCCAGGAGAATCTAGTATACATTTTTATGCAAATTGCTGGTTTTCCAGCAAAATGTATACTATATTCTCTAGACAAACTTTTAAAATTTTCCCGCCTAAATTTAATCACAATATGAAGAATATTCATTTTCACAAAAACTGACTAATTTAATTAGTTTAAGAAATCAAGAAGTCAATAGAGATTAGTGTGATTTCAAATAATTTCTGTAATCTTTATATTAATTAATCTATGTGAAGATGCATAGTACACTATATCACTTATATTTAATTTATGAAAAATGTGAAAAAGCATGATCTTTATTTAATGAGTTCATATTTAATTCTGTGTGTGCATGTGAGTAATAAAATTTACTGTCATTCATACATTCATGCTCAATTTGCAATGCATAGACACATTTATGTTAACATGTAAAAAATAAAACATGAAGTTACTCGATCTTTTGATTATTATTATTTTTTTTTAAACTGAAATGTTTTAATAATTTATGACTGTTCTCTTTTTTGAATCTACAAAATAGCGATTTACATGCTTTTAAATAATGCCTATTTTTCTCAACTATGCATTAATATTTACATGTTTTTAAACTAAGCATGTGAAGCAAGAAGTAGCTGTATATATTTTATGTATTAAAAGCATTTATATTAAGAACGTATTAGATTTCTTTTAATGTATAGTATATCTTGGAAATAATTGTTTCCAATTAACAGAAATAATGAAATATAAATGCTAATTTTCACACTGCAGGCTAATACATAATAATTATTTATTAGAGATAAGATCAGTCAGGTTCAGATAAGTCAATCACATTCTTCAAAGAGACGTTGTTTTAACCCATCACACTGAACAATGCAATGACATTTTCGAATAAATGACATTTGATGATTCTCATATTTTGCCAAATTAGCAGACATTCTAAGAAGAACTAATCCCAAAACAGGCTGCCAGAGAGCTTCCTCATACCTTAGCCCAATATGGTGAAACCATTGTTTACTTCCTGTTTGATAATAAAGTTTTCTCCCACAAAACATCAAAATTTGTTTGTATGAAATGGTTCTCATGAAATTTAGCTGCGAAAGGGATAATAAATCATAACTTAGATCCAAAAACCTCATTCTGTAGTTCATGTAACCTTAAATTATGCACAGTTTTAGTTCAAAAGCATTCACGGTCTCTTTTTTTCATCTTTTGTAAACCTTTTAGATGATCAATAGAAAAATGTGCTAAATATAATGGTAAAAATCTTTATTTTTTGTTCTACAAATATTAAAATTTAATTCAAATGAAAATGTTCATGCGTTTTATGCTTTTGTGACCATTATATATGAGAAATAACACAAATAGTTCAACTGTACATGTTACATATTTTAGACTTGTAAAAATAAACACTTAACATATATACCATTTTTACAAAATTAGACCCATGAATGTATGCAAAGCAAATGATTAAAAAGTAAGGCAAGTTAGACAATTAAACTGCAATGAGGACATATAAAAATCCTAGAAAGAAAAAATATATATAACAATGAAAGTCCAAAACAGCCATTACAAATAATTTTTAAGACATAATTATCAGGAATTGCTTAAGTAAATATGATTATCATATGGATCAGTGCAACACACTTATGTGGAGTCCTGAAATACTAGAAACAGGAAATCAGGTAGTAATTAAAAGTGCAAGTTACAGGTATTGTTTTTTAGAACTAGCTCCAGCATTTTTGGTGCCGTACATTTGGCAACAAATTTGGCACTGCTCACAATTTATATACATTTATAATTCAACCTGAAATAACCTGTATACTAACATATTTCCCCTCTTCTCTTACAAATTTTACCACTCGAAAATTCAGAAAGGAAAATTATGCAATGTATACTATTTGTAAAGAGAAAAGGAAACTGATACACACACAGCACATTAAAAAGCACAACTGAAGGCATATTAATATAATACTCCTGCTCAAAAAATCAGCATAAAACACAGACTAAAACAAATATTATTTAATTGGATATATAAATGAAACTGATCCAAGAGGTTCATGTGGCACTACATAGAAAACATGTCGAACCTCGTTCATGTGGCACAACATAGAAAACAATAAAGCAAAGACATTGAAAAGCAAATGTATTACGACCATCGCATCGTGAAAGATCAAATGGCTTGAAAGAATGTGTAATATAAATATCGTGCTAATTATGAGTATGATATCCTCTAGCTGAAATGCATGCTTAACAACAGAGAGACAAGCTGGCAATAGTATCGTTGATCGCTTGTTGTGGCAGTAGCGCCCATTCCTGTAGTAATGCATGTCGAACCTTGTAGAGCGTACCTGGTGGCATGCTGGGACCTGCTATCTGTTATACTCAAAAATCACATAAAAACACACATCTTAATCATACTAAACAGACACCACATGAACAAGTTATATGTGATGGATCAGTTGCATGCCTGCATCATTTAAATAAACATGTCTACATACACTGGAAACAATCTATATGAATGCAATATTTGTAAATCATCTGCATTAAAAATAAAATTCTTACCCATTACAATGAGAAATGGCACGAATGTGAGACCTGTAACTAGTTATTCATAGTTAAATGAGTGTTTAAAACAAACATATTTTTATTCACACCAGTGAGAATCACAAACAGGTACTAAATATAGCAGTTCATTTGAATTCAAGGGTCATTTAGCAATACATATGCCTATTTAATCTCATACGAAATCACATTAAAATGTTATATGCAGTAAATTATGTGCATGAAGGAGTGACTTAGCTAAGGATTTTATTTTAAAATGTTGCCTTTGAAATAGGAGTTTTCAGATTTAATCATCAAATGTATCGAGTTACATGAGTTCAATATTTTATGTTACTTAGGCATCTGTTCTTGAGAAACTTCAGCTGATTTCCACAACACTTCATTATACTAATCATCGTGATGCCATTTCTTGCAAACTGTAAATACAAAAAAGAAAATATCCAGAATTACCAAATAACTTTACTTTTTAGAAAATTGATTAAAAATAAGATTTCTTAATATTCAAAATCGTAAAAACAACCTTGTATTTAGCGTAAGTATATTCAATATACTTACGCTAAATAGAAGGTTGTTTTTACGATTTTGATTGTCATATTAGCGTGTTTCTCTTCTTGTCTATTTCTTAATATGTTAAAAATAAGTAGAAAAGATGAATTAGAACATTTCAGAAAGACTGCTGAATAACATTTTGAATTATGCTCATTTAATAAATTAAATGAAATTTTTGAAGTAATATTTTTCAACATTTTCATTTGAAATCAAATTATACTGAATTATCTAAACTTATATATCCCATCCTATTATTTATTTAAATGTGATTTATAATGTAAAATGAAGTATCTCTTGGCCGCTGAATGCACATCAGTTATGTCAAAGTTAGTTGCCATAGTTACTATGGAATTATCATTCCATCAAACTACTGCAAATGCCATGTTTGTTATCAAATACACTGTCATATGTTCCACATTCTCTTCTTTTATGATTTGTTTACAAGTACGTTGAAATAATTTTTTAACTTGTTCTCGTGAGTTATTTGCATAGCATGAAATCATAGCTCTTTCAATTTTGAAAATGCAACAGTGAAAATTACTTATGCAATGCTACATAATTGTTGAAGTATATGTAATGATTTGGAAAAACTTCCACGACACTTAAAAGATGCATTACAGCATCTCCATCTAGTCTAAGATCAGTGAGTTTCATTGCAAATTTTCCTCAGTGCATATTAAAATGACACACATACCCTTCAGAAGAATACCAATTTTATACCTGAATGAACAGGTTTCAATTTGAAAAAACGTTTTCCACAAATACCCACAAAATAAGGTATTATTTGCTCATCGATAGAAAGATGTGTTAAAAAAGAGACCGAATGGTTGAGAAAATCTCTTACTGGATGAAATTGACATTCAAAATATACAATTAGACACGAATATTAGAAAAGCTTTTCTGTTTTATCTAATGTATCATTTTCAGATAAACGCAAATTCTGCTTGATATTAGTATATGTAGAATTTGCTATTGCTGCGCATACTAATGGACAATTGATATCTCAGCCAGAGACCGAATGGTTCATTCTTGAGGAAAGCCTTTATAACCATTGTAAAGCAGAAAGCCAGTACAGCACTTTGACATGGATACAGAAAGACAAAAATTTTGTCGATTTTTTTTATTATTATATTTTTATTTTCTTGGGTCATATTTTCCAAAAGATTCTGATTATTAATTGTAAAAACACATCTAAGAGCTCTAGATCATGTATTTTTTCCAAAATTACTACCTACTTTTCCTTTTTTATTGATTCTCTGTTGACAAACATCACAAAGTGTATAGGAGAACAACTTTTCCACGCAAATTTTTTAGATGACTCAGAATTTCTCTAAAAAATATTCTGATGATTTCGATACATTTTAATATTTGTTAGATAACAAAATCTCAATTTCACTTGATACATCTTTTGGCATTGTCAAATTAAAACTTAAAATGTCATTACCAAAGCATTCCTCATGGGTCACAATGACGAGGTTTTGGAGAATCATTGCTAAATCTGTTTCACCTTGAGCATTTTATTATCTAATGTTTCTAGAAGATTGGCATGTCTTCATAATATCATTTGATTGGTTGCAGCCTCTATGAGATCTGAAAATTTAAAAATGAACTTTGCAAAAAAAAAATAATACTACAGTACAAAGTCTCTAATCCGGACGTCCATTATCCAAAATGATCTATAATACAGACCTCAAAGCCACAAACTTACACATGCACATAAAGCCAGTAAAGCGTTTACCCATGCGCGCTTCCGATAGTGAAGAAAGTAACAGAGAACATTATTGATCACGAAAAAATTTCGATTTCGACACAGCAATTACAGGACTTGTACAGTGGAACTTTGTAACTGGATAAGAAACTATGTCTGTTTATAGAATTAAAAAGAAAGTATTAGCACAAAAAACGATGAAATTTAAATAACTTACATTTATAGAAATGTTTACTAAAGTAAACAAATAAATATTAAGCTTTTTTTTTTTTTTTTTTTTTGTAAATTTTGATACCCTTTAGATCATAATTGCTCTTTATTTCATAAATTATGGTTTCATATTTTTAATTGTATAATTTCTGCATGCCATCTTACCGGATTTAAATTGTGATCTATAATCCAGAAAAACCCCTAATCCGGAGTCGCCGAATTCCCGACGAGTCCAGATTACGGACTTTGTACTGTATATGTTTGTATATTTCTATGAAAATTTTTAATGTGAGAGAAACAATTTTTTCTTCCTCAGAAACACTGAAGCTTTAGTTAGAATTTACAAATATGTTTAAGCAAAAAATAACAGAAGATTAAAAAATATGTTTTGAAAAATAATGCAAGTCATTTATGGGTTAAAAAATAAAAAAATTTCATTTCTTGAGGTTTACACCAGCTCATTCGAGGGTTGAAATCATTCAGATTACATTAGCAGAGCCATCAATTTTATGCATGTTTCTGGAGTTCAGATTTTTGGTAATGTAAACCAGCATTTTGAGTAAGTTAATTGCTGTAGAAAAAGTTAAACACTGCTGTTGAATAAATGGTGAAAAAATTCCTCCCAATCATCTATATACATAATATCTTAGATGAATAAAAATTTAGCTATTATTTAAACTAGTAATTTTTCACAGTATAAATATTGATAAATAATTTTCATGATTAGGTTTTATAATTGTTATACTGAGTATATAATTTAAATTACAATAAAATGAATATGTTTACAGATAAGGCAAACCAAAATAAATGCGAGTTTTGAAATCAGTTTGATCATTTTTCTTGTCAGTCTTGTTAATTAGACAGTATCCATTTCCTAGACAATATGTATTCAAAGTAACCAAATTTCATTCATACTTGGAAAATGATGGCAATATTCATTAAACAACTTTTACAATAAATTAATGCAGAAATTTATAATTTTTTCTAAAATTCTGGATTCTAAAATTCATATGAACAATGACAGAAATTTTAATTACTCAAACCAGTGTTAACTTGCTTAGTTCAGTTGTAGGTTTCCCCCTTCAAATGTCCAAATAAATTAATGTAGTTTTAGTGATGGTAGTTTAATATTTAGATTTGCTTTGAATGAGCATACTCTTGTTTGAATATATAATTAAAAAGTCATGTACATATTCAAGCATATTCTTGTTTGAATATGCACACAAGTTCTTAATTATATTAAAGAAGCAACTTTAAAAATAAGCCATTTTTTGTATAACTCTAATCTATTTGAACAGAGGCCGGTATCTTGTGATATAATGCCAATACTACCACCCATGATTTTGCTTTTCTGAGAGTTCTTAAACCTTGGGTCGTACTCCCCAATTGAATCAGAAAATCATACTCCCCAGTTGAATCAGAAAGTAAAACCTTGAGGCTTTGAAAATTTATTTCAGATATATGCAATTAAAGTAACATTAACTGTATTCCCTTCATTTTAAAAGAAATGAAATATATTGCATTTTTTCTGCAGTACTATAACATTATTTTTTATTATTCTAAGATGAGTTGTAAATTAAATTTACATATTGAAAAATACCACCAAGAGCATCATAATAGTGATATCACATTACAGGTTTAGAAGTAATTCCAGAAACAAAATATGCCACAAACATACAGTACATAACATTTTGTGCCATACCGGCATTCCAAGGTGGGCAGTAGGAAATCATCAAAATTTAAATCTCGAATCTAAGCATCATATGTACCTCAAGAAACAAAAGCCTACATTAGGCTATATTTTAGGGTGCCTCTTGGATTATCAGCAAGTTGTTTCATTTATGGTAACCTGAGTAGTTGAATGTTATCGAAACCCGATTATATGATATGATTGGTTGCGTGACTGCAGTCAATTTTACTGATGGGGAAATATTGAGGGCTTATTGCTGCATTGCATATTGTGTGCTTTGCATCGTAAAATGTCTGCCAGTGATAAACTAAGTGTTTGGTGGTATAGAATGAGAGATGCGAAGGTGTATTTTTTGTTGTTGTTGTTGTTTTTTGAAGTGGTTGAGGGCAGAAGAAAACAAACATTGTTGGATGTAATTCAACAGAACTATATGTTCTGTTTGTATGAAGAAAATGCGTATGCTCGACGCCAAAGGTCATTGAGATGGCTTTATGGGTTTGTCGCAAGAAAGGTTCAAATGCTCAACATATAAAGCATTCAGTTACAAAGGTAATATGGTTTGAGGAAAGTTTTTGGAGGCTGTTAAGGAATTTTGTGTGCCAAAGACTGAAGTCGCAGAAATTTCTAAATAAGTGGATATTTCCTTTGTGTAGTGAGTAGATGCAATAGTAGTGTGTAGTGCTTTATTATGTTATTTTGTTGTTTGATTTAAAATGCAGTTTATTGAGATTATATGCATGCTTTTTTTTTTACTCTAGTGTAGAGTTGGGTGCTCCTTCGCCTTTTAAGCGAAAATAGATTGATGCGTATGTGGGCAAAGTCAATGCTCAATGCCGAGTTTGTGCAATGCTCTGATTAAGTGAAAATAGATCAATGTGTACATAGTCTCTGCAATCCTTTAACTTGTTATTTTGGTTTTGTGTAGCGGCTATCTTAAAATTGTGCTTTGCTGCCCAATCATAACTTAGCAAGGCCACAATAGCTATGTCTAAGAGGTGGTATACTTTAGTGGAGGACTTGTTACAGAGAACTGGTCCATATTCATGTTAACATGGAAAAAAACCACAAAGCATTCCTTTGGGATCAAACCCAAACCAGGTCAAACAACAAGTATTCAGAGGTCTAAACCACTTGCCACTGGTGGGGCACACCACTGGAGAGAAGATCCTGTATTATTTGCTATATTAAAATGGTAAATTTGGCAAAGAACGTTTGAAGATTTCTTTGACAAACTGCCAATAAAATTTCTAAAATAAGCAAAGGCCAATACAAGCAATGGAACAGCTTTAGTATTAGTCATTTTGGCGATTTTTTGATTTGGCTAGAAAGTTTTGTTGCCAAGGCCAACCCGGCTTTGATGCGTGAACAAAACCCGTTCCCATTCATGATAAATATATCTAGGCTAAATAAAAATGCTACAAAATAGGCTCTTTATTAGATTACTGCAAAAAAGTCTTTCTCCAAATTTTAGCACTTAGTACTGCTAAGATAAATTCCTGAGACACTGCCATATGTTATAAGTAATCGTATGTCATGAGTAATGAAATTTACAAGATTAATAAATGGATTTTAAAGCTAGTATATGATACTTTAGTTTCTTAGCTTCTGTTATTAAAAGTAAATAAAAAATGTTTTATGTTGAAATAAATTGAATTAAACTATACTAACAAGTAAATTTTGTACCAGTGTTAGAAATACTTTTATGACTTATATTATGTAAATGGTAATAATAATATTAAGAAGTGTGTGTTTTTTAATCGCTCAAGTTATTACAAGTAATTTCTGATTATAAGTTAAAAGCTACAATTAAACTATCATAACAAGCAAATTTTGTACCAATGGTAATAATACACTGCAACAATTGTCGTAACTCATGATCCACTAGTGGTGGAGTGATAAGCCACTCAACACTGGTCGTTCAGGCTGGCTGTATGGGGGTTTTTGTGGTTGTCCTTACATGCAACGTGAATCTGATCAATTGTCTCTTGAAAAGTCCTTTTTGAATTCTTCTGCTAGCCTGCATACATATTTATTTTCTATTCATAAAAACTGTTTTCTCTTTTTAAATGAATATCCTGATATTTTATTTGCCCTTTTACAATAACTATAGGGCAACAAAAATTAGCTAGAATAAAAGAAAAAAAGAAGAATGTTTTTCATTATGAGTTAAATGAAATATTTTGAAAAGTAATGTTAGTTTTTATTTTTCTACGCTTCACACTGCTGTAGCTATCCACATCATTTTTATAGGAAAGCTTTATATAGCAATAGTTTAAAACTATGATAATAATATTTGTAGTTACCTCACTTTTCTCATTCTGAAACAGTTTTTCCAACAGCAATTGAGTGATGTGTCTTAACATGAAATTAATTGATTTCTTAGAAAATAAATCTTATTTCTGAAGTGAATGTAATGTTCCTTTACTTTGTAGCCAGAGTTATTTTACGGTTGGGATCTTTACTGTCACTTTCCCCATCCCCTTTTCCCACCACAATGCAATTAGGTTTTCAGTTTGTAAAACGAAGCTTGCTTGGCCTTTCAAGGCCATGTAACTAGGTTGCTATGTAAGATAAGATTTGTATTCTTCAGTCTTGCATTATAATTGCCGATAGTTGAATTCCACGCCGCTGAAGTTTTGAGCCAACTTTGCATTAAACTGATTTCTGTAGTCGTTGGCTATTAGCTTATTTGAATTTCAATTTTACATTTGAACTTAATTATTATCATAGGTTATCTTGCCACAAATGGCTGGCTGAGTCGTACGCACAAAGTGTGCCTTCTGTTCTTATTTAGTAGTTTTAAAAAAGGATCTTTTACACCATTCTCCTGATCCATTTGTTACTTTAGACATAGCGATAATTTGCTTAATGTCTACCTAAATTTTAGTTACACTATATGACTGCAAAGAACATATCTAAACTTTATAGCAATTACATTTAAAGATGTTGGAATGAGTATTTAAGAACTTGCCGTGTAGTCAAATTTTCATATATATAAATTGTACTCTTACTTTTATTACAAAAGATTCAGATTTCTATTAGATCAAATGTCTAAGTAATGTACAAATTTTGCATAAAATTTAAAATAAAAGATTGACAGTTATGTCAATATACTACAGTACAAAGTCCGAAATCCGGATGTCCATTATCCAGACCTCAAAATCACCAACAAAAATTTTTTTGTAGGCTTTGTGCATGCGCATTTGATTACCTCCTCTGAAAATAATAAAGTATCTGGGCAGTCTGATTCTTAACTCCACTTCGATACTAAATAAAATACCTTGTTATTGAAGAAATCATGATTTTAGCATAAATTTGTATGATCAGTAGTTTGGCTTTGTTGCTGCATATCTGCATTGGCACACATATCAAACCGAAAAATTCCACATAGATACATCGTTGATCTCATGCCAACCTGGCAAATTATTATTTATTATACTTTCCTTTCATCACTGCATGTTTATCACAAAATGACAACTTCAATAATGACTCATGTAGCGATGTGTAAAGAATTTTTTTATGCTAGTAATTGAAAAATAAATGAGTAAGGTAACCTTTTATGTTGACATCACACTTAGAGATGATTACAGATTTAAGCTAAATGCGCTAAAAAATGTTGAAGAGGAAAAATTTCGCAAACATTTCTTTCCATATGCTAAAAATAGATTCTGTTAAAGATACCCATAGACCCAAAGATTACATTTAGTATATGTGGGAATTTATTTATTCAGAACTCTGATAAGTCTTAAGCATGTGCAAGAAATACACATTAGTATAATAAACAACTAATACAATTCAGGCTTAATTGTTTCAGTGTGCGAGTGAAGCAATATAAAATTTTACGGAACAACTTGTCGTTAGTCACCAAGCTCGTGATGCATAGCCAAATATGTATAGCGAAGGATAGCTAAATTTGATGATGATAGCCGCTAATTTCAAAGGTTTTCGGATATCACAAAAGAAAGGTGAAGTTTTCCAATTAATGGATTTTGTGGTTGGATCCTGGCAGAGCCCACATTCTTGGCACGGCCACTTATATCGATGTGTACATGAACAAAGACAAGGGAGTATGCAATGCCAAGTTTGTGCAATTTTCTGATGTTTTTTTAAGGGAAAATATGTTGATGTGTATATGGATACCAAATTTGTGCAATTCTTTGATTTGTTATTTTTAAGTTGGCGATTTTGAGAAATGTGCGAAGATCGCAAACCAGGAACCTGATTCTGCACATTCCAGGTTTGTTGCCAAGGGTGTGGGCTCTATTAGGATTTTACCGATTTTGTAAAGAAATGTGAAGAAGCGGTAATAAATAAAGATGATATAAAAGGAAGTTTTTCATTGTGATGACAATGCTTCACAATCATAAATCATTAATGAATGGCAAAATCTGTAGTATGGTTCAAGATCCAGAAAATACCGCTACTGATAGTGAAGAAAGTGACAGAGAAGTTACTGAAAATGAGAAAATTTCAATTAATAAGTTAGTCTGAATTCTCGAAACAGCAGTTACAGAACTTTAAGATTACGTCTGTCTACAGAACTAAGGAGAAAGTATTAGTGAAAAAAATGAAGCGACTTAAACAACTTACATTGAAAGAAATGCTTAATAAGGTAAACAAATTTGTAAATTTTAGCATAAGCATTTTTGTAAATTTTGATACCCTTTAGATCATAAATCATGATTTCATATTTTTAATTTTATAATTCTACAAACCATCTTACTAGATTTAAACTGATGATCTAATATCCAGAAAAATCCTAAATCACCGAAGTCCCGATGAGTCCGGATTTCGGACTTTGTACTATATTAATAAAAGTAATGATACTCAATCAATGTTATTCATATACAGCTATCAGATTGTAAGATTTACAAAATTTGAGAACTGTAAATGATGAGCAGTATATTCCATAATCTAGGCAACATTACATTTTTCATAGTCAGACAAATTATAAAAATGTTATAAAAGCCATAATGAAAACCTGATTTTGCTACAGGACTTCAGACAAGTACATATCCCTATAGTTCTAATTTACAAAATGAAGCAAAAAAGTATTTTTAGACCATGGTAATTTTGATCACGGCCCATTTTAAGAAACATGTAAAGAAGTCTAAATTTGCATGTCGTTCCTTAGCAAAGAAAACACCAAGAGTTTACCTCATTCTACTAAAAATCTGTTTACTTTGGGGGGGGGTGGAGTTTATAGCATGCAGAGTTGATGTTTAGAAAAGACTCAAGCATCACTGATGTAATATTAAAAGCATTAGTCTTGACTATCAAAGTTTGGCTTTTTTAAAAATGATATTAGCTCAGTATTCAGGGTTACCATCAATAATTGGGTTATCATAATTTTTCATTTATCGCTCCCAAAAGTCGCCAAAAGGACTAGTACCAAAGCTGTGCACAAGCAACACATACTAATCTTAAAGAAAGCCCAAATTTACAACTCACTTGGACACAACAACCGAGATTTCAGAACTAGCTGTTTGTAGATCAATGAAGAATTATTATTTTCTTGTCATTTGGAAGAACACACTAAAGGATTAGGGGAAGCCATATACTGCAAAGTTGAAGAAATGTTCTTAAACTTAAGTTTTGGAATAGAAAAACTGCTCTAGATTACACACAAAAGTGGTGAACGGCCAAAACACTGGCTTTTAATTACATGTTAAAGCTGCTGTAAATGAGCATGCAACGTTTACACATTGCCTGATCTATCAAGAGGAACAAAATTATAAACTTTATTAACCCTTTCAGGATGGGCGTCCCATATACGCATTCCCTAAGAACGTTTCTTACAGCCGGGCATCCCATCCATGCATCAGTAAAAATCGCATTCAGAGGACGGGTGATGTGTATACGCATTTTAAGGTGAAACATTTTTCTGAGGGCCACTAGATGGCATCCTGTGTCCACTACGTTTGAAATAAACACAGTTTTAGGTTCCTGACCTTGAGTTTGATATATTCTGCTTCACTTTGGCATTTTACTCATCAGCTGTTCGAGGGGGGGGCGGAGGGAATGCGTAAACAGAGGTGGGCTCTTTATATCGCTGCATGCTAATGAAAACATTCTTGTATCTGATTTATATCCAATTCCTTTTTTTTTAATCTATTTTTTCCTCTACTATGTACGGTCTTTTAGGGCTACTGTGCGGAGTTTTTTTACGTTTTGCATTGCTTTCAGATATATTTCCGTTCCTTCTTTTTTTATTTAGGAAAGCCTCACTTCCAGTCTATTATGGCGGGAAGGCGCTATTTATCAGAGGAAGAATACCCTCGTATGGTTAGTGAACCATCTAACACAAATGAGAGTACTGATTCATTTTCTAAAGAGTTAAAGAGTGATACTTTTTCTAAGAGTTACAAAATGATACATCTCTGTGCTTCGAGATTTACCACACTCACTTTCATTTTAAATTTTGTTACTTCTTACTGTAGATAGTCTTTATTGTGCTATTTTTATTAATTTTAAACTTTACTGACGGATTTTATCAATTAAAACTTTGGAATAATTTGAATAGCGCTTCCGAAAATTATATTAGAAGATAAGCAATTTTTTAAGTATATTTTCATGTATAATAAAGAAAAAAAATTTTAAGGGTTAATTTTAACATATATAACAGCTCAAGTAATAATCTAAAATAATACCCAAAATTATGATGCTAGAAGCGAAACTTTTGTTTTTCTGATTTTTATTGTAAAATTAGGCTTAGCGATGCAAAACCTCCGTCCTGTACGGTGACTGCCTTCGATACTCTTTCGTCCCACACGAGCGTCTTAAACAAAGGTGCGCCGTCGCAAAAAGGTTAAAAGCGGTGCCCTAAAGAAATGTTTATTTTTTAATACAGTACAAAGTCCGCAATCCGGACTCCTCAGGACTTCGGCGATTCTGGATTATAGATCATCAATTTAAATCTGGTAACATGGCATGCAGAAATCATAAAGTATGAAACCATAATTTATGAAATTACAAACTAAAGGTTTTTTTTTTTTTTAATTTACAAAAGAAAAGAGTTTAATGTTTACTTTATTAAACATTTCTTTCAATGTAAATTGTTTAAGTTGCTTCGTTTTATGTACTTATACTTTCTCTTTAATTCTATAAACAGACATAATTTCTTGTTCAGTTATAAAGTTCTGCTGTTCAAGTACTGTAATTGCTGTATCGAGAATACTGACTAATTTGTCAATCAAAATTTTTTCGTTTTCACTAACCTCTCTGTTACTTTCTTCACTATTGAAAGTGCGCATGAGTAAACGCTTTACTGTCTTTACACGCATGTGTAGTGGACGCACGCATCAAACGCGCATGCATAAGTTTGTGGCTTTTATGACTGGATTACGGACTTTGTACTGTATATGTAAAGACATGGAATACAAATAGAAAACTTGTTATTATATGCAAAGTAAGATGAATGTCAAGAAGCTGTAGCTTAAGATTATGATTACTAATAAAAGATATAATTATTGTATTTTTAACTAAACAATAATCTGAACTTGCTGCTTTTTTTAAAAATGACTCTTGAACCTGTGTTTTCTGTCAGATACTTTTGAGGGTACTTTTCCATTTCGCCGGCACAAATCTCACCAAGCAGACTTTATTGGCGATAACATACAATATACACAAATAAAAAATGTTAACGGATGTTAGTTCTAAGAAATTTTATTTTGAAGGCATAAACATTTTAATATTGTTTAAAATTTTGTAAAAAGCCAATAAAATTTGTAAAAAGATGTTAATTTAAAAATTTACTATGCTTTTACGGTTCAAAATCCTGATTCGCCGGTTCATATCACTTGACCCCAAGTGATCTCATCTCACGTAAACTACGTTACAAAAATGTAATTCTCTCAGTCAATCGACATTAATTTCAAGTTAAATCTTAATTTGGAATATACGTTTAAATGCAAGAATTAGAAGTGATGAATTTAACCCTTGACTTTGCCTTTTCTTGACTTCGGGTGAGCGGTGTGATTGCAACCTAATTGACTTAATTACTGAAAATGGTCTCAGTGCATAAAATTGAACTATCTGGTAAAAATTCTATGTAATTGTATGCCAGTATTGAAAGAAACAATCAATCTGATAAGAAATGGCTGTGACTTATTTTGAAAATGGACGCGTAATAGGTTACCTACGAGGATATTCTGTTAAGCATCAATTGTACCATTACTGGCGACTTTATCGCCTGCGCTGGCAAAACGGAAATGTACCCTTTTGAGATAATAAATAATTTTAACTTTTCTCTTTGAGGAAAAATTAGCAATGTAATTACTTCAAATGGTAAAACTAATCGGAAGAGTAAGATGAAAAATGATTCATTCAAAACTTTTTCAAATGTTGAAAATTTTATTATTGAAATGAAAGTAATTGCAAAAACTATTGCAGATAACTTAAAAATCATAGTAATATAGGTTTGGAAATATTTTTTATCAAAATTCAAAAACATAGCTTGGATTAAAAAAGAATATTTTGACTGACATGAATGAGATTAAACACCCACTATATAAAGACCAAAGGAAAATACGGTACAACTCTAATATACGCCCTAATTTCACCAAATGTGGCGATATGTGTTCTGCGCTGGTTTTTGGCACGATTGCGTGTTCTATGGCAACCCTGTTGACGTTGAAAAATCTTTCGCTGGAGCTCGTTGGTTCGCCTCTCTGTCTGAGAAGATGGGAGGGAAAGATAAAATGGTAGTTGTTGAATTGAAGTTCGGCAAAAGGAAATATGATTGTGGCTATCCTGTTGAAAGGTAGTGGGTATTTGGAACTGTGGAAAGAGGGTCTGGGAGATTATTTTTAATGGCAGTGCATGATAGAAGTAGGGATTTGTGATTTTATTTATTTGTAAACCATAGTATAAATTTTCTGGATAGTGTGTCTGGCTGTCATGTAAATACGATAGTGATTACGTGGCAGCATGTTAAAGGCGGTATGAAATTTATATTTCTGCTACTCAAAAATGCATTAATTCATGGTAAGTGCATTTGATTTTATCCTTGTTCTTATTTTGTAGAATGTTATGTTCATTGGTTCTTTAGTATGAATTTCTGTCGTTATTGTTGTTTTTTTTTAAATTGTTTGAAATTTATTTTAGTTTATTTTGTTGTTTAGTGTCTAGACTGTACAATTCGTAGATGTTTTTTAAAGTTGAAACAGAACGCTGTGTACATGGTATTATTTGAAATTTATTGTTGTTATGTTATTTTATTAAAGCGAGGAGTGCGTAGATCGTAGATTCCTTCCTTGCCTAAATTGTGCAATTCGTAGCATTTTTTTAAAGTTTAAACAGGATGCTGTGTACATGGTATTCTTTGAAATTTATTGTTGTTATGTTAATTTATTAAAGCAAGGTCTGCGTAGTTTGTAGATTCGTTCGTTGCCTACATTGTGCAATTCGTAGATGCTTTTTTAAGTTAAAACATGTTGCTGTGTACATGGATTCTTGTCAAATATTTTTGGTTAGAAACTTTACGTTTTTGCTATCTATATTTTTTGTTTTTGTTTCGGATTTTTAGCTAAATTGTGTGTTCAAAACGTAGTTTTTGCCATGTGCGAAAACCGCATTTTTGGAGACATTTTAGGCTAAAAGTTCAAAATGTAGACAAAAAATTTAGATAGTAATATGGCACAGCATGAAGTTTCTCTCCAAAAATATTTGGCGACTTGAGGGTGCATATCGGAGTAGTTCTGAAAATACTGAGCTCTTGAGCAACTAAAATTTAAATCTTTCATTTCCACAAAAATCCTTGACAGTATTCTGGACTAGAGATAGAAGTGAATTTTGGATAATTTATGAATGTTCCACCATTTAGCACCACAAACTTATGTAAAATGATTTTTCAGCTTTAATGAATATTAAATGCAAATATTATTAGATGTTGAAAAATGTTGAATGTGCTTTATGTCCAGCAGAGTCAAGTATTGCGTTAAGTTTTTTTTTTTTTTTTTTTAATTTTATTTATTTATTCTTTTCTTTTCTTTTTTTCTTTTTTTTTTTTTTTTTTTCTGCAAAAATTAAGCACATCCATCTTGTTAAAACATGATTTCCTTTCATATATTTTTTTATATCTGAAGCAAATCCTAAAACTACTTCTTTCTTATATTTCTAGTAATGAAATAAATTATCAATGAGAATATATTTATATTTATTTTTATTAGCTCAGAAGGAGTATTAGACATGAAATGACATTTTACATTTAATCACTAAAAGTGTTGTTTCAGATTGCTGCCACCAAATATTATTCCCCTGTTAATAGATTATTATTCCCCTGTTGTAGAAATTAAATAATGAAGAATCTGCATGAAAGTATGCATGTTTCTCGCACTGTGAAAATAAAAGAGACTTGACAGTCTCTTTTATCAGGAGCCATCAAATGTTTCATAATATAGTCCTCCTGAATAATATCACTTGGAATAATATCACCTGAATAATATCACTTGGTAGCCCCAATTTTGGATTTGTTTTATTGTCTATTTTATATTTTGTAAAACTTAGGCATTTTTTATTAACAAACTCAATGATTTCAAAGCAAGCAGTTGCAGCACTGTACAGAATAAAACATTTTTATCTCTGCAAGAATTTTTGATTAACAAATCGAGCAATGGCAACACCGTACAGAACAAAACATTTTTATCTCCGAGCGATACTGTCTATCGGAAATTTGAAAGGTATTTTAAATATTTTTAGACCACAGGGGTGGCAGCCCAAATGTTTGCAAGGCACGTATGTAAATGGAAAACACCTCTTTACGTACAATATAAAATGAGTTTTCAGACTTTTTTATCTCTACATTATATTTAGTTCCAAGGCTAATCAAAAGGGGTCATCATAAATGAAAAAGGTTTAAGAAGTGCCACCTGAGAGCACTTCAGCAATCGTAAAAGTTATTTTAAATTCTTCCAGAAGAATGAAACTTTTAATTGATCTTTTTCCCAATAGGACCCTATTTGCTAAATATGTTTCCTCAAACAGATATACCCATTGCCAGGGTTAAAGTACATGTATTCTCCTTAGCTGCTATAACACATTTTCAAGAACTCATTTCATTGCTGTTCACATTTTCAAGAAAATTTCGTCAATAAAAGGATTTTAAAGAGAAACGAAATATTCCCAAAATGGAAAATAATTTCACCTTAAAATAAAAACAGATTACTTTAGTTTTATCTCACTATTACACAAAAAGGAAAAAAAAATATGGAATTACTCTGATATGCGCCCTCAAGTCGCCAAATTTATCGCCAAACATTTTTCGCGAGAATCTCCACGCTGCCATATTGCTATCTAAATTTTTTGTCTACATTTCGAACTTTAAGCCTAAAATGTCTCCCAAAACACGGTTTTCGCGAATGCAAAAACCACGTTCTGAACACACAATTTAAGCTAAAAATCCGAAACAAAAACAAAAAATTTAGATAGCAAAACCGTAAAGTTTCTAACCAAAATTATTTGACAAGAGTCCATGTACACAGTGATATGTTTTAACTTAAAAAAACATCTACGAATTCCACAATTTAGGCAACAAACGAATCTACGAACTACGCACAACTCAATTTAATAAAATAATAACAACAATAAATTTCAAAGAACACCACGTACACAGCATCCTGTTTCAACTTAAAAAAACATCTACGAATTGCACAATTTAGGAAAAAAATGAATCTACGAACTACGCACAACTCACTTTAATAAATTAACATAACAACAATAAATTTCAAAGAATACCATGTATACAGCATCCTGTTTCAACTTTAAAAAAAAATCTAGGAATTGCACAATTTAAACGGTACGCACTAATCAACAAAATAACTAAAATAAATTTCAAACAATTAAAAAAAACAGCAATAACAACAGAAATTCATACTAAAAAAACAATGAATATAACATTCTACAAAATAAGAACAAGAATAAAATGCACTTACCATGAATTAATGCTTCAGCAGAAATACCAATTTCATACCGCCTTTAACATGCCGCCACGTAATCACTATCGTATTTATATGACAGCCAGACACACTATCCAGAAAATTCATACTATGGTTCACAAATAAATAAAATCACAAATCCCTACTTCTATCATGCACAGCCAATCTCCCAGACCCAGGGACGTAGCTAGAGGGAGGCAAGGGGGGCATCTGTCCCCAGGCGTAGAATCCAAGAGGTGCCAAACTGATGTTACGACATTTTAGAATTAAATGTTTTCCATCCTTGGCAAGCAGTAGGGGGCGCAAAATCTTCAGTTATCCCTGGGCACTGAAAACCCTAGCTACGACTCTGCCCAGACCCTCTTTCCACACCTCCAAATACCCACTACCCCTCAACAGGATGGCCAGGACAATATTTCCTTTTGCCAAACTTCAATTCAACTACTTCCACCATTTTATCTTTCTTCCCTAGCTTCTCAGACACAGAGCATAATGCAAACCAATGAAGTTCACCGAAAGAGTTTTCAACGTCAACAGGGTTGCCATACAACACGAAATCGCGCCAAAAACCAGCACAGAATACATATCGCCACATTTGGTGAAATTAAGGCGTATATCAGAGTTGTACCAAAAATATATATATATATATATATACAAACATACATAAAACAGTTTTAATAAATATCTAGTATATATAGATTTCTTACCCAAACAGAAATGATGTTTCCCAATTTTTTTTTTTTTTATATGCATTAGACACATGGGATTGCTCTACTTGGTAGGTTCAGGGTTTGACTGAAAATATTTGATGTTTCATATCACCTTCCTAACAATGCTGTCGAATCTTGCGCTGGTTTCAGTTGTATACTCGCACATTTGATACTAGACTCGCATAGGATGGTCAACATTGGTTCACGACGAGTGAGAAATACTAATACATTCTTCATGACAGAAACAAGAAAGACATTTCTGTCAAACATACAATTTTAACATACATATAATTTACAGTATATATATCGGAAAAAACATTAGACATCTTTCACAGTTTCAGTTTTTGAAGTTCTATCTAGATAACACATGTTGTTATGCAGCAGATATAAAAATTGAACACCATTATCAGGTAAAAATATCCTAAAAAATATTTCATCTTGAGGAAAAAAATTAATGGTTTATAATTCATTTTCATCAAATAAGAATTTATGTTTCTCCCACAGGATCATACGTCATCTTTATGCCATTCGGATTTGCATTTCTAAATTGTAAGAAATTTGCTGTACCTAAATTCTCTAATTCAATGAGAAAAATACAGACTTGATTTCACATAATGAAGTTTCCTAACTGTACAGACAAATGCTTATTGCAAAGTTCACTAAATGTTTTTTCCAGTTTGGGCTTAAAAGACAGGAGGTTTCTGTTCTGTGTAGATAAGACATTCTCTTTCGCCCTAACCAACTTGTTACATTCTTAACTGGTAATATTGGTCAATTACGTTGATATCCATATTTAAATCCCTTTTATGAAAAAGAATGTTTATGTCCCTCACACACAAATTTCCTCTCCAATGTAAATAAGCATAAGCTTGTTTAAACTATCCATTTGAGTAAACATCTTCTTACATACTTCACAAACATGAGGTTTCTCTGCTGTGTGATATCGAATATGCATGTTTAAATCACTTTTTCTATTAAACGATTTTTTACATACTTAACACATATTGTGGTTTCTCTGTTGTGTGATTGCGCATATGCACGTTTAAATCACTTTTTCAATTAAATGATTTTTTACATACTTAACACATATGGTGGTTTCTCTCCTGTGTGAATAAACATATGCACGTTCAAATTACTTGTTAGACTACATGATTTCTTCCAAACTTCACACATATGATGTTTCTCTCCTGTGCGAATATGCATATGCGTGTTTAAATTTCTTTTTAGATCAAACGATTTCTTACATACTTCACACATG
Organism: Stegodyphus dumicola; assembly: GCF_044657685.1. Classification (NCBI taxonomy): domain Eukaryota; kingdom Metazoa; phylum Arthropoda; class Arachnida; order Araneae; family Eresidae; genus Stegodyphus; species Stegodyphus dumicola. The sequence continues at coordinate 12,682,986 of NC_140778.1, read as the reverse complement.
AGGTTTCTCTCCTCTGTGAATACACATATGCACATTTAAAGCACTTTTTTGATTAAATGATTTCTTACATACTTCACACATATAAGGTTTCTCTCCTGTGTGAATGCGCATATGCACCTTTAAAGCACCTCTTTGATTAAATGATTTCTTACATACTTCACACATATGAGGTTTCTCTCCTGTGTGAACACGCATGTGCACATTTAAAGACCTTTTTAGATTAAATGATTTCTTACATACTTCACACATATGAGGTTTCTCTCCTGTGTGAATAAGCATATGCGTGCTTAAATTTCTTTTTAGATTAAATGATTTCTTACATACTTCACACATATGAGGTTTCTCTCCTGTGTGAATAAGCATATGCGTGCTTAAATTTCTTTTTAGATTAAATGATTTCTTACATACTTCACACATATGAGGTTTCTCTCCTGTGTGAACGTACATGTGCACATTTAAAGCACTTTTTTGATTAAATGACATCTTACATACTTCACACATATGAGGTTTTTCTCTTGTGTGAACGTGCATGTGCACATTTAAAGAACTTTTTAGATTAAATGATTTCTTACATACTTCACACATATGAGGTTTCTCTCCAGTGTGAACGCGCATATGCAGATTTAAAGAACTTTTTCGATTAAATGATTTCTTACATACTTCACACATATGAGGTTTCTCTCCTGTGTGAACGTCCATGTGCACATTTAAAGCACTTTTTTGATTAAATGACTTCTTACATACTTCACACATATGAGGTTTTTCTCCTGTGTGAATGCGCATATGCACATTTAAAGAACTTTTTAGATTAAATGATTTCTTACATACTTCACACATATGAGGTTTCTCTCCAGTGTGAATGCGCATATGCAGATTTAAAGAACTTTTTCGATTAAATGATTTCTTACATACTTCACACATATGAGGTTTCTCTCCTGTGTGAATGTCCATGTGCACATTTAAAGCACTTTTTTGATTAAATGACTTCTTACATACTTCACACATATGAGGTTTCTCTCCTGTGTGAATAAGCATATGCCTGCTTAAATTTCTTTTTATATTAAATGATTTCTTACATACTTCACACATGTGAGGTTTTTCTCCTGTGTGAATGCGCATATGCACAGTTAAATTACTTTTTAGATTAAATGATTTCTTACATACTTCACACATATAAGGTTTTTCTCCTGTGTGAATATGCATATGCGTATTTAAATTATCTTTTCGTTTAAATGATTTCTTACATACTTCACACATATGAGGTTTCTCTCCTGTGTGAATACGCATATGCACATTTAAAGCACTTTTTTGATTAAATGATTTCTTACATACTTCACACATATGAGGTTTCTCTCCAGTGTGAACGTCCATGTGCACATTTAAAGCACTTTTTTGATTAAATGACTTCTTACATACTTCAAACATATGAGGTTTCTCTCCTGTGTGAATAAGCATATGCCTGCTTAAATTTCTTTTTATATTAAATGATTTCTTACATACTTCACACATATGAGGTTTTCTCCTGTGTGATTACGCATATGCACATTTAAAACACTTTTTCGATTAAATGATTTCTTACATACATCACACATATGAGGTTTCTCTCCTGTGTGAACGGCGCATGTGAACATTTAAAGCACTTTTTTGATTAAATGACTTCTTACATACTTCACACATATGAGGTTTCTCTCCTCTGTGAATAAGCATATGCCTGCTTAAATTTCTTTTTATATTAAATGATTTCTTACATACTTCACACATATGAGGTTTTTCTCCTGTGTGAATACGCATATGCACATTTAAAGCACTTTTTCGATTAAATGATTTTTACATACTTCGCACATATGAGGTTTCTCTCCTGTGTGAATGCGCATATGAACATTTAAAGCACTTTTTCGATTAAATGATTTCTTACATACTTCACACATATGAGGTTTTTCTCCTGTGTGAATACGCATATGCACATTTAAAGCACTTTTTTGATTAAATGATTTCTTACATACTTCACACATATGAGGTTTCTCTCCAGTGTGAACGTCCATGTGCACATTTAAAGCACTTTTTTGATTAAATGACTTCTTACATACTTCACACATATGAGGTTTCTCTCCTGTGTGAATAAGCATATGCCTGCTTAAATTTCTTTTTATATTAAATGATTTCTTACATACTTCACACATATGAGGTTTTCTCCTGTGTGATTACGCATATGCACATTTAAAACACTTTTTCGATTAAATGATTTCTTACATACATCACACATATGAGGTTTCTCTCCTGTGTGAACGGCGCATGTGAACATTTAAAGCACTTTTTTGATTAAATGACTTCTTACATACTTCACACATATGAGGTTTCTCTCCTCTGTGAATAAGCATATGCCTGCTTAAATTTCTTTTTATATTAAATGATTTCTTACATACTTCACACATATGAGGTTTTTCTCCTGTGTGAATACGCATATGCACATTTAAAGCACTTTTTCGATTAAATGATTTTTACATACTTCGCACATATGAGGTTTCTCTCCTGTGTGAATGCGCATATGAACATTTAAAGCACTTTTTCGATTAAATGATTTCTTACATACTTCACACATATGAGGTTTTTCTCCTGTGTGAATGCGCATATGCACATTTACAGAACTTTTTTGATTAAATGATTTCTTACTTCTTCACAAATATGAGGTTTCTCTCCTGTGTGAATGCGCATATGCATGTTTAAAGCACTTTTTTGATTAAATGATTTCTTGCATACTCACATATATGAGGGTGCATTCTGTGTGAATACGCATATGCCTCTTTAAATGACTTTCTATATTAAATGATTTCTTTCCTGCTTCATATATAAGAGATCTCTCTCCTGTTTCAATGCTTATGTTCCAAAGAATAAGGGGAAATAATATAGAACACTCCAATTACAAATATTTGACTGCCCGGAAGAGGCTTGTGTCAAACTCTAGAAGATTCTAATCTTAAATTCAGATTTATTAATTTTTACGTCTTAAAGCAAATCAAAGCTACATCTTGAAATACAGATAACATTGCCACATACAAACACTAAATCATAAAGTCTCTAAAATTACTTCTCATTTAAGAGTGACGTCATATTTCATGGACTCTGTTTTGACTCGAAAAATCCAACTTAGTTTAAAATATCCAATTTATTTGACTTTACAAACACTTACAGACGACTACTTGCACATAGACTTTAGTATAACAATAAATTGTTTCGTACATCTTAATGACGAAAAACATTTAGTACTTCAGCATCAGCAACGCAACACTGCTTGCTCAAAGTCCGTTACAATTATGCGACTACAAACGCTGACGGTTTACGGAAGTGAGCGGGTCCCACGTGACTGGTGGCAACATTATGTCACAAACTATTTGTCTGGGTTACTATAATTGGCTGTTTTGCACTTTTTTATGTGAATTTCGAGAAGTTTAGTTTATAGAAAATCCTTAATATCATGATGTAAACAAACACCGATGGCAAAAAATTATTTGGTAAATACATCCATTACGTATTGATAAATGTTTCGACATGATTACATATAACATGATTACATATAGCATTAATAACCAAATAAAACAAACTTAGATTACAAGTGCGTTATGTAATGGAGCATGTAACTAAAACTTCAGAATTGTAGAATCCGGAAGATTTTTTTTTTTCCCGAGTTAGAAGTATAACAAAATACGAGCAGTGTTCTAATAATTTTTAAATATGAATAGAATTTTAAAGAATATGAAGATTTAAAAATTATTAGATCTTCATATTCTTTAATAGGTACTTTTCCGTTTTGCCGGCGCAAAGGATAAAGTCGCCAATAATGGTACAACTGATGCTAAACAGAATATCTTCGCTGGTAACTTTTACGCCTCATTTTCAAAATAAGTCGCAGCCATGTCTTATCAGATTGATTGTCTTTCAATACTGGCATACAATTACATAGAATTTTTACAAAGATAATTAAATTTTATCCTCAAAGACGATTCGCGGTAATTAAGTCAGTTAGGATGCAATCAAATCGCTCACCCGAAGGCGAAATGAAGAAAAGGCAAAATCAAGGGTTAAATTCATCAATTCTAATAAGCATACACTAGCGAAGTAAAGCATTGCGGTTTTACATAATTTCTGAGTAAGCTATTCGTACGAATTGAAATAATTCTTGCATTTAAATATGTTTAAACTTGTATTCCAAATTAATATTTAACTTGAAATTAATGTAGATAATTACTGAAAGAATTAGATTTTTGTAGCGTAGTTTACGTGAGATGAGATCACTTGGGGTCACGTGATACGAGCCGGCGAATCAGGATATTGAACCATGAAAGCATAGTAAATTCTTAAATTAATGCCTTTTTAAAAATCTATTTCCTTTATTTCATGGATTTTTTGAAAATTTTAAACCATATTAAAATATTTACGCCTTCAAAATAAAAAAATTCTTGCACCTAACATTTGTTAACATTTTTTTATGTGTATACTGTAATGTTGTTGCCAACAAAGTCTGCTTAGCGAGATTTGCGCCGGCGAAACGGAAAAGTACCCTTTAATATTACTGCTGTTTTTGATAACATGATCATAACATAACTGATGATCATAACATCATTTAAAATAAAATCTAGTAATTCTGCTGAATACTGCTGGCTAAATCGCAGAATAGGCTGCATCAGTCGATGCTGTGTTTACTTCTCTTATGCTTGGACACGCCTTTTTATGACGTAATATTGGTTACGCCTCTCCTTAAAAACAAGTTATAAGTATGCTATAGCTTCGTATTTAAAGAAAACTTAAATGAAGTTTTAACTGAGTTGAAATAGTAGGTTTATAATGTTCTGCGCGAGATTTTTTTTAATTATAAATCTACTTTTGTGTGGTGTGTGGTAGTGTTAGCATTTAACGCAACGAATTATCTCTGACAAATATGTTATTAAGATACTAAACGATTGAAAACGATCATTACCAAATGATTGAAAATATTGAATGCATGAGTTAAAAATTATAACCGTAACTTCTGAAAATACAGAAAAGAATTCTTTTGCTTAAAGGGAGGGCTGTGTGATCACCGAGGCAAGCGGCAGCACGATCGCTGCGCTCCGTAAAAAAGTGAAAATTTTTCCTTTCCTCTTGGTGATTATCAATTAAATTTCTTTGAAAAATGTTTATTTTTCCCCTACAAAACCTATATCATTCCAATGAATTTCGGCTCCGATGTTGACGAGAATAAAACAGCGGACAATGTAAGGATATACTCCAAAAGCCTGGAATTTTAAGATAAGTACTTTTCTTTCATCTAAACTAAATCAAATTTCTATAAATAAGTGCCTTTAAATCAATAAATCTTAATTTTTCATCAGTTTAAAGCATTAAAAAATACTTGAAATTGCCATTGCTTGTGGCTTCCTTTGTGTATCAACTCGAAACAGACGCCAGCGTAATCAGTTCACGTCTGTCAACACTTACAAAGCCCATAAGGAATCTCGAGAGAGGGAAAATTTGGGGATGAGAGGGATAATTTGGGCATCGCGCTATTTCCCTCTCGGATCTTCTGGATTCTCCTTTCTTTCTAGATCGCTTGAATATAGTTTCGCCTTTAAATAATATTATACCTCACCGATTTTTTCTCATACTGTTCTTTGCTATCTGTTAAATGTCCATATGTAAGGGATGGTTTATTCTTCACCGCCTTAAATGAATTTTTAGAACTATGAGCTTATATAAATAACAGTGTGCCTCATTGTGTTATATTAACATTATTTAACTAGTAATAAATTATGATAGTAAAATAATTAATCTTGTAATAAATTATGATAGTTAAATTAATAAATACTGTTTAATTTGTGTTTTTAATACATATACTCAGTAATTTACACACACACACACACACACACACACACACATATATATATATATATATATTATATTATTTATTTATTTATTTATTTATTTATTTGGGTGTATGCGGTTGTGGTCTTGTATTGTATATGGTTCTATGTTGTTAGTCTGCTGCTGCTTTTTGAAAAATGTATGAAAATGTTGAGAATGAAAGTAGCATAAGTTACTTTGGTTAAATTAATATATACTTTTGTTTGATGACCTTTGTTGATATCTCAGGATGCAAGCGTACATATTACTTTATATTCCATGCTAAATACCTTGATACGAAGCATTTTAACACCGTCAATATTTGTTTTTTCCCCAGTAACACATCTATTCACCATTACCAAACACACTCACTACACAAACACACCTGTGAGACACTATTTATTGTAAATGAAGACAGTTTCTTCTCCTTTTAACTACACTCATGGACACAATCGTATTTTAGGATATTTTCTACTTCTTTTCCTGTTCTTTCTATAGGCCCCTTTTTTTTTTTTTTTTTTCCCCTCTATTATTTTTGGGCCATTTATTTTAAATTTTATTTTGTCCCATCTTTTCTTCCTGGCCTTTTGAACTCGTACAAGATGTACGAAGTTCCCTTTTACTCTCCTCAAATACGAAATTGCCCCTCTTTCTATATACCTTTCCTTCGCACCTATGCTCGATTTTCCGCCCATCGGTGCAGAAAGACTTAGCGGGTGCAAAACAAGACATCTGTCTACTTTGTCTGTCTGTCTGTCTTTTTTGCTTAAAGAATGTTTTGATTATTGATGAGTGTGTCAAAATCGGTTCTTACTGCAGAATGGATGAGTATTTGAATCTGGATTTTTTTAATCAGTTGGAACGAAGAGGCAAAAGGAGCGTTATTGAGTGGTGTATGGAGAAAAGTTTGATTGCAATATCGTATAAATGCCCAATTTGTGGAACAAATATGAAACTACTAGAGAGACGGTTTTGAGACGTATAGACGATTTTGAGTGGTGCGCAATGCCGAGCTTGTGCAACTCTGAGATTTTTTTTAAAGTGAAAATTGATCGATGTGCACATGGTCAAAGCCAATGCTGTGCGCGATGCCGAGTTTGTGCAATTCTGGGATGTTTTTTTAAGTGAAAATAGATCGATGTGCACATGGGCAAAGCCAATGTGGTGCGCAATGCCGAGGTTGTGCGCGATGCCGATTTTGTGCAACTCTGGGATTTTTTTAAAGTGAAAATAGATCGATGTGCACATAGGCAAAGTCAATGTGGTGCGAAATGCCGAGTTTGAGCAATTCTCTGATTTTTCGTTAAGTGAAACTAGATGGATGAGCATATGGATAAGGCTCCTATATACCAGGCTGAATCATCCGGCATTCGCGCTCCCAAGTGGGAGATTTAATGGCGGCTGAGTGGTTACGATGCAACAATTTTTTTTTTTTTTTTTTTTTTTTTTTTTTTTTTTTTTGTGTAAAATGGGCGGATGTAGAGCTATTAATTGTTCAAATCATTCACGGAAAGGTCATACATTGGTAAAATTTCCTAAAAATGAAGAAAGAAGAAAAATATGGGTAAATAATTGCCGAAGAGACAATTGGAAACCTGGTCCAGCGCTGAACTTTGCTTAGTAAGTATAATGTTAATTACGCCTTCATTTAGAGTTTATATCTTCTCTGATGTTTATAATGTGCAAGTAAAGTGAAATTCTTGTGTGCAATAACCTGAGTATCTGCTAATTTCTGTAATAATAGCTATAATTAAATTAGTCTAGGGTTAATGTACCCGTCGCCAAACATCGCCAATGTAGATGTTTTGAATATGGAAAAGAAATTTCTCTTCTAATATAAAGCGCGGATTTTGTTTTCCTGTGCTAATTGTGGAATTTATACTAATGTAACTTGAAAATCATTAGCATATTGAAATTTATTAAAAAATAAATAATAATTTGGAAAGTCAAGATAAAATCTGAATGTTTGCTAAAGATATATGTAACATTATACTATAGTTGCAATATCGTTGGAATGATATATAATTTTTTCTTTATTTTATAATCACTATTGTTAAAAAGTTAGATGAGTTGTTTATGCACGGTGCCCACTACTGTTTCTTGGTTAAAATAACTTCCAGAATTTTGACATTGACATCTGAAGTCAATAGAATAAATTGAATAGTGTGAGACAAAATATATATAATCTGACTTCAATAATTGCAATGATTGTGCAAGTTTATTTATAATCACAGTATTATACAATTTGGCAATGGAGTAAAGATTTAGAAATGAATGCAGAACATTCAAATTAGTATTTTCTTGTTTCTAATATATAGAAATATAGTCTATTTTCCAGTATAAAAGTTTTGCTTAAAAGTATGGGAAAGCAGATTTGTTTCATACATGATCTTTATAATACTGGTATGAAATGAATGAATTTTAATCTGTAAACAATTTTTTGTTAATATTGAAATGCGTTTCTTTGGGTACATTTTTAGGCACTTGTGGATCATGTCAGACAACATGCAATAGAAAAAAGATGTCCGTGTGCATAAATTTTCCCATTGTGTTACTTCATTTTATCTAAATTTCAAGGATAATTCTTTTCATTTTTATATGGCATGTTATCAGTATAAAAGCTAGTGAAAATAAATTGGTATGTGTATCTGTTTTTGAAGTATAATGCTTAAATAAAAAGATGGTGTGTGTTTCTTCATTTAAACAAAATTTCAAGGATAGTATTTTTCAGTGTTGTACGGTTTGTTATTTCTCAATGTAAAGTGTAACAAGGGAAAAAAAACTGGTATGGTATATCTGTTTTTTAAGCATGATAATTTCTTTAGTGATGCATATATATAGAGAGAAGGTGTTTGGTCCAACTGAAGTTATAATAAATCTAATTTTACTAGATCTCTCCCTCCCCTCAGGTGTAGAAAATTTTCAAGTGCAGAAAGTTTATTTGCAGAATTAATTCATTTCTGATAAACTTATTATCATTAATTTTTTATATAACATGTTATTAAGTTACACATTTGACTACTGTGTAATAAAATTGTATTTAGGGCAAAAAATTAACTATAATTTTGCATCTGGTGACTAATATCATATGCTTCTAAGAATATTACTTTAACTTTTTCCATAATTTTTGTATTTCAGGAACATGAAACTGTTATTTTGACATACTTAAATAATAAAAGTGTGTATCTGAATCAATTAATGGATACAAATATTTTACAGTTATTTTTAGAAGATATTTGCCATATCGCTTCTAATAATTCATAAAGTATGTTAAAATATAGGTAAATAATTTGGTGCAGAATTCAAATTTAGGGTTTAAAATATAGTCAATCATAAGACTAAATGATTTTTATTGTCATGATTTGCCTGGGCTTAATTAAGAATGTACTTTTCGCCCGGTGGAAATTGTCATCAAACTGTCCTGAACAGGCTTTTTGTTGATAATAACTTCCAGGCTTATCAGTACCTCCTTTTGAGTGGAGGGTATGCAAATATAGTACCCAATTTAAATTGCATTGTGATTGTAATAATATTGTGGTATTAAATAAGTGATTATAATTACAATTTAGGTAATTGCATTGTAATTATATTACATTGTATCTGTGAACTCTTAATTTCATTACTTTATGCAATTATGTTGTAAGTGCATAATCTAATTGCAGTAATATAATCTATTTGCAATTACAAAATAATTATAAATGCAGTTACATCTTAAATAGAGGCCATTTTAATACTTTTAAATTTTCGCAAGATAACTTCCCATTAAGGTTCATTTGGAGGAAACTATGCAAATACTAAAAAAGAAGTTATGCTAAATTTACATATTTTGTACAGTACTTTCTTGTTATAATGCTGTTCAATATATCTTCAATACTTTTGTAAATTTAACGACATTCTTTGCAATCACTGTGGTGCTTTAAAAAGAAGTTTCTTAGTTATGCTTTCTAATAAAAATGGGTTTAAAATTAAGTATTATGTATAATAACTAGCAGTTAAAAAAACTTGACTGCATGAAAATGCTGTTGCTGTGTAAAATAAAAAATAAGCTTTCTTTTATGCTTTGAAATGAATTACATGTGGTTAAGTCGTCCTTTTACAATTTAAGAATGTGGTTAACACACATTCTTAAATTGGACAGGTTTTATCTAAATTATTAGTATAAAATATATAAACTATGAATTACTTTGTAACATAACCCAAATTACAAAATTCATTCTATATACGTTCAAAGTTATTATCTTTTATGGAATAACTGTTTTTTAATTTAGGTAAAAATTGGATTTTTAGAAGTATTACAAATACAATGCAACACAAAGGTGATCTGATTGAAGAGGAAGGACTTTTTATTACGGTTTCTAGTTCGTATTTATATTACATTTGATGAAAAGCATCCAAAACACAGAATGCTGTACTTTCTTCTTCCATATATGTTATGAAATATTTCACACATTTAAAAGAAAGTGTTTCTTCAGAATCTTGCACAATTATTTCCATATACCTCAGACTTAAATGACAACATATTCTTAAGTTTTTTTTTAGTATGAATTTACAGTGTTTTTATTGAAATTTTTGTTAAAATGTCATTAAGATAAATTTATTTGCACGCTCTACGCTTTAACTATTTCCCCATTTGACACTATTGAAAGTTTTTATTCATATCTTATTTATTTTAGTCTGCTAACGAAACTGAAACATCTAAAGAATAAGTTATTTTGAATATGTTTACAATATATACGCGAAATTTTTACTTAAGTGAAAACGTCTATATACTATTCGACAATTAATAAATTATCCGAAAAGTTTATATGCTCTGAATGCCGCGCGTCTATAAAATAAAACTTAAAAAAAACAGCATACATTCAGCCAGCGTGTGCGATAAACGCGCCAAAATTGGCAGCGCGTTCACTCCCTCGCCAAGAGAGAAACGTTGGTGATTCAGCCTGGTTTAGAGGAGCCTTACATATGGACACCGAGTTTGTGGAATTCTTTGATGTTTTTCAAGCGAATACGGATCGTTGTGTAAAAGGGAAAACGAGGTTGTGTGTGATGCCGAGCAGTAATGTAACTTTATTTATGTGCAATGTTTAACATGTCGTTTGTGTATTTAAAATTTGTATTGTTGTTTTAATTGTGAATTATATTTAAGACGTCATTTTTCATTTAAATTGTATTTTTAATTTTTTGGTTTTGATATGTTTATAACGCTTTCCGACTTACGATATATATCGATAGCACGACGATCTATTCAACAGTAGCAAAACTGTAAACTTTAACCCTTGAAGTAACGTTTACCTCATATTTTAATACGTACTGTTTGGTATGGTAATTGCACTTGATAATATGACTTCATTGATAATATGTGGTGTGTGCGTATGTGAAGCATTGCTTTGTGTTCCAAGATTGTAGTATTTATTTTAGTGTATTATTTTCTTTCATTCTGAGAAATTAGATTTTTTTATTTATTAACGCGTAGAATTCTAGTATGCCTACACAGAATATGGCGTGATTTAGGAATTTTAGAAACTGATATGAAAGCTGTGTAATGATGTTCATATGCAATAAAAAATATTCTTTTTTTTATTAAATGTAAAGTTTGAAATTCTTAGAAAATAATGAAAAATTGTCTAATTATTGGTATGTAAGAAATTATGTCGTTACGTAGCAAGAAGGTAATTTGTAAAAATGAGAAAATTGAAATGTTCCACAATATGAATTTAATTTCTTTTTTTTTTTTTTTTTATTTGTATAAATGTTTTAATAAAAATCTTTGAAAACATTGAAGCTCTACAAGTATTAGAAACTGCGACTTTGTTTATCGTTTTAATAATTGGTAGAATTCGCTCACTGTATCATGGTAATTTTAAATATCAACAATTTATTATACTTATTATGAGTAACGCCTAAGCTTAAATGTTATAAACGTAAATCAAAAGTAAAGAATTTGATATTAATTTACAATAATAAACAATTTATTATTGTTATTTTTAAGAGAAAATAGAAAGTACACGTAGTGTAAATGCGAGACTACCATGACTACATTGTGACGTCATAAGCTTAGTCCCACCCATTTATGGACGTCACACAGCTCCTCCTACTGAACTTTGTTGATGCAGCCTATTCTGATTGCTTTTCATGAAAGCACGAGAATATTTTAATGGGATTATTAAAGTATCTGTAATAAAGAAAAAAAAAAAGTAGGTTAGAAATAAACAGTAAGTAAAAGGAAGATTACTAATAATGTATATTAACTATTGTATATATGTGTAATTTTGTGAATTGTGAAATAATGATATTTGTTCATTTTATAATTTAATAAATAAAAATTGTAAAAAAATTATATTTGTTCATTTTATAATTTAATAAATATTATGAAAAAGCTACGTACTTTTTAAAAAATTATTTGCACATTATTGCATTTAAGTTTTATTCATTATTTGAATCAATATATATAAGAATATAAAAGAATCGTATACATTTTACGAGTAAAATATTATACGCAGTATGAATGGAGATATGTTACTGTAAGATCCTAAAGTCTGGTAAATCCTAGGTTTTACCGGTAAAACCTAGCTTTTACCAAAGTAGCTTGTTAAAAGCTCGAAGTATGCTTTATTATGATTTTACTTCAGCCTTTGAGGTAAAACCGAGGAATTACCAATGCCTTCTGGTAAAATCCTGAAACGAGGGATTTAAATCAACCTTGAATAAGCCTCCGCACACAAATTCCGTCATGACACTTTTCTGTTCCTGCCTCTCCTTATTTGCACCATTCGCAGTCTAACTTGGACATAATTTAAACAAGTGTAAGCAGCTACGATCTAAAAAAGAAGAAGTTTGGGCGCACGTGCAGAATCGCCCACTTATCGATGTTCACATGGACAAAGTCAAGGGAGTGCGTAGTGCCAAGTTTGTGTAATTCTCTGATGTTATTTTAAGCAAAAATAGGTCGTTGTGTACATGGACACTGTGTTTGTGCAATTCTTAGACTTGTTATTTTCAAGTTGGCGATTTTGAGAAATGCACTAAGCAGGGGTGATTCTGCACTTTCCCTGAAGTTTGTGTCCATTTTTACATACTTTGCTTTTTTTATTTTGCTGATGGGAAATGAGTGATGTTATGCAGAAAAAGATTATGACATTTTGTCTGAATTTGTAAAAAATAAGCCTGATAACTGCTTTTATTTAACAAGTGAGAAATATGTGATGGAGAAACAAACAGTTCATTACAGAAGGTTGAAACGCTGTCGTATTCTAATTGGAGGAAAGGACAAACTTATAATATCACTATTTGCAAAAATCCTATATTATGTTACAACTGATGAAGTCTTCAACACAGCGCTCATATTGCAATTGGCCATGGTGAAAGAACTTGCATGAACTGAATCGTAAGTACAAGAATGTAACAGTAGAACCTATTTTCACATATTTAAGACTATGCGAACCATGTCAGAAGAAACAAAAAACTGTGAAAGATGGGATTGTAATTAAATCAGTTGTGCATAGTGAAATGAATTCTCGATGCCAAGTCAACCTAATAGATATGCAGTCCAATACTGATCATGATATGAAATTCATTTGAGTGCATCAAGATCATCTTACACAATTTGTCCTACTCCGATGTTTACACAGTAAAAGAATTGTTGAAGTAGCATATCACTTTCTGGATATTTTCATAGCTTTTGGAGCCCTGAGCATTCTTCACTCTGATAATAGGAGGGAATTTTGCAACCAAATCAAATCATAAACAGTTTATGTGAAATGTGGAGTGATATAAAAATAGCTCACTGAAAACCGAGACACAGTCAGTCACAAAGTTCTGTCAAATGGGTGAACCAAGATGTTAAGAACATGTTGGAAACAAATAAGATAGGAAATTGGTCAGAAGGATTAAAATTTGTTCAAAAATAAAAAACAAAGCATATCAGGAAGGATTCAAATGTTCATCTTAATGAAGCTATCCTGTGATGTCCTGCAAAGTTGTCTTATGAAGCTAGGACTTGCTAACTCAGTTTTGCCACATAATTTGATTAGTAACATGACCACTGAACAGGATTTAGAAAAAAGTTATAAGTATGTATTACTAATGAATGTGTGATTAATACAGAAAATGGGAAAACTAATCTCGAATCAACAGTTGATTTAGAATTGCAAGATAATAATAATGCATATGAAAAATAATCAGACATAACAATGGAAGCAGATACTAAACTTTGAATTGAAATGAAAGAACCAGATATATGCTCTGACACAACGGGTGCAATTATCAAGAAAACTCAAAATGTGAAAGTGTTTCGAGAGACAGTTAAGGAAGGACTTCAGAAGCAGGCAAAGAAGATGAAGACTGTGTCTACTAAAAACTTTCCGAAACCTACATTTGGACAAATACTTTTGGAAAAATGTTAAAATAAAAGTACCTGATATTGATAGATCAAAAATGGATCCAAAATCAATAATAGCCGTTATTAGAGATATTTAAGATGATGAGGTTTTATGTTTTTGATAGTAAGTTCGGTAAATTAAAATCGTTGTAAACAGGAAAGCAGTTTATTTTTTGTAAAGAAAAATTTTTTGAACATTGAAGAAGTTGGTATAGAAGAAGTAAGTGTTTGTGAAATAGTAAAAAAAAAAAAAAAAAAAAAAAAAAAAAATTCTTTAGTTGGGGTACAAGGACTTAGAAAATGCAGCTGTTAAAACAGGTGTACTACGAACATCTGTTTGTGCAAATCAGCTGATCTACTTTGTAAATCCAAATGCCATAACAATCAAACTTGTTGTAATAGGTAGTAAAGTGTATTAAAGTAGTAGTACTAAAGAAAAACATGCTACAGTTTTCTTATTTTTTTAGTTACGTGCTTATTTAACTCTACCTTATATGTTGTGGTATTTCAATTCCTAGGTTTTTAATCTTTTTTTTTTTTTTTCCTCGTTTTCAATCTTAGAACTTTGTATTTATCAAGTAATAAAACAGAAGCTGCTTACAGTATCATCTGTATTCAGGCTTACAGTACTGGATATTAAGATCTTTCAAGATTCAGTGTTATTCAAGTTTGGCATATTTGATAGTGAATACAAGTAAAATATGTTACGAATAAGAAATATTTGAATTTCAGTTATTATACTTGATACTCAAGTCATAAAAATGTTATTTATTCCTTGTTAGTTGAAATCATATTTTAGGATATTATGAGTTAAATTTCGTAAACTATATACTTAAAAAGAAAAACCTTTGAAAATTTGTCCTTAGGTGATAAAACAATATTAAAATATAGCATACAAGCATAAAATTAGAATTCAATATCCAAGCCAGAATTTAAATTACTAAAGTTTAAAATGCTAAATTTAAATTATTAAAGTTTAAAATAGTGTGAAAAAATTCTCATGTTATTTCGAGCTTCCCAATTATGTTTAAGTAGAGAATTCTTTGTTAGAGCAGGACAAAGAAGGAAGTGATCACTATCCATAAAGCCAGAATGGCAGAGATAATCAAGACTATTAAAAATTCCAGTCTTACTCATGTGGACAGCCCAGCAATGATATTCCACTGCTAATCAAAACACAACTATTGTATCTTCACAAGGGCACCAGTCTAGTAAATCATCAAAATCCTTGAGTTTTTCCCTCAATGTAAATTAAACAAAACCCTGCTGAATTTTAAGCTTTGTGGCTCAAAGTTTATCTGAGACATCTATGAAAGTCTAAGAATGTTGTTGAAACTTGAGTTGGAAATTTGTATCTCATGAGACATGCACAGTTGTCCAGTTCAGTATAAAAGTAACTCTTAGGGTTGTTTTTTTCAATGCCAGTCAAGGTGAAGAATCTGATTTTGCATTTGTTCCAATTTGTTCTTCAAATCCTC
This sequence comes from Stegodyphus dumicola, assembly GCF_044657685.1. NCBI lineage: Eukaryota > Metazoa > Arthropoda > Arachnida > Araneae > Eresidae > Stegodyphus > Stegodyphus dumicola. The sequence continues at coordinate 12,667,257 of NC_140778.1, read as the reverse complement.
AAAGGCAGTTATTAATTGAGTGCTGGAATATTTCATAACAGTAAGTAGGTTTGTAAGTTGTAAATAAAGTGGAAGTCGCATATCCCCACCTTACTCCTGTTGTTTAATGACATTGAAAAAATTATTTATCTTTAACGTTAATTAAATACGGTCATACAGGTATAATTCCACTGATCATACAGGTATACAGGTATAATTCCTGTACATACAGGTATAATTCCACTGCGTTAATGCTGCAGCCATCCAAATTTTGATAGAGAACACCCCTGGGGATACATCTGAGTGTCTTCCGTTCCTTCTTTCCAACAAGCTACTCTAATAATTTTGTGGTTCAAATGTTCGTTAAGTTCGTAAAAACGTTATTGATGCTTCTTCTAGCTTTTCCACCAAAATTTGCATTAGTGTTATCCTCACAATAGGCAATGATTTTATAGTTCAAATTATTATTTTTTAAAATAGTATTTATTGAATCAAAAATTATTTCTGAAGTTTCACCCTGCAGTGAAATAAAATCTAATATTCTAATTTTAATTTCTGTTTCTAGATCAAAAAGTTTAACAATTGTGGAAAATAATTTTAAATTTTTGTGGTAGGAAGCATCTTAATATACGGATATAAATGTGCATTTAAAATCTAATTGTTTCTGCAATTGTGAAAACGAATATAGTCAAAAAACATTACAAATAATTGCTTCAGTTTTTGTCGTTGCTTCTGCAAATTTTTTGTCGTACAATGTTTTGATCATTTACGATGTACAATCAATTGATCTGAAACTTTGATTGTGGTTTATAGTGTGGAAAGCAAATAGCCCTTGAGCTAATGCTAGCTGTTCCTCCATTAACAATAGATATTCCTTGACGAGACGTAACGACGATGATCGAACACCACCGAGTAAATCTAACTCGTTACATCGCCTATTTTAGTGTACTCTGCATACATTTTATGTGTTTTTTTTATTTATGTATTTTTTATTTCTTTTTATTTACTATAATAATTAATAAATAATAGGTAATATATTTTAATGGTACATTTAAAATAAGAAATGCAGATGTTTTCTAAAAAAGCGGGACATTTTTAAAAATCTGTGGGTCACGGGATAGTCCTCCAAAAAGCAGGATTGTCCCACCAAAATCAGGACGTGTTATCCTAGTAATTTTGACATTAGTAATAATGAGAGCAATAATTGCATTGCTTTAGCATTTTTCTCTTCATAAAAGAAATTGAGTAATGTACTTCAACATTGATGTGATAAGATAGAATCCTTCTGTAAGTGATGCCAAAGAACTGAAAGATCTGCTAGAGAAAGGGGATAATTATTTTATTTTAGAAAATATTCACCAAATCATTGCATCAGGGACTTGCACTATGGAGATCATAATTAATTAATCATAGTGAAGAAAAAGACCATGCATTTTGCTTCTGTTTTAGCTGTTTTTCAGTAATAAAAAATCACTCTCTTATGATGCATATAAGGACTTGGAGCATTTACATCTGCCTCTGAAAGGAAATAAAAGACGTCTAAAAACCACCTGAAACCTCATGAGAGCTGGCACTAGAATCTGTACGGTCACACCAGATGACATTATTTAGAAATAGGGGCCCACCAGCGGCCGAGCGGTAAAGTCGCTGAACACTGGTAGTTCGGTCCAAGGTTTGAATCCCGCAAATGGGTTGGCTGCATGGCCGTTTTCGTGGTTTTACCCATGTGTAACGTGTATACGAGCCAGTTTACCTTAGAAAGTCCTCCACAAAGGCATCCCTCCCCTTAGGCAGATAGCCCTCAAGGCTTTGCCATAGTTAATTAACCTAACCTAACATTTAGAAATAGTTGAGATTACAACAAGTGGAAAAAAAATCTAGTGTTGAAAAGGCCTAATCGTGAATCCCATAAGACAGCGGTTCCCAACCGCTGTTCCGCGGCACACCAGTGTGCCGTCTGAAGCACTGTGGTGTGCCGCCGGGTCTGGGTGTCACGGTGCTGTTCGCCCGCTATAACTCCTTCCCGTCACTCCCCCCGCCAGTGTCATAGGTGGTCACGGCGCTGTGCAGTGCTATAACTCCTCCCCCTGCCAATCTTGACAAGTGTCCGCCGTGTCCCCGCCCCCATGAGACGCAGGCAGACGCCTCACACAGTGTCAGAGACACAACGGCTGCTGTGAGGAGAGAGACACTGATACTGCAGTGATGGACAAGTGTTTAAAAAGGAAAGAACTGGACTCTGAACAAAATCTGGAGCCAGATGAGAGCCCGAGTATGAGTGGGGGTCAAAAGAAAGCAAAGATAGTTAAATTCTCTGGCGCAAGGCAATATAGCGAAAGCTATATTTCAGTTGGATTTACTTTCACTGGAGATGAACACAAACCAACTCCACTGTGCGTGGTGTGTGGTGAAAAGCTAGCTAACAGTGCTATGGTCCCAAGCAAACTTAAACGCCCTCTCCAAACGAAACACCCTTTGCTTCAAAACAAGAATGTGGACTATTTTGTTCGCCTGCGTGACAACATGGAGAAACAGGCAACTTTTATGAGAAAAACAACAAAGGTAAATGAAAGAGCTCTTAAAGCTAGCTATCAAGTTGCTGAACTTATAGCCAAGACAAAAAAGTCGCACACTGTGGCAGAGACATTAATACTTCCTGCCTGCAAAGCTATTGTAGAGGAGATGCTCGGACCTGAAGCAGCAAAGGAAATAGCCAAAGTCCCTCTCTCAAACAACACAATTTCCAGGCGTATTAATGACATGTCTGCAGACATCGAAAGTGTGATTTTGGAAAAGATCCGTATCAGTGAGAAATTTGCATTGCAACTTGACGAGTCTACTGATATCAGTGGACATGCTCAACTCTTAGCTAATGTGCGTTTTGTTGATGGTGATGCAATTACAGAAAACTTCTTTTTTTTTCAAGGTATTGCCAGAAAAAACAACAGAAGAAGAAATTTTTCGGGTCACATCAGAATACCTTGAACAAGGAGGACTTAAGTGGGAAAACTGCACAAGTGTCTGCACCGATGGAGCTGCAGCCATGGTCGGGCGCACCAAAGGCTTTGTAAGCAGAGTGAAGGAAAGAAATCCAGATGTGATTATTACGCATTGTTTTTTACACCGCGAGGCCCTCGTAGCCAAGACTTTACCATCAGCCTTAGTTCATGTGTTGGATGATGTTGTGCGCATGGTAAACATTGTAAAGTCACGACCCATGAAAAGTCGCATATTTACAGCTTTGTGTGAGGAGATGGGAGCAAAGCATAAAACCTTGCTGTTTCATACGGAGGTCCGGTGGTTGTCGCGTGGCAAGGTCTTGGTTCGTGTGTATGAGCTGCGGGAGGAACTTAAAGTGTTTCTGACAAATGAGGGGTCAGATTACGCAAAGCAGCTTGCAAGTGATGAGTGGTGTGCAAGGCTGGCATACCTGGCAGATATATTTCATCATCTGAATGAATTGAACACCCGAATGCAAGGCCGAAATCAAAACCTGCTTACAAGTACAGATAAAATAAATGGATTCCGTTCAAAGGTGCAACTCTGGCATCAACACGTGAAAAGTGGCAATCTTGAAATGTTCCCACTCACCATGCAATGGCAAGGTGTTCACACTGCTGCACTGTGTGAGATAATAGTTAAGCATTTAAAAACTCTTGAGGAGAAGTTGTCATTTTATTTCTCTTCAGTCTCCACTGAATGCCTTGACTGGGTTAGGGACCCTTATAGCTCAGCATCAGTCGTTGGAAAGGAAATGACTTTACAGAAGCAGGAGGAACTAATTGAACTGAGACAAAATCGTGGTTGCAAGCTAAGATTTGCTGATCTACCTTTGGACAGTTTTTGGTTGGATACTGCCAAGGAGTTCCCCCTTCTGGCAAACAAAGCTATTTTGACATTGCTCCCTTTTACCACTACATATCTGTGTGAGATTAGCTTTTCAAGCATGATTGCTATGAAAACCAAATAGAGAAAGAGACTGAGAACTGTTGACGAAGAGCTACGTGTGTGTCTTTCTTCGATTCCAGCCAGAATATCAGCTTTGTGTTCGGCCAAACAGGCCCAGGTTTCGCACTAAAAGTATTTTATAATTTTCACTATTCTGTTTACTTAATATTTCATAATAAAGTAATTATAAAATAATTTTTTGTGCTTATTTGATTCCTATTCAAGAGAATTACTTTATTATAGTCAATATAGGCACAGAGTTAATTTTTTAACATTTTCTAATGGTGGTGTGCCTCGTGATTTTTTTCCCCGCGACAAGTGTGCCTTGGCCAAAAAAGGTTGGGAAACGCTGCCATAAGAAATGATTCACTTGTAATCTAAAATAAGAGACAGTAGATTCGATGCAATAAAATTATTAAATGTAGGCTTTAGTGTACAAAAGCATAGCAAAACATGTAATGGCCACTTCCCAAAGTTCAGCTGAACTTTTATATCCAAATTGTTACTGAAAATATCTAAAAGACTACTTTAAATAATTTCAGAAATAAACATTAAAGTAAGTTGGTTTATTTTATTTCTGGGACTAAATAAAAGAAAATAATTTATGCAGAAAAGCATTAAAATATAATGATTTATTTTGTTTCTGAGAAGATAAAACAGAAGAAAAGTTATGCAGTCAGGAATGCTAAGTAATGCGACATATTTTTAGATAATAGTCATTAAATGATATAAGCAAAATACATTATAAGGTTTCTTAATGTGGATGAAGGTATGTTCCATGTATAAAAATTTCTGAAAATTTCACATATGAAAATATATTCTGAAAATTCAATTTAAACTGAATATTTATATTAACAAACATTTATCAGATGCAAATATTCTTGTCGCAAACATGTGTGCTCAAAGTCATGACAATAGATACCACATGAAAAGAATACATTTAGGAGTTCCATAAATAATGTATTAGGGATTTGAAGCACAGAGCTGATTTTTATATTATCTCTTTACGATCTCTGAATCATAAGAACTGATTGAATTGGAAATAATGCCTCAACGTTTTCTGGTGAAAGGTCTAGAAATTATGTGTTTTTATAATTATAAATATCAATACATATTTTTGAGGTTACACTGAGGAATTTTTAAAACATATATTGCAATGCTGACTCTAACTAAGTAGAGCATTACGTAGATATTTTTTTTGCCTTAAGCAGAGGCATACCCCTATGTTTATTGAAATTAATGATATTTATACGCTTTCATATTCATTGAAGATAAATATTTCAAATCACAACATTCTAACACTTATAATATGTTCAATCATAGCTTTATATATTCAGAAAAATTATGTTACAATTAATGATCTATATTTATAAACTGAGAAATGTTTAAAAAATAGCAAATATCAAAGAAGCAGAATAGATAGCAATGTAAAAAATGCTGTACTAATTATGTAATTTTATATACAGTCAAAAGTCGTTAGTTTGGACACCCATAATCCGGAATGATCTATAATCCGGACCTCAAATCTACAAACTTTCTGCGCATGCGTCGCTTTGACGCATGCGCATAAGACCTTTACGGCTGCGAATATGCGTGTGCGCATGCGCATAATACGTTTACGCAAGCGCGTTTAATGTATAACGGACGGTATAAGCTAAGCTGAAATTATCTAATTCAGGTAATGTTGCAGATTGCGTTGTTCCTTAACCTTCGAATTGGATCCGGCTTATTATTTTTTGCAGACTGTTACAGCAATTTTATAAAAGTAAGCTTGAACTTTCGATTATGTCAAATAGAATTTCCGATATATATTTACTAATATGTAAAGGATCTACGAAGCGAAAGTATGTTTCGAAGTCCATTAAACCAAAAGTGGAATTGCTGCAAAAAACGGATAAAGGCATATCCTTTGATTATCTAATCATTCCGAAATATGTTTATCAATTTCACGCTGCTCTGCCGGGGAAGGGAAACGACACGGCGCGCAATGAATTGGAAGTTAATCTGTCAGCACTATCCTTATCTTCAGGGCAGATGTTTTTATTTTATTTGTCTTATAATTCCTTACTAAATGTAGTATTTTATCTCAATGTACTCCGTCTTTGATATGATTTAAATCAAATTCCTCCTCATTATAATTCGCTTCTGATAGTGAAGAAAGTGACACAGAGGTTATTGAAAACGAAAAAATTTCGATTGACAAATTAGTCGGTATTCTTGACACAGCAATTATAGGACTTGACCAGAGGAACTTTGTAACTGAAGAAGAAATTATGTCTATTTATAGAATTAAAGAGAAAGTATTATTACATAAAACGAAGCAACTTAAACAACTTACATTGAAAGAAATGTTTAATGTTTAATAAAAAAAACAAATAAATATTAAGCTTTTTTTTTGTCAATTTTGATATCCTTTAGATCATAATTGTTCTTTATTTCATAAATTACGGTTTCATATTTTTAATTTTATAACTTCTGCATGCCATCTTACCAGATTTGGGGGCGAATTCAAGTGCAACGCTTGTCATGGTAATAGTACTTGCATTGCAAAATCGGATTCAAGTGCAACGCTTTTCGGACACGCCTACTGAAAATACGTCACTACCATAGAGGAATTTTGCGGCTACTCCTGACCTGCCGCAACTCTTAACAGCGACTGTAAACAAGATGGCTGAAGTGATTTTGCTCAGACGTTTTGGGATTTAAGAGACAGTCGTAATGCTTTTGAAATGTCGGAGCGTGAATTCATCAGTTAATTCAGATTAAATCGGTTTGCTTCAATGAATTGAAACCTTTTCTGAAGGCAACTGCCAATGGATATTCTCTGCAAAGCAGGTTTGTTTTTACTTTAGATCAGCGGTTCCCAACCGCTGTTCCGCGGCACACCAGTGTGCCGTCTGAAGCACTGTGGTGTGCCGCCGGGTCTGGGTGTCACGGTGCTGTTCGCCCGCTATAACTCCTTCCCGTCACTCCCCCCGCCAGTGTCATAGGTGGTCACGGCGCTGTGCAGTGCTATAACTCCTCCCCCTGCCAATCTTGACAAGTGTCCGCCGTGTCCCCGCCCCCATGAGACGCAGGCAGACGCCTCACACAGTGTCAGAGAGACAACGGCTGCTGTGAGGAGAGAGACACTGATACTGCAGTGATGGACAAGTTTTTGAAAAGGAAAGAACTGGACTCTGAACAAAATCTGGAGCCAGATGAGAGCCCGAGTATGAGTGGGGGTCAAAAGAAAGCAAAGATGGTTAAATTCTCTGGCGCAAGGCAATATAGCGAAAGCTATATTTCAGTTGGATTTACTTTCACTGGAGATGAACACAAACCAACTCCACTGTGCGTGGTGTGTGGTGAATAGCTAGCTAACTGTGCTATGGTCCCAAGCAAACTTAAACGCCATCTCCAAACGAAACACCCTTTGCTTCAAAACAAGAATGTGGACTATTTTGTTCGCCTGCGTGACAACATGGAGAAACAGGCAACTTTTATGAGAAAAACAACAAAGGTAAATGAAAGAGCTCTTAAAGCTAGCTATCAAGTTGCTGAACTTATAGCAAAGACAAAAAAGTCGCACACTGTGGCAGAGACATTAATACTTCCTGCCTGCAAAGCTATTGTAGAGGAGATGCTCGGACCTGAAGCAGCAAAGGAAATAGCCAAAGTCCCTCTCTCAAACAACACAATTTCCAGGCGTATTAATGACATGTCTGCAGACATCGAAAGTGTGATTTTGGAAAAGATCCGTATCAGTGAGAAATTTGCATTGCAACTTGACGAGTCTACTGATATCAGTGGACATGCTCAACTCTTAGCTAATGTGCGTTTTGTTGATGGTGATGCAATTACAGAAAACTTCTTTTTTTTCAAGGTATTGCCAGAAAAAACAACAGAAGAAGAAATTTTTCGGGTCACATCAGAATACCTTGAACAAGGAGGACTTAAGTGGGAAAACTGCACAAGTGTCTGCACCGATGGAGCTGCAGCCATGGTCGGGCGCACCAAAGGCTTTGTAAGCAGAGTGAAGGAAAGAAATCCAGATGTGATTATTACGCATTGTTTTTTACACCGCGAGGCCCTCGTAGCCAAGACTTTACCATCAGCCTTAGTTCATGTGTTGGATGATGTTGTGCGCATGGTAAACATTGTAAAGTCACGACCCATGAAAAGTCGCATATTTGCAGCTTTGATGAGGAGATGGGAGCAAAGCATAAAACCTTGCTGTTTCATACGGAGGTCCGGTGGTTGTCGCGTGGCAAGGTCTTGGTTCGTGTGTATGAGCTGCGGGAGGAACTTAAAGTGTTTCTGACAAATGAGGGGTCAGATTACGCAAAGCAGCTTGCAAGTGATGAGTGGTGTGCAAGGCTGGCATACCTGGCAGATATATTTCATCATCTGAATGAATTGAACACCCGAATGCAAGGTCGAAATGAAAACCTGCTTACAAGTACAGATAAAATAAATGGATTCCGTTCAAAGGTGCAACTCTGGCATCAACACGTGAAAAGTGGCAATCTTGAAATGTTCCCACTCACCATGCAATGGCAAGGTGTTCACACTGCTGCACTGTGTGAGATAATAGTTAAGCATTTAAAAACTCTTGAGGAGAAGTTGTCATTTTATTTCTCTTCAGTCTCCACTGAATGCCTTGACTGGGTTAGGGACCCTTATAGCTCAGCATCAGTTGTTGGAAAGGAAATGACTTTAGAGGAGCAGGAGGAACTAATTGAACTGAGACAAAATCGTGGTTGCAAGCTAAGATTTGCTGATCTACCTTTGGACAGTGTTTGGTTGGATACTGCCAAGGAGTTCCCCCTTCTGGCAAACAAAGCTATTTTGACATTGCTCGCTTTTACTACTATATATCTGTGTGAGATTAGCTTTTCAAGCATGATTGCTATGAAAACCAAATACAGAGAGAGACTGAGAACTGTTAACGAAGAGCTACGTGTGTGTCTTTCTTCGATTCCAGCCAGAATATCAGCTTTGTGTTCGGCCAAACAGGCCCAGGTTTCGCACTGAAAGTATTTTATAATTTTTCACTATTCTGTTTACTTAATATTTCATAATAAAGTAATTATAAAATACTTTCTTTGTGCTTATTTGATTCCTATTCAAGAGAATTACTTTATTATAGTCAATATAGGCACAGAGTTAATTTTTTAACATTTTCTAATGGTGGTGTGCCTCGTGATTTTTTTCCCCGCGACTAGTGTGCCTTGGCCAAAAAAGGTTGGGAAACGCTGCTTTAGATTATGAAAACTGAAATACTTCTGGAAATGTTTCCGAATCAAAGACTATGCTTAAATGACCTATTTGAGAATATTATATATTTTTATACGTAAACACACAAATTTTTAATGTTATTGTATCAGGATTCTTTCTTTTTCATCCCGTTTTTTTTTCGTAGTAATGATCGAAATCGTTAATTACTGCGAATTTTGGAATGCAGTAATAATATCACCATTAATTTATCGTTTTAATTACTCTAAAACGTAATCTCGGAGAAACTGTTTCTCTAACAGAAATTATGCATATGCCTGTCTTTGAGATATATATATATATATGTATATATTAGGGATTAGTTTTTTGGAATATTATATATTTTTTCATGGTTTCATGGTCAATATTATATATTTTTTCATGGATACGTGCATTTAATTTACATATGCTCTCAGAATTTCAATGATATAGTAAATTAATTCGCAGCAATAATTAATCTTTGATATGTATGCAATTAAAATTTCATAATTTAAATTAACTTTATATGAAGAGAGAATATTTGTTAAATTCAAATTTAATTCTTTGCAGCAATGGCGCATGAGAATTATTTAAATTTAACTTTACTTTTTATTCTTATGAAACAATGTATATATATATTCTGTAACTGTAGGGAGAAAAGCATGAATTTTTCTCATCTGTTTAAACAGTTCCCATGTGTAAAATAGTATTTCATCCCCCAAAATATTAGTTAATTTTCTCCTAATGTATAATGTCTTGCCTGTTCGTACAGTGTGATTAATGTCATGGTAATTTTGGATACTTTCTATAGATCTTGCATAATAACTACACATGTAAGTTATATACACATTTGTAAATCTCTTATGATATGAAAAGTTATTGCAGACTTTCACATAAATATTAATAACTTGATATTCTCATAACAGGTGACTTACCTTACTTCCGTAGACCATGAGCAGAATTAAATAAACTTATAAGGTTATCATACTAAATTACATGAAAAGCAGCATGACATAAATAAATGCAAAGAAATTAAATGTATTTACTGTACTAATAGATTATTATATTACACGACATTGGCTTTGCCCATGTATAATGGGAATGAAAGCCAGTTTTCCATAGAAAGTCCTCTACAGAGGCATCTGTTTTCTTAAGCAGATTGCTTTTACCACATTTCAGTGACCTTGATTTAAGAATGAAACTGGATAATATTTTCTTTCTGCATGAAATGTGTTAACTGAGTTTTAGAAATGTAAGCCATCTTGCAGTTACTGTGATAATACTAATTTTTGGTACCTCCATATTATACCATCAACCATGAAAGTTGTGCCAATTGCTGCTGTGGAATTCCGAGCCAGACATTTGTATACAGCAGTTACAACAAACCATACATCCGTCTCTCTGCAGAATACATGAAATAGCCCTGCTGTGAAAGTATTGGACCCACTTCATGAAAAAACATTCGTTCATTACTACTGTTTTATTTGCGGTCAAATTTTACCAAAAGCTCATTTTAGAATGCTATGAATACAAGTTGTCTACAGGTAATTGTTCCAATTTCTTACTGTTTTGTTCGCTATTTCCACATACAGTAGATGTTAATTCTCTCGACCAGCTGTAAAAGAACTGGAGTGCAATCACAAATGTGATTCTACCTAGCTTACCAAGAATTATTTTGGGTTACATTCAAATGAAACCGCAGATGTTGCGAGTGTGGTGTGATATTAATTTTTGTTTTGTCTTCATTAACCGGAAAAATAATTTTTCCATTAATGGTCAAAAGGTAAGAAATATATGATAATAAGTATAATGTTATAGTCATTTCAAATTGCTACGAGAATGTTTTATTATTATTATTATTCAAATAATAATAACAAAAAGCTATCTATACTATAATTATAGTGAAGTATTGATTTTAAATAATACAAAAGCTTTTAGAATCACCTATTTACTACAATTTAATGAAAAAAGGGTAGCTATAATGTTTTTTTTTTTTTTGTTTGTTTGTTTTAACGTTTTATTGCATATTTTTAATAATGAAAAAACAGTGACATATTTTTGTTAAAAATGGAAAGTAAACTCCTTCAAGAGACTGATTTATTATATCAACTATATTTAATGTTAAAAATCTGTGTATTAAAATTTCAGATGAAACTTTCTTTTGACATAGGATTTATGTTTTTCTAGGTATGGGATGCTGGTCTGAGAGTTCTCTATGCTGTAGGACAATGGCCAGGCAATACTCATGATGCATTTATATGGAGTTTGAGTGGAATCGAACAAAATGTAGATAGTATTTTGTCGCATCGTGCATATCTTTGGGAGATAGTGGATTATAATCCCATTTTATCACGGGAATATCTCTATAATGAGAAGCACAGAAAAGTTCCTGCAGCTATAGAGATCAAATCAAGATTTAGGGTACTGTACGTTACTGGTGGAACACTATTGTATTCACAAAGCAAAATATGTAAAATGGTCATATCTGGTGGCTATTTTACATAATATATGCTTAACGTATTGTGTTGAAAATCCTGAGATTGATGTGTTTGAAGATGAGTTGGTACCTTCAGAAAGTTTTCAGTCAGTGCATGTTGAAATTGCATTGCACAATGAATTAATTTTAAATTTTGAAACTCGATAATAAAAACCCAAAGTGGGCAACAATGAACCTCTGGCAAAGGTGAAACCCCTTCACCGATAATAAAGAATATATTATGAAAAAATTACTTTCATAATATATTCTTGGGGACCCACAAGCCATGGTTTATATTTGAACCTGTAACTAAATTCACAACCCTAACTGATTTTAATTGATTATAATAATCCTAAATAATTTTTTTTGTCCTTGTTTCAAATGCATACTGACAACTTTTATCATTACTGTTCTTCCCTCTGAATTTCTGTTTCCATCATTTATGTTTAAAAACTCTTGACTACCAGAAATAACTTAATAGACTCGATATATATATATTTGAGTGTTGGTATGCCAGTCATGATTTACAATAGTAAGTTACTATGAATTAGCATTGCACTTAATTTATCTCAAACTTAGCAATAAGATTTACTGCATCAAAATTCAGTTTATTCCAAAACGTTAAATGTTTCCCTTCCGTGAGACAAGATAGAAAATTTCCATGTGACAATACACATTTAATAGCATAAGAACTTCATGCTTATTTATTATAGTACAAGTTAAAACTGACATATTCTGTCAAAGATATTTAAATGTATTTCCTAAAAACAATTATTTCACTCTATACTGTTTATGTATACCCAGGCTTCTTGGTGGTGGGCAAAACAAATATTGGACAGTTCAATTTTCCTTCACCATTCCTGTGAGCGTATTCTTCGATTAAGCAGGGTTTTGCTGCAATTCCTGATTAGCATAATATGTAAAGAATAAACAGCCTATGATTTATGCCTCCATATCCTCTTGTATTATTTAAAGAACATACATTTTTCCTTTAACTCTAGATTTTAAAACATTAAAGTAAGGGAAAGATTGTTTGCTCAATTTAGATTTATATCATAATTACGCATTCACTATAATAACTTACTGCATACTTACCTCAGTGGGTTTGCCATTAGAAGAAATACATTTAAGTAAAATCATGAGCGTATAATAAATTGTTTTTCAGCCAAAAAAAGAGAAGGGGAAAATAAATACAGTCTGATTCACTTAATTTTGTAGTAGGCGACTCAACATTGTTATTGTAAACTAGACATTAGCCATACTTTAATAGTTGTCATCTTTCAGTTACTCTTATTTTAGAACTTCGAAATTAGAATGCCAATTTTATCTGCCATTGTTATGGAGCTCTAGGATATCGAATGTTATTTCTTCAATGATAAAAAGAAATGAAATTTTTAACACCACATCTCATTCATATAACTTATTAACATAATTGAAAAACAATTTAATTCATTTCATGTTATATCTGAAAATTAAAATTTGTAATACATTGACTAGATTCTTACAGGTCTTATTCCCATTTCCTCCAGGAAAAAGATAATTGCTGTTAAAATGCATAAATATTTTCACGAGACTTATAATAGTGGTATTAAAATTATTATAATGTTTATGTCATATAATGGATCTGTGAATTTCTTTTAAATAATTTTCATAATCACAAATTTAATAAAATTAAGAAAGTAGTAAATTTTACAATTAAAATATGAATCCCGCACTGCAGAAATCTATACAAGAATGAAAACACTGTAATATTTGAAATGCATGATATATTTTTTTAATAACTTAATAATTATATTTTGATTTTCTATGACAGCAGTCTGATTTGCATCTGATTGCTTATACAAGTCACATATTTCACACAGTACATTAATATATTCTTCTGCGTTTTAATTATTTCCTTTTCTGCAGCTGTAATATCATCTCTCTTCCTTTTTTCTCTTCGGTCTCCTGCTTCGAATAGTTGAGCTTCTATCTGAGGGAAAATTTTAAAATATTCATTCAAATTCAAATATTCTTAATTTTTATATTTCATAATATAAAACACTTTTTATAATTAATTAAACAATGAAATTTCTCTAAAAAGGAACAATTCATAATAGTGATTTCTTTAACTTTCAATTTTTTTCCCTTTATAATTTTTAATACTGTTTATAGATCAAGAGGATTTAATGATTATTATTTTAAATTCTTAAAATCTTGTTCTTAATAATAGACATACTCTGTATGTAATGTTCACAATAAAGAATTGAAATAACTCTTTTGTATGAGAAATATTAATTTACATCTGTTATAATTAATTTATACCAGCGGTTCTCAGCCGGTGGTACGCAAAGAAACAAAGTATTTTTAACTTTTAAATTCAAAAATCTCATAAAGAAAAGAATAGTTAATAGAAATTTCCTTTGATTGAAATTGACTCGAAAATTTGGAAAATGACACACTTGTTAACATTTGGCTGAACCGAAAAAACGAATTTAAAGTCATTTCAAATAAAGCTATCAAATTTGTATTGTCTTTTCGCACAACCTGTTTGTGTGAAAAATGATTTTTTCCATGTTAAATTTGAAATATAAATACTCACCAAAATAAAAAGTGGATCCTAATTTACCATTAAATGAAATAAGAGCAGACATAAAGAAATTAAATATTAAAGTATTATAACTGAAATTTTGATAATCAAGTGAATAATTAATTTAATTTTGATAATTAAGTAATCATCAGTTTTTAATCTAATAGTTTTTTATGTGTACATATCTAATACAAAGAGTGTGCAAATAGCAATATATATATATGATTTTAATATTTCTATTGAGGAATTGAAAAATAATCATTGTAAAATTAGTGGTGGTATTAATGTTTTTCAGTTTTTGCTTAGATGGTACACTATAAGTCAAAAGGTTGAAAACCGCTGATTTATACCATTAAAGTTTTTCTGTTGGGAGGAAAAAGAAAAGAAGAATCCAGAAAACATTAGATTTTATGTAATAGATACAAACTTGTCATTCCTAAATGTCATCCTCGTGATAAAAGTGTGGCATTTTCTAATGTAAAAAAGAAAAAAGCATAAAATAAGCACAATTTACTCAACAATCTTGACTGAAATATACATGCTTTCAGAGATAGCATAAAGTAAGAAAAGTTTACTCAACAATCTTGATTGAAATATACATGCTTTCAGAAATAGCATAAAGTCAGAAAACGTTTACTCAACAATCTTGATTGAAATATGCATGCTTTCAGAGATAGCATAAAAGAAGCACAATTAACCTCAACAATCTTGATTGAAATATACATGCTTTCAGAAATAATATACAAAGCATACTGCATAATCAAAGTTATGAGTATACATACTACGAGATACTATACATGTTTATAGTATACCATGTTCCTGTACACCTAACACCTTGTCCACAATTTTCTATACAATTCATTAAAGATAGTTCCTGAAACATAACTGACTTAAGAGAAACATGCATACTTCTAATTTATGCACGATAATTTGACAAACATTGATTTCAGGTAAAGAGCTACATGTATTATATGAAAGAAAGAATGAATAAGTGTAATTTGCCTTTATCCTACAAATACTTAAAAACATTTACATTAAAAAAAATGAATTATACATAATCGTAGCAAATTTTTAATGAAAAACAAAACAAGAGTTGAAAACTTAATGCAGTTTTCGTCAACATTTTACTCTCTTAAAATTTATATAAATGTATAGAAACTTGAAATGCATACCGCATTTGGCTGGAAAACTTGTGGTATTGTACTACACTCTAGGGAAAGGGAAAAAGTATACAATGAAGCAATCATAAGAATAAAAGATATTTGCATATTATTGAAACCACCTTAATAAAAGTTACCAAATTTTCAAAAATGTGCCAAACTCTGGCAATGTTTATGCATCAAAATTTTTCAGGTAACATGCTCATGACAATTTTTCATTCAAGCAATGTCACCATTTTCATATGTGTTCCTTATGTTGTATTTCAAGTTCCAATGGTTTTTAGATACGAATAGTTGTTTTAGATTAATTTCAGATTTAAAATACTGCTTGTGGAGCTTACCATCAAAAGAAGAAGCTGTGTTAAAAGTTCTGCAGGAATAGAATATTTTAGTACAAAAATTTCTAATGGAAACAACTATGAGATGAATTTGGTACATAGACAAGGCATGCAGTATCAAGTTTATGTAATTCTCAGAATTTTTTTTTTTTTTTAGTGATAACTGATCACTTGGCACAAGCAATGAAGAACAGTGCTAAAAAATTAGACAAAAAATTTGTGGAAAATGTATTTT
The DNA here is from genome assembly GCF_044657685.1 of Stegodyphus dumicola. Classification (NCBI taxonomy): domain Eukaryota; kingdom Metazoa; phylum Arthropoda; class Arachnida; order Araneae; family Eresidae; genus Stegodyphus; species Stegodyphus dumicola. The sequence continues at coordinate 12,651,317 of NC_140778.1, read as the reverse complement.
TTTTAAACTATCATATAATTTTTATTTAATAATTCAAATTAGTATTTTAAAATTTGTTAAATGTTTTTTCCCTTTGCTATGTTATAACGTTTTGCCAACTTAGATAAATATTGATAGTTTGGTTATGCTAAAAGCAAGCTGCAAAAACAACGTACTTCTTCTGATAAGTATTTTTCTCTTTTCATTTATAAAGACAACCAAACTGATCCAGGTATTTGTGTTAATATGTAAGTACCAAAAAATATTGAAGAATGCACAATGAAAGATGGCAACCAGTACGGTAAAAGATATAATTAATATATGAAATGAAAGAAATCTTATTAAAAGACGACTTTCATTATCAGCAGAGAAGCATGACACAGTTACAGTAAAGAAATTAAGCTTTTGTTTCTGCACTTGTAGCTTTTAATAGCAAAAAATTGTTTTTTGAAATTTTATGAAATAAATAAATTTGAACATAACTGATATCAAACGAGAATGGGTCCAAACTTTCACTTAAGAAGCAGAAGTGTACAGTAAATGCACAATATAATAAGCAGAACACAAAGCATAATTTATAAATTAAACCTTTACTCTGGATGCATATATTACATTAATATCATATTAGAATTAGCACTTACTACAATTCAGAGTTTCATATAATTTTTATTTATTGTATTATATTGAAATACCTTTAATTTCATTTTTATATTTTCCCAACGATGTACAATATAAACCTTAAAACTGCTCTTAACCGCTGCATCACATAATGAATGTCTAAGGGAAGGAATGTCTGCATGGAAAACTAAGGAAAACTTAGTATTCATGTTATACATTGAAAAAATGAAGAGAACACTCAGGCAGCTAGCTTTTTCACCTAGATTTAAAAAGAGAGAATGAGATAGCGGTGTTCAGCAGGCTTATCTGCTTGCACATAGATGGGCTTATTAATTACTATATAATTCAAGAACTAGTTAAATTTCATATGGTAAACATGCCTACTGTCACTGAAGAATCATGCATTTGCATTGAACAATAAAAATATAACACAAATTTGAATTTTAAACTGAACTTACTATTAGAAGAATAAAAACAAATGCTGTAATTTGAAAATGGGAAAAAATTGTGGTTTATATTTAAAAAAGCAAGTATTTTTGTCTGAAAAGTAAAATATATTTTACACACACCTGTTGCTCTAGATTACTTTGGAGGGAATCTATAGGATAAAGTAAATAAAGTTGTACACATTACATTACATGTCTGTATATTTCCTTCGTTTTCAGGACTGGAACACTTCGTTACACCACACTACAACGCAGTAAACACTTGACCATAAGCTCAGAGGAATCATGGGAACTGATGTTTTTTGTTTACATCGACACGCAGTCTCATTGGATACTGATGTAGTTTATCGGACAAGCTCTCCTGGCACGAGAGCAAACCAGCTCCCCAGTGCAATTTTGACGTCATCAGTTACCAGAGCGGTAAAGCGTTGCACTTGAATTCGACTTTAGCAGCCGATAGCAGGAACGCCTCTTGCGAGCTAACATTTGCAATTTATCAGAGCGTTGCACTTGAATTCGCCCCTTAATGACATGTCTGCAGACATCGAAAGTGTGATTTTGGAAAAGATCCGTATCAGTGAGAAATTTGCATTGCAACTTGACTAGTCTACTGATATCAGTGGACATGCTCAACTCTTAGCTAATGTGCGTTTTGTTGATGGTGATGCAATTACAGAAAACTTCTTTTTTTTTCAAGGTATTGCCAGAAAAAACAACAGAAGAAGAAATTTTTCGGGTCACATCAGAATACCTTGAACAAGGAAGACTTAAGTGGGAAAACTGCACAAGTGTCTGCACCGATGGAGCTGCAGCCATGATCGGGCGCACCAAAGGCTTTGTAAGCAGAGTGAAGGAAAGAAATCCAGATGTGATTATTACGCATTGTTTTTTACACCGCGAGGCCCTCGTAGCCAAGACTTTACCATCAGCCTTAGTTCATGTGTTGGATGATGTTGTGCGCATGGTAAACATTGTAAAGTCACGACCCATGAAAAGTCGCATATTTGCAGCTTTGATGAGGAGATCATAGCTTGCTGTTTCATATGGAGGTCCGGTGGTTGTCGCGTGGCAAGGTCTTGGTTCGTGTGTATGAGCTGCGGGAGGAACTTAAAGTGTTTCTGACAAATGAGGGGTCAGATTACGCAAAGCAGCTTGCAAGTGATGAGTGATGTGCAAGGCTGGCATACCTGGCAGATATATTTCATCATCTGAATGAATTGAACACCCGAATGCAAGGCCGAAATGAAAACCTGCTTACAAGTACAGATAAAATAAATGGATTCCGTTCAAAGGTGCAACTCTGGCATCAACACGTGAAAAGTGGCAATCTTGAAATGTTCACACTCACCATGCAATGGCAAGGTGTTCACACTGCTGCACTGTGTGAGATAATAGTTAAGCATTTAAAAACTCTTGAGGAGAAGTTGTCATTTTATTTCTCTTCAGTCTCCACTGAATGCCTTGACTGGGTTAGGGACCCTTATAGCTCAGCATCAGTTGTTGGAAAGGAAATGACTTTACAGGAGCAGGAGGAACTAATTGAACTGAGACAAAATCGTGGTTGCAAGCTAAGATTTGCTGATCTACCTTTGGACAGTGTTTGGTTGGATACTGCCAAGGAGTTCCCCCTTCTGGCAAACAAAGCTATTTTGACATTGCTCCCTTTTACCACTACATATCTGTGTGAGATTAGCTTTTCAAGCATGATTGCTATGAAAACCAAATACAGAGAGAGACTGAGAACTGTTAACGAAGAGCTACGTGTGTGTCTTTCTTCGATTCCAGCCAGAATATCAGCTTTGTGTTCGGCCAAACAGGCCCAGGTTTCGCACTGAAAGTATTTTATAATTTTTCACTATTCTGTTTACTTAATATTTCATAATAAAGTAATTATAAAATACTTTCTTTGTGCTTATTTGATTCCTATTCAAGAGAATTACTTTATTATAGTCAATATAGGCACAGAGTTAATTTTTTAACATTTTCTAATGGTGGTGTGCCTCGTGATTTTTTTCCCCGCGACTAGTGTGTCTTGGCCAAAAAAGGTTGGGAAACGCTGCTTTAGATTATGAAAACTGAAATACTTCTGGAAATGTTTCCGAATCAAAGACTATGCTTAAATGACCTATTTGAGAATATTATATATTTTTATACGTAAACACACAAATTTTTAATGTTATTGTATCAGGATTCTTTCTTTTTCATCCCGTTTTTTTTTCGTAGTAATGATCGAAATCGTTAATTACTGCGAATTTTGGAATGCAGTAATAATATCACCATTAATTTATCGTTTTAATTACTCTAAAACGTAATCTCGGAGAAACTGTTTCTCTAACAGAAATTATGCATATGCCTGTCTTTGAGATATATATATATATATGTATATATTAGGGATTAGTTTACTATAATTATTGTGAAGTATTGATATTAAATAATACAAAAGCTTTTAGAATCACCTATTTACTACAATTTAATGAAAAAAGGGTAGCTATAATGTTTTTTTTTTTTTGTTTGTTTGTTTTAACGTTTTATTGCATATTTTTAATAATGAAAAAACAGTGACATATTTTTGTTAAAAATGGAAAGTAAACTCCTTCAAGAGACTGATTTATTATATCAACTATATTTAATGTTAAAAATCTGTGTATTAAAATTTCAGATGAAACTTTCTTTTGACATAGGATTTATGTTTTTCTAGGTATGGGATGCTGGTCTGAGAGTTCTCTATGCTGTAGGACAATGGCCAGGCAATACTCATGATGCATTTATATGGAGTTTGAGTGGAATCGAACAAAATGTAGATAGTATTTTGTCGCATCGTGCATATCTTTGGGAGATAGTGGATTATAATCCCATTTTATCACGGGAATATCTCTATAATGAGAAGCACAGAAAAGTTCCTGCAGCTATAGAGATCAAATCAAGATTTAGGGTACTGTACGTTACTGGTGGAACACTATTGTATTCACAAAGCAAAATATGTAAAATGGTCATATCTGGTGGCTATTTTACATAATATATGCTTAACGTATTGTGTTGAAAATCCTGAGATTGATGTGTTTGAAGATGAGTTGGTACCTTCAGAAAGTTTTCAGTCAGTGCATGTTGAAATTGCATTGCACAATGAATTAATTTTAAATTTTGAAACTCGATAATAAAAACCCAAAGTGGGCAACAATGAACCTCTGGCAAAGGTGAAACCCCTTCACCGATAATAAAGAATATATTATGAAAAAATTACTTTCATAATATATTCTTGGGGACCCACAAGCCATGGTTTATATTTGAACCTGTAACTAAATTCACAACCCTAACTGATTTTAATTGATTATAATAATCCTAAATAATTTTTTTTGTCCTTGTTTCAAATGCATACTGACAACTTTTATCATTACTGTTCTTCCCTCTGAATTTCTGTTTCCATCATTTATGTTTAAAAGCTCTTGACTACCAGAAATAACTTAATAGACTCGATATATATATATTTGAGTGTTGGTATGCCAGTCATGATTTACAATAGTAAGTCACTATGAATTAGCATTGCACTTAATTTATCTCAAACTTAGCAATAAGATTTACTGCATCAAAATTCAGTTTATTCCAAAACGTCAAATGTTTCCCTTCCGTGAGACAAGATAGAAAATTTCCATGTGACAATACACATTTAATAGCATAAGAACTTCATGCTTATTTATTATAGTACAAGTTAAAACTGACATATTCTGTCAAAGATATTTAAATGTATTTCCTAAAAACAATTATTTCACTCTATACTGTTTATGTATACCCAGGCTTCTTGGTGGTGGGCAAAACAAATATTGGACAGTTCAATTTTCCTTCACCATTCCTGTGAGCGTATTCTTCGATTAAGCAGGGTTTTGCTGCAATTCCTGATTAGCATAATATGTAAAGAATAAACAGCCTATGATTTATGCCTCCATATCCTCTTGTATTATTTAAAGAACATACACTTTTCCTTTAACTCTAGATTTTAAAACATTAAAGTAAGGGAAAGATTGTTTGCTCAATTTAGATTTATATCATAATTACGCATTCACTATAATAACTTACTGCATACTTACCTCAGTGGGTTTGCCATTAGAAGAAATACATTTAAGTAAAATCATGAGCGTATAATAAATTGTTTTTCAGCCAAAAAAAGAGAAGGGGAAAATAAATACAGTCTGATTCACTTAATTTTGTAGTAGGCGACTCAACATTGTTATTGTAAACTAGACATTAGCCATACTTTAATAGTTGTCATCTTTCAGTTACTCTTATTTTAGAACTTCGAAATTAGAATGCCAATTTTATCTGCCATTGTTATGGAGCTCTAGGATATCGAATGTTATTTCTTCAATGATAAAAAGAAATGAAATTTTTAACACCACATCTCATTCATATAACTTATTAACATAATTGAAAAACAATTTAATTCATTTCATGTTATATCTGAAAATTAAAATTTGTAATACATTGACTAGATTCTTACAGGTCTTATTCCCATTTCCTCCAGGAAAAAGATAATTGCTGTTAAAATGCATAAATATTTTCACGAGACTTATAATAGTGGTATTAAAATTATTATAATGTTTATGTCATATAATGGATCTGTGAATTTCTTTTAAATAATTTTCATAATCACAAATTTAATAAAATTAAGAAAGTAGTAAATTTTACAATTAAAATATGAATCCCGCACTGCAGAAATCTATACAAGAATGAAAACACTGTAATATTTGAAATGCATGATATATTTTTTTAATAACTTAATAATTATATTTTGATTTTCTATGACAGCAGTCTGATTTGCATCTGATTGCTTATACAAGTCACATATTTCACACAGTACATTAATATATTCTTCTGCGTTTTAATTATTTCCTTTTCTGCAGCTGTAATATCATCTCTCTTCCTTTTTTCTCTTCGGTCTCCTGCTTCGAATAGTTGAGCTTCTATCTGAGGGAAAATTTTAAAATATTCATTCAAATTCAAATATTCTTAATTTTTATATTTCATAATATAAAACACTTTTTATAATTAATTAAACAATGAAACTTCTCTAAAAAGGAACAATTCATAATAGTGATTTCTTTAACTTTCAATTTTTTTCCCTTTATAATTTTTAATACTGTTTATAGATCAAGAGGATTTAATGATTATTATTTTAAATTCTTAAAATCTTGTTCTTAATAATAGACATACTCTGTATGTAATGTTCACAATAAAGAATTGAAATAACTCTTTTGTATGAGAAATATTAATTTACATCTGTTATAATTAATTTATACCAGCGGTTCTCAGCCGGTGGTACGCAAAGAAACAAAGTATTTTTAACTTTTAAATTCAAAAATCTCATAAAGAAAAGAATAGTTAATAGAAATTTCCTTTGATTGAAATTGACTCGAAAATTTGGAAAATGACACACTTGTTAACATTTGGCTGAACCGAAAAAACGAATTTAAAGTCATTTCAAATAAAGCTATCAAATTTGTATTGTCTTTTCGCACAACCTGTTTGTGTGAAAAATGATTTTTTCCATGTTAAATTTGAAATATAAATACTCACCAAAATAAAAAGTGGATCCTAATTTACCATTAAATGAAATAAGAGCAGACATAAAGAAATTAAATATTAAAGTATTATAACTGAAATTTTGATAATCAAGTGAATAATTAATTTAATTTTGATAATTAAGTAATCATCAGTTTTTAATCTAATAGTTTTTTATGTGTACATATCTAATACAAAGAGTGTGCAAATAGCAATATATATATATATGTTTTTAATATTTCTATTGAGGAATTGAAAAATAATCATTGTAAAATTAGTGGTGGTATTAATGTTTTTCAGTTTTTGCTTAGATGGTACACTATAAGTCAAAAGGTTGAAAACCGCTGATTTATACCATTAAAGTTTTTCTGTTGGGAGGAAAAAGAAAAGAAGAATCCAGAAAACATTAGATTTTATGTAATAGATACAAACTTGTCATTCCTAAATGTCATCCTCGTGATAAAAGTGTGGCATTTTCTAATGTAAAAAAGAAAAAAGCATAAAATAAGCACAATTTACTCAACAATCTTGACTGAAATATACATGCTTTCAGAGATAGCATAAAGTAAGAAAAGTTTACTCAACAATCTTGATTGAAATATACATGCTTTCAGAAATAGCATAAAGTCAGAAAACGTTTACTCAACAATCTTGATTGAAATATGCATGCTTTCAGAGATAGCATAAAAGAAGCACAATTAACCTCAACAATCTTGATTGAAATATACATGCTTTCAGAAATAATATACAAAGCATACTGCATAATCAAAGTTATGAGTATACATACTACGAGATACTATACATGTTTATAGTATACCATGTTCCTGTACACCTAACACCTTGTCCACAATTTTCTATACAATTCATTAAAGATAGTTCCTGAAACATAACTGACTTAAGAGAAACATGCATACTTCTAATTTATGCACGATAATTTGACAAACATTGATTTCAGGTAAAGAGCTACATGTATTATATGAAAGAAAGAATGAATAAGTGTAATTTGCCTTTATCCTACAAATACTTAAAAACATTTACATTAAAAAAAATGAATTATACATAATCGTAGCAAATTTTTAATGAAAAACAAAACAAGAGTTGAAAACTTAATGCAGTTTTCGTCAACATTTTACTCTCTTAAAATTTATATAAATGTATAGAAACTTGAAATGCATACCGCATTTGGCTGGAAAACTTGTGGTATTGTACTACACTCTAGGGAAAGGGAAAAAGTATACAATGAAGCAATCATAAGAATAAAAGATATTTGCATATTATTGAAACCACCTTAATAAAAGTTACCAAATTTTCAAAAATGTGCCAAACTCTGGCAATGTTTATGCATCAAAATTTTTCAGGTAACATGCTCATGACAATTTTTCATTCAAGCAATGTCACCATTTTCATATGTGTTCCTTATGTTGTATTTCAAGTTCCAATGGTTTTTAGATACGAATAGTTGTTTTAGATTAATTTCAGATTTAAAATACTGCTTGTGGAGCTTACCATCAAAAGAAGAAGCTGTGTTAAAAGTTCTGCAGGAATAGAATATTTTAGTACAAAAATTTCTAATGGAAACAACTATGAGATGAATTTGGTACATAGACAAGGCATGCAGTATCAAGTTTATGTAATTCTCAGAATTTTTTTTTTTTTTTAGTGATAACTGATCACTTGGCACAAGCAATGAAGAACAGTGCTAAAAAATTAGACAAAAAATTTGTGGAAAATGTATTTTTTTTAAACTATCATATAATTTTTATTTAATAATTCAAATTAGTATTTTAAAATTTGTTAAATGTTTTTTCCCTTTGCTATGTTATAACGTTTTGCCAACTTAGATAAATATTGATAGTTTGGTTATGCTAAAAGCAAGCTGCAAAAACAACGTACTTCTTCTGATAAGTATTTTTCTCTTTTCATTTATAAAGACAACCAAACTGATCCAGGTATTTGTGTTAATATGTAAGTACCAAAAAATATTGAAGAATGCACAATGAAAGATGGCAACCAGTACGGTAAAAGATATAATTAATATATGAAATGAAAGAAATCTTATTAAAAGACGACTTTCATTATCAGCAGAGAAGCATGACACAGTTACAGTAAAGAAATTAAGCTTTTGTTTCTGCACTTGTAGCTTTTAATAGCAAAAAATTGTTTTTTGAAATTTTATGAAATAAATAAATTTGAACATAACTGATATCAAACGAGAATGGGTCCAAACTTTCACTTAAGAAGCAGAAGTGTACAGTAAATGCACAATATAATAAGCAGAACACAAAGCATAATTTATAAATTAAACCTTTACTCTGGATGCATATATTACATTAATATCATATTAGAATTAGCACTTACTACAATTCAGAGTTTCATATAATTTTTATTTATTGTATTATATTGAAATACCTTTAATTTCATTTTTATATTTTCCCAACGATGTACAATATAAACCTTTAAACTGCTCTTAACCGCTGCATCACATAATGAATGTCTAAGGGAAGGAATGTCTGCATGGAAAACTAAGGAAAACTTAGTATTCATGTTATACATTGAAAAAATGAAGAGAACACTCAGGCAGCTAGCTTTTTCACCTAGATTTAAAAAGAGAGAATGAGATAGCGGTGTTCAGCAGGCTTATCTGCTTGCACATAGATGGGCTTATTAATTACTATATAATTCAAGAACTAGTTAAATTTCATATGGTAAACATGCCTACTGTCACTGAAGAATCATGCATTTGCATTGAACAATAAAAATATAACACAAATTTGAATTTTAAACTGAACTTACTATTAGAAGAATAAAAACAAATGCTGTAATTTGAAAATGGGAAAAAATTGTGGTTTATATTTAAAAAAGCAAGTATTTTTGTCTGAAAAGTAAAATATATTTTACACACACCTGTTGCTCTAGATTACTTTGGAGGGAATCTATAGGATAAAGTAAATAAAGTTGTACACATTACATTACATGTCTGTATATTTCCTTCGTTTTCAGGACTGGAACACTTCGTTACACCACACTACAACGCAGTAAACACTTGACCATAAGCTCAGAGGAATCATGGGAACTGATGTTTTTTGTTTACATCGACACGCAGTCTCATTGGATACTGATGTAGTTTATCGGACAAGCTCTCCTGGCACGAGAGCAAACCAGCTCCCCAGTGCAATTTTGACGTCATCAGTTACCAGAGCGGTAAAGCGTTGCACTTGAATTCGACTTTAGCAGCCGATAGCAGGAACGCCTCTTGCGAGCTAACATTTGCAATTTATCAGAGCGTTGCACTTGAATTCGCCCCTTAATGACATGTCTGCAGACATCGAAAGTGTGATTTTGGAAAAGATCCGTATCAGTGAGAAATTTGCATTGCAACTTGACTAGTCTACTGATATCAGTGGACATGCTCAACTCTTAGCTAATGTGCGTTTTGTTGATGGTGATGCAATTACAGAAAACTTCTTTTTTTTTCAAGGTATTGCCAGAAAAAACAACAGAAGAAGAAATTTTTCGGGTCACATCAGAATACCTTGAACAAGGAAGACTTAAGTGGGAAAACTGCACAAGTGTCTGCACCGATGGAGCTGCAGCCATGATCGGGCGCACCAAAGGCTTTGTAAGCAGAGTGAAGGAAAGAAATCCAGATGTGATTATTACGCATTGTTTTTTACACCGCGAGGCCCTCGTAGCCAAGACTTTACCATCAGCCTTAGTTCATGTGTTGGATGATGTTGTGCGCATGGTAAACATTGTAAAGTCACGACCCATGAAAAGTCGCATATTTGCAGCTTTGATGAGGAGATGGGAGCAAAGCATAAAACCTTGCTGTTTCATATGGAGGTCCGGTGGTTGTCGCGTGGCAAGGTCTTGGTTCGTGTGTATGAGCTGCGGGAGGAACTTAAAGTGTTTCTGACAAATGAGGGGTCAGATTACGCAAAGCAGCTTGCAAGTGATGAGTGATGTGCAAGGCTGGCATACCTGGCAGATATATTTCATCATCTGAATGAATTGAACACCCGAATGCAAGGCCGAAATGAAAACCTGCTTACAAGTACAGATAAAATAAATGGATTCCGTTCAAAGGTGCAACTCTGGCATCAACACGTGAAAAGTGGCAATCTTGAAATGTTCACACTCACCATGCAATGGCAAGGTGTTCACACTGCTGCACTGTGTGAGATAATAGTTAAGCATTTAAAAACTCTTGAGGAGAAGTTGTCATTTTATTTCTCTTCAGTCTCCACTGAATGCCTTGACTGGGTTAGGGACCCTTATAGCTCAGCATCAGTTGTTGGAAAGGAAATGACTTTACAGGAGCAGGAGGAACTAATTGAACTGAGACAAAATCGTGGTTGCAAGCTAAGATTTGCTGATCTACCTTTGGACAGTGTTTGGTTGGATACTGCCAAGGAGTTCCCCCTTCTGGCAAACAAAGCTATTTTGACATTGCTCCCTTTTACCACTACATATCTGTGTGAGATTAGCTTTTCAAGCATGATTGCTATGAAAACCAAATACAGAGAGAGACTGAGAACTGTTAACGAAGAGCTACGTGTGTGTCTTTCTTCGATTCCAGCCAGAATATCAGCTTTGTGTTCGGCCAAACAGGCCCAGGTTTCGCACTGAAAGTATTTTATAATTTTTCACTATTCTGTTTACTTAATATTTCATAATAAAGTAATTATAAAATACTTTCTTTGTGCTTATTTGATTCCTATTCAAGAGAATTACTTTATTATAGTCAATATAGGCACAGAGTTAATTTTTTAACATTTTCTAATGGTGGTGTGCCTCGTGATTTTTTTCCCCGCGACTAGTGTGTCTTGGCCAAAAAAGGTTGGGAAACGCTGCTTTAGATTATGAAAACTGAAATACTTCTGGAAATGTTTCCGAATCAAAGACTATGCTTAAATGACCTATTTGAGAATATTATATATTTTTATACGTAAACACACAAATTTTTAATGTTATTGTATCAGGATTCTTTCTTTTTCATCCCGTTTTTTTTTCGTAGTAATGATCGAAATCGTTAATTACTGCGAATTTTGGAATGCAGTAATAATATCACCATTAATTTATCGTTTTAATTACTCTAAAACGTAATCTCGGAGAAACTGTTTCTCTAACAGAAATTATGCATATGCCTGTCTTTGAGATATATATATATATATGTATATATTAGGGATTAGTTTTTTGGAATATTATATATTTTTTCATGGTTTCATGGTCAATATTATATATTTTTTCATGGATACGTGCATTTAATTTACATATGCTCTCAGAATTTCAATGATATAGTAAATTAATTCGCAGCAATAATTAATCTTTGATATGTATGCAATTAAAATTTCATAATTTAAATTAACTTTATATGAAGAGAGAATATTTGTTAAATTCAAATTTAATTCTTTGCAGCAATGGCGCATGAGAATTATTTAAATTTAACTTTACTTTTTATTCTTATGAAACAATGTATATATATATTCTGTAACTGTAGGGAGAAAAGCATGAATTTTTCTCATCTGTTTAAACAGTTCCCATGTGTAAAATAGTATTTCATCCCCCAAAATATTAGTTAATTTTCTCCTAATGTATAATGTCTTGCCTGTTCGTACAGTGTGATTAATGTCATGGTAATTTTGGATACTTTCTATAGATCTTGCATAATAACTACACATGTAAGTTATATACACATTTGTAAATCTCTTATGATATGAAAAGTTATTGCAGACTTTCACATAAATATTAATAACTTGATATTCTCATAACAGGTGACTTACCTTACTTCCGTAGACCATGAGCAGAATTAAATAAACTTATAAGGTTATCATACTAAATTACATGAAAAGCAGCATGACATAAATAAATGCAAAGAAATTAAATGTATTTACTGTACTAATAGATTATTATATTACACGACATTGGCTTTGCCCATGTATAATGGGAATGAAAGCCAGTTTTCCATAGAAAGTCCTCTACAGAGGCATCTGTTTTCTTAAGCAGATTGCTTTTACCACATTTCAGTGACCTTGATTTAAGAATGAAACTGGATAATATTTTCTTTCTGCATGAAATGTGTTAACTGAGTTTTAGAAATGTAAGCCATCTTGCAGTCACTGTGATAATACTAATTTTTGGTACCTCCATATTATACCATCAACAAAGTTGTGCCAATTGCTGCTGTGGAATTCCAAGCCAGACATTTGTATACAGCAGTTACAACAAACCATACATCCGTCTCTCTGCAGAATACATGAAATAGCCCTGCTGTGAAAGTATTGGACCCACTTCATGAAAAAACATTCGTTCATTACTACTGTTTTATTTGCGGTCAAATTTTACCAAAAGCTCATTTTAGAATGCTATGAATACAAGTTGTCTACAGGTAATTGTTCCAATTTCTTACTGTTTTGTTCGCTATTTCCACATACAGTAGATGTTAATTCTCTCGACCAGCTGTAAAAGAACTGGAGTGCAATCACAAATGTGATTCTGCCTAGCTTACCAAGAATTATTTTGGGTTACATTCAAATGAAACCGCAGATGTTGCGAGTGTGGTGTGATATTAATTTTTGTTTTGTCTTCATTAACCGGAAAAATAATTTTTCCATTAATGGTGAAAAGGTAAGAAATATATGATAATAAGTATAATGTTATAGTCATTTCAAATTGCTACGAGAATGTTTTATTATTATTATTATTCAAATAATAATAACAAAAAGCTATCTATACTATAATTATTGTGAAGTATTGATATTAAATAATACAAAAGCTTTTAGAATCACCTATTTACTACAATTTAATGAAAAAAGGGTAGCTATAATGTTTTTTTTTTTTTTTGTTTGTTTGTTTTAACGTTTTATTGCATATTTTTAATAATGAAAAAACAGTGACATATTTTTGTTAAAAATGGAAAGTAAACTCCTTCAAGAGACTGATTTATTATATCAACTATATTTAATGTTAAAAATCTGTGTATTAAAATTTCAGATGAAACTTTCTTTTGACATAGGATTTATGTTTTTCTAGGTATGGGATGCTGGTCTGAGAGTTCTCTATGCTGTAGGACAATGGCCAGGCAATACTCATGATGCATTTATATGGAGTTTGAGTGGAATCGAACAAAATGTAGATAGTATTTTGTCGCATCGTGCATATCTTTGGGAGATAGTGGATTATAATCCCATTTTATCACGGGAATATCTCTATAATGAGAAGCACAGAAAAGTTCCTGCAGCTATAGAGATCAAATCAAGATTTAGGGTACTGTACGTTACTGGTGGAACACTATTGTATTCACAAAGCAAAATATGTAAAATGGTCATATCTGGTGGCTATTTTACATAATATATGCTTAACGTATTGTGTTGAAAATCCTGAGATTGATGTGTTTGAAGATGAGTTGGTACCTTCAGAAAGTTTTCAGTCAGTGCATGTTGAAATTGCATTGCACAATGAATTAATTTTAAATTTTGAAACTCGATAATAAAAACCCAAAGTGGGCAACAATGAACCTCTGGCAAAGGTGAAACCCCTTCACCGATAATAAAGAATATATTATGAAAAAATTACTTTCATAATATATTCTTGGGGACCCACAAGCCATGGTTTATATTTGAACCTGTAACTAAATTCACAACCCTAACTGATTTTAATTGATTATAATAATCCTAAATAATTTTTTTTGTCCTTGTTTCAAATGCATACTGACAACTTTTATCATTACTGTTCTTCCCTCTGAATTTCTGTTTCCATCATTTATGTTTAAAAGCTCTTGACTACCAGAAATAACTTAATAGACTCGATATATATATATTTGAGTGTTGGTATGCCAGTCATGATTTACAATAGTAAGTCACTATGAATTAGCATTGCACTTAATTTATCTCAAACTTAGCAATAAGATTTACTGCATCAAAATTCAGTTTATTCCAAAACGTCAAATGTTTCCCTTCCGTGAGACAAGATAGAAAATTTCCATGTGACAATACACATTTAATAGCATAAGAACTTCATGCTTATTTATTATAGTACAAGTTAAAACTGACATATTCTGTCAAAGATATTTAAATGTATTTCCTAAAAACAATTATTTCACTCTATACTGTTTATGTATACCCAGGCTTCTTGGTGGTGGGCAAAACAAATATTGGACAGTTCAATTTTCCTTCACCATTCCTGTGAGCGTATTCTTCGATTAAGCAGGGTTTTGCTGCAATTCCTGATTAGCATAATATGTAAAGAATAAACAGCCTATGATTTATGCCTCCATATCCTCTTGTATTATTTAAAGAACATACACTTTTCCTTTAACTCTAGATTTTAAAACATTAAAGTAAGGGAAAGATTGTTTGCTCAATTTAGATTTATATCATAATTACGCATTCACTATAATAACTTACTGCATACTTACCTCAGTGGGTTTGCCATTAGAAGAAATACATTTAAGTAAAATCATGAGCGTATAATAAATTGTTTTTCAGCCAAAAAAAGAGAAGGGGAAAATAAATACAGTCTGATTCACTTAATTTTGTAGTAGGCGACTCAACATTGTTATTGTAAACTAGACATTAGCCATACTTTAATAGTTGTCATCTTTCAGTTACTCTTATTTTAGAACTTCGAAATTAGAATGCCAATTTTATCTGCCATTGTTATGGAGCTCTAGGATATCGAATGTTATTTCTTCAATGATAAAAAGAAATGAAATTTTTAACACCACATCTCATTCATATAACTTATTAACATAATTGAAAAACAATTTAATTCATTTCATGTTATATCTGAAAATTAAAATTTGTAATACATTGACTAGATTCTTACAGGTCTTATTCCCATTTCCTCCAGGAAAAAGATAATTGCTGTTAAAATGCATAAATATTTTCACGAGACTTATAATAGTGGTATTAAAATTATTATAATGTTTATGTCATATAATGGATCTGTGAATTTCTTTTAAATAACTTTCATAATCACAAAATTTGATAAAATTAAGAAAGTAGTAAATTTTACAATTAAAATATGAATCCCACACTGCAGAAATATATACAAGAATGAAAACACTGTAATATTTGAAATGCATGATTTATTTTTTTAATAAATTAATAATTATATTTTGATTTTCTATGACATCAGTCTGATTTGCAACTGATTGCTTATACAAGTCACATATTTCACACAGTACATTAATATATTCTTCTGCGTTTCAATTATTTCCTTTTCTGCAGCTGTAATATCATCTCTCTTCCTTTTTTCTCTTCTGTCTCCTGCTTCGAATAGTTGAGCTTCTATCTGAGGGAAAATTTTAAAATATTCATTCAAATTCAAATATTCTTAATTTTTATATTTCATAATATAAAACACTTTTTATAATTAATTAAACAATGAAACTTCTCTAAAAAGGAACAATTCATAATAGTGATTTCTTTAACTTTCAATTTTTTTCCCTTTATAATTTTTAATACTGTTTATAGATCAAGAGGATTTAATGATTATTATTTTAAATTCTTAAAATCTTGTTCTTAATAATAGACATACTCTGTATGTAATGTTCACAATAAAGAATTGAAATAACTCTTTTGTATGAGAAATATTAATTTACATCTGTTATAATTAATTTATACCAGCGGTTCTCAGCCGGTGGTACGCAAAGAAACAAAGTATTTTTAACTTTTAAATTCAAAAATCTCATAAAGAAAAGAATAGTTAATAGAAATTTCCTTTGATTGAAATTGACTCGAAAATTTGGAAAATGACACACTTGTTAACTTTTGGCTGAACCGAAAAAACGAATTTAAAGTCATTTCAAATAAAGCTATCAAATTTGTATTGTCTTTTCGCACAACCTGTTTGTGTGAAAAATGATTTTTTCCATGTTAAATTTGAAATATAAATACTCACCAAAATAAAAAGTGGATCCTAATTTACCATTAAATGAAATAAGAGCAGACATAAAGAAATTAAATATTAAAGTATTATAACTGAAATTTTGATAATCAAGTGAATAATTAATTTAATTTTGATAATTAAGTAATCATCAGTTTTTAATCTAATAGTTTTTTATGTGTACATATCTAATACAAAGAGTGTGCAAATAGCAATATATATATATATGTTTTTAATATTTCTATTGAGGAATTGAAAAATAATCATTGTAAAATTAGTGGTGGTATTAATGTTTTTCAGTTTTTGCTTAGATGGTACACTATAAGTCAAAAGGTTGAAAACCGCTGATTTATACCATTAAAGTTTTTCTGTTGGGAGGAAAAAGAAAAGAAGAATCCAGAAAACATTAGATTTTATGTAATAGATACAAACTTGTCATTCCTAAATGTCATCCTCGTGATAAAAGTGTGGCATTTTCTAATGTAAAAAAGAAAAAAGCATAAAATAAGCACAATTTACTCAACAATCTTGACTGAAATATACATGCTTTCAGAGATAGCATAAAGTAAGAAAAGTTTACTCAACAATCTTGATTGAAATATACATGCTTTCAGAAATAGCATAAAGTCAGAAAACGTTTACTCAACAATCTTGATTGAAATATGCATGCTTTCAGAGATAGCATAAAAGAAGCACAATTAACCTCAACAATCTTGATTGAAATATACATGCTTTCAGAAATAATATACAAAGCATACTGCATAATCAAAGTTATGAGTATACATACTACGAGATACTATACATGTTTATAGTATACCATGTTCCTGTACACCTAACACCTTGTCCACAATTTTCTATACAATTCATTAAAGATAGTTCCTGAAACATAACTGACTTAAGAGAAACATGCATACTTCTAATTTATGCACGATTATTTGACAAACATTGATTTCAGGTAAAGAGCTACATGTATTATATGAAAGAAAGAATGAATAAGTGTAATTTGCCTTTATCCTACAAATACTTAAAAACATTTACATTAAAAAAAATGAATTATACATAATCGTAGCAAATTTTTAATGAAAAACAAAACAAGAGTTGAAAACTTAATGCAGTTTTCGTCAACATTTTACTCTCTTAAAATTTATATAAATGTATAGAAACTTGAAATGCATACCGCATTTGGCTGGAAAACTTGTGGTATTGTACTACACTCTAGGGAAAGGGAAAAAGTATACAATGAAGCAATCATAAGAATAAAAGATATTTGCATATTATTGAAACCACCTTAATAAAAGTTACCAAATTTTCAAAAATGTGCCAAACTCTGGCAATGTTTATGCATCAAAATTTTTCAGGTAACATGCTCATGACAATTTTTCATTCAAGCAATGTCACCATTTTCATATGTGTTCCTTATGTTGTATTTCAAGTTCCAATGGTTTTTAGATACGAATAGTTGTTTTAGATTAATTTCAGATTTAAAATACTGCTTGTGGAGCTTACCATCAAAAGAAGAAGCTGTGTTAAAAGTTCTGCAGGAATAGAATATTTTAGTACAAAAATTTCTAATGGAAACAACTATGAGATGAATTTGGTACATAGACAAGGCATGCAGTATCAAGTTTATGTAATTCTCAGAATTTTTTTTTTTTTTTAGTGATAACTGATCACTTGGCACAAGCAATGAAGAACAGTGCTAAAAAATTAGACAAAAAATTTGTGGAAAATGTATTTTTTTTAAACTATCATATAATTTTTATTTAATAATTCAAATTAGTATTTTAAAATTTGTTAAATGTTTTTTCCCTTTGCTATGTTATAACGTTTTGCCAACTTAGATAAATATTGATAGTTTGGTTATGCTAAAAGCAAGCTGCAAAAACAACGTACTTCTTCTGATAAGTATTTTTCTCTTTTCATTTATAAAGACAACCAAACTGATCCAGGTATTTGTGTTAATATGTAAGTACCAAAAAATATTGAAGAATGCACAATGAAAGATGGCAACCAGTACGGTAAAAGATATAATTAATATATGAAATGAAAGAAATCTTATTAAAAGACGACTTTCATTATCAGCAGAGAAGCATGACACAGTTACAGTAAAGAAATTAAGCTTTTGTTTCTGCACTTGTAGCTTTTAATAGCAAAAAATTGTTTTTTGAAATTTTATGAAATAAATAAATTTGAACATAACTGATATCAAACGAGAATGGGTCCAAACTTTCACTTAAGAAGCAGAAGTGTACAGTAAATGCACAATATAATAAGCAGAACACAAAGCATAATTTATAAATTAAACCTTTACTCTGGATGCATATATTACATTAATATCATATTAGAATTAGCACTTACTACAATTCAGAGTTTCATATAATTTTTATTTATTGTATTATATTGAAATACCTTTAATTTCATTTTTATATTTTCCCAACGATGTACAATATAAACCTTAAAACTGCTCTTAACCGCTGCATCACATAATGAATGTCTAAGGGAAGGAATGTCTGCATGGAAAACTAAGGAAAACTTAGTATTCATGTTATACATTGAAAAAATGAAGAGAACACTCAGGCAGCTAGCTTTTTCACCTAGATTTAAAAAGAGAGAATGAGATAGCGGTGTTCAGCAGGCTTATCTGCTTGCACATAGATGGGCTTATTAATTACTATATAATTCAAGAACTAGTTAAATTTCATATGGTAAACATGCCTACTGTCACTGAAGAATCATGCATTTGCATTGAACAATAAAAATATAACACAAATTTGAATTTTAAACTGAACTTACTATTAGAAGAATAAAAACAAATGCTGTAATTTGAAAATGGGAAAAAATTGTGGTTTATATTTAAAAAAGCAAGTATTTTTGTCTGAAAAGTAAAATATATTTTACACACACCTGTTGCTCTAGATTACTTTGGAGGGAATCTATAGGATAAAGTAAATAAAGTTGTACACATTACATTACATGTCTGTATATTTCCTTCGTTTTCAGGACTGGAACACTTCGTTACACCACACTACAACGCAGTAAACACTTGACCATAAGCTCAGAGGAATCATGGGAACTGATGTTTTTTGTTTACATCGACACGCAGTCTCATTGGATACTGATGTAGTTTATCGGACAAGCTCTCCTGGCACGAGAGCAAACCAGCTCCCCAGTGCAATTTTGACGTCATCAGTTACCAGAGCGGTAAAGCGTTGCACTTGAATTCGACTTTAGCAGCCGATAGCAGGAACGCCTCTTGCGAGCTAACATTTGCAATTTATCAGAGCGTTGCACTTGAATTCGCCCCTTAATGACATGTCTGCAGACATCGAAAGTGTGATTTTGGAAAAGATCCGTATCAGTGAGAAATTTGCATTGCAACTTGACTAGTCTACTGATATCAGTGGACATGCTCAACTCTTAGCTAATGTGCGTTTTGTTGATGGTGATGCAATTACAGAAAACTTCTTTTTTTTTCAAGGTATTGCCAGAAAAAACAACAGAAGAAGAAATTTTTCGGGTCACATCAGAATACCTTGAACAAGGAAGACTTAAGTGGGAAAACTGCACAAGTGTCTGCACCGATGGAGCTGCAGCCATGATCGGGCGCACCAAAGGCTTTGTAAGCAGAGTGAAGGAAAGAAATCCAGATGTGATTATTACTCATTGTTTTTTACACCGCGAGGCCCTCGTAGCCAAGACTTTACCATCAGCCTTAGTTCATGTGTTGGATGATGTTGTGCGCATGGTAAACATTGTAAAGTCACGACCCATGAAAAGTCGCATATTTGCAGCTTTGATGAGGAGATGGGAGCAAAGCATAAAACCTTGCTGTTTCATATGGAGGTCCGGTGGTTGTCGCGTGGCAAGGTCTTGGTTCGTGTGTATGAGCTGCGGGAGGAACTTAAAGTGTTTCTGACAAATGAGGGGTCAGATTACGCAAAGCAGCTTGCAAGTGATGAGTGATGTGCAAGGCTGGCATACCTGGCAGATATATTTCATCATCTGAATGAATTGAACACCCGAATGCAAGGCCGAAATGAAAACCTGCTTACAAGTACAGATAAAATAAATGGATTCCGTTCAAAGGTGCAACTCTGGCATCAACACGTGAAAAGTGGCAATCTTGAAATGTTCACACTCACCATGCAATGGCAAGGTGTTCACACTGCTGCACTGTGTGAGATAATAGTTAAGCATTTAAAAACTCTTGAGGAGAAGTTGTCATTTTATTTCTCTTCAGTCTCCACTGAATGCCTTGACTGGGTTAGGGACCCTTATAGCTCAGCATCAGTTGTTGGAAAGGAAATGACTTTACAGGAGCAGGAGGAACTAATTGAACTGAGACAAAATCGTGGTTGCAAGCTAAGATTTGCTGATCTACCTTTGGACAGTGTTTGGTTGGATACTGCCAAGGAGTTCCCCCTTCTGGCAAACAAAGCTATTTTGACATTGCTCCCTTTTACCACTACATATCTGTGTGAGATTAGCTTTTCAAGCATGATTGCTATGAAAACCAAATACAGAGAGAGACTGAGAACTGTTAACGAAGAGCTACGTGTGTGTCTTTCTTCGATTCCAGCCAGAATATCAGCTTTGTGTTCGGCCAAACAGGCCCAGGTTTCGCACTGAAAGTATTTTATAATTTTTCACTATTCTGTTTACTTAATATTTCATAATAAAGTAATTATAAAATACTTTCTTTGTGCTTATTTGATTCCTATTCAAGAGAATTACTTTATTATAGTCAATATAGGCACAGAGTTAATTTTTTAACATTTTCTAATGGTGGTGTGCCTCGTGATTTTTTTCCCCGCGACTAGTGTGTCTTGGCCAAAAAAGGTTGGGAAACGCTGCTTTAGATTATGAAAACTGAAATACTTCTGGAAATGTTTCCGAATCAAAGACTATGCTTAAATGACCTATTTGAGAATATTATATATTTTTATACGTAAACACACAAATTTTTAATGTTATTGTATCAGGATTCTTTCTTTTTCATCCCGTTTTTTTTTCGTAGTAATGATCGAAATCGTTAATTACTGCGAATTTTGGAATGCAGTAATAATATCACCATTAATTTATCGTTTTAATTACTCTAAAACGTAATCTCGGAGAAACTGTTTCTCTAACAGAAATTATGCATATGCCTGTCTTTGAGATATATATATATATATGTATATATTAGGGATTAGTTTTTTGGAATATTATATATTTTTTCATGGTTTCATGGTCAATATTATATATTTTTTCATGGATACGTGCATTTAATTTACATATGCTCTCAGAATTTCAATGATATAGTAAATTAATTCGCAGCAATAATTAATCTTTGATATGTATGCAATTAAAATTTCATAATTTAAATTAACTTTATATGAAGAGAGAATATTTGTTAAATTCAAATTTAATTCTTTGCAGCAATGGCGCATGAGAATTATTTAAATTTAACTTTACTTTTTATTCTTATGAAACAATGTATATATATATTCTGTAACTGTAGGG
This sequence comes from Stegodyphus dumicola, assembly GCF_044657685.1. Classification (NCBI taxonomy): domain Eukaryota; kingdom Metazoa; phylum Arthropoda; class Arachnida; order Araneae; family Eresidae; genus Stegodyphus; species Stegodyphus dumicola. The sequence goes on along the minus strand of NC_140778.1, from coordinate 12,629,331 downwards.
AGAAAAGCATGAATTTTTCTCATCTGTTTAAACAGTTCCCATGTGTAAAATAGTATTTCATCCCCCAAAATATTAGTTAATTTTCTCCTAATGTATAATGTCTTGCCTGTTCGTACAGTGTGATTAATGTCATGGTAATTTTGGATACTTTCTATAGATCTTGCATAATAACTACACATGTAAGTTATATACACATTTGTAAATCTCTTATGATATGAAAAGTTATTGCAGACTTTCACATAAATATTAATAACTTGATATTCTCATAACAGGTGACTTACCTTACTTCCGTAGACCATGAGCAGAATTAAATAAACTTATAAGGTTATCATACTAAATTACATGAAAAGCAGCATGACATAAATAAATGCAAAGAAATTAAATGTATTTACTGTACTAATAGATTATTATATTACACGACATTGGCTTTGCCCATGTATAATGGGAATGAAAGCCAGTTTTCCATAGAAAGTCCTCTACAGAGGCATCTGTTTTCTTAAGCAGATTGCTTTTACCACATTTCAGTGACCTTGATTTAAGAATGAAACTGGATAATATTTTCTTTCTGCATGAAATGTGTTAACTGAGTTTTAGAAATGTAAGCCATCTTGCAGTTACTGTGATAATACTAATTTTTGGTACCTCCATATTATACCATCAACAAAGTTGTGCCAATTGCTGCTGTGGAATTCCAAGCCAGACATTTGTATACAGCAGTTACAACAAACCATACATCCGTCTCTCTGCAGAATACATGAAATAGCCCTGCTGTGAAAGTATTGGACCCACTTCATGAAAAAACATTCGTTCATTACTACTGTTTTATTTGCGGTCAAATTTTACCAAAAGCTCATTTTAGAATGCTATGAATACAAGTTGTCTACAGGTAATTGTTCCAATTTCTTACTGTTTTGTTCGCTATTTCCACATACAGTAGATGTTAATTCTCTCGACCAGCTGTAAAAGAACTGGAGTGCAATCACAAATGTGATTCTGCCTAGCTTACCAAGAATTATTTTGGGTTACATTCAAATGAAACCGCAGATGTTGCGAGTGTGGTGTGATATTAATTTTTGTTTTGTCTTCATTAACCGGAAAAATAATTTTTCCATTAATGGTGAAAAGGTAAGAAATATATGATAATAAGTATAATGTTATAGTCATTTCAAATTGCTACGAGAATGTTTTATTATTATTATTATTCAAATAATAATAACAAAAAGCTATCTATACTATAATTATTGTGAAGTATTGATATTAAATAATACAAAAGCTTTTAGAATCACCTATTTACTACAATTTAATGAAAAAAGGGTAGCTATAATGTTTTTTTTTTTTGTTTGTTTGTTTGTTTTAACGTTTTATTGCATATTTTTAATAATGAAAAAACAGTGACATATTTTTGTTAAAAATGGAAAGTAAACTCCTTCAAGAGACTGATTTATTATATCAACTATATTTAATGTTAAAAATCTGTGTATTAAAATTTCAGATGAAACTTTCTTTTGACATAGGATTTATGTTTTTCTAGGTATGGGATGCTGGTCTGAGAGTTCTCTATGCTGTAGGACAATGGCCAGGCAATACTCATGATGCATTTATATGGAGTTTGAGTGGAATCGAACAAAATGTAGATAGTATTTTGTCGCATCGTGCATATCTTTGGGAGATAGTGGATTATAATCCCATTTTATCACGGGAATATCTCTATAATGAGAAGCACAGAAAAGTTCCTGCAGCTATAGAGATCAAATCAAGATTTAGGGTACTGTACGTTACTGGTGGAACACTATTGTATTCACAAAGCAAAATATGTAAAATGGTCATATCTGGTGGCTATTTTACATAATATATGCTTAAGGTATTGTGTTGAAAATCCTGAGATTGATGTGTTTGAAGATGAGTTGGTACCTTCAGAAAGTTTTCAGTCAGTGCATGTTGAAATTGCATTGCACAATGAATTAATTTTAAATTTTGAAACTCGATAATAAAAACCCAAAGTGGGCAACAATGAACCTCTGGCAAAGGTGAAACCCCTTCACCGATAATAAAGAATATATTATGAAAAAATTACTTTCATAATATATTCTTGGGGACCCACAAGCCATGGTTTATATTTGAACCTGTAACTAAATTCACAACCCTAACTGATTTTAATTGATTATAATAATCCTAAATAATTTTTTTTGTCCTTGTTTCAAATGCATACTGACAACTTTTATCATTACTGTTCTTCCCTCTGAATTTCTGTTTCCATCATTTATGTTTAAAAGCTCTTGACTACCAGAAATAACTTAATAGACTCGATATATATATATTTGAGTGTTGGTATGCCAGTCATGATTTACAATAGTAAGTCACTATGAATTAGCATTGCACTTAATTTATCTCAAACTTAGCAATAAGATTTACTGCATCAAAATTCAGTTTATTCCAAAACGTCAAATGTTTCCCTTCCGTGAGACAAGATAGAAAATTTCCATGTGACAATACACATTTAATAGCATAAGAACTTCATGCTTATTTATTATAGTACAAGTTAAAACTGACATATTCTGTCAAAGATATTTAAATGTATTTCCTAAAAACAATTATTTCACTCTATACTGTTTATGTATACCCAGGCTTCTTGGTGGTGGGCAAAACAAATATTGGACAGTTCAATTTTCCTTCACCATTCCTGTGAGCGTATTCTTCGATTAAGCAGGGTTTTGCTGCAATTCCTGATTAGCATAATATGTAAAGAATAAACAGCCTATGATTTATGCCTCCATATCCTCTTGTATTATTTAAAGAACATACACTTTTCCTTTAACTCTAGATTTTAAAACATTAAAGTAAGGGAAAGATTGTTTGCTCAATTTAGATTTATATCATAATTACGCATTCACTATAATAACTTACTGCATACTTACCTCAGTGGGTTTGCCATTAGAAGAAATACATTTAAGTAAAATCATGAGCGTATAATAAATTGTTTTTCAGCCAAAAAAAGAGAAGGGGAAAATAAATACAGTCTGATTCACTTAATTTTGTAGTAGGCGACTCAACATTGTTATTGTAAACTAGACATTAGCCATACTTTAATAGTTGTCATCTTTCAGTTACTCTTATTTTAGAACTTCGAAATTAGAATGCCAATTTTATCTGCCATTGTTATGGAGCTCTAGGATATCGAATGTTATTTCTTCAATGATAAAAAGAAATGAAATTTTTAACACCACATCTCATTCATATAACTTATTAACATAATTGAAAAACAATTTAATTCATTTCATGTTATATCTGAAAATTAAAATTTGTAATACATTGACTAGATTCTTACAGGTCTTATTCCCATTTCCTCCAGGAAAAAGATAATTGCTGTTAAAATGCATAAATATTTTCACGAGACTTATAATAGTGGTATTAAAATTATTATAATGTTTATGTCATATAATGGATCTGTGAATTTCTTTTAAATAATTTTCATAATCACAAATTTAATAAAATTAAGAAAGTAGTAAATTTTACAATTAAAATATGAATCCCGCACTGCAGAAATCTATACAAGAATGAAAACACTGTAATATTTGAAATGCATGATATATTTTTTTAATAACTTAATAATTATATTTTGATTTTCTATGACAGCAGTCTGATTTGCATCTGATTGCTTATACAAGTCACATATTTCACACAGTACATTAATATATTCTTCTGCGTTTTAATTATTTCCTTTTCTGCAGCTGTAATATCATCTCTCTTCCTTTTTTCTCTTCGGTCTCCTGCTTCGAATAGTTGAGCTTCTATCTGAGGGAAAATTTTAAAATATTCATTCAAATTCAAATATTCTTAATTTTTATATTTCATAATATAAAACACTTTTTATAATTAATTAAACAATGAAATTTCTCTAAAAAGGAACAATTCATAATAGTGATTTCTTTAACTTTCAATTTTTTTCCCCTTTATAATTTTTAAGACTGTTTATAGATCAAGAGGATTTAATGATTATTATTTTAAATTCTTAAAATCTTGTTGTTAATAAAAGACATACTCTGTATATAATGTTCGCAATAAAGAATTGAAATAACTCTTTTGTATGAGAAATATTAATTTACATCTGTTATAATTAATTTATACCATCGGTTCTCAGCCGGTGGTACGCAAAGAAACAAAGTATTTTTAACTATTAAATTCAAAAATCTCATAAAGAAAAGAATAGTTAATAGAAATTTCCTTTGATCGAAACTGACTCGAAAATTTGAATGACACACTTGTTAACTTTTAGCTGAACCGAAAAAACGAATTTTAAAGGCATTTCAAATAAAGCTATCAAATTTGTATTGTCTTTTCGCACAACCTGTTTGTGTGAAAAATGATTTTTTCCATGTTAAATTTGAAATACAAATAGTCACCAAAATAAAAAGTGGATCCTAATTTACCATTAAATGAAATAAGAGCAGACATAAAGAAATTAAATATTAAAGTATTATAACTGAAATTTTGATAATCAAGTGAATAATTAATTTAATTTTGATAATTAAGTAATCATCAGTTTTTAATCTAATAGTTTTTTATGTGTACATATCTAATACAAAGAGTGTGCAAATGGCAATATATATATGTTTTTAATATTTCTATTAAGGAATTGAAAAAGAAGTAAAATTAGTGGTGGTATTAATGTTTTTCAGTTTTTGCTTGGATGGTACACTATAAGTCAAAAGGTTGAAAAACGCTGATTTATACCATTAAAGTTTTTCTGTTGGAAGGAAAAAAAAAAGAAGAATCCAGAAAACATTAGATTTTATGTAATAGATACAAACTTGTCATTCCTAAATGTCATCCTCGTGATAAAAGTATGGAATTTTCTAATGTAAAAAAGAAAAAAGCATAAAATAAGCACAATTTACTCAACAATCTTGACTGAAATATACATGCTTTCAGAGATAGCATAAAGTAAGAAAAGTTTACTCAACAATCTTGATTGAAATATACATGCTTTCAGAGATAGCATAAAGTCAGAAAAGTTTACTCAACAATCTTGATTGAAATATGCATGCTTTCAGAGATAGCTGCTTTCAGAAATAATATACAAAGCATACTGCATAATCAAAGTTATGAGTTTATATACTACGAGATACTATACATGTTTATAATATACCATGTTCCTGTACACCTAACACCTCGTCCACAATTTTCTATACAATTCATTAAAGATAGTTCCTGAAACATAACTGGCTTAAGAGAAACATGCATACTTCTAATTTATGCACAATAATTTGACAAACAATGATTTCAGGTAAAGAGCTACATGTATTATATCAAAGAAAGAATGAATAAGTGTAATTTGCCTTTATCCTACAAATACTTAAAAACATTTACATTAAAAAAAATGAATTATACATAATCTTAGCAAATTTTTAATGAAAAACAAAACAAGAGTTGAAAACTTAATACAGTTTTTATCAATATTTTACTCTCTTAAAATTTATATAAATGTATAGAAACTTGAAATGCATACCGCATTTGGCTGGAAAACTTGTGGTATTGTACTGCACTCTAGGAAAAGGGGAAAAGTATACAATGAAGCAATCATAAGAATAAAAGATATTTGCATATTATTGAAACCACCTTAATAAAAGTTACCAAATTTTCAAAAATGTGCCAAACTCTGGCAATGATTATGCATCAAAATTTTTCAGGTAACATGCTCATGACAATTTTTCATTCAAGGAATGTCACCATTTTCATATGTGTTCCTTATGTTGTATTTCAAGTTCCAATGGTTTTTAGATACGAATAGTTGTTTTAGATTAATTTCAGATTTAAAATACTGCTTGTGGAGCTTACCATCAAAAGAAGAAGCTGTGTTAAAAGTTCTGCAGGAATAGAATATTTTAGTACAAAAATTTCTAATGGAAACAACTATGAGATGAATTTGGTACATAGACAAGGCATGCAGTATCAAGTTTATGTAATTCTCTTATTTTTTTTTTTTTTTTTTTTTAGTGAAAACTGATCACTTGGCACAAGCAGTGAAGAACAGTGCTAAAAAATTAGACAAAAAATTTGTGGAAAATGTATTTTTTTAAACTATCATATAATTTTTATTTAATAATTCAAATTAGTATTTTAAAATTTGTTAAATGTTTTTTCCTTTGATATGTTATAATGTTTTGCCAAGTTTGATAAATATTGATAGTTTGGTTATGCTAAAAGCATGCTGCAAAAACAACGTACTTCTCCTGATAAGTATTTTTCTCTTTTCATTTATAAAGACCACCAAACTGATCCAGGTATTTGTGTTATTATGTAAGTACCAAAAAATATTGAAGAATGCACAATGAAAGATGGCAACCAGTATGGTAAAAGATACAATTAATATATGAAATGAAAGAAATCTTATTAAAGGACGACTTTCATTATCAGCAGAGAAGCATAACACAGTTACAGTAAAGAAATTAAGCTTTTGTTTCTGCACTTGTAGCTTTTAATAGCAAAAAATTGTTTTTTGAAATTTTATGAAATAAATAAATCTGAACATAACTGATATCAAACGAGAATGGGTCCAAACTTTCACTTAAGAAGCAAAAGTGTACTGTAAATGCACAATATTATGAGCAGAACACAAAGGATAATTTATAAATTAAACCTTTACTCTGGATGTATATATTACATTAATATCACATTAGAATTAGCACTTACTACAATTCAGAGTTTCATATAATTTTTATTTATTGTATTATATTAAAATACCTTTAATTTCATTTTTATATTTTCCCAACGATGTACAATATAAACCTTAAAATTGCTCTTAACTGTTGCATCACATAATGAATGTCTAAGGGAAGGAATGCCTGCATGGAAAACTAAGGAAAACTTAGGGTTGATCTTTACAATATGGTAACTGGTAGTTTGGCGACATTTTGGAGGCGATAAAGGTTACTACCTGGGACTTTGGTAATAATGTGAGCAGTACTCAGTTCCGATTACGCATTATTTTGTGTGAGGGAAATGAGAGATCATGGGATATGTCATGTGATATTAATGGTCGAATTACGGTTCTTTAATCGGAAAAGGGGGGGAAATCGGGAAAAAATCTGGAAATTTTGTATTTGGCTTTATTCTGTGTTGTGTGAATTTTTGGATCCCATGGTCGTAACTAAAGTGAATTCGAAATGGGTATTTATGTATGTATTAATTTAATGTATGTGCTCATTTATATTTTAAGTAGTGTTTTTGAATTTAATTATATTTTAATTAAATGATAGTTATTTTGTGAATTTTATGTTTGTAGGAATTTGGTATACGTTTAAGTTGAAGTAAACGTGCATGGAAATAATTTAAATATTTGATACTAAGTATTTGTAATGCTTGCGGTATGAATTCGTTGGTGACGTGTATAATGTAATAGATGATTTAGAGGTAAAAGTTTTTGGATATTTTATTTATTTTATATGTGGAAATGTTCATATTTGGAAACGGTAAATACTTTTTCGCGATCAGGTAATTTCATATATGTTCTTTTTACCGGGTTTAAAGATTGAGAAAATTGTCATGTATTTTCGTGAAATTTTTCTAATTTATGAGAAAAAAGCAGTGTACATGGATATAGTGAAGAGTGTGCGCAATGCCATTTTTGTGCAATTCTGGGATGTTTTTTTAAGTAAAAATAAGTCGACGTGTACATGGTTTAGTGATATTTTAATTAAATGATAGTTATTTTGTGAATTTTATGTTTGTAGGAATTTGGTACACGTTTAAGTTGAAGTAAACGTGCATGGAAATAATTTAAATATTTGATACTAAGTATTTGTAATGCTTGCGGTATGAATTCGTTGGTGACGTGTATATGTAATAGATGATTTAGAGGTAAAAGTTTTTGGATATTTTATTTATTTTATATGTGGAAATGTTCATATTTGGAAACGGTAAATACTCTTTCGCGATCAGATAATTTCATATATGTTCTTTTTACCGGGTTTAAAGATTGAGAAAATTGTCATGTATTTTCGTGAAATTTTTCTAATTTATGAGAAAAAAGCAGTGTACATGGATATAGTGAACAGTGTGCGCAATGCCATTTTTGTGCAATTCTGGGATGTTTTTTTAAGTAAAAATAAGTCGGCGTGTACATGGTTTATGTGTATGTGTTATTTTGAAAAACGCGTAAGGAGTATGGTATTGTGCACTTTTTCCCAATTTTGCAGTGAATATTTGTCATGATTAAGCAGTTTTGTTAGATAAAATTTCTAGCATAAGTGTAATTCGGCTAGTAGATTGTTAGAAGAAGTGTTCAGTAGATAAAAAGAAAAGAAACATGTCTTTACTTCGTGAAGACAAAATGGCGGCGGGAAAAAAAATAGACCGTTGCTGTAGGAGAGTTGGTCGCCAAATTTTCGCCAAAAAAACGCCAAGTTACCATAATGTAAAGATCAACCAAACTTAGTATTCATGTTATACATTGAAAAAATGAAGAGAACACTCATGCAGCTAGCTTTATCACCTGGATTTTAAGAGAGACTGGGATAGCAGTGTTCAGCAGGCTTATCTGCTTGCACATAGATGGGCTTATTAATTACTATATAATTCAAGAACTAGTTAAATTTCATATGGTAAACATGCCTATTGCCACTGAAGAATCATGCATCTGCATTAAACAATAAAAATATAACACAAATTTGAATTTTAAACTAAACTTACTATTAGAAGAATAAAAACCAAATGCTGTAATTTGAAAATGGGAAAAAATTGTGGTTTATATTTAAAAAAGCAAGTATTTTTGTCTGAAAAGTAAAATATATTTTACACACACCTGTTGCTCTAGATTACTTTGGAGGGAATCTATAGGATAAAGTAAATAAAGTTGTACACATTACATTACATGTCTGTATATTTCCTTCGTTTCAGGACTGAAACACTTCGTTACACCACACTACAACACAGTAAACACATAAGCTCAGAAGAATCATGGGAACTGATGTTTTTTGTTTACATCGACACGCAATCTCATTGGATATTGATGTAGTTTATCGGACAAACTCTCCTGGCATAAGGCTCCTATATACCAGGCTGAATCATCAGGCATTCGCGCTCCCAAGTGCAGATTTAATGGCGGCTGTGTAGTTACGGTGCAACAATTTTTTGTGTTTTTTTTTTTGTGTAAAATGGGCGGATGTACAGCTATTAATTGTTCAAATCATTCACGGAAAGGTCATACATTGGTAAAATTTCCTAAAAATGAAGAATGAAGAAAAATATGGGTAATTAATTGCCGAAGAGACAATTGGAAACTTGGTCCAGGCGCTGAACTTTGCTTAGTAAGTATAATGTTAATTACGCCTTCATTTAGAGTTTATATCTTCTCTGATGTTTATGCAAGTAAAGTGAAATTCTTGTGTACAATAACCTGAGTATCTGCTAATTTCTGTAATAATAGCTATAATTAAATTAGTCTAGGGTTAATGTACCCGTCGCCAAACATCGCCAATGTAGATGTTTTGAATGTGGAAAAGAAATTTCTCTTCTAATATAAAGCGCGGATTTTGTTTTCCTGTGCTAATTGTGGAATTTATACTAATGTAACATGAAAATCATTAGCATATTGAAATTTATTAAAAAATAAATAATAATTAGGAAAGTCAAGATAAAATCTGAATGTTTGCTAAAGATATATGTAACATTATGCTATAGTTGCAATATCCTTGGAATGATATATAATTTATTTCTTTATTTTATAATCACTATTGTTAAAAAGTTAGATGAGTTGTTTATGCACGGTACCCACTACTGTTTCTTGGTTAAAATAACTTGCAGAATTTTGACATTGACATCTGAAGTCAATGGAATAAATTGAATAGTGTGAGACAAAATATATATAATCTGACTTCAATAATTGCAAGGATTGTGCAAGTTTATTTATAATCACAGTATTATACAATTTGGCAATGGAGTAAAGATTTAGAAATGAATGCAGAACATTCAAATTAGTATTTTCTTGTTTCTGATATATAGAAATATAGTCTATTTTCCAGTATGAAAGTTTTAGTTAAAAGTATGGGAAAGCAGATTTGTTTCATGCATGCTCTTTATAATACTGGTATGAAATGAATGAATTTTAATCTGTAAACAATTTTTTGTTAATATTGAAATGCATTTCTTTGGGTACATTTTTAGGCACTTGTGGATTATGTCAGGCAACATGCAATAGAAAAAAGATGTCCGTGTGCATAAATTTTCCCATTGTGTTACTTCATTTTATCTAAATTTCAAGGATAATTCTTTTCATTTTTATATGGCTTGTTATCAGTATAAAGGCTAGTGAAAATAAATTGGTATGTGTATCTGTTTTTGAAGTGTAATGCTTAAATAAAAAGATGATGTGTGTTTCTTCATTTAAACAACATTTCAAGGATAGTATTTTTCAATGTGGTACTGTTTGTTATTTCTCAATGTAAAGGGGAAAAAAAACTGGTATGGTATATCTGTTTTTTAAGCATGATAATTTTATTTATTTCTTTAGTGATGCATATATATATAGAGAGAGAAGGTGTTTGGTCCAACTGAAGTTAAATAAATCTAATTTTACTAGATCTCTCCCTCCCCTCAGGTGTAGAAAATTTTCAAGTGCAGAAAGTTATGCAGAATTAATTCATTTCTGATAAACTTATTATCATTAATTTTTTATATAACATGTTATTAAGTTACACATTTGACTACTGTGTAATAAAATTGTATTTAGGGCAAAAAATTAACTATAATTTTGCATCTGGTGACTAATATCATATGCTTCTAAGAATATTACTTTAACTTTTTTCATAATTTTTGTATTTCAGGAACATGAAACTGTTATTTTGACATACTTAAATAATAAAAGTGTGTATCTGAATCAATTAATGGATACAAATATTTTACAGTTATTTTTAGAAGATATTTGCCATATCGCTTCTAATAATTCATAAAGTATGTTAAAATATAGGTAAATAATTTGGTGCAGAATTCAAATTTAGGGTTTAAAATATAGTGAATCATAAGACTAAATGATTTTTATTGTCATGATTTGCCTGGGCTTAAGAATGTACTTTTCGCCCGGTGGAAATTGTCATCAAACTGTCCTGAACAGGCTTTTTGTTGATAATAACTTCCAGGCTTATCAGTACCTCCTTTTGAGTGGAGGGTATGCAAATATAGTACCCAATTTAAATTGCATTGTGATTGTAATAATATTGTGGTATTAAATAAGTGATTATAATTACAATTTAGGTAATTGCATTGTAATTATATTACATTGTATCTGTGAACTCTTAATTTCATTACTTTATGCAATTATGTTGTAAGTGCATAATCTAATTGCAGTAATATAATCTATTCGCAATTACAAAATAATTATAAATGCAGTTACATCTTAAATAGAGGCCATTTTAATACTTTTAAATTTTCGCAAGATAACTTCCCATTAAGGTTCATTTGGAGGAAACTATGCAAATACTAAAAAAGAAGTTATGCTAAATTTACATATTTTGTACAGTACTTTCTTGTTATAATGCTGTTCAATATATCTTCAATACTTTTGTAAATTTAACGACATTCTTTGCAATCACTGTGGTGCTTTAAAAAGAAGTTTCTTAGTTATGCTTTCTAATAAAAATGGGTTTAAAATTAAGTATTATGTATAATAACTAGCAGTTAAAATAACTTGACTGCATGAAAATGCTGTTGCTGTGTAAAATAAAAAATAAGCTTTCTTTTATGCTTTGAAATGAATTACATGTGATTAAGTCGTCCTTTTACAATTTAAGAATGCGGTTAACACACATTCTTAAATTGGACAGGTTTTATCTAAATTATTAGTATAAAATATATAAACTATGAATTATTTTGTAACATAACCCAAATTACAAAATTCATTCTATATACGTTCAAAGTTATTATCTTTTATGGAATAACTGTTTTTTAATTTAGGTAAAAATTGGATTTTTAGAAGTATTACAAATACAATGCAACACAAAGGTGATCTGATTGAAGAGGAAGGACTTTTTATTACGGTTTCTAGTTCGTATTTATATTACATTTGATGAAAAGCATCCAAAACACAGAATGCTGTACTTTCTTCTTCCATATATGTTATGAAATATTTCACACATTTAAAAGAAAGTGTTTCTTCAGAATCTTGCACAATTATTTCCATATACCTCAGACTTAAATGACAACATATTCTTAAGTTTTTTTTTAGTATGAATTTACAGTGTTTTTATTGAAATTTTTGTTAAAATGTCATTAAGATAAATTTATTTGCACGCTCTACGCTTTAACTATTTCCCCATTTGACACTATTGAAAGTTTTTATTCATATCTTATTTATTTTAGTCTGCTAACGAAACTGAAACATCTAAAGAATAAGTTATTTTGAATATGTTTACAATATATACGCGAAATTTTTACTTAAGTGAAAACGTCTATATACTATTCGAGAATTAATAAATTATCCGAAAAGTTTATATGCGCTGAATGCCGCGCGTCTATAAAATAAAACTTAAAAAAAACAGCATACATTCAGCCAGCGTGTGCGATAAACGCGCCAAAATTGGCAGCGCGTTCACTCCCTCGCCAAGAGAGAAAAGTTGGTGATTCAGCCTGGTTTAGAGGAGCCTTATCCTGGCACGAGAGCAAACCAGCTCCCCATTGCAATTTGACGTCATCAGTTACCAGAGCGGTAAAGCGTTGCACTTGAATTCGACTTTAGCAGCCGATAGCAGGAACGCCTCTTGCGAGCTAACATTTGCAATTTATCAGAGCGTTGCACTTGAATTCGCCCCTTAAACTGATGATCTATAATCTAGAAAAATCGATAATTCGGAATCGCCGAGGTCCCGACGAGTCCGGATTAAAGACTTTTGACTGTATATAATTTAATTCTCCTTACCTTTATAGAACAAAATCATCAATATTTTTTCCAGAAGGAATTTGATAGCTTAATTCATATTCTATACAGAGAATAGATGAAGATGTTTCATAATTTTTTCTTATTTTAAGATTATAGAAGCTTCTCTTACCATCAGCAACAGTAACTGGGAATATTAGCCTTATTTCAGCTTCAAATTTCATTATGACTAAACTAGGCTGTAATTAGAGAATTATCTTCAAAAGATTTAAAGCAGTCTTACTGTTCAAATAACTGGTTTTTAAAGCTAGAAAGTTGTGATGAAATTTTTATTTGTATATCATTTATGTATTTAAATACTAAATTAGAAGCTTCTTCATTTGGATAGCTTAAATTTTATTAATGTTAATTTTTCACTGATTAGAAAATGAAAGTGAAAAGATAACTCGTTAAATTTACATACCTCAGTTTTTTGTTTGTTTGTTTGTTTGTTTGTTGTTGTTGTAAGATTAAAACGTATATTACTTCTTTCATTTCTACTACGAGAATTCCCCGCCTACAAAATTAGTTCTTTTATCAATTTATTACATTTTCACCTTCTCTTCAGATTAGGTTACTTATATTTAAAGCTAAATATCAAATTTCTAAAAAATGTTTTCAGAAATAATTTTATGTCTTCATTCTAATCAATGACAATCCCTCTTTTTTATATTTATATAAATAATTCAATTCAATTGTAGATTGTCAGGAACTCTTTGATATGGGAGATGTGAAAAATTAGCAATGCCTTCGCCGGGACTCGAACCTAGACCTCTCGAATACGCACCGAGTGCACTACCATTACACCACGAAAGCATGCAGAAAGGAGGGGGGGAAAATACCTTAGGGAACCCAATCGCCAAATCCTGATCGAAGAATCATCATCCACCATCTTTTAGGTCGGGGCCACTGTAGAGTCATTAGGTTATTTTCGAGCAAGAGGATATGGGAAATGAGAAATACCCTCGTCCTTTCGAATACGAAACGAGTGCGCTAACCGTTACATCACGAAGGCATGCTGAAAGGAGGGAGAATAACAAAGCAAAATATAGGAAATTTTCTCCTGGGAAATTCGAAATGAAATTTAGAATGCAAAAGTGGGCTATTGTGGTAATAATTGGCAAATAAGAAAGCATTTTTAGATTTGAATATGAGCTACCAGATTATAAATAAAGGTACAGCAGTGTAAATAAAAACTAAATAGTAGAGTAAAGCAGAAGAATTATTGCTGATTCCATGGACAGATCCCGACTTTTTAAGGGGAATCATAATAACATACATATATATTGGGTTTTAACGAAACTTTCCCGTCACCGCAAATAACGTCTTCGCAAACATAATACGCTGGCGTGTTTAATCATATTTTTTCAAATGATTTTTGGCATTTAAAAAAAAGAGATTTGTTTTAGAACACTCATAGAGATATTAGGTATTTTTTGGAAGCAGAACAAGGGAAAAATTATCAAACACCTTGGCCGGGAATCGAACCACAGACCTCTAGAATACTCGCCGAGTGTGCTTACCACTACACTACGAAGGCAGGAGAAATTCTTTATATACTCTCCCTTTTAAAGGGCGTCTGGGGTTTTAGGGGACCCAATCGCCAAATCCTGGGTGTGGAGAATCATCATCAACCACCCTTTTAGTTCGGGCGCCACTGTAGAGATATTAGGTTTGTTTTGGGAGCAGGAGAAGTTAAAAATGAGCAACACCTTCGCCGGTAATCGAACCACGGACCTATGGAATAAGCACCCAGCGTGCTGACCACTAAACTGCGAATGCATGCTAATAAGGCGGGAGAACTAGCTTATACACTGTGTTGTGAAATTTGTAAAAAATTATCGTAACTATTAAGTACAAGGTGTCTGAAATAGAACTATCACGGTACCAGATTAGAACCATCATTTACTTCCAATTCTGTTTCAAAAAATCAGCTACAAAATGTCACCAAATCATGTGCTACAGCTTTAGGTACTAATGTCATAACATATGACACTGTGAAGGTTTGGAACCGAAAGTTCAAAAACAAGGACTGGGCTCAAAAGCAGAGCGCTCTGGCAGGCCTACTGACGTTGATGAAGCCCGCTTGCGAGAACTTGTAGAAGAAAATCAGTATAGAACTCATCGAGAGCTTGCTAAGGAGTTAGACGTTAGTCCCATATCCATTAGCCGCGCTATACGTCGCATAAACTTGACGTATAAGTTCAATCGCTGGGTGCCACATGAACTGTCTAAAAAAGATAAGGATATACGTGTTCGGGCCTGCACTAATCTGCTCGAATATCAACGCAAGGACAAAATTCTGGACCGGATCGTCACTTGTGATGAAAAGTGGATTTACTTCAATAACACAGGCCGAAAAGAGGGTTGTTCTGTGGCCTGTGAGCCCGTTGGCAGCGTCGCAAAGCGCAGTTTGACTAACAAAAAGATACCTTCCAGAATACGTTGGCTCATGCGAGCAGTGTGTGGTCGGGCGTTGTACTACTGATAGAGGGCATTGGCCACTCCCTGAAGGTACAGAAGTGTCAGCAGCCGCAGCACATGATCCACGTATCATTGGGCCGTCATAGTGCCTTGAATACGAACTAGAGGTGACCTGGAATCGTAAGCTGTTGGCCCCCAAACCATGATGTCGAGCAGTGGAGCGTTCCACAATTGCTGCCGGGATTGAACCTGTCTCCACATCGACGCCACACTCGTACGCGGAGACTATCATTGGAGAAACAGAAGCTTGTCTCATCCTGAGAACACGACCTTTGTGCCATTCCGTCGTCCACATCGCTCGAGCACGGCACCATTGCAGACGTTGGAGTGTATGATGTGGGGTCGTTTGCAGTTTCTTAGCGGACGCCACGAATGCAGGCCACTAGCCACCAATCGACGGCAAATAGCTCTGGTCGATTATGGAGCATGCAGGTTGTCTTGAACATGCTGCAGAATGGAAGTAGAAGTAACTTGCGAGTGCACCACCTCCTGTCGTCGAATGCGTCGGTCCATACGTGCTGACGTCACTCTGGCTGCACCGGCACCCGTCGAACTTGCCACATTTCCTTGTTCCAACCATCGTTTCCACAGCTGGTACTGTGGACGCATCAAGGTGTGTGTCAGCTGAGATTTGCCGTATGGACCAACCTGCCTTTCTCAGTCCGATCACCATGCCCCTCTTAAATTCTGCTGTAACTGCCTCCGTTGACGGCCTGGCATTCTCTGCTATTAGACGCGTCCTCTAAGATAAGAACAGATTTTGTACGATGATTTCCCTAGCAGAAATAACGGCACTAAAGTTGAACATTCTGCAGGTTCCTTCCCTTACATCTTTTTCAACGTGCGTTGGAGAGCTGCACATCTCACATCATTCGCATAATTCGGTGAGGTGCGTCTACCCTGTAATTTGCGTAATTTTTAGGCCTGTCCTGCTTGGTGCTGCATTTTCCAATTTTGGGTAATGTATTTTCTCTCATATCCTTGTTTTAAACAGTGCAGAATTTCGATTTTTGTACCGTTAGATAGGACGAAAAATAATATTCCAAGTTAAGAGTTTTTGGAACTTCTAAAGTAATTTACCAAATTTGTACTTAAAAAAAAAAAAAAAAAAAAAAAAAAAAAAAAAAAAAAAATCATTTAGTTTTTTTTTTATTATGGCGTTATTCTTGATTGCGACGAATTTATGATTCGAAATATTTGATCCTTCGTTTTTAGCAACGTACAGTTTCAAGTGATGGGCATTTAATTTGCACACAAATGTAGATTTCAGCAGGTAAATTAGGTACTAATTATATTAACAGATGCGGGCTTGGAAGAGTTTGTCGCGTTTTAAAATATTTTGAATTTTTGGAGAGAGATTATGTTGCAATAAGACATTTTTAATCATCAAAGCGTTCCCTCTAAGCTATCGGCAAATAATGTTTACTTCTTAAATTTTATTTGAAATAAAACAGAGCCTGGTATATAACGCAATTCGAAAAGGAAGAATTTCCATATTAAAAATTAAAGGGCCTGAAATAAAAATAGAATTTTTATCTTATACAAACATACACATATACAAAGTGATTAAAAAATATCAGCCAAAAATGAAAGGGGATGAAATAAAGAGATTTTGTAATGGAATATGTGTGCTTGGAGGGGATACAGGCAGTTGTTGAGCGGTAAGTAAAAGCGTTTAGCTGGCGAAAATCATCGTTACTCTTGCAGATTTGGAACGTCATGCATCCCTAAAAAAAACACGAAATTCGGCGGTAAAGCTCAGAACCAAGAATACTGCCTTGCGGGATACTGGATCTTATAGGTCTTGGAGTTGACTTTTCATTTCCTTGTGCAACGAAGAATGTACAGTTTTGCAAAAAGGAGAAGATCAGAAGAATAAGTTCTCTAGGAAGTCCTAGTTTGATAAGCTTGAAGATGAGCCTCTCATGGCAGAGGCGGCCAAATGCTTTTGCCACGTCCAGCATAAGGAGCGCAACACTTATTGTGAAATGCAGATCCGACGAATTCAACAATTCTCACGAGTTGGCAAGTCATGCTAAGATTTTTTCTGAAGCCTTATTGATCGTTAGGTAAAAGATGAAAATATGGCTCGATTCTTGTAAGTATAATTCGTTCCTAAATTTTTCCTAGGCTGGATAACAGACTGATAGGTCGATATCCGTCAGGTTAGGGGAGAAGAAAGGTCTTTGCTTGATAACAGAGATCAGAAAAGTAATTTAGTGTGAAACAGGCGTTAAGTATGCTGGCAAATTTACTGATAATATTTCTGGGCAAGTTACGAAGCATTTTGTTGGTATCTTATAATGTCGTGAAAGAAAGGAGTGGCACTTAAAAACAAAGGCCATAAATTATTGATGGGTAATTTCTTTTCATCCCCAAACTTTTTTTAAAATTTATTAAATGAAAATAAAGCAAATGCATATTGAACTATTATTCTGTATAGGAAGCATATCCAAAATGATATAAGGGAAAAAATATCTGAATAGAGGAGAAACGAACAGTGCGTTTCACAAATGGGATGACAACTCTACGCTGGAAAAACAAGCTTGACATTTTCATGTTGATTCATATGCATAATTTAGTGGTTATACACTGACTACCAATAAGTATTTGGACACCTATGCAAATGATGATATCTGCGGTCCTAAGGTACGTAACGGACTCCGCCGGTATATATCTCGTAGAAAACAGCATCGGCTTTAGTCGCGTGCAAGATGCATCGCAGTTCGGAGCTCTCTGATTTCGAGAAAGGTATAATTATCGGGTATCACAAATGTGGCCGATCCTTAAGGGACATATCTAATGATCTGAAGTACATCGACAGTGGCCTATGTGATTAAGAAGTGCAAGGTGTGCGATGATTGTCGGAATGTGCCCCGAGTCGGCAGACCAACGAAACTGGAAGATAGAGACCGACGAGTGCTGTCCAGAGAAATTCGGAAGAACCACACCCAACCAATGTCCCTCATCCGCGAGGAGTTTCTACAGGCATCCGGGAGTATTGTTTCAATGAATACCATCCGTAAGGAAGCACATTTGCTTGGTTTTAATGGTCGTGATGCTGCCCATAAGCCTTTGATCACAAAGTACAACTGCGCTGTTCGGTTAATGTGGTGCAAAGCACATCGAAATTGGACCGTAGATCAGTGGAAACGGGTTCTTTGGAGTGAGGAATCAAAGTTCACCCTTTACCGTTCGGATGGCAGGGTCTGGGTCTGGCGTCTACCTGGAGAACGTCTCCTGCCAGAATGCATTGTGCCAACAGTCAAGTTCGGCGGAGGTGGAATTATGGTCTGGGGGTGTTTCTCCTGGTATGGGCTGGGACCCTTGGTCCCCATTCATAGTAAGCTCAACTCGATGCCTACTGCACTATTTTGGATGATAATGTGCTTCCTACGTTGTGGCAGTTTTACGGGTTGGACCCCTGTTTCTGTCAGGACGACAATACCAGTTGTCATGTTTCGACGTTAACCAAGGCTTCGTATGGTGCCAATGGAGTTCATCGAATGGACTGGCCTGCCAAGAGTCCAGACCTGAACCCTATCGAAAACCTCTGGGACGAGTTGCATCGCCGAATTCAGGGGTGCAATACCCGTGCAAAATTGGCGAAGGAACTTCTATGTCTTCTCCAAGCCGAGTGGAAGAATATACCACTAGCTGTCATACAAAGACTCGTGAAAAGTATGCCCTGGAGGGTCCACGCTGTAATTACCTCTCGTGGAGGCTCTACCAATTATTGACTTTGAATAAAATTATTTTTTCTTTTCTATCACAGGTGTCCAAATACTTATTGGTAGTCAGTGTAGCTGCTGGGAAGTCAAAACTCGAAATTGCAGCTTGTTGCTTTTCCCTCGTGTCTAACGTGATTTATAAGCCGCTTTCTCTCGAAGTCTTCGACGAACTTAAAAGTTAAATTAATTAATTAAAGAAATTCGAGGACTATCTGTGTGGGAAGAGATGCCATCGTAGAAGACTTCCTAAGGAAACCAGGCACACATTCACGTTTTATATGAGGAAAGCCATGAAACCTTTCATGTTCACCTGAATTTTAACCCCGGTTGACCTACCAGTGTTCAGCGATCTTACCACTCTTTCGCTGGTGAGTTCCTGCACAAAAGTATCCATATTTTAGGCAACTAGCAATGAACTTCTGAAAACTAATGAGCAGATTTTAACGAAATTTGCTATGAATATACATTTATAACAGAGAAAGAGATGTACTATTCAAAAATCATATCATATATGCGCGATTGTCAATAAAGTTCACCATGCAAGGATGTCGAAAATCCACGTTGTGATATCGAACTAAAAATAAGTGTAATATGGGCTATGTGTCCCTCTCACAGCCAGACAGGTCGCGCAAGGTGACGCCATACTGGACATGAGGTAGTTAAGGAATCCCTGTGTCAGGCGATCCCACTTCTACAGCAAGGCAGTTTTCAACTTCGCTTTAGTTCTTGGAGGGGGAAATGGCGAGATTAAACTGGACTACCAAAAGCGTCGTCGAAGACATGTTTTATAGGATTAAGGTGAGGACATCTAGCTGGCCAGTCTATGTTGACAAATATACTTACTTTACTTTACAAGTAATGGTTGACTAGCTGAGCCCTTTATAGACGACCGTTATCGTTTATTAACAGGAACCCACCACCAACTGCGCTCCTGGAAAGTCGAAAAGAGAGCTCTAAGGTCTCTCTGTACCTTGTAATAGTCTGGAAGCATTTGTCAAACACATGCAGGGTGTGTGGCTATTCAACATAATGCCTGTTCAAACCATTACACTTCCACAACTATAATGATCTTTTTTTTGATGAAGAGGGGTTGGTATCTTGTTGCATACTCTCTCCAGATAAAGATACGCTAAGAATCAGTGCCCCAGGATGAATCGCGGCTCACCTGTGAAAAAGCACGCTGCTCCGCTGAAATCTGGCTCAAGGCACGTGTCATCTATACTATGCTAAACATGATCTCTTCCGTGCTGCAGTGAGCAGAACGCAACCAGAGATTTTCCTGGCATACAGCCCTATCTCACGAAGCTTTGAGGCAACTGTAGACCGTAAAACTCGAGTTATATTGACAGCATACATCTCACGTAACAGCTGTAGCGGTCCTGTGTCGCCACCCTGAATGTGCTAAATTATGATTCTTTCATCGTTTTAAATGTTTGTGGACCTTGTCCATGTCTTCTTGATATAGATCCATTGTGTACTTCTCGGAAGTGCGTATAAAATAGGAACGATATAGATCCATTGTACTGAAACTACTTCCGGAAATTGCAAATGACACTGGACTTTACATTGCAGCCATCTGCGCTTTTGACTGTCCTATCTCCAATCTACTGATAATCCCCCCCTTATTCCATTATCTATACATTCTTGGCTACTAATTTTACCTGATACGTCATAAAATTTACCCCTACTCTTGCGAGAAACACAGCAAATGTTTTGAAGAAGTACAAGTACACAAATCGCCGAAAACCCTTCGTGCGGCCTAGATCCCATCCGCAGATATGCGTACGCTTTATATTCGACATGTTTCATCATAATTCTTTAGAGCCATAATTAGTATTTTTGGTTCAATACTTTTTGTAAAAATTGACATAATTTGCAAATTTTCTTAATTTTGCACTTCAGTATAGTTATGCCAAGGCCGTCTTAACGCATGTTCCGCTGAGGAACACATGCGTAACCTCAAGTGCATACGCCCTATAGCCCCAAGTGCGTACGGGCCCTATGCTTATGCGTTTATATTTCACTTACATTTCATTTTTCTGAGCAGTGGCTAGCTACATATCTCTTCAGGTGTCAAACTGATGTTACGAAATTTTAGAATGTTTTTCATTCTGTAAATTTTACTACTTTTATGGGGAGGGCACAAATAACCACTATAATGGTTTGGTTTATTAGTAAATTACGGCAAAGCACTCGAGGGCTATCTGCCTTAAGAGAGGGATGCCTTCATGGAGGCCTTTTATGGGAACTAGCTCGTATACACGTTACACATGGGGAAAACCACGAAAACGCCCATGTAGCCAGCCCGTTCGCGGGATTCGAACCTCGGACCGAACTACCAGTGTTCAGCGGCGTTAGCGCTCGGCCGCTGGTGGGCCCCCATAATGACTCTTCTCATTAGGGAACAGTAATAAAGGAGGGCAGAAAAGTGATTTGGATCGTGCCTTTCTAAAGGGCTTTACAACCTTTTTCTCGCTGTTCTAAAGGATGTTTTCCACGAAAAAGCGCGAATTAGGGAACTCAACAACATGTTTCAGCTGTTTTTAGAATGATGTCTGTTTGTGTGTGAAAATTTTTCATCCACAATAACGCTTGCTGGAACTTCCAAAAATTCCCATTTTCCATATTTAAGCTTTCTACATTCGTACATAAAGAGTTGATTAGATTTTGGGCAAAATTGGACAACTAGAAGTGGTACTTTGCTTGAAGCTCATAAGGCCTGTTTACACTACTTATACTCCAACCTAGAGCAAAACTTGTCAGCAGTCAATGTGTGAATGACATTTTTACAAATTTGAAAATGTGCATATAAAGCATATTTTTATTACCCATTTATTAATTTTTAATTAAATCATTAATTGTAATCCATTTAATTAGATTAGCTTAAAATATCTATCTATATAAAATTGAATAAATAAAAATCTTATAAATTATATGTATATTTTGTTAGAAATTTTCCTTTTATTAAAGCAGAAATATCAAAATTTACTAAAACATTATTGATGCAAATATTTTAAATCACAAATAATCATAGAGAAAATTAGAATCCATAAATCATATATATGTAGGTTTCTGAATTCTGATTTCTACAGAAAAATAAAATTAAAAAAAAATTGAATTTTAGATACAGAAGAATAGTACATATAATGATCATAAAATTACTTATAATTTCTATACAAATAATGAATATAAATATTTATAGGTAGCATGCTTAGTAAGATTAAGCTCTAAATTATGGAATTTTTTAAATAAAGTTTCTTTTCCCATTATATTTAACTTTTCAATTAGAACTGCTTCAAGAGTTCAAGAGTTTTATGCCTAAATATGGTTAAAATCCGGTCTTATCTTTTTTTCTTTTAATGGAAAAAAATTCTTTTGCAAGCTGTATTGGAACTTAGTATAAAAAATATATATATAAAGTAAAAAAAAAAGATATGAATGGGTGCATTAAATACAAAGTAATGCTTTTTGCTTTAATAATAAGCAAAAACCACTACTTTGTATTTATGCACCCATTCATATCTTTTTTAATTTTACAGTTTTTCTCCATACTATATCAAATCTGCATCTTCTTACTTTTCAGTTTTGGCATTTAAGACTTTTATATCAATGGGAACAACTAGATTTTTCTTAATATTAATATACTGGAAGTGATACTTTTAACCTTTGGAACAAGCTTTTGTAAAAAGACAAGAGAAACTTCTGAAATTTGGTATTTAAAATAGGTACGTGATTGAGAACAACATATTATATTTATAAGCGTTAAATGCATTTTGGAATTGTGCTAAATGCTATGAGAATAAATTCATTATGAAGCAATTAAATGTATTAGCCTTAGTCCATAATTTCATATTTATTTCACTTTTCTAATAAAAGAATGCTTCCACCAAATGTTACTGTTATGCGTTATTTTTAAGGATACAACTTATCAACTATACAAAGAAATGGACTGACATAGTTGACACTATATTGAGAATTCTAGATTTAAAAAAATATATGATTAAGTCATTGATTTGTGAATCCGAAACCATATATGACCACAGGATGACTTCATGTATCATTATTATTTTTTTTTTTTTTTATATTTGATGGGAGGAATAAATACTAAAAAATGACTAGTGTTTATAATGAAGACTGAGCCATAAAGTTAACAAATTTATTAGATTTCATTTATAAATGATCAACTAGATACTGATAGTTCACTTAAAGCTCGTTACTATTCTGTCAATTCCACGTCTCAAAATGGTTAGAGATGTGCTGGCCACATTTCTTAAATCTGAGGAATATTTAGTTGCAATATTTGAAAATAACAGAAATCTGGAATAAAAACAAGTGAAACATATCATCCATCTTCTGTGAAATATACCATCTGCTTTTTTAACAATTAACAAGAATTCAAATGTAACTTTATGTTCTTTAAATTCTATATGGGGAACATATAAAAATATGTCCTAAAAGCAATTATTTTCTGAAAGCTTTACAAATATATTGCACAGTCAATCACAAAAACAATTGCCATTGGGACTTAATCTCTTCTTATACTGGCATGGCATCCATCCATATAAGAGATCATTCAGCTACCACGCAACTAAAAAAAAATTATTTCTACAAAAAAGTGTTTTAAAGCATAAAAAAAAATATGTTACATAAAGACAATAAAACTTAAATTTATAATTTCACTTTTAATGTTACACAAAATTTAAATCCTTAATAACAGCACAATCAAGATTAAATATCCTGTTACATTAAAAACTTCATTAATATCTAATTCATCAAACATCTGTATATTTTGTATGTAATCAGCCTTTATGAAACCAGTCATACAAGAAGAAATTCCCAATAAGTTACCGAAAAATAGAAATCTGGTTTTCATATAAAAAGCAGGAAATTATGCTTAATTCTTTTCAGTCATTTCCTAAAATATATTTGAAAATTCCAGAACAAGTTAAAATAGGTTCCCGGATAAAAGACCACTGGACAAATCCCATTGTGATAATTGCCCCTGCAACAAATACCTATGTGGATAGCAGCCAGTGACACACTTATGAATATAATTTACTTAAATAATTATTAAATACAGCAGTATTATATATCCATAACATTTAAATGTTAAAATACAGTAAAAGCTGGACTATCAACTAACTGGAAAATTTTTAATTTCAGAAAATTTAAGTGACATATAAAGCAAGGACAGGCCTCCAGAAACCCTGCTGATAACTTCTAAATTGTGAACAGATTTACATTTACACACCTTTCTTACATTCCCTCTTCCCCACTGTTATATCCATCATACTGTTCTAAGAATTCCTCCAGAGAATAGGCCTCACCCAAGGCTAACAGTAACTATAATAGTCCTTATTGTTGGCTGATTCTTCTCACCAGTTGTGGGAAGTTACACAGTTCAGTTCCCATTAGAAGTCTTTTGTTACTACTTGAAGGGAACATAGATTTCTTGTGGTGAGCAAAAAGGACCAAGGTCACTGCATAGAGTGGAATTTGCAGGACTTAGAAGAGAAGGGCTAGCTCATAGAGCTTTTCACCCTGAAGCAGAAAGTGAGAAGTGATGACGTAGCCATGATGACACTGAGCGCGCCAATATAATTCACAGCTTGGAAATTAGCGTTTTTGAACCAGCGTTTAAAATGAGCTGTGTGTGAAAGATAGCTATAATTTGGAAGAGGCAATATTACTGCTTTATGCATTTTAGACTGAACCATTAAAAAATTTAATAATGCTTACTCAACTTTAAAATAATAGATAAAATGTGCTACTCTTTTAACATAAAGTTCCGTGGTTTTTTTTTTTTTATTTTTATTTGCAGGTTTTTTATTTAATGCACATTTATTTCTAATCATTTCTTTATTTGCATGCTAACTGAGAGAATTTTTATACTGCTTCTAAGATAACTATAATAGCAGCTATTTAAATTTACTCAAAAAACAACTTTACATTGACATAGGTTTAAACATATATGACATATATGGCAACATTTCTGCTAACCTACGTTTGATTTTTTGCCTAATTGTAAATTTTACATTGTTATAATTCTCTTCCGATTCAATATAATAGATATTTTTTAAATAATTTTGTAATTTATACTTATATCTATATTACAATTAAATAAATGTATATAAGATTGTTACCTTAATTTTGACAAAATAGCTTTATTCAGAGTACCTAAAACAGTTATTTAATTTTTCAAAAGTGTGAGTAAAGGAAGCAGGTCTTTTTATGCTAATTACTTTGATGTTTTATACTATTATATTTTATCTAGAATGCTAATCTATCACAAAATCTAATCAATAATTAGTTACAAAGGGTACAATAAGAATAACTTTAACAAGTACTTAATAAAATTAGTTTGTTAAATACTTGTTATTCTTGTTGGTATTATTTTGGTACTATTTATAATACCGAAGATATTATCGATTAACTCATAGAAGTCAGATGCTTTCTGATTTCCTGTGGGGTAGAGTATACCTTTTGCGGTACTTTTTGAAAATAATGTTTTCTCTGGAGCGACTTTTTGTCTCTCGTTTCCTTTTACCATTAAATAATTTGGTTTTAGTTTGTGACACAATTTGATTTCTTCTCAATCTCTATTTAAAACCTCTTTAATAATATCAAAATTTAAAACAGTTACATCTTCTAAAACAAATCCTCTATCTAAAACGCGGTTTCTCAGTAATTTGAGGCAGAGTGCGAAATGAGACCTCTGATTAAAACAAGCTGCACATTTTGAAATGAACCAACTTAGTTCAGTTTAGAGTCATAGCAGAGTTTTCAATCTATATGTATTTCGTCGAAACTGAGAACGCATATTTTTTCTACAGAATACAAATATTCGCCTCTTTCCTTCTTTAGAGTAAGAACATTACTTTGAATTCTTGGACTACACTAAAATTTAGAAAACTCTAAAAATATAAAATAAACACCATTTCTTTAATTTAATAATACTATGTAAAGATATTCCAATTTTTTTCTTTCCAAAGATCATAGCTTTAAGATGACAGAGCTCTTATGACGATGCAACGTGAAATATTTTCACTAGTCCACCTGATTTTTTTCTTCTTTTTCAGTAATGCATTAATATACGTCTTTATAAAAATAGGCTTTAGACATTTTTCCAAATTCTCTGATTTGTGCTCCCCCTCCCCAAATTTCGCTATTTGAGATTTTAATTTCTGATACCAATTTCTGTTTAGATGTCGTCCACCTTCTTTGTCGCTGAACAAACATTCTAAAATTTTTCTTTTCTCTATTTTTCAATACTTTAATACAATTTAATACGATTTTCTAAGGATATTATTTTGTTCTTCAAATTATCAATGCATTCTTGTTTATCCTTAAACATTCAAGATGATCTACGTTTTCATTTGGGAGTTTTATTTTAAAATCATTAAAATTTGATTTATTATTGTCATCATCAATTTCGATTTATTATTGTCATCATAATTTACTTTCGGCACAGCATTCCATTTCAACAGTTTCTTTTTGTGGCTATCCAAACAAGCGATTTTTCATATCATCTTCATAAACACTGCATAGAAAATGTTCGCTGCAGATTTTTCCGCTCTTCACATTAATAGAATCTTCTCTTTGACATTTATGTATCCATTCTTTCGTCAAAAGCAAACTCTCATTTGGATCCTTTGGTCCCACGAAATAAAATATCTCATCCTTTCATACTTCTGTAAGTGCTACGGCACGTTACTGCAGCGCAAAAAGCCATATTACGTAAACGATACTTTACAATATAGAATTTAAAATAAAAACTGACTAAAATTAGATTTATAAATTATTTTAAATATATACATTATTAGAAAACAGATATATATATTATTAAAATTAATTTGGGATATGTAACCTCTAGAAAATCGTCTCGCAGCTCAATGAAACTACTGTTTTAAACGCGGGAAATCAGGAGAGGTGGCATCACAGTGACGTCAGATTATTGCCTGTTACGTCTTCCCATTAGGCTCGCGTCGGCGAGGAGTCGAACAAAGAAATGAGCTAGCCCTTCTATTTATCCCTGGGAATTCGGAAGTGCACTTGAACACAGGTGTTCTATCAGAAATTGTTTTCACCGGTTTTACTAACAGATTTTTCATTAAATTGGTCCTCAAGTTGAATAGGCTATAGGTAACAATTTCTAATCATCTTTTAGTGTGACAGGAAATTAATATTGTATCTATTTTGATTAATTATCCATCTACTGACTGAAAATCTTTGCCAGAACTTGACTGCAAAAATGGAAGATTCTTCAACATATAAAAAACAAAATAATTAAGTTTTGAAAAAGGGTGAAAACAAGCAAAATTTAATGAAAGACTTTAGCATCGGATTAATTATAATTTATGACATTAAACTGGGAAAATATGAATGAACAATGGTGATACAAAGAACAAAATTATCATACAAAATGTAAGTTTTTGATATGCTATATCCTTAACTTGAATCATGATATTAAATAAAAATTGGCCATTTTCTTTAAGCTCCCACTGGAATGAATGGTGCAAATTTGGCACCATCTCCTTTAATTTTCATGATGACATTTAATAAGAAGATATTTTAATTTCATATGCCAAAAGCCTAGCAAATACATACAAATTTATGTGTGAAGTTTTTTTTAAACGTTACATAATTAATTGTAGGCTTTTGATTAGAAGCTGATAACAAATAAGAAGACAGTTTTTATAGTATTACACCTGAAATTTCTTTCTCCATTAACAGGACTTTTTGCCAATTGCATTTTATATATTATTATCCGGAAATGTTGTTTATCAAGAATTTGCATATCCCAAGCATTTCATAGTCCATCTCTTACTGTGTAATATATACAAGAGTCAAAATATGTATTATTATAGTAGTAAATGTGCTAATGAAATAGCAATAAAATCATAAACTTAATTACTGCAGTTAAACCGATTTTTACCATTTCATTGAAATTTTATTATCATTTTCACATATTCCTTTAGTTAGGGATAGATTTTTTTTGTTCCTTAGTTAGGGATAGATAAAGAGAAATCTTAAAAATTGCATCCCTGACGCTTACTGAATATACAAATTTTTAGTAAATGTGCAAATAAAATAGCAATAAAATCATACAAACTTAAATTACTGCAGTTAAACCAAATTTTACCATTTCATTGAAATTTAATTATTTTCACATATTCCTTTAGTTAGGGATTGATTTTTTTTTGTTGCCTACATAAAAGAGAAAGCTTAAAAATTACATCCCTGATGCTTACTGAATATACAAATTTTATTTCATTTATGTACTGAATTTTTTGATATTTCAATCTTCACTTAAGTTACATGCTCAGATTTATTTTGAAAGGAAGAATGCCTGGAAGTAAATAATTTTACATTTTATTCAAGTTGGCTCAATCTTGAAGGAAATAATTCTTAATATTTCTTCTTTATTACCTATTGCTATGTAACACTTCAAGAAGCGTTTTTTTGCGATTCTTATTTTAAAGTTATTTGGGAAAATGCTTTTAGTTTACTTACACAGAGCATATTTCTTCATACTCTATGTATACATGAACTGATTTATTAGCTTAAAAACTGATCCAATATACATTCTTCCACTTATGGAATTTTTCAAAATAAGATGAAGGCTGACTCCAAGACATTGAGGATTTTGATTAAAAAAATAACTTTTTCAATAGCTCCCAGAGAGAAAAATCTCCAATCAGCAAAATATGCACTGATCTGTTAAAAAAAATTCTATCTATGTTCGAACTTTGCAAAAGTTAATGTTTAATTGATTAACAGAACATTATCGACCACCACAACATTCTGAGAAAAAGAATGGCGGCTTTGAAAGTTCCCATGGACAGAGCATTTCTTAACGAATTCTCAGAAAGAAAGTGACCAACAGCCACAAAACAAACTCAAGTTTTTGTTCCTCTAATAGTTGTACGAAGGGAGACATTGTTCTGTTCCCTTTCATCAGTTTATAGGTGCGTTGTCTCAGACCACCTGGTTTGAGTCCCCAGGCTGTCTTCATTATATCCGGTTTTTAATCAAGGTTATCTTGCCAGTCAAGAGGCACTTTTAAAATTACGAACAAACGAGGATCCTCAATATTTTTTCAACATGCCCAGGACAACTGGAACAAAATCACGGAACACAGTTTTAGAGAAGGAGTGAGAGTGAGTTACAGTAAGTGAAGAGAGAAACCTTCTCTTGGTTTTTCCAGCTTGGCCATGCGCAAATTTTATTTCGCTCTGCGTATATATGTTTATCAGTCAGTTTAGGACCACCGTTGACTCTCCCAATATTAGTAATAATAAAAATTAAATTGAGATTAGACATTAGTATCTCTGCCAAGAGTTTACAGTGAGGTAGCCGGGCTCGCGTTACCTTACCAGACAGTATCCATCTCAGTCCGGGAACCACTGACTTGGAGAGACTATTAATTCTAAACAGCATCGTCTTGAATTATTTTGAAACAAGAGCTTTTATCTAGAATCAGTGCTAAATGGAAACTTTATTCACAATATCTGGTTGTTATAGTTCTCCCCCCCTCACCCTACAGTAAGTTTATTTTTGCATATAGCCTAGAAAGAACCCCAATAAATTTATTTACACTACCTCTTGCCTTCTGAATTCGTCACAGCATGGAGGACTTCATAAAGACTGGCTCATATTTACATACACAGTATGAGCAAAGCTATAAAAGCAGTGTGAAACTAGCCTCTTTGCCAGCATTCAAACCTTTGTTAAGAGATAAAAGTTTAGAGCTGTTTTATTCACTTAGCCACAGGTGAAACTGATAGGGTCAACTACCCTCAAGATGTTTGTGGCAGCAGTCGTATGCTTTTTTGTTAATCAATTAACTGAATATTAAGAAGTTTTTATTGTGAAAATAGTACTTATTACAAACTAAGAGTCATCTTTTTTGAAAGTCGAATTCCTTGAACTAAAATTTTTGGTAAGCTGGCCCTTTCTTGAATTGCTTTATAACTGTTTTCTTACCTTTCTTTCTTGCTAAGTCAAAATCAGACAATATCCTTTTGCATTAGAGGTCATATAATGTTCTTTGTGAAATTTTGAAATACGAAATAGTTTATCTTGTGATCTTTTAAGAGAAGCTGCATGCCTTCTTGTGGCAATTCAAAAATGTATTAAAAGGTAGTTTTATAAATACAATCTACATTTCCTCCATTTGGAACACCATGAAAATTAACTATTTTAAATCTGCATTTTTATCCTAAGCTCTAAAACATTAATGCCCTAATTGCCAAATTTTTTATCTTAATGATAATCCCCAACTCTATGCAAATACGAATACCTTATTGTATTTTATTAAAATTAAAACATTTAAAAGTTGTGTTTTAGCTTCACACTGCTGGCAGTTACTGTTTCACTCTACAGATAGCTACTATAAAGATACAGATAGATATATTCGATTACCTGCTGGGTTTTAATAGTTCATAAAAAAAAAAAAAAAAAAAAAAAAAAAAAAAAAAAAAAAAAAAAAAATTGAAACTAGTATATGCACTTCTGATATATAGCTATAAATAATAGATTTGATTAACAACTTGTCTTAATTTAAAAATGTCAACGAAATAACATCTGCTAATGAGTAAAGAAAGTATATCTGACAAATGAAAAATTAAGACTACTCGGTCAGTTTAGGACCACCGTTGACTCTCCCAATATTAGTAATGATAAAAATTAAATTGAGATATTACGAATTTTCTCAGGGGGATTATTGAATATATTTTCTTCTTTGAAAAATAAAAATAGAATTCTATTAAAAGGAATGAATTTACTCATTAACATATTTAAAATGGAATTAAAAGCGAAGTGCAATCAAGTAATTATTGTCCTTACCAGAAATTAGTTGACTTTTATAATTAATAGATGCGAAAGAGTTTCGTCTTTTTCTCCAGTAAAAATCAAGATTTAAAAAGCTGTTTAGTAAAATTATTCAAATTCCTCATAAAAAAACAGAAACTGGTCATTCTATCAAACTTGAAATGCAATCTTCAAATCGGAATATATAATTCTTATAAGAGCAAGTTTTATTTTCTTACCTGAAAAAATTGCTTTATGACACTTCTGCCTTTGATTATTTAAAAACAATGCAAACTTTGTAAAAACAAGTGTACAAAAACATATTCTCATAACACAAAAATGAAAATTTAACATTAAGAATGTATGAAAAAGAAATTTTACATGTACATTAAATATATTTATGTAAATAAAATTTAAAAAGTAAATTTTTCTAGCTATTGCCTATGAGCTAAAGTGATACTTTGGGTTCCTTTGCTAAGTAGTATAAACACAAAGTAAAGATTCAATTGTAATTCAAAAAGTAAAAACATAAAATATATGAAATAATAGTTAAGAAAATTAGAAAGCTTAACTTGATTTAAACTTAAAAGTTAATATGTAGAATAAAGTTTAAGCTATCTCAAAACACATTAGAAAAAATACTACAGCTAAGCAAACTACAGCTAAGACCCCCAAAAACTACCCCAAAAAAAAACTACAGCTAAGCAGCATAGCCTTGCATTTTCCCATTTACCGCTGCTTAGTAGTAGTTTTTGTTTTTTAACATTTTTTGTAGTATTTTTTCTAATATGTTTTGAGATAGCTTAAACTTTATTCTACATACATATAAACTTTTAACTTTGAATCAAGTTAAGCTTTCACCATTTTCTAATTTTCTTAATTAGTATTTCATATATTTTGAGTTTTTACTTTTTGAATTACAATTGGATCTTTACTTTGTGTTTATACTACTTTGCAAAGGAACCGAAGTATCACTTTAGATCATAGGCAATAGCTAGAAGAATTTACTTTTGTCGCATAGGCAATAACCACAGTGGGTTTATTTTTGGTGCTTTTATCCTCCTGTCACTGTTAAAATTTTATAGTACTAGAAAAGCATAAAAACAGTATTTTAACACATAACACATTGTGAAAATCTAACTTAAGCATTAACTATAAAGAATACTTAAAAAAAATTTTTTTTTTCAAATCCACTGAGACAATATAAAAATGCGCAGGTTTCCATGCCACCCAAGAGGTACTGTGCAAGCTCGTTACCATGCTGGTTCCCCTAAACTAACATTTTTACATAGCTGCTCTTTTGGTAACGTCAATTCTGAACATTCAAAGAAAATTATATCAGCTAGTTGAAAGAAAAATGATAATTTAAGGCCTATATAAAAACTATGTTACAAGGCTTTAAACAGCCAATTTTGAAGCTAAGTACCATCAAGTGTTACTAAAAATAACAAGACAAGACCAATTTAATACGGGAAATACATTTCGGAATTAAATTTTACAAACACTCAATTCAAGGTTTAAAGCAAGAAAAAAGAAAATTCATACTAAATGCAGTCTTTGAATTTACAAGTTACGACAGTAAAATATATAAAAAAGCTTAGGGCACAGGAAACACAAGATAAAATACTACCTACGTGAGTTTAATGCTATATCAATAGGTCAGAAAACAAAAATTAAATAATATTTAAAACAAATGAATTATATATTTAACATCTATATTTTCAACAATCTCTCCACCTAATTGTGTAAAAATAAACTTCCTAAATTCATATGAATTGAAAGCCTGTTTAACATCTAAATTTCTGCTAATCTGATAGGCATAATAACAAATGAATACTCCACAACTCATGCCATCATTCTGAATAGCGTGATTGGGAAACGAACAATACCAATTATCACATATATCTAAAACATTATTAAGGATACTTTGCCACAAATGAATTAATGAATACACAGAATTTTGAACAGCATTAAAACCAAGTGGATCATAAAACTGAAACATTCTATCTTTAATCTTTGCAACAAGTAAAACCCAATGATTATTATTGATAAGAGCTGGAATAAAAAAATCAACAGATGCAAAATCAGCTTTTTTCCATACATTTTGAGTTTTATTACCTGACTGAAAAAACGGTGTATGGTAACATTTGGCAGCTATGGAAGAAGTATTATGAAAAATGGTAAAAAAAAAGCATCAATAATATTGTCACTAAGCCAGCCAAGCTGAAAATTATTATTTACAGCCTTCAGGGCTTAAATTTCTTCATTTGAAATATAAGGATCAAGAGATTTTATATCGAGAAATGTTAGAAGTGTTTCCCCAGCTCGCAGAACACATTTTGAAATATCGGATACATTAAGCTCAGAGGTAAAAGAATTATATTTAAGTAAATTTCTACCCTTAACCTTAATTGTGGTATCCTGTGATGATTTATGATCATTCACATTAATATTATTTGATAACCCTAACAAACCTTCCTTGACATTTTTTTATTATAAGTATCGGGATAATCTAGAATTTTACGTGATAATTTTAAATTTGGAGCAACCTGAGTAAATAGCATTTTATAAGAAAAATCTTTCAAATGGTTTGATTTTATTGCACCTTTACAATTAGAAACTATATCTTTTAAATTCTTTGTTATACTAGGTATTAATATCTTTTGGATTGTCGGATGCAGCAACATAACTAATAATTCAGACATTAAAGTCTTACAAGTGTTAATTTTAGGTTCAGTGTTACACACAACAGTATCTGAAATAGCATTAGATTTTTTAATCAATTCTAGAGGGGAGGAGTTTTCTGCTTTAAGGATATCTGTTGCAACTACAGAAGGACTTGGTTGCCTGCATGTAATTGAGTGTATTTTATGTACGTGTTTACATAGTGTGCTGAAGTCTGGACAATTACAATTATATAAATGATGACACAGATTTAGACAGGAGAGGTTAATACACTTTGAATAACAATGATCTGTTTCTGAACATAGTTCATGCAACCGCTTAACTGTATATTGAATATTTTTACGTGTCTGTGATTTTATAGACCACAAACAAGGATGTGTTTCTGTTACATCACTATCAGGTATTTTCATTCCAGATTCATGTCATTTATTATAAGTTGTCGGGTAGATGCTCTCTTTACAGTTAATTTCAACTTTATACTTATAAGCCATGTAAATATCTTCTTCAATTTTTAAAAGCACATTAATTAAATTATCGAGGCATCTGTTAAATTTACATTTTAAATACATAGTTTTCAATTTATTGTGAAATGACTCGCAATACATGTTAGTATCTGTGAATGCATGAGGGAAGTTTCTGTATGCCATTGACCACAGACTTACTCGGCAATAATAATACTCCTCAAAATAATTTACAAACGATGGTGCAATAGCTCGAAACTTTTGAAGGAAATTATCCATCATAGAAATAAATAAAGAAGAATTGGTTTCTTCAAGCAATATAACTAAATTAAAATAAATTTCATCCCTAAGTTTTTGACTTGAAACCATTCAAAATAAACTACGTTGCCATGCACGATGTACATGCCATTTACATAGTATATGTTTAATACCTGGACCAAATGGTTTTTCAAATGCAGGATATGTAGTTTTATCATCATCTGTCATTAAACAATTAATATTAAGCTCAGGTATTACACATTTGATACTAAGAAATAAATTGTACATCGTATCCTGATCCAACTGATTTGAAATAAAATGTGCTACGGGGTAACCACTACCAAATTCATCTGGGACAATTAAATTTAGCAAATAAAAATCATACTGATTTGTTTTGTGAGTAGAATCTATACATAAAATCCTGCTACAACCTTTAATCATCATTTCTTTTTGCTCTTTTGTCTGCAATCCTAGTGCAAAAGACAGTGTGTCAAGGTCTTTCGGACCATACAATGTTGGTTTTCCTTGAGGTTTGTAAATAAGAATAGGGTCATACGATTCCTGCCTAAGTTTCTCAACCATGGCAGCAACAGAAAGTGAATCATCATTAAGAGAAGAAATCATTATACGCTTTACATAGTAATTTATAGTCCTAGGTGTTACAAAATTATCTTTAATACTTAAGCTCTCTCTATTATCACGTGATCCACTTCTATCTCAGATAAATTCTTGAATTTGATCGGTAGAAACACCTAACTGAGCATAAGTTTTGATTTGATCACGAAAATTCTGACTAAGCTGTTGAAATTTGGTATTTTCAAACGACAGCTCATGATTGTGACCTGAATAAAAAATAGCTGTCACAAGATCTTGTTCCTCAGAAACTAAAATTCTGGATGGACATCTGAAGCCTAATGATAAAGAACCTTTAAGATTTTTTCTACTTGAAATTGGCACTGGTTTTTTTTGTGTTACATTGAAGTGACAACAATAATAATGGTATGCTTTATTAACTTTATGTTTACTCCCAGAACACTTCTTAAAAGAACTGAAGGTTTCCTTAGAATGACATTCTAACCACAGCTGAAACTCCACCATTGATGAAAATGTAAGCTCCTTCACATCCATCTCAGAATTGTGAAATTCAGCCAAATGTTTATTATGATCACTAATAAACTGGAAGGATGCCTTGCAATCAGGAAAAACACACAGTTTACGAATATTTAAATTATTTTTAGAACAGCAAAAATTCTTATGATGAAAAGGTTACTGCGGGTTTTACAGTCTACCTCACAGTTGTCACAAAATATGATTTTGAATCAATTTCAGAAGACACAGATTTACACCTTTTTTATGATTAAAAAATTAGTCTCGAAGCATATGACTTCATGCATACCTTGCACGTTTTTCGATATTTATTTTCTATTTCATCATTCCTTATGGTAGTACATAAATTATCCTTATTTAAAATTTTACAGTTACGTTTGTGTCTCGATAAAGTTTCTTTACAAGAGAAATCTTTCTTACAACATGGACAAATTATAGTCTTTATATTTGGGTTAACAGGTAATAACTTTGCAGTTTTCTTCAACATACCCATTTTCAGATTTCTGTACATTATTTTCACCCTGATTAGAATCATTTGCACCCCCAAACTTAATGTTAGAACATTCTGAATAATTTTTAAGAATAGAAAACTTGTTAAAATGAAAATATGGATGGTAAGAATTAAAATTTGCACAAGAACCAACAACTGATGGGCAAGTATTGGAATTGGTGACAAGCTGAGTAGATGAAACAGAGCCTCAAAAGCCAGTAGGCTGAGAAGTGACTAACGACATAAAAGAAAATTTAGATACATATATAGTAGCCTTCTGAAAATCTGAATCAGAGCAAACAAATGAACCCTTAAAAACTGGAAAATTCGACATGGAAGTACAAGAATTGAAACTGATACCAAGATGAGATGATGATGAATTGGAATCCGAAGAGCCTGCAGGTTGAGAATTAGATACTGAATTTCCAAGAAGTTCAGAAATAGCTGCAGTATCAGGCAGTTGAGATCCAGTAGAATTTAAAACACCTGATTTAGTGTGGACAGTACATTCGAGAGCTGGAAAATCCAATACATCCAAAACACTGGAACTGCTATCCAAAATCATACTAGAAAATCCATGTTTTAAAATATCTGAGTAAAGTGGCTTAGGAGGTGGATCCAAAAAATTTACACTAGTGAAAAGTGAATATTCAAGAAGTGGAAAATCTGATAAACTCGGAATACTGGGATTAGTATTCAAAACAGAGCTAGTAAAGCAATCATGCTTTAAAACATCTGAATAAAGCGGTTTAGAAGAAGAATCATGGCACAAAAAATCTCTAGAATTACAAACCCGAACACTGGAAACTAAAGAACGTTTCACAACATCTGAAAAGAGTGGTTTGGAAACAGAAGCACCAAGATTACTACCCAAATGAGTACTCGGAACAGAAGGAATGCTGGGAAACTGCTAAGGGATGTAGACCAAAATGGTGCACTTACCTCTGCAACAGTCAAACTTATCCTGATATCTTTTACAAAAATTTTCTCCAGCTGCTGATTACCTCTCCGATTTAGGTGTAAACCGTCTCTGGATAAACAAGTACTCCAAGAATAGTCAAAAGAGCTGCAAAAGAAAAACCCATCTTTACCTTCGTATGTTGCGAGAAATCTTGAATTTATGTTTAGTATCTTCCTATTAAGTTCTTGTAGGTGATACGTGTTACAACCTCGATATAAATCCGGGCATCGTGGGAGAACACCTGAAAACAGAATGACCTTCGGGTTTAATCGTTCAATTCCCTTATATAGACAACCATATTTACGATGAATTTCATCTAAATCATTTGAATTATTGGTACCAACGTGGACCAAAACTAAATGAAAATGGTTGTTCATAAAGGCAATCTCACGTGTCAACCTTTCAATCCTAGCTCCTGGAAAGAACGAAAATCAACTTCGTAATCAGGTAAATTCGCAGACAAATATTCTTGTAAATATTTAATCATAGAATCCCCCATTATGAGTATTTTCATCTTTTCAGATTGCTTAGACAAACACATAACTAAAATAAATAAGATAATTAAAACACAAAATATCAGCGCTAATACTACGTACCTTGCTACCACAGCAGCACGTGCAAGCAAAATGGCGAAAACCTGTATTGCTTACTTCGAAAAATTACATTTGGCTTCATTTTTTAATTTTGGCGCAAATTACGGTAACCTCTTAGTGTTGCCATCGGTCACGTGAGACCCGCTAACTTCCGTAAACTCTCAGCGTTTGTCGTCGCATATATCTGCAAACCTCAAGGACACCTGCAATACATGTGTGGCCGCAAAATATATTTTTCAGATGTAGACATTATTCGAAATTGCAATTAGAAATTCTACAACTGATAAGTAAATGCCGTCGGAGCACCTGATAAAAAGTATTTGCTTACTGTATAAGAATATACTTATTTCTGATATTCGTATTACTGAAATATAAGATGGCTAAAAAATTGTAATCGAAATCTACTACCCTTAGTGTATTCATGTTTACTGCACAATAACATGTTCTATATGCAGTCCGTCATGGATAAATAGATATTCCATGCGTTCTTGCGATTGCTGACAACATACGGTAACACTATTCATCGATTATATCCCTAGTTATTGACGAAGTGTTCTCACCAAGCTCTTTTACACTTCGCCGGAGGGCGTTAAAACCCTTTCTAATATTCTCCACAAGAAGCGGCCAAAAATAAAATACTTTTAACTTTCCAAGCACTATTGCTTATTCTGAAAGTGGTTTCGCATTCATTGCAACCATCTTATTTAAGAAGACTCAAAGTACGTTTTACCTGGATGTTATAAGGATTGTATTTTTAAGACTCTGATGCAGGACTTTCTTTTGCTTTTATCAGAGCAAATGATGTATATTTAGCGTTACACGTAGTAGTGATATTTAAATTAATAATAATAAAAAAATTGAAGCATTTTGATAGTAGAAATGCTAAAATTTCTCATTTTATTCTATGACACTTAAATATACAAGAAATAATTCATCTATAAATTAAAATTTTAGTTAATAAACAATGGAAAAGGATTGTTTAATTCCTGCAGGGGAATTTATTGCAATTCAGTCACTTGCCCATGTATCACAGAAATTGTAATGGAATGGAAATAATGCAAATATATAGCAATAGTATCAAAGTCTCGATTAAAGCAGCATCCTTCATACTTTTATCGAAATTAGCAAATCGATTACATTTTCTCAATAAAAAATGTTCTAACATCTACTATTTCAGGCACGGAGCCAGG
This sequence comes from Stegodyphus dumicola, assembly GCF_044657685.1. NCBI lineage: Eukaryota > Metazoa > Arthropoda > Arachnida > Araneae > Eresidae > Stegodyphus > Stegodyphus dumicola. The sequence continues at coordinate 12,590,656 of NC_140778.1, read as the reverse complement.
GGTGGGGTGCCCGAGCACCCTCCCACGTCACCACTACCTATATTAAAAAGAGCGCTAATTAATTTTCAATAGATAAGACTTAAGTTTTTAAAATATTGCTTTCCAGCTTCCCAAAATATTCATGTGATTAACAAAAAATGAACGGAGTCTACGATTTTCCATTTAGAAATAAGATCAGGAAAAATAATCTTTCCTCAGCTAATAAGTGGCGAGAAAATACTTTGAAGTTTAAAGGACACTTTCAAGTCGTAAAGCTTTTGTTCTACAGGTTGTTTATAAAGTCTCGGACCCATTTTGATGTTTAATAACTCATAAAATAATGAAGATATAAACAAACTTATGGCATTTATGAATGGAATAACTTATATATTTTCCTTTTCAGGTTTGAATATATTTACTTTTGTAAATATCGTCTGCACGTGTGGTTAATCTCATTTTCCAGTCTAAATATCTGTACTTTTCTAAATATCGTCTGCTTTCATCTTTCTGGCATTGTTAATCGCCATAATGTGCGCATACAGGGATCTGAAAACCCCATGAATACCGTGAGGCACAAAAGGATTCCCCAAAGGTTAATGTGTGGTGTGGACTAATGCACGACCGAGTCATCGGCCTTTCATTTTTACAGAAAAGACGGTCCCATCAGTCTTATACTTACACATGTTGGAAAACTTCATATTTCCACAACTAGAAGAGCTTCAGCCACATGTCTTTTTTCAACAAGATGGTGCACCACCTCATTGGGGTACAATCGTTCGTAGTTCTTTCAATGACCATTTTACAGTAAGATGGGTTGGGCGAGGAGGTTCAATTCCTTGCCCACCCAAATCACCTGATATAACGCCGCTGGACTTTTCCCTTTGGGGATTTGTAAAGGGCAACGTTTACAGGAGGGGAGTGGCGAACATCGATGACCTAAAAGCGAGAATTACAACCGCAATAGCCTCTGTAGATGGCGACATGCTTGCCGGTACCTGGCGTGAAATTGAATATCGACTTGATATTCTCCGTGCTACGAAGGGGGCACACGTGGAAGTTCATCGACAAGGGTCATGAAACTTTTTGAGTCTCTCTAACCATTTATGTTAATAATTTTAATCTATATTTATTATTTTATGAGTTATTAAACATCAAAATGGGTCCGGGACTTTATAAACACCCTGTATTACAGCTTTGAATAACCCTCTATCCGGTCCCACTTTCCCTCTAGCTATCAGGCAGTGTCACTAAAGAAGGAAAAAACTCTTTCGTTTCGAACCAAACACCTAAAAGCATAATGTTTAAAAGAAAATAAATATTAAAAAAAAATAAGTTGGGGTATTTAATTTCGAGATCTGTTACTTATTATTTAAATATTGCACAAAAGAGGAAAGGAAACACAGTGAAATAATTTTCAGTGATTGTTTTTTACATTAATTTCGAATTTCAGTTAATAAATATAGCAAAAATATTAAGCTTTTTTTTTTAATAATGTAGAGAGCATACCAACTTCAATGCAATGAATTTTATTTTTTTAGTCATCTAGGAATTTAAATTATTGTTATTTAAAATGATCTAATAGGGTAGTTGTTAAATACGCAGATAAAAAATTCATTCACTGCCAAATAATTTATTTTATTTTATTATTAACCCAAAGGAGCAAATTGCCCAGAAGGACTATTAATTTTGTGTTGGCTCACTATAAACGGCGTTTCACTTTTCGAATTGTTGCCACCAAATGTTAGAGCGTTATATTTAAAGAAATTAAATAATGAAGAATCTGCATGGATGTATGCATGTTTCTCGCATTGTGATAAAACAACGGTAACTGGAGACAGCAAACTTTGAATAACGTAGTCCTTCACTCGAATATAGGCATCTGGAAGCCCAAATTTGGATTTTAGAATTTGCTTAAACTCATCTATTTCAAAGTGAGCAATGGCAACACTGTACAAAAAAAAAAAAAAAAAAAAAAAAAAAAAAAAAAAAATCTCCACCCCTTGAGGAATTCTAAAGATATGCTCTTTTTAGTTTATTCTGTAGTATTGCTGTTGAACTGAATTTATGGTTTAAGTGCAGAAAACATGATATTTAATAAATAATGGTAACACTCAAAACATAAAAACGCCCCTTTGGACGTAATATAAAATCTGAAAGCTTTCAGATTTATTTATTTACTTATTTTGTGTGCGTCTGTGTTTTGGACATATAATTAGGTAAATACCGATTAAAAGGAAATATAAATTAAGAGAATTTAAATAGAATGAAAAAAGCGCATAACCCCTTCTTCTTTTTGAAGCTTGGCTTCCCTTTGGCGCTTTATGCTTCAGCTCCAATATAATGTTATTTACGTATTAAACCACAAGGACGCATTCCCTGCAATTCAGCGAGGAATATCGGTCCGAAAACCAAACCTTTACACTAATAATACTTATAGAAATGTAATAGTGGTTGCCTATTGCAGCGTGTATAATTGTCAAGAAGAAGCTGGTTGTAGCGCCTCATTTCACAAATAAGAATTTCTCGATATTTTTATTTTGGAAACTGAGATTGATTCTTAAAAATTTAGCATATTTAGTATTTTCCCAATACTTCCACTTTATCTAAAGGACTCATAACTGCGTATCCCTCTTAACTTGGAGTATAAGTATTACAGTTCAAAGCCGTGTTGCATTATGAAGCGATAAAAAGCTTTCTACGTGCCTGACGAAGCCCATGTTTGCTACAAGCGCACATATGGTACGCTTACTTCAATTCCCGACAATATCCAGAAATAGATACAGAAGAAACTTGTAAAAGCCAATAAGAAATAAGGATGCTAATACACTGAGATGTAAGTCAAAGGAGAGGCTTACATCTCAGTGTATTAGTATTCTTATTTCCCAGGTATTATCCTTATATCCTTACTACCCAGGGTTTTACCATTTTCCAGAAAATCTTTGTGGACAACAAAGCATATCCCAGCAACAGCTTGGTCAAACTGCCGCAAAGCAGAGTACTTGTGTTCTATGTACTTTCTGCATGATCTAAAGGAGTTCCCTCTACTGTAGCCAGACACTGGGCAGCCTGATGGGACATCTGAATGCTAGTAACTAAACTGATGCGAGAGCTTTGCGGGATAGTTGGCATTTCATAAAATGCACCTTCGATACCTCCTCTTGATAAGAGTATGCGCGATAACATTAATTCATACCTGAAACTCCGCTACGTTAACTTACTTACTTATCAATTCTTAAGAACTGCATTCGCATTGGTTGATATTTTGTTACATTCGCATTGGTATAAGCAAGGGATGTCCTATCCTGGCTCTTATCAGTTGCGAAATGAAATCTCTAAGATGGGTCTAGACATTTGAAGAAATCGCAAAAATGCTTTTTCCAAGTAAGGAATTTCATGAAGAGGGATGCGCTTTAGTTCCATGCTTTGCATTATGCCGCGAGTAACTTGCACGATGCACACTCTATTCCGGTATCTTCCTCCTGATATCTCGACGAGCGCAGAAAATGTAGAAATTCAGAGCAGCAAGTCAAGAGGACAGGGTAGCAGGTGAGGAAAAGGTGTAATCATTGTCACATTTGCAGTAGGGATCAAGTGTGTTGATTTTTGAAGCAAAGCTATGGGTTTGTAACGCGTTACAGATCTTTTGTTCCGTTGGTGGTATAGCGTCTAGGATGTTTTACAGCATAACCTTCACTTCAAAATATTTCATCGAAAAATACAAAAATTATACTTACTATATGTGTGAAGGCCATATTTTCTAAAATGAATGGAATTTTAAAGAAAATTAAAAATCTCTATTGAGGGATTTCTTTTACGGAAATATAAATCCTCAAATGCTATTAATAATCTCCTTCCACTAATTGGTAAATCGTCTAGGTTAGACCTAAGAAGAAAGAGGCATATTTATAGGGCAATAATCAGACCGATATATTGATACGCTTCTCCAGCCTGGGCAACTTACTCGCAGAGTGACATCAAGAAATTACAAGTCACACAGAACAAGCTACTTCGGATAATAACAAATGCACATTTTTATGTATCGAATGAGACCCTCCATAGAGACCTACCCATCGACAGAGTCGAAAAACTACTACACAAGGCAAATAAGAAGTTCTTCGAAAAGGCAAGAAAATGCTCACATATGCAACATTTTAAAGTGTTCGATTATCACATATTTGCAGAGGATTGACGCATCAGACCACTCGCGGCCTTCTTCACCCGAGACTCAAATTTTCCAACGTAGCCATATCACGAGTGCAACGTCGTTTGTATATACGTATGTACATAGACTTCATTTAATTGTATGTATTATATTTATATTCATATTTAATATAGCAAATATGAATATTCATATAGCAAATATGAATATTCATATTTGCTGTATAATCTCATGTATTTATTCTAATCTAATAAACTGAAATGTTCTATGTGTAACACTTTCTTTCACCACCCACTTATCATGAACAACTGGACATATCAGATTTCCACCCTGCCATCGCCTCTCATGGTCATCGGCTGCGTCTGTTTATTTCTCTTCACTTGTGACGTCTTTCGGTCACTCCCCCTCTTCCAACATGGAGGTAGGAAGTAACATGGACTTTCCTACCTCCATGTCTTCCAACTACCAAGCCTCCTTTCCCTTGTCATTGTCACTAACCGTCATGTGCCCTCCAGGCCAAAGTGTCAAGAGCCGGAAACGTAGCGTTAAAACAGCAACATCCCGGCAATAAAGATAATGAATGAATGAATTTTTTAGTTGTTTACATTGTTTCAGGTTTCTAGAAAAATTATTTCCCTTAATATCGCGGTCTTAATCCACAGACTTACATTTTGATTTTACCGATCTGTAGCATTAATACCTGGATGGTTTTAGAATCCCCCCTCCCTCAAGGCACTTTTCAGTGTACACTGAGAGCTCTTCTGTGCTTTTTCGTGTTAAAAGAACCTAATCTAACTTTGAATACTATGCCTCAAACGCTTTGAAATAGCAGAAATAACGGTGCACTGCATTCTGAGGACATATCAAAATAATCAACGCAACCACTAATTTGCCATCGGGTTTATCGCTACAGAGTAAGAATTAATCAGAATTGAGGTTTCGCTCTCCGTCTTCCGTTGTCCGCCGCGATCATTGTGCGTTCCGCATGACGTGTTCAGGCTGGCTAATGCAGTTGACTCTGCAAGGGGCTTAAAATAGGTTGATAGGGTATAAGCTCAGGCAGATAAAATTAAAGACGACGGTAATTTTCTAAGGCTGAAAGAAAAACAAAAAACAGCTTCGCTTTCTTTCCACTACAATTTCAAAACGAGCCAAAACATTGGCTTTGCAAGAAAACTTTCGGCAGCTACCGCCATCACGTGTTTGTATTTATGGCTTATGACTTACTTTTTTCTGGTCATTAACTGCTAAAGAGGTTTCGCCAGTAGATCCCATTAAGTGCACTAGGCAAAGATATTTTCAAATAAATGGTACTAGGGAAGTAGCAACACCGTGGGCGAAGAAAATTCAGCTGCGTGAGCAGGTATATCTTAATACTTACGAAAGTAGGTGTTCATCATAAAAATTGTGCAGTGGTAAGCAATGGCATTAAATTGAAGCATGCAGACAGGTGCAGTGAGTTGCATGGCAAATGCAGATGGTGAGTGAAATATAGCTAGTAAGAGTGCAGGATAAGCAGTAGTGAGACATCATGAAAATGGCGCGAAGACAGTTTGAAGCTGTAAATGGCATAAGAGTTCAAAGTCCTTCAGAAGTATGCAGTAGCTAGATACGCCGTAAAAAGTTCAAAAGTTCGCAGAATCATACGATAAAGTAAACATTCATACAAAATAATTCAAAAAATGAAATAGTAACATAAAAATCTTGAATAAAAAATGTTTCTTGATTAACATAAGTAAAAGATGCAACACAAATAATAGAATAGGGTCCAATTTCAGAATTCAAGTAAATTTTAAAATTACAATTTACAAGTTACCACCATGATGAATTGTGATGAATTGTCCTTGGGCGTTTGACAGTGTATTCAATGGTTATCCAACATTTCCAACATTTGTTTACTTGTGTTATACTGACTATGCTTCATCAACTCGAAGAAGTTGTGAGTTGTCATGAGTATAAAGTTGTGCACAGATGGAATATCCAGGTCGTTATGAATTATATAGTTTCTCACGTACCAAGGTGCATTTACAATGCTACGTAGAATTTTATTTTGAAGTATTTCCAGTTTTTTGTGCTCAGTTTTATTGGCGATTGCCCAGGCAGCACTGCATATAGCATGATCGGTCGAATTAGAGATATGTAAAGCATTTTCTTTATTTTTAGACTGAGCTTTGATTTTTTGCCGATTATAGGATAAATTGCCATGTAGGCTGCATTTGCTTTGTTTAAGATATAAGAAATATGATCTTTGAAGTTGAGCGACTTATCTATGTAAACACCTGAATATTTATAGGAATTAGCTACAGGGAATAGAGTTCTATCTAAGTAGATATCAGTATTGACTCTTAATCTTGTTTTGTATCTCCAATAGAGCACAATACAACATTTAGAGGCGTTGAGCTTAATTTTCCACGTCTTGCACCAGTGATTGATCATATTGAGATGCATTTGTAAATTACTTAGAGCGAGTTGGGGACTTCTGGATTCAGTCAGTACTACGGGGTCGTTAGCTTATTTGAGCACTTTCGCGTTGAACGAGCGCGGGAAATCATTGATATAAACATTATAGAGGCGGGGCAAAGAACGGACCCTTGCGGGACCCCGCTATGAATTGTGTTTGTAGTTGATTGAAATGAAAAATTATTAGTACATCAGTTTTATTCCGTAGCGGTGAATATTGATATATAACACGTATATTTGTTTTGTAAGGCACGCCTTAGAATGCTTTAAACTGGGAATGAAATAGTCTCGCAGGAAAAGGAAATAGCAAATTTAATAGAATATGGTTTTATTGACTCTAAATTTTAAAGACAGGATGAGTTATTATGCGATATTGACTTTCAAAATAAATCTCCTTGATTTGAGCTCTAAAATCGAAGTCACATCAAACATTTGGAACTTACATATCACTGACCTTTGGCAATCATTTACCTTTTTAGTTTTGGATTAGCCATCAATTACCTAACATTTAAGAATGCAGTGACTCTTGTAGCGACCCATTCTGAAAGGCGACAAACAAAAATTTAACATTAGCTCTTCAGTGACTCTAAAGTCATACTGGTACCACCGTTAATGTGGTTATAATATATTTAGAAATTTTTATCTTTATTTTTTATTTTAAGCATTTTGCTATGTTGTAGTGGTCATGTTTTATAAGGCAAAAGAACCTTTCGTTAGCTGAAGAGAAACAAAAGTTTTCAGTTCCTGAAATGTCGAGTTCAAGTTCCGTATCAGCTACGTCTTCAGTGTTACGCAAGCCATACGAGACGGATAGATCTAGAAATAACGCAGTCTAGGAATTTTGGGTAATTTGCAGAATCGCCCACTTATTTGTTTGACGCTTTTTGCAAGAGTAAGAAGAATTAGTTTTTTGTCAATTTTCTTTGACTTTTTAAATGGAAATAGGTCTATGTGTACATGGATAAAGTTAAGGGAGTGCCCAGTGCCATTTTTGTGCAATTCTGGAACATTTTTTTAAGTGAAAATAGTTCGATGTGTACGTGGATACCAAGTATGTGCTAATCAGTGGGTGATAAACGCGCCAAGCAGTGGGTGATTCTGGACTTTCCCCCGAAATTTTATTACGAATAGAGAAGGGGAATTGAGGATTATGGATAGTTATAATTATGATTTTCATTTAAATATGTTTTTATATCATAATTTTGATTCTCATAATTCCTAATCTTACACATAAACTTTCCTTGCTATTGCTCTAATGCTTTTGCTAACAAGTCTTTTCTGTTCCCAAGCCTGTTTCTCTCTGAAGGGGTGATATGTAAAAGTGAACTCAGAGTACTGAGATATCTCCGAATTAGCTTTGCTCTTTAAATGCGCTTTGCAGTACGCCGTGTTTAACGTTCTTAGACTAAAAAGTAACTGTTGGTTATACTCTGTGATACTGTTAAGAGTCGTACAGCTATTTGTTTTGGAAACTTCCAGAATTCTGAAGTGTTTCTTTTGATAAAATAAATTTTATCAACCAATCATCGGGCTTGGGTGTATTCAATCTATTACGATCCCGTACGCATGCAACAATATATTATCAGAAGAAAACAACATGCAATATATCGCTGAATGCTTTTGAGCAATATTATGCTTTAGCTAAATCATATTTCGATCGACAGAGCAATATGTTATTCAGCTGTGTGTTATACGTTAATTATGTTTTAATTGTGAGTTCCCTATATTAATCATGTGTTCATTGAGTTTGAAAGGGGAAATTAAATAATGCTTCTTTGCTCTTGTAAAATATTTTATGAAATGATTGACTTCGAAATAAAAGTTAATTTTATCACTTGCAATGTTCAAAATATTTGCAAAAAATTGTTTAACGTTACATGGGTTCATTTCTATTACAACAGTGTCACGAAATTATTATTTTACTATTATGATACCTTAATTGCCTCCTCAGGATTTATGTATAGGTGCTGCTATTCGAACAGAGGATATCTGTGTACATGCTAATCATTATCTCTCTCTCTATATATATGTGTGTGTATATATAATACATAAATATACAGTTACAACATATATATGTAGCAGTTACAACATATATATGTAATATAAAATGACTTTCTCATACTGATGGTATTGAATATAGAAGGTTGAATCCGTAATGAAATGCAAGAATTTTAATTGAGTAAAATGCTAATCTATAATGAATAGAAAACTGGCAGCCGAGGAAGATTAAATGTTCATTTTATTTTCAGTAAAACATGTTGAGGCCACAAACAATTTGCCACATTATTTGTGCCTACACAAGAATGTTGGCATTTTTGATAGATTTGCAATAAAAAGAAAGCAGCAGACAGCAAATCAGCTACGCGGAAGAGTAGAAAGGGAGTGCCAAATGTTCAGGATGAAGTCCTCATTCAGACTGAGTTGCACTATTTCATTGTTACATTGCGAATGATTTTTTAGCTCAATCCAAAATGAATCCACTTGATTATTACACAATGAAATACTTTAAATTATTTCTAAACATCTTCAACGAGGTTGAAGAAATAAAGTATAAAAGCAATTGGTTGATAATTCGTTTGCAAAGAATTTAGAAAAAAGGTTAATCATAATGCAGATTTTTGGACAAAGCATAAAAAACCATAAAAATCACCTGCGGTCTCGAAGCTCAAATCTCAGTATACACTAGAAGGGTTAAGAAACCGTAAAACATAATGAGACGATTATGTTTCATAGCTCATTCAACATGTACAAAAAGTGTGCTTCACACAGCATTTTAAGATACCTCTGTTTTAGTGATCGCCGATTTCAAGTGAACGTTGTACTGTGTTACAGTACGAAAGTTATGTTTTATATCCAATCGACGGAACTATGATACCTGTCAGAACAGATTTAAGGAAATCTGCTTCCAGTACACTTTTACCGGACCCGTTACATTTTTGTAACAATGAAATTTATTATTGGAATTGATGTATTGATTTCCGTTTGTTGTAATGCACTTATAAATTGAACATGATTAGAAAATCCATGCTGCAGCGATGACTGATTCTCGTCTGTCTCTATTTAATCTGATTGTTTCGTATTGTTATATTTTCAAATAAAAAAAAAAAAAAAAAAAAAAAAAAAAAAAAACCGAAAGTTTGAAATTTTGCATTTTATTGCTCAAGAATTTGTATAAACCGTGTTGTCTAAGAGAACAGGTTTTAAAATAGCAAAAAATACTAATATTCACCAATACCCAATAATACCAGCTTTGTACCAGTATACTCATAAAAACGATAGTAAATAAGTATCGTTTTGTTAACATAACTCAGTTAAACCTAAAATAAAGGGTTTTCTTGACTAAGATTTCATTAAAAGAGAAATTAAATAACAAAAATTTAAGGCTCATTTCTAGAATATGCTGCACAAATCAAGACGTTATTTACCTTGGACACGCCTTTTTATAATGTAATATCGGTTTCGTCTCTTTCCAGAAACGAGTTACAGTCCTCCATAGCTTCATATTTGAAGAAAATTTGAATTATATTTAAACTGAGCAGAAATGTTAGCTGTATAATGTTACTGCGCGAGATTCTTGACAATAAATTTATAGTCTGCTGGTTGCTGTCGTTAACATTAAACACAACGAGTTAACGTTCAAAACTTAATTATTAAAATTTACTAAACGATTAAAAGAATACTATCGAAGAATTATACTTTTCCTTGTTAAATGAAGCTAATTTACTTTGAGTCATATGCGTCACACACTTTGAAATACCAAGTTGGTTGGCTTGGTAGAATATGGCAAAGAAAACTAGGGCAATGTGCTTAAGAGGAGGGATCTTCTTTGAGAACGTTCTAAGGAAACTGGCTCATATACATATTAGACATGTGGTAAACCACGAAAACGCCTATGTAAGCCAGCCCTTTTGCCTGAACTCGAACCCAAGTCGGAATTTCCAGTGTTTACCGATTTTAACGCTCGGCCGCTGGCGAATCTTGAAATACCAGGAATGACGATACACTATATTCTGAAGGCTTCTTTAAACGTGATAATCAACGCAACCACTAATTTGCAATCGCGTATCTTGTGACTAAAACAAGAATTAATCAGAACTGAGGATTCTCTCTCCATCTTCTAGCGATCAACACGATTATCTTGCTTTTCCGGCTGACGAATGTAGTTGCCTCCACGGCGCCTTAGACAGCTGATACCGAACATGAGTCCAGGTACACAATTTCGAAGATGATGAAAATTTCCTGGAACCGAGAGAAAGATCAAAAACATTTATGCACCACTATTTCAAAATGAGCCAAAAAAAATTGGCTTTGCGAGAAAACTTTTACCATCCTACAACTTACGACGCATTGCCACCCGCCGAGATGAATAATCATAAATAAAACAATTTTGTTCCTGTAGCGGTGATTGTTGATGTATAATACATACATTTATTTTGAAGCGTTACGTGTTAAAAATAGATTAAACTACGAATGAAAGAGTCTCGCAGTTGATAATAATAATAGAAAGAGAAAAGAGCTAATTTACTAGAATATCGTTTTATTAACTCTTTGTTACTAAAGAAAGGAAGAGTCATTACGCGATATTCATTTTCAAAATAGATCTGCTTCATTTGAACTCTAAACTCGAAGTCACTCCAAACATTTGAAACTTTGCATGCCACTACCATTGGCAAAAACTTGCCTTTTTAGTTTTATGTTAGTTTCAATTACTTACTAATTAAATATGCAGTGGCTCTTGTAGCGACCGAGTCTGAAAGACTGCAAACAAAAATTCAAACTTACCCTTCAGTAACCGGAAGTCAAATTGGCGCTACGGTTAATTTGGTTACATTATATTTGCAAATATGGATCTTAATTTCTCATTTTAAACACTTTTGCTACGTTGTACTCGTGATGTACCCGACGACAAATAAAAACCTCTTTATATACCTGTAGCTAAAGAGAAACAAAAGCTTTCAGTTCTCGAAATTTTGAGTTCAAATTCCGCATTAACCACGTCGTCAGCGTTACGCAAGCCATACGTGATGAATTGATCTAGAAACGACGAAAAACCAGAAAATGTATTACGATTTTTAGAATAGAGAGGAGGTATTAAGGATAATAGCTAATTTAAATTATAATTTTGATTTACATAATTTTTATATCATAATTGTGATTTACACATTTTTTAAACTTACATATAAAATTTCCTTGCTACTGCTTTAATGCTTTTGCTAAAACATTTTTCCTGTCACCAAGCCTTTTTCTCTTCGATGGGAGGGGGATTTGTGAGCTCAGAGTACTGAGATATCTCCGGGTTAACTTCGCTCTTTAGATGTGCTTTACATTACGTTGTGTTTAACGTCCTTAGTTTGAAGTGGGACTACAGATTCTACTCTGTGATACCATGATGAGTTATATGACTATTTTTTATAGAAAGTTCCAAAATTCTGAAGTGTCTCTTTTGGTAAAATAAATTTTATATACTTATCTTACATGTGTGTGTTCAATCTATTACGAACCCCTTCCCCACGCAACACTACATTATCAGAAGAAAACAACATGTAAAATTCGTTGAATGCTTTTGTGCAAAATTATGCTTTAACAAAATCATATTTGGATCGTCAGATTAATATGCTCATCAGTTGTGACTTATATGTGCATTATGTTTGAACCGTGAGATCACTATATTAATAAGGTTTGTGCTACGTGTTAATTGTCATTGAAATGTCATACAAATATTTGTGAGGTTAAATGTCTTCTACACCTCAAACAGAAGTTTGAAGACTAATATTTCTAAATGTATACAAAAGTAAGACGACAGAAGTCATTCAAATATCACTCTTTTGGTAAAGTAATAAAAGTAGTATTTACCGTATACTATTCAACAAATGCTTGCATATTATTTTAGTTATTGCAGCTACACATGTGTTTAAAAGTTTTCGAACTGATACCTATGTGGACTGAGTTGCTTCTGTTTACAGCGGTTTAACTTTGGAAGCATTAGGAACAATAATCATCGTTTCCCAGTATTCGTTTGGAGTCTTCTTTCCATATAGAAGTATGGATTGACAGTTTTTTTTTTCCTTTTTGACAGATAATGTTGCTGATTTTGCTCTTAGAATGCTTAATGCTATTTGACGTCGGTTTTACGTAGCGTTTATTGAATAATTCTCCTCCGAAAGCGCAAAAAAGTATGTTTTAATTCACAATTTGTATACGTACGACTTTTGAAAAAGAATAAATTTAAAAGTAGAAGAGATATTTCTTATCTGAAGTAATAAAAAATTACAAAAATCTTTTATTTATAAATATTTTGCTTTTTGACAATGTCTATCGAAATCGCTTTAAAAATATGTAGAGTCCCTCTGTACACTGGATCACGCAAAATGTCTTTCAACTCTAATAGCCGGTTCGGCTAAAAACAAACGTAAAATTTAGGAGCCAGACAATGAATTTAATATCCGATCATTTAAAAAATGTACTGTTACTTATTTTGGACAACGTGAGGCGAACAGCCTGTAGAAATGCGAAGATTGCTTTGAGGTAGACGGCATTCCCGCTAAATTGATGAGATGTGGCCATGATAGCCTATTGTTTGCGCGACTAAATTTTTCAGAGATGCTTGGCGAGAAATCACATGACATTTTCTCCCGATGTCTGGAGAACATTCACAGGCCACACGGGCCAAAATGATTATATAACTGTAACAGTATTCAGCCGTTATACGTGACTGTATCAGTAGATGACTCCCGGTAATTTCTACAACTGTAAGGTACTATAAATTTATCGCCGGCTGAGGGAAAACTAGTATATAAATTCGGAGACAGCATCAGTTCTCAGTTTGAGTTCAGACAATTTAGCGCAGAGCTGAATTAGGATTATTGATAGTTCTCAGTGCGAGCTTTGCTTTTACCTGGGCTTTCCGGCGAGGTGTGTTACACATTCTTAGTAGTGTCAAATGGAAAATACTGATTGTGCTCTGCGGACTGAGAAGAGCTTCATGAGTGCTTTTCTGAAAGACTCGAGAATTGTTTTTTTTTTTTTTTCCTTTTGTTACGTTGAAAGCAAGTTTTATCAAGCTACCATCGGTTCTCAGTGTACTCGTACATTCGAAACAGCTTTTGGTGTCAGATGTGCGATTGAATGGCAAGGGCAAGAGTGGTGGGGAGCAACTTAAGACAACTATGGTCAGTCTTTGCAGTTTAAGGGAAAACAGAAATTACTGCCACAATGGAAAATAAATTCGAAGCTATGTAAGGCAGAACAAACATGGTAGAAAATAGAATTGGAGACAGTAACCTAAGAGTTCCTTCTTTCCAACTACAAGCCTTGAGAGAGCGTTTCTGCTGTCAAAAAATAAATCTGACAGACAGTTTCTGCTGTTAACCAACAAATAGATTAGAGAGTTTCTACTCGCGCCGACAATGACGTTGACAGCTTAAAAATATTCATAACTGAAGCAGGAAACGATTTTGAGGCTTTTAAATGCCTACCTATGTCTTCTATTACGCTCTGTATATCACATTTTTAGTGTTGTGTACTATTTCTAAAGTTGCATCATGTTTCATGTATTTTATCAATGTATTTCATGTCTCTTGTATTTTATTAATGTATTCCATGTCTCATGTATTATATCAATGCATTGCATGTATTTTGTCCTGTATTTTATCAAGTATCATGCTTTTATTAAGCTTTTGTTCACTGTCTGTACACCCTGTAGTAAGTATACAATCTCTAGATACCTCAGTATTCCCAATATACAACACTATCACGCATTTGCAATATGCTCAAGTTTATGTATTGAGTGAAGGGTATTGGTATCTAATTACACCTTACGATTATGTGATTAATGTGTTGTTTTCTTTTCTTTTTCTTTTTTTTTTTTTTTTTTAATTTAAGACAAATTTTTCTTTATGTCTTGCACTTGACTATTTATGACATGCTAATGTATCCTGAACTGCAATGTAACACAATAGCTCATCTGCCCTTGTTGCACTGTAAATACTTTTATTAATTTAAATAAAGTTGCTGCTTCTACACAGGGGAAGGCGTAGGACATATGCCTGTTTACCCCTGTTAAACACCAGGGGTCCCCGTCTTCCGTCACCTGTCACCTGTGCTTTTCCAAAGCTACCCACACATGATGCGAAAATCTCCTGTTAAGTACAAGTAACTCAGTTCTCTGTAGTAACGAACGCATGTGGATAAAGCTTTCCATACATGATGTGAAAACCTCATGTTAAGCACAGGTAACTCAGTTCTTTGTAGTCACGAACGCAAGTGGACGGGATTCTGCAGCTAAGGCCTGCCATGTCATTGCTTCTCGGAGAATACACGCAACGGATATCCTTCAAAGTCTCCCCGAAAATAAAAGGCTACACTTCCAAAGTCAATCACGCGCAATGGAGCAGCACTTTGACGAAAAGTGTTTAAAAGACTGTAACAGACTTCAGTTAAAATAGCCACCAGTATTGAAAGCTTCCGATAGCTCGCGACAGATATTGAAAGGTTGCCTCATCAATCCTTTACGGACACCCCAACGGAAACAAGGGAAATCAATTCTCTGGTGTACTTCGTCGCTGGCATCCGAGATCCTCAGACATAAAACGCCCTGCGAATGGCAGATGTGAAGCAACTAAAATTCGTCTTTTATATGCCGAGAAATTCGAGGCAGTCATAGTGCATATAAATGTGTAACTTCGTGACTTTATTTATTGATTTAGCATTTCATTTAGTGTATGTATTCATTCAAACTATTGTTACAGTTCTGAAAGCAGTTAAATGTAAGCATACTTTACAATTTTAATACATTTTAGAATTTTTTATAGCACTGCTAACTAGTTTTGAAGAAATTAAAAGCTTTTGTTCTAAGAAATTCAAAACTTGTAGCTATGACGCTTGTAACTTAAAATTAATAACATGATTTTTTTGTCACACGGGCATTCCAAAATGGTAGCCTTGAAAGAAAACGTATCTTCAGTGGATAAGTTGTGTGATTGCCAGAGCATCATCTAACATTCTACTTCTTCAGGTAATATCCTTCCAAGCCTGCGTTGTAGCTTGATAGTTACCAGTAGATTAGACATTCACATTATGCCTCGAATATTGCAAAATTAAAATGTGTTACCCTCTGTAAAAATACTGAAGTGAAGGCACTTCACGTAACAATTCATTCAAATGAAATTTCCAAAACAGAACAAATACAAGTTTGGAAGGCAGAAGTGAATAATTGCCATTGTTTTGCACAAACCTATCGAAATTGCCAACTCGGCGAGCTCTCGCATCTTGCCTCCTGAAGTTGCAATCCCCCCAAAAGACACTATGTAAAAGAGGGACGTTTAGTATGGTGAAAACCTAAATTAAATTCAAAAACGCAGTGAAAAAAATTTTAAATCTGCTATCCGTAAGGAAAAGTTAAAATATATTCACTCACATTCATTTAAAAAAAGGCAGTCCCCAAAAATCCCATCATTTGTTTTTTTCAATTAAGATGAGTATGCCCTAAGCACATCAAAGTCATCATCGTCATCAGAAGCATCAAAAACATTCTTCTTCGGGTGTTGTACCGCGTAAAGTGGCGGGCGTAAATATTTGCAATGTCAGCAAGAAAACTTTAAATAAATTTTTCTCAGTCAAGTGGTACTGCCCTTTCCTCCACATAAATTGAAACAGATATTCATATAGACATACAGATATTCGATTAGTAAAATTTCCAAGAAATTCTTCGACCATACGCCCCCAGTGCCAATAGTATGCGCACCTGCAAAACACGTACGAAATATTTCGTCTTCCAGACATTTATAGGTAGCCCAAAAGTCGAGAATGATTGTGGTCCCTGGCAACACACATTCAGTGATTACATCAAACAAGCAGGCACTCAGTCGATTTTGAACCACTCTAAATAAATCTGTGGGTATCTCTTACAATTCTTCCAAACATCCATTTCCTTTTACGAGGCCCGAAAGCGACCGAGCTCTAAAATCGCTGAACACTGGTAGTTCCGACTTGTTTTGAATACAATCGAACGGCCTGGCTGCGTGGGCGTGTTCGGGATTTTTCCCATGTGTATTGTGTATACGAGCCAGTTTCTTTTAGAATGTCCTCTACGAAAGCGTTCCTCCTTAAGAGTGATAGTCCTAGTACTCCTTGCCATACTAAACTAAACCGAAACATTCTCACTGGCCTGCCTTTTCCATACTCCCCAAATTTCCATACATCTTCTTCAATTATCTTAAGGACTCACCCAATTATTTCAAATATCTCTCACCATAGCCGAAATGTATCTTTCCCTGCAGAAATTATACTAGTCAAACTACTGTGTGATTAAAAAAATTCAGATCTTCAATTTCATATTTCTGGGGGAACTTGCAAAACATTTTCGCATCACTAATAAAGCTGCATATATATTCATCGTACTCAAACAAAAACAAGTAATTTTTATTTCTCTCCTACACACATCACTGCCTTCCCTCTTTCACACTACACTGATTACTACAAAACAATTCAAAGTCCTCATTTATTGCCATTTTACCCTTCTTTTCATTGAATTTTTGTACTTTTCCCACATTTCATCTTGCATACGACTATCCAAAGAAACCCTTTTTCGTACGCCATTCTAACGCAATTTTCTCTACTAAATTAGGCAAAAAACGCATTTCAGAAATTTCAGCATACTTCAACATGCATTGATTCACATTTTTCAACAAGACTAATGTCATTGGAGCCATGGTGAGGATCTACAAACATTTTTGTAAACAAAAATAAATTTACCTGAAAATACGTTACCAACCCTCTTAAGGACGGCCCAAGAACGAAGACTTTGATGTGACTGGAGCATACTCATCTTAATTGAAAAAATAAATGGACTGCATTTTTTTAAATAAACGTGAGTGAACATATTTTAATTTTTCGTTAGGGTTATCAGATTTTAAATTTTTTTCAACTGCGTTTTTGAATTTATTTTAAGTTTTCATCATACTAAACGTCCCTCTTTTACATAGTGTCTTTTGGAGGGATTGCAACTTCAGAAGACAAGATACGAGAGCTCGCCGAGTTGGCAATTTCGAAAGGTTTGTGCAAAACAATGCGAGTGTTTCGCTTATGCCTTCCAACATCGTATTTGTTTTGTTTCGGAAATTTCATTTGAATGAATTGTTACATGAAGTGCCTTCACTTCAGTATTTTTACTGGGGGTAACGCATTTTAATTTTGCATTATTCGATGCATAACGTGAATACATAAACTACTGGTAACTATCAAGCTATAGCGTAGGCTTGGAAGGATATTACCTGAAGAAGTGATATGTTGGATGACACTCTGGCAATCACACAACTTATCCACTGAAGATGCGTTTTTTTTCCAACGGTACCATTTTGGAATGCGCGTGTGACGAAAAACCATGTTATTAATTTTAAGTTACAAGCGTCATAGCTACTAGTTTTGAATTTCTTAAAATAGAAGGTTTTAATTTCTTCAAAACTAGTGAGCAGTGCTATAAAAAATTCTAAAATGTATTAAAATTGTAAAGTATGCTTACATTTAACTGCTTTCAGAACTGTAACAATAGTTTGAATGAATACATGCACTAAATGAAATGCTAAATCAATAAATAAAGTCATGAAGTTACAAATTTATATACACTATGGCTGCCTCGAATTTCATAGGATATAAAAGAAGAATTTTAGATGCTTCACATCTGTCATTCGCAGGGCGTTCTATGTCTGAAGATCGCGGATGCCAACACCAGAGAATTGATTTCTCCTGTTTCTGGTTGGCTGTTCTTAAAGGAGAGATGAGGCAACCTTTCAATATCTGTGGCGAGCTATTGTAAGATTTCCATGCTGGTGCTATTTTAACTGAAGCCTGCTACAGTCTTTTACACAATTTTCGTCAAACCGCTAATCCATCGCGGGTGATTGACTTTCGAAAAGTAGCCTTTTATTTTAGGGGAGACTTTGAAGGATATCAGTTGCGTGTATTCTCCGAGAAGCAATGATTTTGCAGGCCTTAACTGCAGACCCCGATCCACTTGCGTTCGTAACTACAGAGAACTGAGTCACCTGTACTTAGGAGGTTTCCACATCATGTGTTGATAGCTTTATAGAAGCACTAGAAGACATACTAGCTATTCAATTAAAAGCCTAAAAATCGTTTCCTGCTTTGGCTATGGATATTTTTAAGCTGTCAACTTCATTGTCGGCGCAAATAGAAACTCTCTAATCGATTTGTTGTTCAGCAGCATAAACTCTATTTTTCCATCTGTTTTTTAACAGCAGAAACTGTTTGTCAGATTTATTTTTTGACAGCAGAAACGCTTTCTCAAGGCTTGTAGTTGGAATGTAGGAACTGTTTGTTTATTGTTTCCAACTCTATTTTCAACCACGTCTGTTCTGCCTTCCATAGCTTCGAATTTATTTTTTATTGCGGCAGTAATTTCTATTTAACTTGAACTACAAAAACTGACAATAGCTGGCTTAAGTTGCTCCCCACCACTCTTTCCCTTGCCATTCAATCGCACATCTGACACCAAACGCTATTTCGAATGTACGAGTTCGTAACGGATTCACTACACTGAGAACCGATGGTAGCTTGATAAAACTTACTTTCACGTAACAAAACAAACAAACAAAAACAAAAAACAAAAAAAAAAAAAAAAAAAAAAAGTCCTCGAACCTTTCACAAAAGCACTCATGCAGCTCCTCTCAGTCCGCAAAGCACAATCAGTATTTTCTACTTCACACTGCTAAGAATGTGTAACACACCACACCGCAAAGCCCAGTATCAGTAATCCTAATTCAGCTCTGCGCTAAATTGTCTGAACTCAAACTGAGAACTGATGCTGTCTCCGAATTTATATACTAGTTTTCCCTACTAGACCGTCAATCTCGGAACGCCTGCTATTGTTAGCTGGGCGAGTTCAATATACGCAGGTGAGAGGAATAGAAAGGAAAGGTTCCGAAATGGTTTTCAACGGAAATAATTAGATCTTGGAATGGCTTTCAGTGGGTACTACGGAAAAAAGGGATATGCTCGCTGACTTATTCCCGAACCGGAGTTTCACTGCCTATTTTTATGCTCCATGTTTTATTGAACATTTAGTTTAAGGACATATTAATTTTTATCAATTTATGAAACAAAAAAATATTTTGTAGAGAAATACGTGTTTGCAATGTAAAATTGTATGCTTATTTAAAATTTGCTTAAAGGCATAACGTTTTGGCGAAATTACATAATTTTGTTTATTCGAACGAAATTTAATATTTATTAGAACTCTTATTACGGTAAAGTACCAGATTATTACATGAACTTACTATACGTAACTGTAAAGTTTTTATTTACTTAAGGTATTGTAGAAAATTGTAACTGTAAAAAAAGGGTAGACAATCAATAAGAATAATAAATAATACACTTACTAACGAAACGCTAGCTTCCCTCACAAAGCAGAAGCCCGTTCATAGTAGGCACTCAATCCCGGAACGACTGAAATTCCCTATACTCAGAATCCCTTTTCCTTTCTACTCTTAGCTCATCCCTACTTTCACGTACCATACCTACAAATCTTGGACTTTACCAGCAAACAATAGAATTCGTTCCGGGATTGAGCGCCTACTGTTTTCCCTCGGCAGATGATAAATTGAAGCTTCGCGGTGAAGCTTCACGGCAAAGCACTAGAGTACAGTTCCCGACTCTGCTTGGTCGTTCTCGGAACTCCTCGTACTCTCGAGACTCTCCACGCTACAACTCGCGATGCACTTGACGACACACGAGCACAGCTCCCGACTCTTCTGTTCAGTCGTACCCGGAGCTCAACACGCTCTCTCGAATATGCAGTAACCGCCATACACTAACAGACTCCTCCGGTGCACCCGACGTCCCACTCGGCACTCGCTGCCCGGCTGTCAACTCTTTCGACTCCGCACGGCCTTACTCGCTAGACGAGACACACACACACTCGCCCTCTCGACGAGGTAAACTAAACTGACTGCGGACCAGCAGGGTTTATATCGATTTCGGATTGTGTTCGAGCACATTCTGGGCTAAACCGGTAAGAATTCGTTCCAGAAAGTTCTCCAACCGTCCATGGTATATCGCCATTTTGTCACCAAATGGGCGATTTCTCTAGAAATGTGGCAACCCTGCTTCACTTGCCATTTTATGGCAACCCTAAAACTGCTTTGCGGGGAAGCCACCTTACCACGCCTGTACAATTTCATAACATTATTAAAGGATTTGTTGAATAGTAGACGGTAAATACTACTTTTATTAGTTTAACAAAAGAGTGATATTTGAATGACTTTTGTCGTCTTACTTTTTATACATTTAGAAATATTAGTCTTCAAACTTTTGTTTGAGGTGTGGAAGACATTTAACCTAACAAATATTTGTATGCGATCTGTATATTTGAGGTGAAATTTCTGTATATTTGACGCAAAATGATACGGTATTAGGCTAGATATAGTCGCAGAGGAGGATTTTATAACGATCCATAATATACTATAAGAAAAGGTGTTATAAGTGTGGTCGATAAAGCGAACGTTTAATTAACTGTAACAGGTGAATGGAATGCTCGGATCTTGGGAAAAATTCATGAATTCGAAAAGTCGAACCATAGCGTTTTTCTGGCCATTCGAATTGTTCGAAGCCTAAATTAAAAACAGTATTCATATAAGCACTAAACATTTTAAATAAAAGAATGCTATTATCGCAATTTCAACCGGCCAGGATCTTCAATATATGACTTCTACTGTGCTGCGATTTAAACTTTAATTTTTACTTCCTTGTATGAAGTAAAAAGGAAATATTGTAATCGCGAAAAGTTTCAGGCAGCATATTTCAACGAAAATATGCATTTTGACCGCTTTCGAATGCAATTTAACGATGTTTTTGCGTGATATCTGTACGTAAGGACAGAATAAAAGACTCGTTTCCACCAAAAAAGTTATAAAACTGCTTAAAATCAATTCTGAAGAGAATTTTTCGGGGCGTCTGTACGAACGTGTACGTACATACGAACGTACGTACGTACGTATCTCGCATAACTCAAAAACGAGTTGTCTCAGAATGTTGAAATTTTGTATATAGTACTACTATAACATGTAGATGTGCACCTCGTATTTTGGTTTCAATCGGCCGCGTCAAACGCATATAAATATATTTATAAATATATCCACCCTGTTACCCGGCTCAGTGATCTCAGTTTCTTTACTCTTATATCTTTGTATATTGTACATTTTTTGCTTTGAAAGTGATTGAATTATGTTGTTTTTATCTTCCGGTTAAGGTTTTTATGCCTTTAGTAAATCTGTATGCAATATTTTTAGAATTATCAACAATTTTAAAGTGCCGCTAAGCCAGCCTTTTTTTATGGCGGCCATTGATGTTTACATTTGAAACAGGAGACTAATGGATTTGTTGCCAATCTAGAGAAACTTAGCTTCGCAACAACAACGATAACGCATTCATTTATTATTGCCAATTAAATCATGCTTAATTCTTTCTGGAATTTTTTCGAGGAAATAAGGGTTTAAGATTTACTTCGTAATTTTTAATATAGATATTTTGAGCTTTTATGTATTTTTGCCTTCTCGCGAAGTGAGAACTGAATTAATTAAATGAGAAATACTCAATCGTCTGTGAAAATCTGTTTCTTTTTTTTTTGTTTGCTTAATTTCTTTTATACATCATTCTAGCTTTATTATAGTTTTGAATAGAACATGTGGCAACGATTAGATAATTCTATTCTTTAAATGATATAAATTTTGTGCATTATGAGTTATAATATGAACGAAATATATAAGTTAACTGTTGTATAATTATTGGATTATATGACAGTTAACTTAGTTTCCGTTATATAATTATTATATAAGTTAACTGTTATATGATTATTAATACTGTTAAGTGAATCTAGCGCCAGAGTGTCGCTATGGTTAAACAAATACTAGAGTGAATTTTAATGAATGCATTTATTCTATTGTGGTTTATGCGCTGTAAGCGAAGTAGATTTGATTCAATCCAATAAGTTTAAATGAAAGGCAAGAAAAAAATGCGTATAATTTAATATTCCGTACAAGGAAGTCATGTGGTGTACACATCAGATTTTTTCTAGAGAGAATTGAGCTATCCATGATTAAGTCTCAGTGCGGACCTTTCTCATTTCACACTCCTACGAATTCAGATAATACGCAAAATGTTAAATTTAAACTCTTTGTAAAATGTATTTGATGTCAAAATGTATTAAAAGAGAAATTTCTAAATTGCCGATTTTTAATTTTGTTCTTCAGTTGTAAAATTTCGAGTTTATCCTTATTTCGAGTTACCTGCAACTAATTACCATTAATATTAAAATATTCCCCCCTTTTTCCTTTATTTATTAAATTTCATATAAAGCTTTTTAAATTTGGACGATTGAATTCCCACCGGTTTTTTGTGAGGATAAAACATTAAGTTAAAAAAATAAAATAAATGTCGCAAATATTGCAGTTAAGTGGATCATTCTCCAAAGCTCTCTCGAAAAGCCGAGTCTTGGCTAGTAATAAAAGATTAGTGGATAACGCACTGCCAGCATTTCGGATTATTCAATTACGGCAAAGCAAACGAGGGCTAAGGGGAGGGATGCCTTCGAGGAGGACTTTCTAAAGGAACTGGCTCGTATACACGTTACACATAAACTAGCATATCAAACGTAACATTGTAAGGAATTGGTAAAGACCTTCAATTGCCGAAGACATTTAAATATGAATGACGATCTATTATGACAGCTATTTTTCCAAACTCGAATATCTTTTTTTATCTTATCAGTGTGACTCTGAGACATAGCGTTCAATTTTTGGAAATATGTAAGGCTTATCGGAGTTAGGTCTAATGGACTACGACCATTAGTCCCCGCCTGCTCCTAAGAGTTTAATACAAATTTTATGCAGAACCTCTTCATCTACTCTGACACTATTTAAATATTTTGGCACACCCGATCTACTTTATGTTTAAAAAAAAGAAATATTTTAAGAGAAATCCAGTTCCGATTTTGTTTAACAGCAGAAATTAGTATCAGAAGTCGTTAGAGAAAAAGAATTAGCTTTATTTAACAAAACAAAGGCAACTATATGATTTTCATGCCTTATTGGCCGTTAATCAAATGGCGACAAAGCTGAACGAGAAGTTTCATTTTTAATACCATTGTTATTAAGTACAACTACTCCCAGTTTGCACAAAGGTAACCGTGAACACTGAATAATTAAATATTGAGACATAAACCTCGAATAAGAATCCGATAACATAGTTCAATTAAAAATAAGTATTAAATTATTAATTGATTGGCTACGTTTTAGCTACGCAGTTCTATGAGCGACAACTGGAAAACGGGCTGTCGACGAAAGGCACCAAATAGTACATGTAAATCAATGCAAAGGCACATGAAAGTAAACACCTGTTAAGATTTTTTATAATTCTTAAAACGACAAAACGTTTAGGAGTTAATTCCTCTTTGCGAATTGAAACTCAAATTTCAGATTATTATTGATTTGTCGTTCATTCAGGTTGTGATGTTATCTGAAGTTATGAATTACTATGTCAGATCATAAGCTACAATGTCAATCTGAATTTCAAGTTATAAGCCTTTTTAGTTTGAGTAGATTGTATGCATAATTCACAAAGTATTCCAAAACCTTGCACTGGCATTTCAACAATGTAAAAACTTGGAAGGTAACAATTTATTGCACATGACGCTCGTTATAACCACTTATCTTGTAAAATACTAATTATTTAAAAAAATACCCGAAAGTTTTCAGATTTTAACGGTCACCCATAAGGGTTTGGTAAGGTTTTCTGCACTCTCGATGAGCTCGAAGCATACCGGTCTGTTGTTATACTTACTCCCACTAACCCATTTACTTTTTATTATTTTAGCTTTATTATTAATCATTGTTTACTTTGCACTTACGCCATGTGCAATGCAATAGCAAAATTAGAAAAAAAAATTAAAAGCGACATAGCAGTATACGATTAGAATGTCTTGGCAACATTTAATGTTGTCATGCTTTTTTTTTTCCTTTTCAGTCTTTTCTCAGTTCATCAAATAAATATTCAGTTTTGTTATTAAGATGGCTTTTTTCCGATAGACACTCTCACGCGTTGGATATAAAAATGCTTTATTATTTACAGTTTTGCCACTATTCGCTTTGATAGTCCTGAGTTTGCTAATCAACAGTTCCTTAAATTTTACAAAATAGGAAAGAGATAAAAAGAATTCGAAATTCAATGTTCGGATTTCTGGATATCCATGCTCGGATGGAGGACTACATCATTAGAAATTTATGGTTCCAGGTACCGTTGTTTTTCCACAATGCGGGAAACATACCTACATTCGTGCAGATCTTCATTATTGAATTTCTGTAAATGTGATACATGGAAACTGCGGTCACAACATTTTCATGTGATGTGCGTAACGGCTTTGTTCTGTCGTTGAGATAAACATGTCGAGAGGTCTTCAGGAAGGTCGCGGCCTAGCTCGATATCAACGGCTCACAGTTTTCGATTCGTTTCACTCTCCAGTTTACGTGGATACACTTTACAATCCTTTGACTACACCTAAGGACAGAAAACATCATGATGTCCATTTTCCAAGCCTTCTCCCAAGCAGCGATGGTAAAATATTTTCGGATGTTTGAAATTTTTGTGTTATCTAAAATTATACAATTGCATAGTTTCAAAATATGTTTAGACTACATTTTGAATATTTAAAATTTTCGATTATTTCTATTACAGCTCTAAAAGGTATTTGCTTATTTTCATTGTGTTTCAGGTTCATGGATCATTGAGTCGTGTGGCATAACTGTTTTTAATCATAATTTAATTCTTAACATTTGATAGTTACAGGTTTTCATTTAATGCGTTTTTCTTGATATTTATGTATTCTGTATTATGCATTTGCAAGTTTATATCGATTTATTTCTGTTAATAAGCTTATAATTTGCATTGCTTGCTGTTTTTAATACAAAGCTTTATATCGTATTTACGAAAGTTTTACAGGCAAATTCGTATAACGTGACATAGATGGTAGATTAAAAAAATAATCCATGAATTTTAATTGATTCCCCTTATAGTTTTTTTTTCTTTAGTCCAAAGGGGCTTTGCCCCTGAAGGACTATTGTTTTCGTTTTGCAATTTTGCGTCTGTTCACTATAAATGTTCGTTTTAGTTTTCAAACTGTTACCACCAAATGTTAGAGTTATGCATTATATTTGAAGAAATTAAATAATGAAACATCTGCATAAATGTATGTATATTTCTCGCATTGCGGTAAAACAATGGTACATAGAGCGATCGAATTTTGAATGACTTAATCCTAAAGCGAATATAGGCATGTGAAAGCCCAAATTTGAAATTTGGAATTTGGTTTATTATCGATTTCATATTTTGTAAACCTTTAACGAATTTTTGATTAAAAACTCAAGGATTTCAAAGCGAGCCTTGTCAACGTTGTACAGAAAAACATTTTTATCACCAGCGCGCGAGACTCTGTATCGTAAATTCTAAAGATTGTATAAGAATTTAAAACTATTTAGCGATATTGCCCTTGAACAGAATTTTATGCTTTAAGTGCAAGAATGTGATATTTAATAGATGAAGGTAACAGGCAAAATGTTAAAAAAACTCCCCTTTGGACGTAATTTAAAATCCGAAACCTTTCAGATTTTATTATTATTATTATTATTTTTAAATTTATTGGAAAAAAAAGGAAATCTAGAATCAGTTGCACCCAAAATGAAGACGGCACCCCCCCCCCCCTTTATTGTACTTAGTAATCAGACATCGTGTCTTAATAAAATTATAAATCCGAGTTGAGGTTTATTATCATTGCAAGACTTTTCCAAAAATAATCCGGGGAACAACGTATTAAACAATTCGTGATTTCTTTACAAATTACGTCCTATCTTTCCCTTTAAATTAGTTAAATATCTTCTTTGATAACTAATTCTTTTCCTTTTCCAATTAATTAAATCTTTTCATCTTGGAAAAATTAAGTCTTTCTTTCTCAGCTGATTTTAAATACAAAATTTACTGCTGTACATCTTTGATTTTGGGTGCAGCAGTTGTTCAACAAATGACTTCCATCAGGAACCGTTTAACTTAAAGTTGCTTCAGATGCGAAAGGAAAATTTGGATGCAAGATCAGGTAATAGTTCGTATTCACTGTTATGATTTTAAACATTTTTGAAGTTAGGCAAAGAAACAACTTTCTACTTTGCCTGATTTTAATCTTTTACTCTGACATGTTTTTCTTTTCTACTTATTTTTGAAATCTTTAAAAACGTTAATAATATTCAAAATCTTCTTTCCATACCTGCTGTTTTCGGTGAACTTTATCACAGAGAAGAAAATGCTGTGGTTTGGCAAGTTACTTGAACTACTGCTTGTCGCATCTCTTTTGTCAGTGCAACTCGAGCATTAGAAGGGGAAGCACTACCATTTCTCTAGTGATCAAGCAGTTTTACGAGTAACGATGGTAAAAATTTCACGTGCTCAAATTGTTTTGTGTATTACCTAATCTTGAAGCATTTTGTATAGTTTTAAATTTTTATTACTCAAAATTCTTAATATTCATAATTTTTGATTCTGTGTATTTAAGTCTATATTTACAAGAAAAATTATTACCTTTTTAAGAGTAAATCACTTTTATTGATCATCGAGTTTGAAGCATGCGGCATAATTGCTTTTAATTATCCTTTAACATTTAAATTTTATAGTTCGAATTTTTTATTTAATTTAAAACCTAATTTTATTTTCCTCATAAACTTCTAAAATGATTGCTAATTTCTTAGTTGATATTACGTTACAGGTTGATGCATGTTTCCGTAAAAAAAAATCCCTCAATAGAAATTTTAAATTTTCTTTAAAATTACATTCATTTTAGAAAATATGGCCTTCACACATATAGTAAGTATAATTTTTGTATTTTTTGATTAAATATTTTGAAGTGAAGGTCATGCTGTAAAAGATCCTGGATTCGATACACCGAACTGAACAAAAGACCTGTAATGCGTTACAAATCCGTAGCTTTGACTCAAAAATCAACACAGTTGATCCCTACTGCACACGTGACAATGATTACACCTTTTCCTCACCTGCTACCCTGTCCTCCTGACTTGCTGTTCTGAATTTCTACATTTTCTGCGCTCGTTGAGGTATCAGGAGGAAGATACCAGAATAGAGTGTGCATTGTGCAAGCTACTCGCGGCATATTGCGGAGCATAGAACTAAAGCTCATCCCCCTTCATGAAATTCCTCACTTGGAAAAAGCATTCTTGCGATTTCTTCAAATGTCGAGACCCATCTTAGAGATTTCATTTCGCAACTGATAAGAGCCAGGATAGGATATCCCTTGCTTTATACCAATGCGATTGTAACAAAGTATTAACCAATGCGAATGCGGTTCTTAAGAATTTATAATTAAGTAAATTAACGTAGAGGAGCTTCAGGCATGAATTAATGTTATCGCGCATACTCCTATCAAGAGGAGTTATCGAAGGTGCATTTTATGAAATGCCAACTATCCGGTAGAGCTCTCGCTTCAGTTTAGATACTAGCATTCAGATGTCCCATCAGGCTGACCAGTGGCTAGCTACAGTAGAGGGAATTTCTTTAGATCATGCAGAAAGTACATAGAACATCCATGCCTAAAATTGAGAGCTCTGCTTTAGATCACTGTTTAGATACCTTTGTTATGGATTTTGTGTTTAGATAGCTATTTTTAGTAGAATTATAATTAAAATTATTTTATATCCCCGTGCAGTGGAACACGAGACAAAGCTATGCCGGAAAAGTAAAAATGCAGGAACACGCGCGTTTAACATTTAACAGATAGGTAGAGGGAAGTACGTTCAACTCGAAAACGCTTAAGACGGAATATCGGTTAACACAAAATAATACAACGGCGCATTCCTATAAATGTTAAACTGAGAAAAATAATTATTATTCACACTGTCATGTAATAAAATCCTTATTAAGTACGTTTAATCTGCAGTTGTGCACTGATCACGGTTCAAGAGATAAGTCTTTAGTTACTCTTAAAAGCCAGGTATTCAAAGCGAAACGAGTTGCGAGGAATTACTTTTTATATCTTTCTACCCATTCCTCATGGTAAAATGTTTGTGCATACTGAATATCATCAGCATTTAGGCAATGAAATATTTAAAATGCGTCATACCGAACGTCTCTCTTCCCCTACTATGCGAGGAACTGGAAAATTTTAACTTTTTATCATGCTGTCGCATCATAAGTTTAAGAAGAGAATATTCCATAGTTCAACATTGAATTTAACGCAATTTATTACTGTTTTAGTACATTAGAGCCAAGTGTTATGTCTTGAGATTTGCATTGTACTACGCATTTATTTTATAACTGATTTGTTACTCCTTTCAACGTTCTATATAATAATGTGGACTAATACCGCAAGATTAAGAGGAATAATTTTTCTAGAAATCTGAAACAATGTAAACAACTAAAAAATTTAGCCATTTATATTATGGAAACGTTTTCTTTTTAATTGTTTGGTAGTGACAAGACAAATGCTTAATGCTGAAATAACCAAATTCCCCGCATTAATTACGAGGTAATTTAACACATTCTAAATACTTCGAGGGCAATTTTTCCTCGAGGGCCTTGTCCCTTTTTAGCAAGAATTAGTATGGTGTTGCCTGGGGAACATAAAAGTCTGAAAATGTCGGCGCAGGCTGCGTTTCACGAGCACTTCGATGTTTGAAATTGAGGAGGCGAAACGAATTTGTAAAAACATTATCAAGCAGAAGATTATAATTTCGAATCACATGTATGCCCTAGGTCCACAG
Source organism: Stegodyphus dumicola (assembly GCF_044657685.1). Classification (NCBI taxonomy): domain Eukaryota; kingdom Metazoa; phylum Arthropoda; class Arachnida; order Araneae; family Eresidae; genus Stegodyphus; species Stegodyphus dumicola. The sequence goes on along the minus strand of NC_140778.1, from coordinate 12,561,235 downwards.
TTGCAGATAAGACAGTGAGGGAGATTTTTGTCCATTAAATGCAAATTATCGTTGCGTTTTAATTGCTTTGGTCACATTTATTTGGCTAAAAGAGTGGATATTGGCAAGTAATTATACATCCAATTGACCCACAAAAGATCTAAAGTTACGTTCCACTAAATGTACGCTACTCAGACAGGCAATGACTTACCTTTGACATGCCCTTTCTGCCATAGATAGGAGTATAAATCCAGAAAAAGTGTCAAAAGTTAAAGATTGGAGACGGCTGGAAAATGTTCATTAACAGAGAAGTTTCTTGGGACTATGCTCGTAATATAGGAGATTTCTATAGAAGTTTCCTTCCATCGCAAGGAGCTTTCAGAATCTAACAAAAAGCAAGCAAAATGTTTTCTGGAAAATGAAAGTGAGGATGCATTTCACAAACTAAAGAAAGCGTTATCTGTGTCAATTCTGACGCATCATCATCACGACAAATCATTCTTCACACAGATGCGAGGAACGAGAGAATCGGAGCTATTTTTCTCAAGAAATAAACGGTCAAGAAAATGTCGTACAATACTGGAATAAATGCTGGTCTAAGCCGGAGAGGAATTGCCGCGTTAAAGGGAACGATATGCTCGCCATAATTAAAGCCGTAGAATATTTCCATCATTATCTCTGCGGCTGAAAATTCCTGCTCCGGAACAGATCTTGGATCGTTGACCTGGTTCTTAAATTTCAAGGATCTCGAATCTAATATCCAGGTGGCAAGTAGCCGTGTGCATGTGGAGAGTCCAAGACTATGGCATAAATATCCGTCACCGGAATGGATCATCCCATTGAATCACCGTCGCTTTGTCTAAAAAAACCCTGACAAGAAAACTGCAGGTATTATTCTAGGATCGAAGCGAAATACGAGCTGCTTAATCCGGTTGTACGTCAAGTTACAAATTTATGTTATAAATTGTTGGTGCTCAAAATATCAAGTGGAACGAAATATTAGGAACTCCACTGAACTTCAATGTTTTAAATTATTATCTCTTGACGAGTCGATTTGAAGCAATAAAGTATGAATAATTAATTTGAATTTTCATAGTTTTAATTTAAAATGTTTTAAAAAATTTCATTATTTTCTAAACTTTCAATTTACATTTTACTTCTTTCTAAAGATTACTAGCCCTAATGTTTAATTTTTAAATTCCTTTTAAACACGTTTTCTAGGATACCGTATTCATTTATCTTTTATTTTTTTCTGATTTTAAATTGTAGCTTATAAGACGTAAAAACTATTAATATTTAGTGAAAGATTTTGGTGAATGCAAAACTGAAAAAAATTATTCTTTGAGTTTTAAGTCGAGAGCATTTTCAGGTAAGCTGAAAAATTTTAAATCGAATTTTCTGAAACAAGCTTTGTTTCCGAGAAGTAATGAATTTCAATTCAAATATAGTCCAATCTAATACCAAGAGATATGGCTGACCACCAGTTGTTTCATTCCTTCCTGTGGTATAAATTATTGAAAATTATTAGAATGTAAGAGACTTCAATGGCTCCGCCGTCATTTCTTAAATAAAACTGCGCTGTTTCTCCGTCATTTCTTAAATAAAACTGCGCTGTTTCTTTGAGGCAAAGCGGTGGTTATTAACATAATATACGATCACTGTTTGCCATTGTGTTCCCGATGTGTTTCGCAAGTTAGACTTGTAATGCGACTGAAGTTAATGTAAAATATTTACTCAGTTTGATCGGTTTGTAGAGGATAAAGCAACTAGAGTGGGCATTTTCAAATGACATTGTCAAACATGGAATTGGAGTTATAATACAGAACCCCCGAATAGTAATAGTAAAGGTTTCATAATTAGGTTGTGCATTTTCCTATTTTAAATAATTAAGGTCTTTCAACTATGTTTTTAGCACTGAAATAAATTTAGGACCTTATTAAAAGTGGTTATTATTTTAAGTAGCTTGCTGCTGTATATCGCCTATTGTCTTAAAAGTAGTCAATCTTTTATGAACTGTGGGATGAATATTGCACCCATTAAGATGTCTGAATCAAATATTGCGTCTTCAGAATTTCTTTATCCAACAATAAAATTATGTTGACCTCGGCAACGTCTGTTTAGAAGTCCATCATATCTTCTACGCAATAAAGCCTTCACAGTTGAATGGAAAGAACCATCACCAAAGCATTCCAGCTATTCCCAAATTATTTCGAAACGGATATTTTCTCACATACCTATTCCCAAACGGGTATTTTATCAAATATCCGTTTATTAAATTCAAGAACGGGTGCCGCTTCGAATTCAGAAAGAAGCATTGAAATTATATTATAGACATTTTTTTATGTTTGAAATGAAATAATTTCCATTATAATTGAATTCAATTATTCTATTTCTCGTCGACAGCTACAAACCACGATAAAATAATACCCCACATGTCATAGAAACATTGAAATCTAACTTTCAATACATTTATTTTCCATAACGACATTCTGGCGCTAGGTTTCTTTCTTACAGCGTAACAAAGGAATCGCAACTCCGAATGTGCAACAAAAATCAAATTTCTCACAGACTATAATTCAGCGCAGATTCTGGTGGCGCATGCGCTATTAGACAAGATTTTCCTCTGTCGCCAAGTATTTCTCAGCTAATACATAACAAAAGTGATAATTTCAGCGAGCTCACATATTTTCGTATTTAGAATAAAAGGCTGAATTGCGATGCAATATAATTACCATTTCTCGGATTAATAATCTTACTCGGTTCGGAAGAAATACTGCCTAATTTTGTGAAGCTATCATTAACGCAAAAATGGTAAGCTAATGTCTGGTTATAGAAAATTTAATTTTTATCGCGTTTTCCTCTGAAAAGATTTTGATATTTATGATTAAATATTTCAAAATTTCTAATGCATTTGTAGGATCGGTACTTAGTGTCTAGGAATATGATGTCTGTAAACTTACTTCTTAGGTGGTTGTCTAGGGGCTAATAAACTAGTCCGATTTATGGAAACCTCTATAATTTAATGAAACATGAATAGTTGCTACAAACTACAAAATGATTACATGTGTAGTAGGAAATAGATGATATTTACAGATGAAGAAAATCCACCGTCTTTTACATGCAAACATCTTTCATTCGCATCACAGTTCTAATGGCGGAATCGTCTGACTTCTATCATCGGAAAAGCAAAAGGTTTATTCTCACAGCTTGTCGCGTCATCCGATTATAATGAACGATGCCATGCCACACATTTAAAGAGAAATATTCAGCGGAATTAAAATTTCAGTTCACAAAGAGATGTAGACTGTGATCATATCACAGAGGTGCTAAGCAAGACAATTACTACTTAAATATAAATTACTAAACGTTAAAATACTACTATAAAATTACTAAAGTACTAAAGAAAATAAATTAGTATCTATTTAGGATTACTACTTAAAAGCAAATTTTGAAGCTTTTTTAATTACTTAATAATTTTTAAATTTTCAAGATCTTTATTGTTTAAATAAATATTTCAAAAGAATAAAGGTTTTAGAAGTGTTCTTTTTTCACGAAATACATCAATCAAAATCGAGAATCATTCAATTACGAAGAAAAAGATAATTTTGTATTTGGAGATTAAAATAAATATCCGCTCGGGTATCGAAGGCAGGTACATATAGCAAAAGTTTAATCAATGCGTATAAGACTTTATATTTATGCTTAAACCTAAAAATTTGTTCTTAGCTACAAGTCGAGAATTAAAAAAAAGAAAGAAAAAAACTACTTAATTGTTTTGAACTGACACATTTCGTTACTTCAGAGGACTCGAAGGCAGCGTTTGTGTAGCAGAGGCTGCGCAAACAGCATTCGAGTAGACAGTGTCGTGTCTAAGTTATGTGCCGCTAAATTCACAAAGATGTATTTATAATCATGTCAACTATCAGGATGGATTGACGTTTATTAAGAATTTTTGTAGCCTTGTACTTTGATCGGTTATTCTGCCACGCAGCGGGAGATGCACTACTCCCACTCTTTCCAAATTGCTGAAAGGATCTCCTTGGGGTCCTGACACATGTGAAAGACCCAAAAATGGAGCTTTTCCAGTTGAAATAGCCTTGTAAAGGTAATAGACAAATGAAGCCCTGAGCTTCGGTGTTCAGCAGGCCATGACTGGGGCAGCTGTAGAACAAAACCTTTCCGAATGAATTAAATATGTTTTATTTGAATAAAATTATATAAATAGTACTTAACATTAGTTGAAAATTTTTTCACACTGTGAGCAACAAGTTTAATAAAAGACAGACATTTTAGTTTTAATTGATAAGGCAATAACAGGAGCCCTTGTTTTGTTACTGCACTTTAGAAAAGAACTGAATATACATCTAGCATACAATATATATATATATATAACTCGTTTCCATGCCTGCAAGCGTGTATAAGAACTTCCATAATTTCCCACATGCTCCATAATATGCATAGCAGCTTCCTTGAAAACGTTTTTTGGAATTTCTTCGAAGCAGGATGATAGAAAATGTATCAAATATCCAAATATATAATAGATTAAAAAAATATTCAATTACTTAATACATAAAACATTCGAAACAGATTGTGTAATCAGATGCTTTTGTGCTACATTATCTTAACTTAAAAAGATCTTAATTTAATTTAAAGACAAACATATTCCGCCGGTATAGTGCTTAGGCATTCTGACTGCCGTAAAGAAGCACCCGAGTCCGAATCCCGGAGAAGGCATGATTGTAACAGGCCGTCCCTTCAAAGGAGACAACGGTTCCGTCCCTTGTAGTGGGTCAAGACTAAAGGCTATTAAATAAAGCTCCCGGCCATTAAAAAATACTCGTGTAAAATTAAATCAGGTTTCAAAATCAGTTTGTAATGTTACCTCATGCTATGAGCTATTACCTCAGATTAAAATTTACAAAGTTAATATGAATTTCAGGTGAGTCTTTTTAGTTTGGGCGTAGAGTGTAGGATTAGTTGACAGAACACTCCGATACTTTGCAAAGTCAGACCAACAACATAAAATCATTTTTATAACAATTTATGACACGTGACGCTCGTTATGACGACCTATCTCGTAAAAAATTAATTATTTAATTAAAATATACGTGAAAGGTTTTATGTTTTAACGTTAACTCAAAAGGGTTTCTTAAAGCTTTTTTACGCTCTCGCTGAGCTCGCACTCTACCAATCTATTGTTACTGTCACTCCTTACTATCCCATATTTTCGGGGTCCTTTTAGCTATATTATTAAGCATTATTTAGTTTGCGCTTACGCCATATGCAATTTAACTGCAAAATTAAAAAAAAAAAAATAAAAGTAGAATTGTGGTATACGTTTACAAATTCTGATGCAGCGTTAAATGCTGACATGCATTTTTCTACTTTTTTCAGTCTTTTCTCACTTCATCACATCGATATTCAGTTTTCTTACAAAGATGGCTTTACAATTTTTTTGGTTATTTTATTATTAACCTTTTTTGTGTGTTTGCTTTATTTATTGAATATTACATTCTGAAACTTACATAACATAAAATTCGATTTAACAGCTCAGTCACAAAATATTTCAAAACGGGATATATTTAGACATTTTATCTGATACACAGTCTCGTGCGCTGGAGTTAAAAACGCTTTATTCAGTATAGTGTTAACGAACATTATATTCCCCAGTTATCTGGTAAAACGCTACTATGTGTGGTAGCGTTAAATTTCTTAAATGTTGAAAGTTCGTCACAATAACTTTCATGCCTACAACTCTCTTTTTGCTTTTACTGGTTAGGAAACTTCTTCGAAGAAAATCTCCTGTTGCATCGGCTTACCAGTAAGCTTCAGACGGCTTTTTGTATACTAACATATCGTAATAAGGAAGAATAGGCAGTTTTGCTCGTGAATACGATTGCAAGTTACGTCAAACTAATGAATTTAAAAAACTAAATTGCAGTACATTTTCGATCAACAGCTGCTTATAAGACTTGTTATACGTATTTCTCTTTCTAGTTTTATTCAATTGGTAAACTACACCTTCAATATTTTTTTATTTATCTATTTATATAAATTTATGTAAAATAAAAATAAATTCAAAAGCAAAGCGAATTTAAAGATTTAGATATTTGATTTTTTGCAGTAGCAAAGAATGGGTTCTATCATTTGAGAGTTCTAGTGATTTCTTTATATAACACCCAAAGATAGATCTTTTAACCCATTTTTTTTGCCAGTTAAATGTTTTCATTTTTAAAAATTCATATTGTTAAAATTCGTTAATCGTTCATCCTTATTTAATTCATGTAATCTCGTATTATCATTTTTTTAACACTCGGATTCCAGATTATGAATTCCTATCTCAGACTATATGTTCGTATCTTAGATGATCAGTTATTGCATTAAAAAAATTTTAAAAACTGCGATAATTCGTCCAAGAGGGGATTACGAAAGAATTCTATTATAGCCCCACGCATTAAATATCCAAATTATAAAAACCTGATTACGATATATTTTCAGCCCGCTTGTGGGCTTTCCAATTTATGTTATTCAAGGCAGTTTTTGCTTTACGTATACTTGTATTCCATGAATGTATTAAAAATATTTTTCAAAATATAAAAGAACTCTCTTCATAATTTGATATTTTTTCTGATTATGTCGTATTTAAAACCGGAATATAGAAGAAATTTTCAGTTTCAGACCTGAAATTCTTTGTATCCGAATGTATCCGAATTTTATTTTAAATTAAAGCGTTAGTTTTGTGAATTGTTTACAGTAGATGTTAGTTTCCTTCATTTAAAAAAAATCACATTTGAATGAACTTTTGTATGGTTTGTGTTTTTTATACATTAAAAAGTCTTAGTGTTTAAACACGTTTCTGAGATTTAGTCACATTTTCGGGTCACAAATACGTATTTGCATGCGCATAGCATAAGAATATTTGATATTTCTTTAGCAAAATGATGCAAACGTATGTTTAAACGACGGTATAATTTTTTATTTGATGTTCTGTATGACAGTTCTGTTCTCGAAAGCTGAATAAGTTGCCACATTCGAAACTATCTTCGTGCTTTCTTAGGCATTCCAATAGTCTGAATTCTAACCTTAAAAAAATTTAAACCTTTTATCTCTAAATCTTTCTGAATAATCGACTGCGATTGCTACTATTTCATAGGCTTGAGCCTGCTACATATTGCCTATTTTATTTTCTGGAACGATTTTAGTTAATAATATAATTTGTATTTGCTTGTAATTCAGAGCTTCTAACAGCACTGACACCTAGTTCTGGCGGCTAATGATTGCCACAAATTTGCGAGATATCGCAAAAAGTCGCCAAAACATTCTGGTTCCTTCTCTGCATAACTGTAATTGAATAAATGTAATTGATCCTTACAAGTAAATGCAATCGTTTTCGGCCCTACGTTTTGCTGGAAGCGCCAGATCTGCAAAGTGCTTCCTTTGTTAACATAATTTTTTCAGTAGTTGTATGACCATTCATTTAATTGCAAATCCAAACGCATGGCATCACCGAAATTGTAGTGCAATTTAGCGGGAAAAATAAAACAAACTGATGATAATTCAAAGGATTTCCATTCCTGTTTAATGAATTGGTAGACGACATAATTACATTTTTAAATAGGTGAAAATTTTCACTTGGGAAAATTGCTGAAATTACGTTTTTAAAATTATTGCATGCAGCTTAGCTAAAGGCATCAAAGTCTTGACCGGAGAATGAAAACAACATATTTCAATCACTTAAAAAGATTCAAAATTTACCAGAACATAAGAATAAAAAACTGAGCTCACCGAGCCGGATAACAAATTTGGTATAACTATATATATATATATTACATACTATATATATATATATATAATATACTATATATATACATACTATATATATATATAATATACTATATATATACATACTATATATATATATATATATAATATACTATATATATACATACTATATATATATATATATATATAAAATATACTATATATATATATTTATAATATGCATACATACATACATATATAATATATATATATAATATATTTGAGTTTAATAAACAAGAAGGCTGTTTCAACTTGACAGCAAGAAGGGATCTCACTTAATATGATCCATCTGTATATTTTTATCTCCTGAAATACTTTTTTATCCATTTCTCCAAGTAAGTAAGTGCAATCTGATAAAATGAAGCAATAATTTTGAATTTTGACACGTCTCAATTCTCTTCAAGTGTTTCTGGAATTTTTTAACATTTATTGGACTAATATCCTTTATCTTGCTCAATAGTGAAGCTTTCAGAGCATCCGTTAAAGCAATAAATCAAATACAGACGCAGTTTGATTTTTATTTGTTGTAATAACTTCATGAAATATTAAACTCTGTGTGTTAATAACATAGCCATGTTTCTGCCTATGGATTTTCAAAGAATTTTAAAATAATCATGGTACCCTTTTCTTGAGATTGAAATTAGGCCTTCAGTGGTAAAAACATTTGGAGTACACTGTCAATGGTGGTAAGTTATGCTAACCATCTTGTTTTTGAGTATTCTATCATCAATGAAATATCGGTTTCTACGAAGCTGCAGAAATTTTTCAGTGTTTTTACTCTACCACTATAAGATTTAAAGTGTAAGTATATTTAAGAAATAATCATTCTTGTATCAACTCGCAAAACATCACCCGATGCTCTTATGGATAATATGCGGTGCACATTCGACTCCAATTAAACCATAGTTAAAATTTCGTTGCGGTTTAACAAAAACATTATTTTGTATAACGTTTAAATCTGTGTTTTCTATAATATTTAAATTCGTTATCTTTCATCTAAAGTCATCTTTCTTGTGATAAAAATATTTCAAATTTATGGGTATTTATATTGCTTTAGAATGAATATTACAAAAGCATTTTTCAGAAAAACAGTTTAAGGGAAAAGTTATTGTGCAATATTCATTCTAAAACAATATTTTCCTCCTAAAATTTATAAGGTATTTTTACCCTTCCTTTATATATGCCTTTGTGGTGTAACGTAGAACACTCGGTGCGTATTCGAGAGGTCCAAAGTTCGAATCCCGGAGAGGGCACTGATCATTTTTCCTGTATCTCGAGCACAAGTAAACTAATGTCTCTACATTGGTGCCCGAATTGAAAGAAAGGGGATCTAAGATTATTCTTCACCACCAAGATTTGGTGATTGGGTCTCTTATTCCTCAGTCGCCCTTTAAAAGGGGGAGCATACAAGGTATTTTATCCGTCCCTTCTGTATCCTAAAGAGTGTCAAATAACTAACTACTAATAAATATGATACGCCCTAAAGAATTAATTAAATCTAAAAGTTTAATCTGCAATAAATTTAAAATATTTGAAAATTCAATATAAACATAATATTAAAATAAGATCTCGCTTTCTAATGTTTTGATTTTCATTCCACGATGTATTGCAGTGTATCTTACAAACCACGGCGAGTCTGTAATAGTTCTAAGAAAGTTATTTTGCAATCTTTGCAAAATCTGGCTGTAGCGGCCCATGCTGGTGCTGCGTACGGTAAAATTGGTCTTATTGCTTGAATACAGAGAATTCTCTAGTACTTAGTTGTAATTTGGAATGTCTCCCCATTAAGGCATAAATAGACTTAAAAAGCTTTATGAGCTTTTTCACGAGTATACATAATATGCAGCCTGAATGTAAGCTCACCGTCAAGAATTAGAACACGTCGCTCACTGAAACGAAAACTCGGAAAATTTGAAATTTTATTCAACGAGCAGTTGTTATAGAAATATTATGTATCGATTTCTTTCAAAGAGAAATTATCAGTCGCCTTAAGCTAAAAATTAGACAGCCTCGAAATAATAATAAAAAGACTCTAAAAACTTTCAGATTTTATATCACGCCCAAAGAAGCTTTTTTTTTCTTTTACACATACACGTTTTGAGAGCATTTGGGTAACACCCCTTTAGACTAAACATATTTAAAAACACCATACCTTTAGAATTTCCAATAGGCAGTCTCGCGCTGTGGAGGTATTTTTTTTTTTTTTTCGAACAGAGTTGTCATTGCTCATTTTGAAATCGTTGAGTTTATTAATGAAAAATTCGTTAAAGTTTACCAAATGTGAAATAGAAAACAAAGCAAATTCCAAATTCCAAACTCGGGTTTCCAGCTGCCCATATTCGGGTGGAGAACATCGTTATTCAGAATTTGATGTCTCTGAGTAAATTTCTTTTTCACAACATACATAGGTACATACATTCATGAAGTATTTTCATTATTTATTCTCTTTAAATATAACACATGGCGGCAATATCTGGTGGCAACAGTTTGAAAAGTGATATAGACGTTTATAGCGATAGAACGCGAAATGCCGTTTCGAGACTGATAGCTCTTCTGGGCTAACACCCTTTCGAGCTAATACGACCCTGTGCCATTTTAACAAGCGTATGATAATGCGAAATAAACAAACGTAATGTTTCATGGATTTCACAAAGACAGATTCAATTGATAGAGCAAGGGCAGTATAGGTGTTGGAAAGAGATATTTACTGAAAGGAATATGAGGGCCGAATTACGGTTACAGCTTTAGAGAATATCAATTATAGTTAGTCAATTAATATACCTCTTTCGGTGATGTAGAGACTCGACGAAAATCTCATGAACAGAATAAATGACTCTTTTTCTTTCCAAAACGGATTTTTATTACGAAAAGTGTTTTTTTTCATAGCATACGTACGTCCGTACCTATGTATGTATGCGAGATATATACACATGTCTATACGTTTCGCTTAACTCAAAAATTATTAGCCACAGAATGTTGAAATTGTGCATATGGGACTGCTATAACTTCTAGATGTGCACATTCCTTTTTTATTGCAATCGACAGCACCAACAGTGTAGATATATAGAGAGATAGACAGATAAATAGGTAAATAATTACCCACTTTCATCGCTTAAATATCCTTTACCCGACCTTTATTTACGCAATCGTTCGTCATAATCATAAACTTCCCATTCCAGAAGTTTTTTAAATCACGAAAACATTCATGCTTTACAATGCCAAATTATAAAAAAATCCACAAATAATGAAATCTAGATACACATGTAATAAAATAATAATAATTTAAATATCTAGTTATGTAACAGAACTATTTAGCTGTAACCGAATTATTTGATCGAACGCCATCTAGTGGCGACAAGAACGACTTACAGGCAGTCGACATCCAACTGCGATGAGGATAGATTATGTATTATTATATGCCCGTAATTCTAACGATAATTTAAATATTAATTCAGAAGTCAAACAACAAAAATTAGCATTATATTTTCAAATTTTCAGAGAACTAGTTTCGATGGTTTTACCGAAACATCACCCTCAGCTGCAAAAGCACAAATGAACGAGATAAGATATAACGATCAGATAAGATAAGAAAGCCTGGACAGGAGATAAGCCACTGGTGCCATCTGTTGATGAAACCAAAACTAAATCATAATTTCTTTAAAAGCCGAAGGCAAAGTTGGATTGGAATTAGGGTCGTTAACTAGAACAGAAAGATTTTTTTTAATGTGAAATGCCTCTAGAAAATCCAGTTTCCCAATGGAAGAGGTGTTTTTGAATAATTTTAGCAGCAGAAAAATTGAAAGTGTGATTTTCGGACCAACTATGTTGGGCAACAGAAGACTTCAGCGTTTCCTTTTTTCTAACATATGCCTCATGTTCCTTAACGCGAAATTTTAAGGCTCTCTTAGTTAGTCTCTTAGGGAAACAAACGCATTTTGTTTTCCAAAATAAATATTACAAAAAACTGAGGGATTAGACATGGGAAGCCCCCTCAGTCCCATCCTGACTGATATCTACATGCATTACTATGAATCATAATTGTTTGATACTTTAAACCACCCGGTATGGTTCCGCTACGTAGAAGATAATTTTACCCTGCTTGAAGGTAATAAAGATGATTTAAATAAAGTTCTTTCAACAATGAATTCCATTGATCCTGCTAGTCAGTTCACTTTTGAACTTGAGACTTGCAATTCTCTTTCGTTTCTCGATATTCTGGTCACATGTAACACATCCAACTTTAGTACTACGGTTTATCGTAAACCTACATCGGTTTGCCTTCCACTACACTTAAAATCATGTCATGCCACTAAACAAAAGTTAGCTTCATTTTATTCCTATGTTTTCCGTGCTCTTCAAGTTTGCTCCTCCAAACTATCCCTTGATGAAGAACTAAATTATTTAAAAGCAATAGCTATCGACAGCGGCTTTTCACCCAACATTATTGATGAAGCAGGTAAAAAATTCTCATCTTAACACACCAAAAGGCACACTTTTGTTTTAGGAGATTATAAAAATTATGTTGTCATTCCATTCTTTCCATCAATTAGCTATAAAGTTGGACTGGAAGTATTTTGCAGAAATTTAACTTTCGGGTCGTTTATTCTCCCATCAATAAAATTCCGAGTTCCATACTCAAGCACCCCATTCCGGATATGAATTCCTGGGATATTTACAGGATTCCTTGCCAGTGTGGCTGAATTTACTTTGGCCAAACAAAGAGAGCCTTAAAATTTCGCCTTAAGGAACATAAAGCATATGTTAGAAAAAAGGAGACACAGAAGTCTTCGTTTGCCAACATTGTTGGTCCGAAAATCACACTTTCAATTTTTCTGCTGCCAAAATTATTCAAAAAACATCCTCCATTGGGAAACTGGATTTTCTAGAGGCATTTCACATTCAAAAAAGTCTTTCTGTTCTAGTTAACAACCCTAATTCCAATTCAACTTTGCCTTCGGCCTTTAAAGAAATTATGTTTTAGTTTTGGTTTCATCAACAGATGGCACCAGTGGCTTATCTCCTGTCCAGGCTTTCTTATCTTTTCTAAACATTATACATTATCTCGTTCATTTGCGATTTTTCAGCTGAGGATGATGGTTCGGTAAAACCATTGTTTTTATCTTCCGGTTAAGGTTTTTATGTCTTTAGTAAATCTGTATGCAATATTTTTAGAATTATCAACAATTTTAAAGTTGTTTAAGTGCCGTTAAGACTTTTTTATGGCGGCCATTGATTGCTTACATTTGAAACAGCAGACTAGTGGATTTGTAACCAATCTAGAGAAACTTAGCTTCGCAACAACAAAGATAACGCCTTCATTTATTATTGCCAATTAAATCATGCTTCATCATTTCTGGAATTTTTTCGAGGAAATAAGTGTTTAAGATTTACTTCGTAATTTTTAATACAGTTATTTAGAGTTTTTATGTATTTTTCCTTTCTCGCGAAGTGAGACCTGAATTAATTGAATGAGATATATTCAATCGTCTGTGAAAAACTGTTTCTTTTTTGTTTTGTTTGCCTAATTTCTTTTATACATCATTCTAGCTTTATTATAGTATTTGAAGAGAACATGTGGCAACGATTAGATAATTTTATTCTTTAAATGATATAAATTTTGTGCATTATGAGTAACAATATGAACGAAATATAATACTGTTAAGTGAATCTAACGCCAGAGTGTCGCTATGGTAAACAAATACTAGACTGAATTTTAAAGAATGCATTTATTCTATTGTGGTTTATGCGCTGTCGCCGATGTAGATTTAATTCAATCCAATAAGTTTAAATGAAATGCAAGAAAAGTGCTTATAATTTAATATTCCGTACAAGGAAGTCATGTGGTGTACACATCAGATTTTTTATTTGAAAAGGTAAAAGCGAATGGCTTATTAGTGAGCACAACCTCACGAATTATCTCATCGCGTGTCACTTTTCGAGTTACGGATCAGTAACTGAGGTTTGTGAATCCGACGTCTTCGCGGCATTGCAGAACTTAAAACCAGTCGACCCAACTTTTAAGTATTTTAGATTATGTTCCGTTAAATTAAGTTCTTAAGATTAAATTATGCGAATAAAAATTTTTACGATTAAATTATGCCAATAATAAAAGGCAATAAAAATCTTTCAAATCCTAAAGATTTGTTTAATACTTGCGTTTACTTCAAATTTTCATGCTGATTTTCTTCAATTTTGCTTCCTTGTGATAGTTTGCAAGATAAGTTTTTCCTCCGTTCTGAAGAGACAAATTTAATCTTTAAATGGAATAGAAATATTAAATTTAAATTTATTATTAATATTAAATTTAAAATTGAGCCAAAAATGTATTTGGACAAAAACTTCATTGTTTTTCCTGAAGAAAGGTGTTGCGATTTTTACTGTTCAAAATCCATTTCGCTTTGTTTAGAGGCTTCGCCTCTTTCAAACTATTCTTTTGCTTATTTTTTTTTTAACTTTGGCCCGCCTCAAACGCCCTCGGTTACTGATCGGTATCTGATTGTATTTACAAACACATCCATACAGTTACTTATTAAGAGATACAGTTTCTTGAGGAGTTGTTTCCCCACACAACAAGGCATTAATGTTCTTAAACTTAGAAATTAATTTTGATTAACTGCCTTATATCGAAGATTTTATTCCTCGGATTGGGGAAGGGAACCTGCAAATATATTATTGCATCCAGAGAGCTTCTTTTACTTGTTTTTTCATTATCATTAGAGATATTATTTCAAACTTTCTGACAGTATTATTTGAAAAACAGTAATAAATTAAACATACTGGCACTTAACCTTCTAAACCGGGCTTAAATTCTCATAACATTACCTTTAGGACGGCGCGCTTTCAAAACACTTTCTCCCTCTCCTTTACTGTTTCCTAATGAGAAAAACCGTTAGGCTGGTCATTTGTCCCCTCCATGGATGACATGGAGTTACATGTTTGTCGGACTCTGGACAATAGTCTAGAATAGGTTACTATATTTGCGACTTTTTCGAGGTTTATTTTGATTTAATTTAGACTCTATAACATTTACTATTTCTGATCAATCTCGGTAATAATTTGTGAATTTTGTGTCTTTGTTCCTATTAGACGTTGAGAAACAAGAATAGAACTTGGCAAAATATAACAAATATGAAGTAGCTTTATGTGCTTGTAGGTCGGAATGCAATATTTGATAATCTATTTTCATTAATAAAATAATAGTAATGATTAATTTAATGAAATAATGATAAGTAATTCATAATAATATTCATTACTATTAGATGATTAGAATATGATTCATTATTGTTAGATTTTGAAATAAACATAAAACTATAATAAAGCTTTAAATCTGTTTCTTTTCTCTTAATTTTGTTATTGTAATAAAAAAAGAAAATCAGTCATATATTAGTTGTTTGATCATTTAAATTTAACAAATATTACTTTGGACTATCGGGGCAAAGAATGTGTATCTGTAGAAAGAATTTTCTTCATGAAATTGGATATTGCTTACATTAAGAGGGAAAAAATTCTCCAAATACCCATATTTTCAATTCATTTTATACCTGCAGTGTGAAATGAAGTCTGATAATGTAATTTCTTAAATATTTGCGTTGGTGTCCGTAGAGAGAGAGCACTTTGAGGCTTCTTTTTAATATTTGCTGAAGAGAATTTTCATCTGTGATTTAAAATTTTAGAAAATATAAATTTATCAAAAATATTTTTCAGAATAGTTTTAAATGTTTACAAAGAATTCTACGTAAATTTTCTTTCATAGGTTGATTTCGCTCAAAACCATCGTTAGAACTTTGATTTTTCCTTGATTTTAAATGAAATGGATATACATATGTTCTACATAATAAATTTTCTAATTTATTTTTAAAAGATTAATCTTTCGTACTTGCAAAATAATAAGGGCGTACAGGTGTTGACATTTACATTGTAGGAAATATGTTTTTTTATATTTCTTTTAGTGATCAAAACTATTAGCCAGGAATATATTCAAAGCAAAATGCTTTCTTTTTGTTGCTTATATTTGTCCGCAACACAACAAGATTGAGAAGCATATCGTTTAGTTTCTCTGGTTAAAGTTTTAAACAATTCATCTGAAAATTTAAAAAAATGAACAGCAAGAGGAGTTTCCGAAAATTCAGTCTTTATACCAGGATTACCAACAATGGCCAATGTGTTAGCTTTGTCATGCTCATTTGGTTGTCTCCATTCAAATAAATTATTAGCTTTGCTTTTGAAGTCATGCTTTTGAAGTTTATCTTCATTAAAAGATTGATTCACATCGCCAATAATATAGGGATACAATTTCTCCTTAAATTAAATGTTATAAGATGAGTTACATAAAAAACACTCTGAAAGGTTAAACTAATGTTTTAAATATTTTGTTTGTAATGAATTGCTTACAAAGTAATGTTGTTTCCTTTGCGTTTCAAAGCGTTCCCTTCCAAACAAGTGTTAATTACCACTCCGCAATGAAGCATTATAAAAGTTCTTTTATTTATACTTAAATGTATTTCATGTCATCACAAGTCAGGAGATAAAACTATTTAAACTTTTATTACATAACTACTACATCCAAACGAAAAACTTAACAAATCAAGTATTTAAATTCCACAGAGACAAAAAGCGCTTTTCCTAGGCTTCATTTAAGGGAATCAGTTTCCATACATTCAAAATCACTGGTATGTTCACAGATTATTTTACTGAGTAGATGACAGCCACTGTCTTTCATAGAGAAATTATCTCAAAGGTAAATATCAAGCATGCATAATGTGAAAAACCGTAAATTAAATTTGATTTTTGTATGTACAGAATGCCTTTGATGCCAGGACGGGACCCATCCTGTCACAACGAGTTGTATGTACAGAATGTTGTATTTCGTGTTTCCGAATAAAGTGCTTGTTCTGGTAGATTAAAAAAAAATCTTCTTTAGTTTAGGAATGAGGTTATCATTACAGAAAAAGGGCCATGCCACAAGGAGCTCATCCAATGTGTGCGAACATTTTGCGACGTTTTTACTACACCTAGTTTTACGTGGGATAGATACTCTCTCTTACAAAGATTTCCAAGTCTTTTATTTGCTTAGTTTTCCGAAGGAGGAAGATTTTTTAAATTTCTAAAATTTTCCGGTTGCTTGAGAAATTAGCCTTTAAGCTGAGTATTGGATATTCAGACTTTTAATCTTAACATTTAAATATTCTGCAGTCATGTGCGTGGTAGTTGTATTTGCACTTACGTTTACATATGTTGTAGATTAAACGCCTGCATTTTCGTATCGTTATCTATCTGTTTAGTTAGTCATCTCTCTATCTGTCTATCTCAATCTCTCTCTGTACTGGATATTGGGACTTTTAATTTTAAAATTTAAAATATTATGTATCTGTGTGCATGGTAATTGTCCTTGTAACTAACTACCTTTACTACATTTATTCTATAACGCCTGGATTTCCGTATGCGTATCTATCTATTTGAAAAGTTTATTTATCTCTATTTATCTATGTCTCTCTATTTATACATGTATATATTATTATTATTATTACTATTATTATATTTTTATTTTAGGATTTATATTTTTGAATTCGTTGGCGATCAAATAGTCAAGTGGAACGAAACGCGAGGTCAGAAGAACATATTTGTACGAATGTTAATGTTTTAAATTATTACCCCTCTATGAGTCAATTTAAAATTAATATAAATAATTATTTGCATTAAAATATAAACAATTATTTAGCATTTTAGTAAAAAATATTTATAAAAAATTCTAATGCATTTTATTATTTCAATATAAAATTTACCTGGTTTTTAAAAATTAATAGCTTGTTAAGTTTTATTTTTTAAATCCATTTAATTATTTTTGAAATACTACTCTAACTTTAATATATATATATCAATATATAAATTGCAGGATATGTATTTTGATTACTAATATTTAACGAAAGAGATGGAAACATACACGGTTTGGTGAATGCAAAAGTAGGCAGATTTATTCTTTGGATTATGTATATATATATGCATATGTACGCATTTTCACCTTGGATGAAAATTCTAAAATCAAATTTTTCGATAGAAGCTTGGATTCGAAAAGAAAAATGGAGTTTAAAATGAAACAGAGCGCAGTATAATAGATAACATAAAGCATTGCCAAATTTTTCACCACCAGTTTTTTCGTTCTGTTTTAGGGTATAAATAATTGGAAACAACTGCCAAAACATGCAATGTTATGTTCATGTTGTGATGTTTTTTCAATAAAACTGCGATGCTTTTAAAGGTAGAGCGGTGGTTTAGAAGAAGATTAGGTCATTGTATGCTTTTTCTGTAGCTAAGTATTCTTTAGACTGGTGTTGGCTGCTAAATGTGTATGCGATGTATTTCGGAACTTTGATGATGTGTAATGTCAGTGAACAAAATTCAGTTAATTTAGAATTTCCGGAAATTGTAACAAAGTAAAGAATTGTTATCAAGATATTTTGTTTTCAAAAAATGAACTACGTTGTATATAAAAGTGAGTTACGATTCATTTAGGAATTTATTTAAGGCTAAATGTTGAATGGAATGATTTATCAAACAGCCCTACTAAATAACACTAGATATTATTATTATTATTAACTTTTCCCAAATATAAATTCGGATTTCTGATAGAACTTTTTATACTTTCTGTGCCGGCAAATTTAGGGATTTTAATTAACAACTGCAACTGGTTATTGTAATGATGATTGATAATGCCAAGAATTTTCAATAAAATTCAAATTATGTAAACCAGCTTGCAAGTAAAGCTAGAAGCAGTAAATAAATTATCACTCAAAATTTACCTCTCAGCATCACTTCCAGTATCAAGTATTCCCAAACCTTTATCCAATGGACGAGATATAGTATATGGTAACTATGTTAGTGTGAAAGATCGAAATTGGAGAATGTCGACATTCACCGGTGAATGTCAACACATACCAAATACGTCGGTGAAAGACCGAGTATTTGGTTATATTCTTGTACATTCGGACCATCACCGGTGTATGTCGACATTCACAGATACACTTTGGTGGAGGTCGAAAAGAGAAGTCGAGTTCAACAGAGGGTAGAATGTCTGTCGCAAAATCTTTGCTCTTCTGCAATTGAAGTTGTGTAGCATGTATTTGTTATACTCTGGAACACAATTTCTCAGTCTTATGCTAGGTTTGATGGTACGCGCAACGTTTTCTGAAATTTTTTTTTTAAAACCCGATAACCTAATTTATGTTGAATGGATACTGCAGTGAATCGTGAACTTTTCCTTGAAAAGTTAAATGCATTAATTGCTAGTAAACGAGAATACAATTGTTTTTATTTTTCAAACACATTTCTCCTCGCCGAGATTGATCTCCTTATGAAACTATGTTTGACATTAAACTAAAAAGAGGCATAGCATCGTCTTTTTTGCCTAGCCAACAAATTGCAAATATTGAAACCGAAAAAATTGCTAATTGATTAAAATTGCTATTGAAAGCAGTTGCTAATTCTTTTGAAACTGAAGAACAGCTAGAAGAAAGTCTTAATACGTTTGAAGAAAATCTGAGCAGTGGTCATACCGAAAACCATATTGTAAAGAAAAATATTGAGGAGGGCCTGCAACCTACCACGTCTTCGTATCAAGCCTGGACTGAACAACACGAGTTAATTTCTATAAAAAGATCGGCCGCAAAAAGAGAATCTTTTACTGCCAGCAAGGAAAATATTACGAACATCAAAGAAATTTCTCCTGCTCAAATTGGTGATACCGTATGAATACAAGTCCCTGAAGTCGAAAATGGTCGTACAGATGGCCGAAATGTGTTGGCAGAAGACTCAGGCTTTTATAAACAAGCAAATGAAAATGTCATCTTCAAACAGTTTTATACCCGTAATCAGTTCGTAATTTGTATAGAAAAGTTACTTTTCGTAGATGAGATTTCTTCTCAAGTAATGTCGCTGAGAGAAGCAGCTGCAGCTAATTCTTCAAGTAGAGGGCAAGTCTATACACGCCGTCACTGCAAAAGGAAGCACAACTAAATGCAGTTGAAAAAGCAAGGGACTGTTGTGCAATTCAAAATGTTATAAAAGTTTATATCGTTGCAATAAATAAAATTTCAATCACATAATTAAGTTTTTTTGTATTATATTCTTGTCTCATTTAGAATGTATTGTTTAAGTTCAAAAGTTTATTTACATGTGCTGTTACTTACGCTTTTTCATATTTGGACATATACGATATAAATGCAAAAGTAAAAAAAGTTCTTTATTGGCTAAATTTAAAATTATGCTTAGCATGTATCCAAGCACCACTGCTGTCATTATTAAGAAGTAATATCGAGTAGCCCTTCTCGCGTTGGAATCGAAAGCTACATGTCAAGCTTCGAAAACCCCTCTATAGAGTTACGAACAACTCTTCTCATCAGGGATTGGTTACTCGTCTTAGGAAGACAAGCGAAAACGTTACTCGACTCTTGAAGTTTTTTGGCGCCTGAAATACAGAGAACAAAATGCAAATCTCCGACGTATTCAACATTCACCATTAGTGTATGGTCAATGTCGACATTTGCTGGTGTATGTCAGAAATAAGGATATTTGACAAATATTTTGGACATGCACCAAGCGACTATGTGAATGTTGACATTCACCAGTGAAAGTCGACATTCACATAGTCGCTCGGTTACTCACAGTAACATACATATGTAATAGTTTATTGCCATGCATCTATTTCTAACTAGGTACAAGAGTATGTTTGCCACAGTATAGTATCTCGAAAACTGTCAAAAAAGAGAACCGTCAAGAAGAGAGCTCACATTTAAACAAAAACACAAAGAACAGCACATACACTGCCCCCTTCAGCTTAATAGTACTACAAACAGACTGCTTTAGCCGCACGGCTAACTACACTCCTTACACTGTACTTTCGTTGCCCTTAGATATAAAGACAGCTCCCGTTTTCCAGATTTGCGAACAAAGTTAGAAACACCAGCAGGGTTTTAACAGGCTGATAATCACCAGCTGCTAAGGGGACCATCTGCTCTGCCGATACAATACAATAAAAGAAAGTAGCATTAATAAAGAATGCAGTTAAAATGAAGAAGAAAACAAAGAACTCATGAGAAGTTGAAAGAATTTTTAAAAAAGCACAGGAAATGGGACTATCGTCTCTGCCGATACAGTACAGTAAAAGAAAGTAGCATTAATAAAGAATGCAGTGAATGCAGCAAAAATGGAGAAGAAAACAAAGAACTCATGAGAAGTTGAAAGAATTTTTACAAAAGCACAGGAAATGGGGTCCACCATTGCTAAGTGGACCATCTTCTCTGCCGATACAGTACACTAAAAGAAAGTAACATTAATTAAGAATGCAGTTAATGCAGTAAAAATGGAGAAGAAAACAAAGAACTCATGAGAAGTTGAAAGAATTTTTAAAAAAGCACAGGAAATGGGGTCCACCATCACTAAGTGGACCATCTTCTCTGCCGATACAGTACAGTAAAAGAAAGTAGCATTAATGAAGAATGCAGTGAATGCAGTAAAAATGGAGAAGAAAACAAAGAACTCATGAGAAGTTGAAAGAATTTTTAAAAAAGCACAGGGAATGGGGTCCATCATCGCTAAGTGGACCATCTTCTCTGCCGATACAGTACAGTAAAAGAAAGTAGCATTAATAAAGAATGCAGTGAATGCAGTAAAAATGGAGAAGAAAACAAATAACTCATGAGAAGTTGAAAGAATTTTTAAAAAGGCACAGGAAATGGGGTCCACCATCGCTAAGTGGACCATCTTCTCTGCCGATACAGTACAGTAAAAGAAAGTAGCATTAATAAAGAATGCAGTGAATGCAGTAAAAATGGAGAAGAAAACAAATAACTCATGAGAAGTTGAAAGAATGTTTAAAAAAGCACAGGAAATGACTGATTTAGCAATAGAGATTGATCCAAATGAAGAAATAAGAAGGCTCTTTAGAAATATATTGAAAAACTTTAAGTTATATTTTAAATCAAATGCATTTTCTTGAACTGCATTTATTATTTATAAATAGCATCGATTGCTAATACCAGATTAAATTTACAAGATACATATCTTACATTTTGATAAGTGGCAAAATGAATGAAAAGTCAGACAAAACATTTACAGTGGAAAACATAAAATCGCAAGAATTTGATCAAGAATAATAGCTTTTTTGGATTAAAAAGAAGTAGTTTGAAAATAATTGGCTCTAATTCATGGAAATTAATGTATGCAAAATTCAGTGAAATAAAATTCGACAGTTGAGTTCAGCACCAAATTAAGTTTTGTAAATTTAAAACGTCTTTCACCTGCTAAAGGTTATATTATCCGATATTTTATTATAAAAGTCACCATTTATTTCAAAGCAAAATAAAACAATAATTGTCATTTATATGAAAATCTTAATTATCAATGTCATAAAATTTAAAAAGTCGTACAGTAAAACTCTGAAAAACTCTACGTTTAACATGATGCCATTAAGGCATTCTTTTCTGAAATCAACTGTACCGATTGTTACCCTGCTTGGGTTTTTCGGTTTATTTTTTGTATTTAATTTATTTTATAATTAGATGAATTGCATTCAACTTTCAATTTTTGCGACATAGTTAATTTTTTATTTGGTCTCAAAGCAAGACGCCAAATATCTGGACTTAGAGAGTAAGGCTAGCACTGATATTTTAATCCATAACTACATATAACAAGGCATGAGCATTCCTTTTCTGCTCTTGGCAGTAAGTGTCCCCTCACCCCACAGAATCAGGCACAGGGGTTCAACCCCTGCCCTGGCACCTTGGAGAGAGGCACGCATCGCTTATGCGACACCAATTGTTGTCTATGATTTGCTACATACCGGTATTAAAAATTAGGTAATTGACAAAATCCAGTTTTAAAAATTTGCATTTTATTCTGTCATATAAAAAACTTTATTCAGCCATCGATTTCAAAGCAAAAAAAGTTTATAATGTAAACTTTTTATAAAATCAGCTCTTATAAAACTTATAAATTCATTTATGAACTCAAAGGTGGAAAATCTAATGGAAAATTTATTTAAAAGATTTGTTCAGCTATATTTGTTGGTGCAAACAGATCAGCTGAACAAATTTTGGTACGAATAGTTTCTGAAACTTTTCCCTTGTTCGTTAAATGAAAATATGCGCGGAAAAACAGTTTCAACATAAAAATATATATAGATAGAAAAAATTGTAAAAAAAATCGTTTCTTCACGTTGTATTGCCTTTTTTAAGCAGTGTGAGCACAGAACTTATACGCGATAGTTTATCAAATTTAAAAAAAAAAAAAAAAATGGATGCAGTTTTGCACCATAACGACAGACACCAAGAGTTTAGTTAAATAAAAGCTTGAAATCGAGGTTAAGATCGATGACACTTCCTTGCCCGCAATGTATGTCAGCAGTGAAAGCTGGTTTACAGGCGATAGTTTTTTTTTTTTTTTTTAAATTTCAGAATGCTCTTGAAATACTTGCATACTCTGCTACGTCTTCTGTGCAATAAAATGAAGCTTTTTCAAGCATGGGTTCAACTACATAAATTTACAACTCTATCAGTTCAAACTGGAATCCACGTATAGCTTAATTAACGAGGCTGAAGGTATTCAGCGTTCTGTTCTAATGATCATGTTTTTAGACAAGAAGTTGCACAGAGTTGAGAATTTGATTCAGAACTTCAGTTCCAAATACAACCTAATCCTAACCTAGCTGGTATGCGTAAACGTCTGGACTGAGCGAGTACATTACGAAACAAAACATAAAATAATGAAATTAACTTGAAGCTAACTGTTTAAAAAACTAAAATTATAAATGCCACAACTATGGCACGAGGTCTGAAATAATAGGTCTTTATGACTGGAAGTTCCTTGATCCTATAGCCTTTGTAACCGTAGTACGAAACAAAGGCCAGCATTGGAACAGAAAACAGTTTTATTTCTGAAATATGACATTTAAAATTAAATTGAAAAACATTAGTGCATATAAGAATAATAACAGAATAATTAGAGCATTTTCAAATTGTGCGCATTCCACTATTCGTTAAAAAATAAAGTATTATCAAATAATTCTGCAACTTAATATTACAGTGATTTTAGTTTTAAAACAGGTAGTGGCTAGGTACGTCTTTACAAGTAATTTGTTGTGGTTTATCTTATTTGAAAAAGTCTAAAAAAAATATCATACCAATTTAACCCCAGAACAGCCGAGAGATGGCAGCACATGATTACAGACCACAAAATTCTATCCCAAGATTCTCAAGGAAAGATCAGTCAGTCGTCGAACGCGCGCGAGTGTGCACGTGTGTAGTTTGGAGGTGAAGATGAAATAAAAATTGTTAAGTTTGAAATGTTGAATCTAATTTGATCTTCCTAAATAATTATCATAGATTCTTAACAATGGTGACCCGGCCTTGCAGCAACCAAGCGTTATTGTTTTAAACTAATATTTGCACGGAAAAAAAAATTCTCTTTTTTTTACGTATTACGTGGGACTTAGCCACGTGACTGAAGAACCAGCAATAATCGGAGCAGTAAAGATACCTGTGTACAACTTCGCCGATCCTGCACTATGGTTCACTATGTGCGAAGCAACATTTGAATTGGGAACACCCCAAGCGATATCGGAGTCTCGCACGAAGTATAATTACATTGTTTCGCACCTGCCCGCCGAAGCCGCATCAATTGTGAGAGATGTGATCAAAGCCCCCAACTCCACGGATCCTTACAATCACATTAAAACTGAGCTAATCAAGCGGTGCGGAGAATCGACGCATCAAGAAATAAAAAAACTCCTAGGCGGCGAACAGTTGGGAGATCGCCGGCCAAGTGGACTCTTACGCATAATGCGACGACGCGCTGAGTCATACAGCGTTTCCGATGAACTAATGCTCGAACTGTTTTTACAGCATCTCCCGAGTTTCGTACAGTCGATACTCGCAGCGATCACGCCTTTAACCTTGGATAAAGCTGCGGAAGTTGCGGATCGTGTCATCGATGTATCACCATCTCCTGTAGCGGTAAGTGCCACAAATATTTGTTCTGCTAATACCTCAGATTCCATTGAAGAACGTTTACTCGCAGAGATAAAAAAATTGCACGTAAGAATCGATGATATCTCGCGTGATCGTCGCCGCACTCGTAGTCAGAATAAATATCGCGGCCAAAGAGAACGCAGCCCCTCTCAAAATAAAAAAAAATTGATACCTGTTGGTACCACCTTAAATTTGGTGAGAGAGCTATAAAGTGTACCCCGCCCTGTAAATTTTCAAAAAACGGCCCAGGCGAGGCATAGCGGCGACTACAGCCTTGCCCTCCAATTCTCGTCGCCTTTTTGTTAGAGATGCGCGCACAAATGTCAACTTCCTCATAGACACGGGTTCTGACGTATCTATAATTCCAGCAACAGCATTGCAAAGGCGAAATCGCATCCAAATGACCCTTTCAGCAGCAAACACTACACCAATTTCCGTCTACACTAGCCAAAATCTCTCCTTAGACTTAGGTTTAAGACGCATATTCAGATGGACCTTTCTTGTCGGCAGTGTTTCAACCCCTATTATTGGTGCAGATTTTTTGTATAATTTTAACTTGATGCCTAACCTCCACACAAAAAGATTAATCGACGGTAACACTAATCTTGGCTCTAAATGCAGTTTACGAGTTAGTGCAATACATTCAATAAAGACAGTATCTGGCGACAGTATATACCATAAATTATTATTAGAATTTCCAGAAATCACAAAACCACCCCGTGCTGACCAAGAAATTAAGCACACAGTAGTGCATCACATCCAAACCACAGGACCTCCCGTCACTGCTAAAGCACGACGTCTTGCCCCAGACCGCCTACGAATCGCCAAAGAAGAATTCCAAAATATGATAGAATTAGGTCACATTCGTCCTTCAAAAAGTAACTATGCATCACCTTTGCATATGGTCCCTAAAAAGGACAGCACGGAATGGCGTCCTGTAGGAGATTACAGAGCCCTTAATGCACAAACAATAAAAGATAATTATAACATTCCTAATATCTTAGATTTTACTTCTGAACTACATGGCTGCAAAATTTTCTCGCACATTGATTTAATTAAAGCCTATCATCAAATCCCTATACATCCTGATGATATCCACAAAAGTGCTATAATCACCCCCTTCGGCTTATTTGAAAGCTGTCGCATGCAATTTGGCTTATGTAACGCTGCAGCCACATTCCAAAGATTCATCGATGAAGTTACTCGAGATTTAAAATTTGTTTATGCATTCGTAGACGATATATTAGTAGCATCTAAATCTGAGGAAGAACATATCTCGCATCTAAGAATACTTTTTGAAAGATTGCAAAATTATGGCCTTAGCCTTAAACCTTCTAAGTGTGTTTTTGGTATTTCCTCAATAAATTTCTTAGGTGTCAAAGTATCTGAAGAAGGAACAGAACCCCTGAAAGATAGAGTAGACTGTATTTTGAATTTTCCTAAACCTACTACCATAACTCAATTAAGACGCTTCTTAGGTCTATTCAATTTCTATAGACGTTTCGTTCCTAGAGCAGCACACATATTAGCACCCTTAAATAAATTTTTAGAAGGTATCAAAAATAATAAAAAGAGCAGAAAACCTAAACGAAACGACCCCAAAGAAACACTTCAATGGTCTGAGGCTAGCGAACAGGCATTTACAGATGCCAAAAATGCACTAGCTACCGCAACTCTCCTTCGTCACCCAATTCCAGGAGCCAAACTTAGTGTTTGGGTTGATGCCAGTGACCTGGCAGTTGGTGGTTCCTTGATGCAACTCAACACAACCAACTGGGAACCGATTGCATTCTTCTCTGTTAAGCTCACCAACAGTCAACAAAAATTCTCCACCTATGATCGTGAACTATTGGCCATTTACACTGCGGTGAAGAGATTCCGGCACATGCTCGAAGGTCGGAACTTTATCATTTTCACTGATCAAAAGCCTCTTATCTACGCCTTTAAGCAAAATCCAGAGAAGTGCAGTCCGCGCCAATGGCGTCAACTTGATTTCATTTCTCAGTTCAGCACTGACATTCGTCATACCAGTGGTGTTAATAATAGCGTTGCAGATGCATTATCCAGAATTGAGATAAACAACATCTCAAATTCCTCATTTCTTGATTTTGAAGCATTTAGTCATGCTCAGAAAGCTGATGATTTACAAAATCTGCAAAGCAGCAATCATTCACTAGAAATAAAGTCCATGTCCAGCCCAGTGTCAGCAACAGAACTCATCTGTGATGTATCAACCGGAATTCCAAGACCTATTGTGCCGGCATCTTTTCGTAAAATAGTGTTTGACCATTTTCACAACCTCTCGCATCCAGGAACAACAGGATCTTGCAAATTAATTTCTGCTCGCTATGTTTGGCCCAATATGAAAAAGAATATTAAAGACTGGGTAAAAAGTTGTGATGCATGCCAGCGATCCAAAGTTCACAAACACACAAAAACACCTCTGGGTACATTTGCTACACCAGACGCACGGTTTTCTCATCTGCATGTGGATTTAATCGGACCCTTGCCTCCTTCAGAGGGCAAAATGTACTGCCTCACCATCATCGACAGGTTCACCAGATGGCCTGAAGTGATACCCATCGCTGATATGACAGCAGCAACAGTATGCAGAGCCTTGTTCGAAGGATGGATATCCCGCTTCGGATGCCCATCTACCATCACCACAGATCAGGGTCGCAAGTTTGAGTCATCTCTGTTCAGTGAGCTCACACAAATTATGGGAACAACAAGAATTCGTACTACAGCCTTTCATCCCCAAGCAAATGGCTTAGTAGAACGTTTTCACAGAGTCTTGAAAAATTCTTTAAAAGCCCATGAAAACCCAAGATGGACTGAATCATTACCAACAGTTCTCCTTGGCATTCGAGCTGCTGTTAAAACAGACATACAAGCATCAAGTGCTGATCTTGTGTATGGAACTTCACTAAGACTTCCAGCAGATTTATTTTCCCAAAGTGCCCAAAATACAACTCCATCTTATGAGTATGTGCAGAAACTTCAGGCACAAATGCAGCAGTTAAAGTCATTTCCCAACCAAAATCACCAAACAAGAATCTTTGTGCACCCAGAATTGCAAAAGTGTACACACGTTTTCCTTCGTGTGGACAAAATAACACCACCGCTCACTCAACCATATACAGGTCCCCACAAAGTCATAAGTCGAAGCGACAAAGTTATAAAAATATCCATAAATGGCAGGCAAAGCAATGTTTCCCTAGACAGAGTGAAACCTGCATTCATATATAATGATGAAATACAACAAATTCCTCACAAGCATGAACCTAAAGTCCCAGGAAATACTACTGGAAACTCTGTCAACAATCCCAAAACCACAAAATCTGGACGAATTGTGAAATTTAGCAAGAGACTCATCACAGAACTTGGTTAACTTGCTCATAATTACTCTTGAGTTATTCGATTTTCAATGTTCATCATATCACAATTATTCTCTACAAGTTTCAGAACTGAAAAACCTTTATTTTCATTTATTCATGTCAATTAGATTTAATCTGTATTACTTTATTTTGTTTTCTACTTTTATTTAATTTCATGTATGTAAGTGATTTCAGCAACTGACAACCCAGCATTCCAATTCCCTTTTGTTTATGCTATGTATGTGTAAATACTGTCGCTCTCTCACTTCGCTTGTTCACTGGGGGGATACTCTTGTTGTGGTTTATCTTATTTGAAAAAGTCTAAAAAAAATATCATACCAATTTAACCCCAGAACAGCCGAGAGATGGCAGCACATGATTACAGACCACAAAATTCTATCCCAAGATTCTCAAGGAAAGATCAGTCAGTCGTCGAACGCGCGCGAGTGTGCACGTGTGTAGTTTGGAGGTGAAGATGAAATAAAAATTGTTAAGTTTGAAATGTTGAATCTAATTTGATCTTCCTAAATAATTATCATAGATTCTTAACAAATTCATGGTTCACATTTTGATAATTAACGTATTTTAAGTTTTGTTATTTGTGACTGTCCTTCAGTTCAAAATTAAAAGGAAATTTTTAATGGGCTATAAACAGACAAAAATGTTTTAAATAATTTAAACATACTATTAATTTATTAAATACAATAATTAATTTTATTTTAAATATTTAGAAACTTTTCATATACTCAAATGTTTAGAGGCATTTTGCTACGAAGCGAGAAACTGATGGCATACCAGGCTACGCAGGGATTGATTTCTTTTAATTATGAGAAAGCACTCAAGGGCAGTCTGCCTAAGAGGAGTGATGTCTTCATGGAGGAGTTTCTAAGAGAAATTGACTCGGAAACACGCTACAGATGGAGAAATACACGAAAACGCATATGCAACTAGCCCGTTTGCTACTACCAGTGTTCAGCGACTTTACCGCTCGGCCGCTGGAGGGAACGAACAGAGAAGATCACGTAGGGAAGAGCATCAACATCCTGGTACTTTGATGATAATCACGAATAAACGACAGCTAATTTGAACATATAAATGCTATTAATAGAATTGAAATTACAAAGTTATAACAATTTTACAAAACATGCCTTCAATTCATACATTATATGTATAGAAAATCTATAAGAAGTATAATATTCCATGTAATATTTATATTAATTCACAGAGGTTAAAGCTGTAAGTTGTATGATATCTTATTGCTATTGTGCTTTATATCGTAACACCACTGATAATATTGTCCTTATCTTCGTGCACGTTGACAATTCTTGAAGATACCGTTTTAAATATGCTGCGCCATCAAAATTTTTTATTAATTATTATTCATCTATGGAAATGCAATTTTTTCTAAGACTTTAAAAATAACGAATTGTATTCTGCTTCTGAGGACATAGCCCTGTTGGGAAGTAATGCTGAAGTAATTAAAAATCACCGGAAAATCATAACGCAAGACGATATCACAATACCAGCAAGAACAGAATTTTTACTTCATGGCTCCATAGCCGAAAAGAGAAATTTCCGCTGCATGCCAGTATTAATCATAGAACACCACAAGAACATTCATAGAATACCACAAGAATTCAATCATAGAATACCACAAGAAGGCATCATAGAATACCACAAGAACGGTAAGAGCCCGAAAGGAGTAGCGCTAGCCACAACACTCGTCGACCTATCGAGGACTGTTATCCGGGTGAGAGTTGTCAATGTAAGTGACAAGGCAAGAGTTATTAAGAATGAAGTGGTTTCAGCATGTACTCCAGAGACCAGTATTTAACGAAATCGTTACACCCCAGAACCAGTCTCCTCACAAAGCATTAATCAAAGTCATTGCAAAATGCACAATCAATTAAACGATGAAGAGAGGAATGCTGCCAAACATGTCAGTTAAGAAATTTAAGTTATTTTCTCCTGCTCATCTTCTGACGTGGGTCGAACCAGTTTGGAATAGCACAGAAATGATACCGGGGTCATCCACTAATTAACTCTTTGAAATCCATACCCTTCGCTAGGCTGTATCCTCAAAATACCCGAACCGTCCGAAATACGTTTCCAGTTTCACAGCAAAATTCCTCCCCTCCCCGTCCATTGACGCAGAAAATAGGTGTGGAGATGTCCAATGACATCCTTTGTACTTTCTAACAAAGTATCCATTAGCCTTTGACCCCGTTCTTTATGAAACTATTCTGAAGGTCAGATCAACAAGCCTTTCCGATTTTGTTATGATCACGACTGAGATTATGTTTATTTCCGTTATTTTATAGGAAGGAATAAATTCTTTAAAAATAAATATAATCCTTAAATTGTTAAGCTGCTCTTTTATTGCTGTTTAAAGCTTAAAAGCACACTGTACCAGAAAAGAATCAACAACGAAATGTCACGATCAACCAAAAGTGCAACTGCATACCTTAGGGGGAGGGAAGAAAAGAAGATTACAATCTCGGCCGTTTTCGGACGGTTCTGGTTTTTTCAATGTAGGGCCGTGTCGGGGGATTGGATGTGAAGGAATTAAGCAACATCCAAAACGTCTACCGATTTCTAAGCAGGAAGAGGTAGAATAATTTCTAAAGGATATGGAAGAAGGCAATGTTATTAGTAAGTCCATGGGCATCCCCCATGGGCCTCGTAAGAAAGAAAGACGGTTGAACAAGAATTTGCGTTGACTATCGCCAGTCGAAAGAGGTTACGAAAAAAGACAGCTACCCTTTTCCTAGAATTAATGATATTCTGGACACTCTTTCTGGAAGCAAGTGGTTTTCGACGCTAGATCTAAACACAGGATCTTGGCAAGTAGAGATACATTCGATGACCGAGAAAAGATTACCATTTAAGATATTAAGCATTTAGCTCTGATAACTTTAACATGCGTCTGTAATAATTTATAACAAACTATTAAACGACGTGAATATAACACTGCAGCAACTGGAGAATTTATAGTTTTATCTGAAATCCATTTCGCAAATCCGGTTGGGTTCACTATTTTGGGTAATAAGCATCAAATCAATGGCGGCTGCATTTTAAAACGATCCAATATTATGCTTATAATAAAAAAAGGAATGTCAAATCTTTGTCTACCAGTTTCCTTTTGCAGAACTGTGATATAAAGATTTTCAATAAATGCGTTTCAGGTATATAACAGTACGCAACATCGCTCTTTTAAAAAAACTGCTTTGCCACTTTTCAGGCAAAGCGGTGACTATGAAATGTATTGTTAATCACTCTCCGATATTCTATAGTGTTGTAGCAGTAATTTTACGTTTTTGCTTTTTGAAATATCTGCCATCAATAGTTAGAACTTCTGATGCTGGTATAAATTATACGATTTTTTCGAAGCAAATCCACAGAGTTGGCGCGCTCCTAAAAGCACGCCCCATTTTATATGGACTCTACCGCCAATATATCCGAAAGATCATGTTTATGTCATCAAGGTAAAACCTCGAGGACTGTCTGCGTAAGGCTATGGATGCTGTCTTGGAGGACTTGAACTATATGAAATGGCTCGCATACACGAGAGAGATCACTGAATTCACAATTACTTAGCTAGAAGATAGTTTTACGCGATTACTGATGGAAGAGTCCACACAGAATAAGGCATGCCTTAAGGGTGTCCGAGCCCTGGATTTTTAAAACTAATTTGGTACTGATTTAAGGAGGGAATGCTTGGTAAGTAAATGTTGTTAATTGAAAACGTAGCTCCCTGAAATTTCTGAAAATGTTCAAACGGAATCATAAAATCTACCGGATCAATAATAAGTAAAAAAATACGAGTTAAATGGTAGCAACTAATTTGGGACAGAGGGAAGTACACTGGTGTGCAAAAATTAAGGACGAGACGGTTTTTTCAATATAACTTTGTACAAAAGCTTTCCAAATCAACACATTTAATACCGTAAGATCCCCAATGCGTAAGTACATGAGTAATGTAAGCAACACTTACTAAAAGAGAAATCAGAGGGATAAAAAGAAGCTTTATTGAAAAAGTAGCATGGAGCGCAATGCGACTGAAGGCCGAAACATCCCTGTGATGGGTGTCCAGCAAGAAATATCCGGTCTTTAATAGGGGATATGATATCCCCTGACTGCTAGGCAGGTTTCACAGCGTCTGCCAATGCTGAGAATGAGGGTGTCAATAAGTTGTTGAGGCATTGCTGCCCATTCGTCTTGCAGCGTCAATCGAAGCTCCGGAATCGTTACTGGTGGTAAGATACGAGCTGCCAAGCGTCTGCCTAGAAAATCCCATACATGCTCGATGGGATTGAGATCCGTAGATCGTGCCGTCCAATCCATACGTTCAATATCCTCACTCTCTAAGAGCTGTTCGGCAGCTACTGTGCGATGACATGGTGCATTGTCGTCCATGAAAAGGAACTGCGGACCCATAGCGCCTCTAAAAAGACGCACATACGGAAGAAGAATCTCTTTACAATAACGGGTCCCGTTGACTGAACCTGCGTCGAAGATGTGAAGGTCTGTACGACTACCAAGCATGATGCCTCCCCAAACGAGAACACCGCCACCTCCATAC
Organism: Stegodyphus dumicola; assembly: GCF_044657685.1. Taxonomy (NCBI): domain Eukaryota; kingdom Metazoa; phylum Arthropoda; class Arachnida; order Araneae; family Eresidae; genus Stegodyphus; species Stegodyphus dumicola. The sequence continues at coordinate 12,528,458 of NC_140778.1, read as the reverse complement.
CTTTCCCTTTCAATGATATTCGAGGGATGATTGCGGCTTCCCCGCTCTCTCCAGATGAGTATGCGATGAGAATCGCTAGTCAGACTGAATCTGCTCTCATCTGTAAAGAGTACTCGTCCCCATTTATTGTCTCTCCAATTCCGGTGTTCCCGGCACCACAGAGAACGCCTTCTCCGATGGGCAGGCGTTAGAGGTACACACCGTACAGGGTGTCGTGCAAACAGACCACCACCGTGCTGTCTTCTGGCCACGGTAAAACGCGATATCGGTCGTCCAGTCGCCTGTGTCGTGTGTCTAGCGATTTCTCCCGCTGTCTGCCGCCTGTTTCTTCTGGCCTGTAAGGCAATATACCGGTCACCTTCGGGTGTGGTTCCTCGTGGACGACCACTACTAAACCCTCGGATAGCTGTTCCTGTAGTTTGAAATTGTCTCCAAATTCGTGAAACGATGCTGTGAGCAATTCCGAACTCTGCAGCCACACTTGTCACACTTTGGCCTTCCTCCAACTTCCCAATGATTCGACCTCGGTAAAAGCATCCAGATGTCGTCTAACATATTGATTATTCGCCATTTCTCGCTGAGGCAGCAACTCGGTGTGATTTTAACTGCTATACGGCGTGAAATCTGTTTGCCAGAAATACTGATCTTACACCGACAACATGCTTTATATTACTCAGACACTCCCCCATTACCTCTACCTGCATATCTGCGCATGTGCTACCGTACATCACCTTACTTAATCTCCTGATTGGTCTTTCTGTCCGATCTGCCTCTTCGTTCAGCTGATATGCTAATTCTTCGACTTCGTCCTTAATTTTTGCACACCAGTGTATGTTGTAGTTTCCTCTATTATACTAGAACTTTCTTGTTTCTTCATATGTTAGCCAAATGTCCTGACGGCTAACTGTCTGTGTCGGCCAAATATTCTGTCTGCTAAATGTCCTGTCGGTTAACTTTCCGTGTCGGCTAAATGTCCTGTTGGCTAAGTGTCCTTGTCGGCTAATTGTCCTGTCGGCTAAATATCCGTGTCGGCTAAATGTCCTGTAGCTAAGTGACTATGTCGGCTAAGTGTCCCTGTCGGCTAAATGTCTTGTTGGTTAAGTGTCCCTTAGACTAAGTGGTTGTCAGCTAAGTCCCGTAGGCTAAGAGGTGTCCGCGACCGCTCGTCGATACGTTGATACAGGGTTTTACTGCATTCGCACAACTTCCCTGTAAACCTGAAGGATTTCCACAATGGACATTGTGTTGAAAGGTTCCTCGATGAATCTAATGGCGGGAGCAGGAGATGGAGGGAAAAGAAGAAAAATATCTCAAGTAAGTCTTTTGAAAACTGGCGAGGGAGTAGAAAATAAAGTCCCTTCTCGTGTTTGCGTGCTGCCATCTATGGGGGATTCCGTAAGTAGGCGCAAAATTAGAATTTAGGGTTAGCTGCTGGTTTCTGTGACACCATCTATCAGTCTGTTGCGAAGCTGTTTAAGAAAAAAGATTTAGGCAAAGCTGTAAGTTCGAAGCTTCTGCAGTATGGGCTTCATTTTATCCAAAACACGAGAAACGGTAATTAGGAGTGTAAATTTAACATATTGGTAGTGTGAGCAGTGAAAGGCCTATTGTAATAGTTATCCTCTATTTCGTAATTTAAAATACTTGAAAAGTCCGCTATAATATTTTGATTTGCTTTTTTGTAGAAATTTCATTGAGCTATTTGATGTAGGGTTTCAAATATTCAATTTTTAAGTCGCAGCAAGCATATTTGTGCAAGCTTTTATTTCTGATGTAAAACGGAGCTCCTGTGATAGTGCTGAGGAACTTGTTTTGGATAACTTGTAGCTTTTTAATGTCGTTCGGTTTGGCATTTGCCCAGACTTGAGATGCATAAGTAAAAATAGGTCTTATGATCGCCGTGTAAATTCTCTTCTTCCTATTTAGGTTAGGACCTGAGGATTCAGCTAGAAGGTGAAAAAGCTTGCACGTAATTCCGAAGATTTTTCCCCTGGTAATATTTATGTGTGTTTACCAGGTAAAAGTTCGATTAAAGGTTATGCCGAGATATTTAGCTTGGGTTACAAGTGGGATTGGGTTTCCAAATAAAGTCACTGTAGCGGAGATGTTATCCAGTTTCTTGTAGCGCCTGATGAGTAGAATTTGGGATTTGTCTGCATTTATGTTCATTCTGCATTTCGTGCACCATTCTTCCACTTGTAGCATTTTATTTTGTAGTTGTGTGATAGTGTTGTTAGGCTTCCTAGATTTTTGTATAAGCGTGGTGTCATCTGCCTAACAGGCCAGTTGAAAGTTGTAATCTTCAGGGAAGGTTGGAAAATCGTGAACATAAATAATAGGTTTTAAAATGCTACCATGCTAACATATAGATAATAGGTCCTAAAATGCTACCCTGGGCGACCCCTCCCAGTATAGGATATGAATTAGTATAATAATCACTTTCTCCAATTGAGAAGGTACGATTTTCGTGGAATGACTTCAGGATGAGACGAGTTCTCTCGGGATATGCAGTTGCATGAGCTTATAGATGAGGCCTTCATGCCAGACGCGGTGAAAAGCTTTGGCCACGTCTAGCATGAGGAAAGCAATACTAAGTTTATTTCTGAGAGCCGATCCTATGAATTCTGAAACACGAACCAGTTGATGGGTGGTAGAAAGTCCTTTCCTGAACCCATGTTGTTCTTTCGGGATGAAGTCGAGGTGATCTCGCAGTCTGTTATAAATAATTCGATCAAAAATCTTTCCCAGCGACAAGAGACTTATGGGTCGGTAGCTAGTTAGTTTATCAGGTGGTTTCTTGGGTTTAGGAATCAGGAAGATCGAAGCGTGTTTTCAAACATTCGGATAATAAGAGTTCGTGAAGCAGGCGTTGTAAATGGATGTTAACTTGCAAATGACACCGTGCGGGAGCTGCTTAAGAAGTTTACTTGAAATTTGATCTGGTCCAGGAGCTTTTCTATTATTTGAATGTTTGATGATATTTATAACTTCACCTGGATTAGTGAGTTTAATAGCGTTATGTTCCAACGGCGCGTTCAGCCAGTTCGTGAGGTTGTGAGTAATGGCGGCAATGGTGGTCTGGTCTGTTGGGAAGTCGTTGGGTGTGAATTGCTGAGTCAGGTGGTCGCTGAAAGCTGCAACCTTTTCTTCATTGGTGTAGGCAATGTCAGATTGAGTTCTGATTGGAGGAGTGTTGATCGCTGTGTTTTTTCGTTTACGGATGTAACTTCAGAATGAGCCGTCCTCAGGATTTAAGTTTTCTATTTTTAAATTCCAAGATTCCTTTCGATGCTGCTGGATGCTAGATTGAATTTTTCTCCTGAGTTGATTAAGTAATGGTTTTAAGGTAGGATCCCAGGTATGATTGTAGAGTTTGCGAGTTCTGTTCCATTGCTTGATTAAATCATCAATATGCATGGGAAGGGAGCCGTAATGATCTTTTCTGCAGTTGCTTGTGCTAGGAAATCTTGAAGAGTGTTCGTAAAGGTTTTTGCAGCATTCTTGATATCAATTGTGGTTTTAAGAGAACCCAAACTTATGGGTGATGTAGTTGCGAAGTTATGAAGTTATTTCCAGTTCACAATTTTCCTTTTCTTTGTATCTTCTGGCTTGCTGTATCCCAACCTTGCCATTACGGGTACATGACCTGAGGAAAGCTCTTGAATTGCTTCTATTGCAAGGGGTATGTTAAAATTTGAGAGATAAAAATCAAGAATATCAGGTCATTTCCGAGTAGTATTTGGACGGTAAGAAGACTCTTCGGGTGTGAATAGGAAGATGGAATTATTTTCAACGTAGTCTCTGATGATATGACCATTTGCGTTGCTAAGATTGCAGCCCCAGTCCACATGTTTTGAATTAAAGTCTCTTCCAATGATTGTGGGAGCTGGGTCTTGTAGATAAAAGTGCAGCCAGGTGCTGAGATTCTGTTATCCGGAGGGTTAACATAACATAACATTTAATGGCGTTTCCTTCTTATGAAAAGAAGGAAAATAGTTTAGGCAATATTGCCCATTACTCTTTCGCCAATTGATCATTTAAATCAAGGGATTTAAATGGTAACTCCCATGAAAGGTAAGTAATAAACAGATAGATAAGATCCCAAACTGACACCAAATCTATAGTATGAGCAAAAGATCGCATCTCTAAGTTCAGGGTGTCGTTGGATCGTGAAACCTTCCCTATTGGATGAAGAGCCGATTCAATCCCTCCCAAACCACCAAACGCAAATTCTTGAGCAAACCAGAAACATTTTCTGTCAAAAAGGAAACAACTGTCAATCCCTACTTCTATATAGAAAGTAGACTCCAAACGAGTACTGGGAAACGATGATTATTCTTCATAATGCTTCCAAAGTTAAACCGCTGTTAACAAAAGCAACTCAGTTCACATAGGCATCAGTTCGAAAACTTTTAAACACATGTGTAGCTGCAATAACTAAACTAATTTGAAGGATTTGTTGAATAGTATATGGTAAATACTACTTTTATTAGTTTAACAAAAAAGATATATTTGAATGACTTCTGTCATCTTACTTTTTCATACATTTAGAAATATTAGTCTTCAAACTTCTGTTCGAGGTGTGGAAGAAATTTAAGCTCACAAGTATTTGTATGCGATTTGTATAGTTGACGCAAAATATCTGTATATTTGACGCAAAATGATACGATATTAGGCTAGATATAGTTGCAGGGGATGATTTTTATAACGATTCATAACATCCTATAAGAAAAGATGTTATAGCTGTGGTCGCTAAAGAGAACGTTTAGTTTATTGTAACAGGTGAATGGAGTGCTTCGACCTTGGAAAAGATTCATGAATTTGAAAAGTCGAACATTAGCGTTTTTCTGGCCCTTCGAATTGTTCGAAGCCTAAATTAAAAACGTTATTCATTTAAGCACTAAAAATTTTAAATAAACGAATGCTATTATCGCAATTTCAACCGTCCAGGATCTTTAATATATGACTTCTACTGTCCTGCGATTTAAACTTTCATCTTTTCTAGTGGTTTTCCCCATGTGTAACGTGTATACGAGCCAGTTTTCCTTAGAAAGTCCTCCACGAAGGCACCCCTCCCCTTAGGCAGATAGCCCTAGTGGGCTTTGCCGTAATCTCAATAAACCAAACCAAACCAAACTATCTTTTCTAGAGGGAATTGAGCTATCCATGATAAGGTCTTATCAGTGCGGACCTTTCTCATTTCATACTCCTGCTAATTCAGATAATAGCGCAAAATGTTAAATTTAAACTGTTCGTAAAATGTATTTGATGTCAAAAAAGAGAAATTTCTAGATTGCCGATTTTTAATTTTGTTCTTCAATTGTGAAATTTTGAGTTTATCCTTATTTCGAGTTACCTGCAACTAATTACAATTAATATTAAAATATTTCTCCCTTTTTCCTTTATTTATTAAATTTCATATAAAGCTTTTTAAATTTGGACGATTGAATTCCCACCGGTTTTTATGTGAGCATAAAACATTAATAAAAAATAAATTAAATATCTGCAAATATCGTAGGATGTGGATGTAACTTCAAATCTTTCTCGAAAAGCCAATTTTTGGCTAGTAATAAATGAGTGGTGGATAACTTAACTAACATATCAAATGTAACAATGTAAGGAATTGGTAAAGACCTTCAATTGTCGAAGACATTTAATCGTGAATGACGATCTATTATGACAGCTATTTTTACACACTCGAATATCTTTCTCTATGCAATGTGACTCTGAGACATAGCGTTAACTTTTTGGAAATATGAAAGGCTTATCTCAGTTAGATCTACTGAACTACGACCATTAGTCCGAGCAGAATTAGCTTTACTCAACAAAAAAAGGCAACTATATGAAAGGATTTTCATGCCTTATTGGCCGTTAATCAAATGGCGACAAAGTTGAACGAGAAGTTTCATTTTTAATACCTTTTTTATTAAGTCCATCTACTCTCAGTTTATACAAATGTAACCGTGAACACAGAATAATTAAATATTGAGACATAAACCTCGAATAATAATCCGATAACACAGTTCAATTAAAAATAAATATGAAATTATTAATTGATTGGCTACGTTTTAACTACGCAATTCTATGAGCGACAACTGGAAAGCGAGCTGTCGGCGAAAGGCACCAAATAGTACATGTAAATCAATGAAAAGGCACGTGAAATTAAACACCTGTTAAGAGTTTTTATAATTTTTAAAACGTTTAGGAGTTAATTCCTCTTTGCGAATTTAAACTCTAATTTCAGATTATTGTTGATTTGGGGTTCATTCAGGTTGTGATGTTAACTAAAGTTATGGTTACTATGTCAAACCATAACCTACAATGTTAATCTGAATTTCAGGTTATGAGTCTTTTTAGTTTGAGTAGATCGTAGGCATAATTCACAAAGTATTCCAAAACCTTGCAGAGGCATTTCAACAATGTAAAAACTTGGACGATAATAATTTATTGCACATGACGCTCGTTATAACCACCTATCTTGTAAAAAACTAATTAATTAAAAACTACCGGAAAGATTTCAGATTTTAACGGTCCCCCCAAGAGGGTTTGTTAAGGTTTTCTGCTCTGTCACTGAGCTCGAAGTATACCGGTCCGTTGTTATACTCACTCTCACTAACCCATTTACTTTTTATCATTTTAGCTTTACTATTAAGCATTATTTTCTCTGCATTTACGCCTCACGCACTGCAATAGCAAAATTAGAAAAAAAAAAAAAAAAAATTAAAAGCGGCATAACAGTTAGAATTTCGGGGCAGTGTTTAATGTTGGCATGCGTTTTTTTTTCTTTTCAGTCTTTTCTCAGTTCATCAGATAAATATTCAGTTTTGTTATTAAGATGGCGTTTTTCCGATGGACACTATGACGTGTTGGAGATAAAATGCTTTATTAATTACAATGTTGTCACTACTCGCTTTGTTAGTCTTGAGTTTGCTAATCAACAGTTCGTTAAATTTTACAAAATATGAAAGAGGTAAAAAGAATTCGAAATTCAAAGTTCGGATTTCTGGATGTCCATGTTCGGATGGAAGACTACATCATTAGAAATTGATGGTTCCAGGTACCGTTGTTTTTCCACAATGCGGGAAACATACCTACATTCGTGCAGATCTTCATTATTGAATTTCTTTAAATGTGATACATGGAAACTGCCGTCACAACATTTTCATGTGATGTGCGTAACGGCTTTGTTCTGTCATTGAGATAAACATGTCGAGAGGTCTTCAGGAAAGTTGCGGTCTAGCTCGATATTAACGACTCACTGTTTTCGATTTGTTTCGCTCTCCAGTTTACGTGCATACACTTTACAATCCTGTGACTACACCTAAGGACAGAAAACATCATGATGTCCATTTTCCAAACCTTCTCTCAAGCAGCGATGGTAAAATATTTTCGGATGTTCGAATTTTTCGTATTATCTAAAATTATACAATTGCATAGTTTCAAAATATGTTTAGACTACATTTTGAATATTTAAAATTTTCGATTATTTCTATTTCAGCTCTAAAAGGTATTTGCTTATTTTCATTGTGTTTCAGGTTTATTGATCATTGAGTCGTGTGGCTTCGTGTGGCGTCGTGTGGTTTATTGATCATTGAGTCGTGTGTGATCATTGAGTGAGTTCTATTTTTAATCATAATTTAATTCTTAACATTTGATAGTTACAGGTTTTCATTTAATGCGTTTTTCTTGATATATATGTATTCTGTATTATGCATTTGCAAGTTTATATCTCTTTATTTCTGTTAATAAGCTTATAATTTGCATTTCTTGCTATTTTTAATACAAAGCTTTATATCGTATTTACGAAAGTTTTACAGGCAAATTCGTATAACGTGACATAGATGGTAGATTAAAAAAATAATCCATGAATTTTAATTGATTCCCCTTATAGTTTTTTTTTCTTTAGTCCAAAGGGGCTTTGCCCCTGAAGGACTATTGTTTTCGTTTTGCGATTTTGCGTCTGTTCACTATAAATGTTCGTTTTACTTTTCAAGCTGTTACCACCAAATGTTAGAGTCCTGCATTATATTTGAAGAAATTAAATAATGAATAATCTGCATAAATGTATGTATATTTCTCGCATTGCGGTAAAACAACGGTACATAGAGCGATCGAATTTTGAATGACTTAATCCTACAATGAATATGGGCATGTGAAAGCCCAAATTTGAAATTTGGAATTTGGTTTATTATCGATTTCATATTTTGTAAACCTTTAACGAATTTTTTATTAAAAAACTCAAGGATTTCAAAGCGAGCCATGTCAACGTTGTATAGAAAAAAACATTTTTATCTCCAGTGCGCGAGACTCTGTATCATAAATTCTAAAGATTCTATAACAATTTAAAACTATTTAGCGATATTGCCCTTGAACAGAACTTTATGCTTTAAGTGCAAGAATGTGATATTTAATAGATGTAGGTAACAGATAAAATGTTAAAAAAACTCCCCTTTGGACGTAATTTAAAATCCGAAACCTTTCGGATTTTATTATTATTATTATTATTTTTAAATTTATTGGAAAAAAAAGGAAATCTAGAATCAGTTGCACCCAAAATGAAGACGGCAGCCCCCCTTTATTGTACTTAGTAATCAGACATCGTGTCTTAATAAAATTATAAATCCGAGTTGAGGTTAATTATCATTGCAAGACTTTTCCAAAAATAATCCGGGGAACAACGTATTAAACAATTCGTGATTTCTTTACAAATTACGTCCTATCTTTCTCTTTAAATTAGTTAAATATATTCTTTGATAACTAATTCTTTTCCTTTTCCAATTAATTAAATCTTTTCATCTTGGAAAAATTAAGTCTTTCATTCTCAGCTGATTTTAAATACAAAATTTACTGCTGTACATCTTTGATTTTGGGTGGAGCAGTTCTTCAACAAATGACTTCCATCAGGGACCGTTTAACTTAAAGTTGCTTCAGATGCGAAAGGAAAATTTGGATGCAAGATCAGGTAATAGTTCGTATTTATTGTTACGATTTTAAACATTTTTGAAGTTAGGCAAAGAAACAACTTTCTGCTTTGCCTGATTTTAATCTTTTACTTTGACATGTTTTTCTTTTCTACTTGTTTTCGAAATCTTTAAAAACGTTAATAATATTCAAAATCTTCTTTCCATACCTGGTGTTTTCGGTGAACTGTATCACAGAGAAGAAAAAACTGTGGTTTGGCAAGTTACTTCCACTACTGCTTGTCGCATCTGTTTTGTCAGTGCAACTCGAGCATTAGAAAGGAATGCACTACCATTTCTCTAGTGATCAAGCAGTTTTACGAGCAACAATGGTAAAAATTTCACGTGCTCAATTTTTTTTTGTGTGTATTACCTAATGTTGAAGCATTTTATATAGTTTTAAATTTTTATTACTCAAAATTCTTAATATTCATAATTTTTCATTCTGTGTATTTAAGTCAATATTTACAAGAAAAAATATTACCTTTTTAAGAGTAAATCACTTTTATTGATCATCGAGTTTGAAGCATGCGGCATAATTGCTTTTAATTATCCTTTAACATTTAAATTTTATAGTTCGAATTTTTTATTTAATTTAAAACCTAATTTTATTTTCCTCATAAACTTCTAAAATGATTGCTAATTTCTTAGTTGATATTACGTTACAGGTTGATGCATGTTTCCGTAAAAAAAAATCCCTCAATAGAAATTTTAAATTTTCTTTAAAATTACATTCATTTTAGAAAATATGGCCTTCACACATATAGTAAGTATAATTTTTGTATTTTTTGATTAAATATTTTGAAGTGAAGGTCATGCTGTAAAAGATCCTGGATTCGATACACCGAACTGAACAAAAGACCTGTAATGCGTTACAAATCCGTAGCTTTGACTCAAAAATCAACACAGTTGATCCCTACTGCACACGTGACAATGATTACACCTTTTCCTCACCTGCTACCCTGTCCTCCTGACTTGCTGTTCTGAATTTCTACATTTTCTGCGCTCGTTGAGGTATCAGGAGGAAGATACCAGAATAGAGTGTGCATTGTGCAAGCTACTCGCGGCATATTGCGGAGCATAGAACTAAAGCTCATCCCCCTTCATGAAATTCCTCACTTGGAAAAAGCATTCTTGCGATTTCTTCAAATGTCGAGACCCATCTTAGAGATTTCATTTCGCAACTGATAAGAGCCAGGATAGGATATCCCTTGCTTTATACCAATGCGATTGTAACAAAGTATTAACCAATGCGAATGCGGTTCTTAAGAATTTATAATTAAGTAAATTAACGTAGAGGAGCTTCAGGCATGAATTAATGTTATCGCGCATACTCCTATCAAGAGGAGTTATCGAAGGTGCATTTTATGAAATGCCAACTATCCGGTAGAGCTCTCGCTTCAGTTTAGATACTAGCATTCAGATGTCCCATCAGGCTGACCAGTGGCTAGCTACAGTAGAGGGAATTTCTTTAGATCATGCAGAAAGTACATAGAACATCCATGCCTAAAATTGAGAGCTCTGCTTTAGATCACTGTTTAGATACCTTTGTTATGGATTTTGTGTTTAGATAGCTATTTTTAGTAGAATTATAATTAAAATTATTTTATATCCCCGTGCAGTGGAACACGAGACAAAGCTATGCCGGAAAAGTAAAAATGCAGGAACACGCGCGTTTAACATTTAACAGATAGGTAGAGGGAAGTACGTTCAACTCGAAAACGCTTAAGACGGAATATCGGTTAACACAAAATAATACAACGGCGCATTCCTATAAATGTTAAACTGAGAAAAATAATTATTATTCACACTGTCATGTAATAAAATCCTTATTAAGTACGTTTAATCTGCAGTTGTGCACTGATCACGGTTCAAGAGATAAGTCTTTAGTTACTCTTAAAAGCCAGGTATTCAAAGCGAAACGAGTTGCGAGGAATTACTTTTTATATCTTTCTACCCATTCCTCATGGTAAAATGTTTGTGCATACTGAATATCATCAGCATTTAGGCAATGAAATATTTAAAATGCGTCAGACCGAACGTCTCTCTTCCCCTACTATGCGAAGAACTGGAAAATTTTCACTTTTTATCATGCTGTCGCATCATAGCTATAAGTAGCTATTCCATAGTTCAACATTGAATTTAACGCAATTTATTACTGTTTTAGAACATTAGAGCCAAGTGTTATGTCTTGAGATTTGCATTGTACTACGCATTTAATTTATAACTGATTTATTAGTCCTTTCAACGTTGTATATAATAATGTGGACTAAAACCGCAAGATTAAGAGGAATAATTTTTCTAGAAATTTGAAAAAATGTAAACAACTAAAAAATTTAGCCATTTATATTATAGAAACGTTTTCTTTTTAATTGTTTGGTAGTGACAAGACAAATGCTTAATGCTGAAATAACCAAATTCCCCGCATTAATTACGAGGTAATTTAACACATTCTAAATACTTCGAGGGCAATTTTTCCTCGAGGGCCTAGTCCCTTTTTAGCAAGAATTAGTATGGTGTTGCCTGGGGAACATCAAAGTCTGAAAATTTCGGCGCAGGCTGCGTTTCACGACCACTTCGATCTTTGAAATTGGGGAGGCGAAACGAATTGGTAAAAACATTATCAAGCAGAAGATTATAATTTCGAATCACATGTATGCCCTAGGTCCGCAGTTGCAGATAAGACAGTGAGGCAGATTTTTGTCCATTAAATGCAAATTATCGTTGCGTTTTGATTGCTTTGGTCACATTTATTTGGCTAAAAGAGTGGATATTGGCAAGTAATTATACATCCAATTGACCCACAAAAGATCTAAAGTTACGTTCCACTAAATGTACGCTACTCAGACAGGCAATGACTTACCTTTGACATGCCCTTTCTGCCATAGATAGGAGTATAAATCCAGAAAAAGTGTCAAAAGTTAAAGATTGGAGACGGGTGGAAAATGTTCATTAACAGAGAAGTTTCTTGGGACTATGCACGTAATATAGATTTCTATAGAAGTTTCATTCCATCGCAAGGAGCTTTCAGAATCTAACAGAAAGCAAGCAAAATTTTTTTCTGGAAAATGAAAGTGAGGATGCATTTCACAAACTAAAGAAAGTATTATCTGTGTCAGTTATGACGCATCATCATCACGACAAATCATTCTTCACACAGATGCGAGGAACGAGAGAATCGGAGCTATTTTTCCCAAGAAATAAACCGTCAAGAAAATGTCGTACAATACTGGAATAAATGCTGGTCTAAGCCGGAGAGGAATTGCCGCGTTAAAGGGAACGATATGCTCGCCATAATTAAAGCCGTAGAATATTTCCATCATTATCTCTGCGGCTGAAAATTCCTGCTCCGGAACAGATCTTGGATCGTTGACCTGGTTCTTAAATTTCAAGAATCTCGAATCTAATATCCAGGTGGCAAGTAGCCGTGTGCATGTAGAGAGTCCATGACTATGGCATAAATATCCGTCTCCGGAATGGATCACTCCATTGAATCACCGTCGCTTTGTCTAAAAAAACCCCTGACAAGAAAACTGCAGGTATTATTCTAGGATCGAAGCGAAATACGAGCTGCTTAATCCGGTTGTACGTCAAGTTACAAATTTAACATCGTGTGATTCCGCTATCTTCAGCTCGAGAGACCGTCTATCGGAATTTCTACAAATATGCTGTTTGTAAATATTTTTTGCCCAAAGGGACATTAGCCGAAATACTCTCGAAACTTGTATGTGTGCGTAAAGAGAAAAACGCACATTTAGCGTAGTATAAAATCTGAAAAACTTTCAAATTTTTTTAAACTTTTTTTTTACTTTTGTTATAAATTGTTGGTGCTCAAAATATCAAGTGGAACGAAATATTAGGAACTCCACTGAACTTCAATGTTTTAAATTATTATCTCTTGACGAGTCGATTTGAAGCAATAAAGTATGAACAATTAATTTGAATTTTCATAGTTTTAATTTAAAATGTTTTAAAAAATTTCATTATTTTCTAAACTTTCAATTTACATTTTACTTCTTTCTAAAGATTACTAGTCCTAATGTTTAATTTTTAAATTCCTTTTAAACACGTTTTCTAGGATACCGTATTCATTTATCTTTTATTTTTTTCTGATTTTAAATTGTAGCTTATAAGACGTAAAAACTATTAATATTTAGTGAAAGATTTTGGTGAATGCAAAACTGAAAAAAATTATTCTTTGAGTTTTAAGTCGAGAGCATTTTCAGGTAAGCTGAAAAATTTTAAATCGAATTTTCTGAAACAAGCTTTGTTTCCGAGAAGTAATGAATTTCAATTCAAATATAGTCCAATCTAATACCAAGAGATATGGCTGACCACCAGTTGTTTCATTCCTTCCTGTGGTATAAATTATTGAAAATTATTAGAATCTAAGACACTTCAATGGCTCCGCAGCCATTTCTTAAATAAAACTGCGCTGTTTCTTAGAGGCAAAGCGGTGGTTATTAACATAATATACGATCACTGTTTGCCATTGTGTTCCCGATGTGTTTCGCAAGTTAGACTTGTAATGCGACTGAAGTTAATGTAAAATATTTACTCAGTTTGATCGGTTTGTAGAGGATAAAGCAACTAGAGTGGGCATTTTCAAATGACATTGTCAAACATGGAATTGGAGTTATAATACCGAACCCCCGAATAGTAATAGTAAAGGTTTCATAATTAGGTTGTGCATTTTCCTATTTTAAATAATGAAGGTCTTTCAACTATGTTTTTAGCACTGAAATAAATTTAGGACCTTATTAAAAGTGGTTATTATTTTAAGTAGCTTGCTGCTGTATATCGCCTATTGTCTTAAAAGTAGTCAATCTTTTATAAACTGTGGGATGAATATTGCACCCATTAAGATGTCTGAATCAAATATTGCGTCTTCAGAATTTCTTTATCCAACAATAAAATTATGTTGACCTCGGCCACGTCTGTTTGGAAGTCCATCATTCCATCTACGCAATAAAGCCTTCACAGTTCAATGGAACGAACCATCACCAAAGCATTTCAGCTATTCCCAAATTATTTCGAAACGGATATATTCTCACATACCTATTCCCAAACGGGTATTTTGTCAAATATCCGTTTATTAAATTCAAGAACGGGTGCCGCTTCGAATTCAGAAAGAAGCATTGAAATTATATTATAGACATTTTTTTATGTTTGAAATGAAATAATTTCCATTATAATTGAATTCAATTATTCTATTTCTCGTCGATAGCTACAAACCACGTATATATAAAATAATACCACGTATATTATAAAAACAACGCAATCTAACTTTCAATACATTTATTTTCCATACCGACACTCTGGCGCTAGGTTTCTTTCTTACAGCGTAACATAGGAATCGCAACTCCGAATGTGCAACAAAAATCAAATTTCTCACAGACTATAATTCAGCGCCGATTCTGGTGGCGCATGCGCTATTAGACAAGATTTCCTCTGTCGTCAAGTGTTTCTCAGCCAATACAAAACAATAGTGATGATTTCAGAGGATTTCAGCGGACTCATATATTTTCGTGTTTAGAATAAAGGGCTGAATTGCGATGCAATATAATTACCATTTCTCGAATTAATAATCTTACTCGGTTCAGAATAAATACTGCCTATCATCAACGGAAAAATGGTAAGATATTTTGTGGTTTTAGAAAATTATATTTCTTATTACGGTTTCCTCTGAAAAGATTTTGATATTTATGATTAAATATTTCAAAATTCCTAATGCATTTAAGGAGAAATATTAAGCGGAATTAAAATTTCAGTTCACAAAGAGATGTAGACTGTGATCATATTACAGAGGTGCTAAGTAAGACAATTACTACTTAAATATAAATTACTAAACGTTAAAGTACTGCTATAAAATTACTAAAGTACTAAAGAAAATAAATGAGTACCTAATTAGGATTACTACTTAAAAGCAAATTTTAAAGCTTTTTTAATTACTTAATTATTTTTGAATTTTCAAGATCTTTATTGCTTAAATAAAAATTTCAAGCGAATAAAGGTTTTAGAAGTGTTCTTATTGCACGAAATACATCAATCAAAATCAAGAATCTTTCAATTACAAAGAAAATGATAATTTTGTATTTGGAGATTAAAATAAATATCCGCATGAGTATCGAAGGCAGGTACATATAGCAACGGTTTAATCAATGCGTATAAGACTTTAGATTTTTGGCTTAAACCTAAAAATTTGTTCTTAGCTACAAGTCGAGAATTTAAAAAAAAAAAAAAAAAAAAAAAATGGTTTCAGGTCACACATTTCGTTACCTCCGAGCGCTCGAAGGCAGCGTTTGTGTAGCAGAGGCTTCGTAAACAGCCTTCGAGTAGACAGTGTCGTGTCTAAGTTATGTGCCGCTAAATTCACTAAGATGCGTTTATAAACATGTAAACTATCGGGGCTGATTGACGTTTATTAAGAATTTTTATAGCCTTGTACTTTGATTGGTTATTCTGGCACGCAGCTCTAGATGCACTATTCCCGCTCTTTACAGGTTGCTGAACATACGTGAGAGTCCAAAGATGAAGCTTTTCCAGTTGAAATAGTCTTGTAAAATTAATGGAGAAATGAAGCCCTGAGCTTCGGTGATCAGCAAGCCATGTCAGGGATCGCTGTAGAACAAAGCTTTACTGAAAGAATTAAATATATTATTTAAATGAAATTATATAAATAGTACTTAACATTAGTTGAAAATGTTTTCACACTGTGAGCAACAAGTTTAACAAATGACAGACATTTTATTTTTTAGTCGATAAGGCAATAACTGGAGCTTTTGTTTTGTTATTGCATTTTGGAAAGCAACTGAATATATATCTAGCACACAAAAAAAGTATAATTCGTTTCCGTGCCTGCAAGCGTATATAAGAATTTCCATAATTTCCCCCATGCTCCATAATATGCATAGCAGCTTCCTTCAAAACGTTTTTGGAATTTCTCCAAAGCAGGATCATAGAAAATGAATCAAATACCCAAATATATAATAGATTTTAAAAATATTCAATTGCTCGATACATAAAACATACGAAACAGATTGTATAACCAGATGGTTGTGTGCTACATTATCTTAATTTAAAAAGATCTCAATTTAATTTAAAGGCAAACATATTCCGCCGGTATAGTGGTTAGGCATTCTGACTGCCGTAACGATGCGCCCGAGTTTGAATCCCGTAGAAGGCATGATTGTAACAGCCCATCCTTTCAAAGGAGACAACTTTCCCGTCCCTTGTAGTGGCTCAAGACTAAAGGCTAAGAATAAATAAAGCTCTCGGCTATTAAAAAAATAGTCGTGTAAAATTTAAATGTTTAGTACCGGTTGGTTTAGATTTTGAATAACCTGTACGGAATTCTAAGCCATTTAGTAATCCGCCCCATTTCTTCCGGAGCAAAATGTATTTCTAAAGGTAGAAGGAGAAATATAAAGATCTAAAATGTGAAGTATTTATTGGATCGCTGGAAATTTCGGACTCCCCATTGTTCACCCTGATAAATGTGTGGAAGGTAAGGAATTTAAATTTATTTTTATTGCATTAAATTGTACTTTTATTTCGATTTTAATCCGTTTTCCGACTTTTGTTAATCAACCTCCATCCTCCCAAGCAATAATCACATGTGTGAAAGAAGTGGCTAAACATCCTTCGCTCCATAACGCTCCATAAGTACTCCTTCGCTCCATAACGTAACTGATAGGACTTTTGCTTGCACAGCACGGTAAGAGCCTGTTAGCTGCATTTATAATTATCTGAAACTTTATCTGATACATTTTTTGGCTACAGAAGTATACGATTCTTTAAATACTGTTTTGTTCTAAGAATGATATGAATATCTGCGTGTTCCGTATTCCTCCTGTGTAAAGGAGAATTTTATCTTACTTCTCTTTTTTTTGGGGGGGGGGAGGGGACTGCAGGTTTTGGTCTTGCCATATGAGCTGATAATTTTCCCTTAAAATTTAAAGTCTTCCGTTTAATCCAAAATTCATATTTAATTTTAAGAATAAACTTCGCATTTCGATAAATTAACCAATTTAACACGCAGATTTATGATTCCTTTAAAGCACGTTTCTGCGACCTTTGCAAACTACGCTCTGTGCAAGAACAACTGCGATCGTCTTTTCATCTCCTAGCAATAGCTTGCTTTAATTCTCTTCAAATTTAAACGTTCAGGTCATGCGCTCTGCGAAGAGATTAGTCCTTTATTGGGATAGTAAAAACTATCCAAACGATTACTTTATCTCCCTTATGATATAGCTCATGAACGTGTTATGCCGCGACTGAAGAACTGCAGACGACTTTGAGGTGAGGCACGTGGAATCCAGGTTATAACTAGATCCCCATTTCCCGTAGTACGTACCTTTATGAACCTATTTCTGAGTTTGGAGGGTAAAAATGAAACGAAAAAGCCTCAAATATTTTGCTATTTCTACTGAAAGTGCGGATGCGGGAAAGATTTTCTCAAATGGTAAAGGTCTCTTTACCATTTGAGGAATGACGAACTACAACAGGTCTAACGGCGAAATGACCGCCGTTAGACCTGTTGGAGTTGAACAAAATTTAGTTGCATCAAAACGTAAGTTTCTCACGTTTTCGTCTGCCTATGACTCGATCCTTAGTCATTGTCTTTCGGTAACTGTGATATGAAATTTCAACGTTCAGTACTGAAATTTCTAGCAAGGTGTAAAGCAATGTAATTGTTTCTCTTGTTTTGTGATTATGCTGATCAAATTCTGCTTGTAGTGCTAAAAAGTCAATTTTCACTAAAGAATCTTATATTCTTCCTTTGGTGTTAGATGATGTAATACGTAAATCTATCCTCAGATTAAAGGTACGAGTAATATACAGTATATGTGTTTGTATGCAAATTATAAAGTAGCCAAATAGGAGATGTGACGAAGATAGCACAGGGAGAAAAACTAATTTCGCTTGCTAAATTCAACGGAAGGGAAAATTAGCTTAATTATATCCACAGGGTAAGAGGGCCCTCTCCAATGCCATTGATTTCAAATTACGGAGTGCCTACGGTTTAAAACCATTTAACCCCTCATCAGAAGTAAATCAAGTAAGCAGAAATAAGAAATTTGCACAAGTTAGTTTACTTGATGCAAGCTAGAGGGAGCCACATATGCTCGAGAAAGGTTAGGGATATATAAACAATTAATAAAATGAAATATTAGTTTTCATAATCATTTTACAAAATTTTAAACATTTTGCGACAGACCTGGTGAGTACACACGATTATGTTTTATGCCGTTTCCTGAAAACGGCGAATCGCTAGGGGGTTAATCTGGTTACTGAGATATTTATAACGTGATAACTTATTCCTGCTGTATTTCTGCCAATCATAAGCGCTGAAACCTTTTAGAATGTCATCTTGCTCTTAAATGGTAATAGCATTCATTAACACTGCATTATCCGATATTAATTATTAAATCAAATATAAAACTGAAATTTAAATATATTTTTAAATACCATTTCTAGCATTAAAAAAATTTGCATGAAATGGTAGCACATGTATCATCCCCGAATTATCGGAGATACAAAACAAGATTAAGAGTCAGAAATGATATCTACTTAGATAGAACCCTGTAGCTAATTTCTATAAATGTTTAGATGTTTACATAGGTAAGTCTTTCAACTTCAAAGATCATATTTCTTACATATGAAACAAAGCAAATTCAGCCTACATGGCAATTTATCCTATTATCGGCAAAAAATCAAAGCTCAGTCTAAAAATAAAGAAAATGCTTTACATATCTCTAATTCGACCGATCATGCTATATGCAGTGCCGACCTTGGCAATCTCCAACAAAACTGAGCGCAAAAAACTGGAATAAAATTCTACGTAGCATTGTGAATGCACCTTGGTACGTGAGAAAATCTGTAATTCATAACGACCTGGATATTGCATCTGTGCATAACTTTATACTCATGACAGCTCACAACATCTTCGAGAAGATGAAAGATAGTCAGTATAACGTAATTAAACAAATGTTGGATTATGATCCAAGCATTGAATACACTGTCAAACGCCCAAGGACAATTCATCGCAATTCAATACACAACTTGTAAATTTTAATTTTAAAATTTACTTGAACTCTCAATGTTTTTCGCACTGACCACAGGTCATGAACTTTGCTTAATTTTCTCCGATCGAGAAATTGGACCCTATCCCATTATTTGTGTTACATCTTATACTTATGTTAATTAAATTTTTTTTTTATTCAAGATTTTTATGTTTCATTACGGCCTATCTAGCTACTGCATACTTCTGAAGGACTCTGAACTCTTATGCCATTAACAGCTTCGAACTGTCTTCGGTTCTTTTGTTGTGTTGAGATGAGAAAGGCATGTGTTTTGAGATTGTAAAAATTATGTTCTTATTCCCTTCTTTCTATCAATTAGCTATAAAATTGCACGTATTTTGCAGAAATTTAACTTTCGGGTCGTTTATTCTCCCATCAATAAAATTCCGAGTTCCATACTCAAGGACCCCATTCCGAATATGGATTCCTGGGGTATTTGCAGGATTCCTTGCCAGTGTGGCTTAATTTACATTGGCTAAACTAAGAGAGCCTTAAACTTTCGCGTTAAGGAACATGAGGCATATGTTAGAAAAAAGGAAACACAGAAGTCTTCTGTTGCACAACATTGTTGGTCCGAAAATCACACTTTTAATTTTTCTGCTGCCAAAATTAATCAAAAAACATCTTCTATTGTTGAACCGGATTTTCTAGAGGCATTTCACATTCAAAAAAAATCTTTCTGTTCTAGTTAACGACCCTAACTCCAATCCATTTTTGCCTTCAGCCTTTAAAGAAATTATATGTTAGTTCTGTTTTCATAAACAGATGGCGCCAGTGGCTTGTCAGGCATTCTTATCATATCTAATCATTAATCTTATCTCGTTCATTTGCGCTTTTTCAGCTGCGAATGATGGTTCGGTAAAACCATCGAAACTAGTCCTATGAAAATTTGAAAATATAACGCTGATTTTTGTTGTTGGACTTCTAAATTTATAAATACAGCATGCTAAAATTTGTTGTCAATACGGAAGATCTATTTCTGCAAATATTATGCGAAAAGGGGTTGGATTTAGAATTTTGCAAAAGTCAAATATGAAAAAACACGTTTTGTCCGCTCGTTTTTTAATTGCCCAGATGTCACATGTGGCCATGCCTGGGCCCATTGGCGTTAAGTCCTATTCACCAAAATACGGCAGACGGTATTGGTATTGGTATGTAGCATTATTCAGGATTAGTCAAATACTTGTAGCGTGGATTATTCCCGCCATTGTTCTCCCTGAAAACTGGTAGCGTTGAGCCCACGCGCTCGGTGGTAGTAGTGGTTATAGATAACATTTTTAAGTCTCCTGTCTCGGATGAGCTTAATTTTACCTCTCGCAGATGCTCGAGTGGTCACCTACCATCTGCCTAATATAAGTACTTCTCACCTGTGACCGCTCCGCGTAGGGACAAGTAGGCGAAGCATGTATGACAATTATTATCGCCATCATTATTATGTAATATGTTAAAACCGTTTTTACTTCGTAACTTAAAGAGCTAACAATTTTTTGCATAACAATTTTTTTCCCTTTGCAGACCCGAATCTGAATAGTCTGAATTGTAGGAGAAGTAGTGAATTGGATAATATCTTTGTTTTCAGAGTGGTCAGTATTCGCGTATAGTAAGTTTAAAGAAATGAAATTGTTTTACTGATTTAGTGTTAGTGTAATATCATTCTGATATCATAAATATTGCAATGAAAAGTTCGAGTGTTTCCTTTAAAATAACGTCCTCAGTATAAATACAGAGAGTTCAACACTTATTGCTACAATTTTCTGGTGAAAATGTAACTTATAACGCTAAATATGTTTTTTTTTTATGTATAAACGGTAACATTAGATATAGCTATACGTATAAATACGAACTGGTGGCAAATAGCGTTTAGATACTGCGTATCTGTCAATTACCGAGCGCTTAAAACACCTTGAAATG
This sequence comes from Stegodyphus dumicola, assembly GCF_044657685.1. NCBI lineage: Eukaryota > Metazoa > Arthropoda > Arachnida > Araneae > Eresidae > Stegodyphus > Stegodyphus dumicola. The sequence goes on along the minus strand of NC_140778.1, from coordinate 12,507,502 downwards.
CTGGTAACTGAACGTGATTTCAAATCCAGGCTTACTTGTTGGTTTTACCGATGTATAGCATTAATACGCCCTGGATGGTGTTAGAAGCCCCCTCACCCAGGGCAGATTTTTCTGCAGACTGAGAGCTCTTCTGTGCTTTTTCTTGTTGAAAGAATATAATTTAACTTTGAAAACTACGCGTCACACGCTTTAAAATAGCAGGAGTAACGGTGCAATATATTCTGAGTGCATATTTTAACATGATAATAAACTCAGCCACTAATTTGTGATCGCGTTTCTCGTGACGTAAGAACAAGAATTAAACAGAACTGATTCAGACATAATGCGTCTCAAAGTTTTCATAGGCCCACCAGCGGCCGAGCGGAAGTTAATAAAAAAAAAGGGTTAGTAGGAATGACTCTAACAGTAGAATAGTGGACTGCGAACTACGCAGGTGCGAGAAAAACCTTAATAAACCCTTCGGACGTCCGCTTAATTTTGAAACTCTTCAGACTTCTCGCCCTCTCCCCCTTTTATTAAAATTTTTCCATTTTTAATTTCCGTACAAAAATACACTACTTTTGAACACTGTTTATCAGGTAAAGCAGCAATCAAAAAGCTTCCCTGATACAGTGAACATAAACAAAGCACTTTTTGTCTTGTTTGGGCTTTACGTCGAAATACGCTTCCCATAAATTTTACGGTTTTCTTTTCCTGTATTTCAGTTCAATAAAATTAATTCATGTTTGTAACCAAAATAAAAAATGCCAGCTAAAACGTTTCAATATATCTATTATATACTGAGATATATCTATTATATATTGATACCGAGATTGAAATATTTGCTGAAATAATGGGAGAAGCATATATACAACTCCGTGTTTTCTTTTTTTAGGATAAATCTAATCTACCTATATAGGTAGCGTTCTAATAAACGTTTTCACAAATTAGAAGAATTTTGAATCAAACTACTTTCAAGTGCTGGACAGAAATCTCCGAAATTGAGAAAAGAACACGCATGGAAAAAGTTACTCCTGTAAGTACATGTATTTATTTTATGGATATTTAAAATATTTATTCTTTATATATCTGTTTTTTCAAATATGAAGGACTGTGCTTGTAAGCTTATTTTTTCCTCTTTTCCTGCTAATTTTTCCGTTTGAAAACTGGAAGAGCAAAATATATTTTATTTCTCAAAAGATTGCTTCGATGAAAAATACAGCTCATTAAAAAGCGAACATTACACACTAATAATGTTTATAAATGTCATTTCGAAGAACCTATGAATTTCAATAATAATAATTTTACTTATACAGAGAACTTCGCTATTTGTGCACACATCTTACATTGTTATCGTTAATCAGAAGTTTGTAACTCACATATTGAAACCACAGGGAGGAAGTAAGAGAGGGATATAAATATGAGAGTATATACAGATACGAATTTTGAATAGAGATAGATGAATTTAGCGCTATTATATGTGAAATTTTTGTCGTTTTTGTATAAAAGTAACCTGAAAATCTGAGAGAAACGAAACTCTTCAGGACAAATAAAAATACAGGGGCAAGTGTCTTTACCACTGAGCAAATAGCTTTCTCGCTAAATTGGCGAGATATCACGAAGCTGGCGAAAGTTTTGGTGGCGAATTTTTGTCGGTAAATCGGAAAACTCGCCAAACTTGGACCATTTGGTGACATATAAATCAGGCAATTTCTAGAACAAAAACTGGTGAAAAAACATAAATCATGATTAACATGGCATAAAGAGTTACGTAAAAAGTTTGGTACTGGGAAGCTGAAATAAAAATAATTTATATAGAAGATGGTTAATGGTTAACGTGCTAATAGCGGCGAGTTAGGCATAACCCGACGAGCTGTTGAGTAAGTCCTCTCTGTAGTGGTAATAAGTCCTCTCAATATACTGTAGTTGCTCATTTGTCGGAGCCAGTCACGTGGGAGGTCACCCTCCCAGAAATTTACCCAAGCCACTTTGTGGTACCCGCTCCATGCTGCTTGGAAACCAGGTTAGCTGGTGAGTAGAATATGTGAGAAGTTACGAAAAATGAAGTAAAACGTTGGATTACTGCATTTCATGGAGAAGTAAAGTTCTTAGTAATCTTCATCAGCTATCTTCATTAAATACATAGCGGTCTTTAAGACAGAGGATAATTTATCTGCAACAGTTTTTGCTTGTTTGGTATTTTCGATAAACTCGATGATTTTGCTCAAACTTTTTCTCGTGTTATCATCTCGCAGCCAGTTAAGGGCTTCTCCTACGTCTGCTGGGATTTGATTAAGTTTCTTTTTTAACTTTTCACTGTACTGACCATTATGAGGTGGGGGATACTTTCTTCATCGGTTTTTGTAAGTTGCTGGAACTCATCTTTCATGGCAGCAAATTCCTTCTGTTTACGTGAGAGAATAGTATTAGTGTCAAACCTTTTCTTGTAAGCTTCCCATCCACGATTACTGCCATTTTTCCGCAGAATAAACAGATAGGTGTTTCATCTTGTTTCTTAGGGCAGGTACTGCTGCGATGTTTGTCTCCACATTTGCAACGTCTGTGCATAGATGTTTGGTGTGCCCACACTCCTGACACCTATAACACTGGATCGGGCTTTTTCTGGGGCTATACTTCTCCATCCGCATGTTCACGTTAAACATGCAGTTTAACTGATAGATTCCATATCCTTCGGCGTTTCTCTTAAGTTCAATTAGCCAAATTGGCAGTTTTTCAATTTAATTTCTTGCTTCGGCAGAACTGCTGCTCCTTTATAACTGGAAATTTTCTTCTTACTAAGTCACCAAAAACTGCTTCTTCAGTGACGTTATCTGGGAGATTCTTCAGAATAACTCTCAGTGGTTTTTCGTTTTCCGTCAGGGAAGTGTGAAAAGGAATTTAATTCGCCTTAAAAATTTCACGGCATTTTTGTAAAGTCATAATCCTTTCAGGCAAACTTTGCATCAGTGTGTAGAATTGCACAATGCAGTTTATTTGCTTGTACTGAAAAGCGAATTTAGCTGTTTGCGAAAGCTCCACCCAAGCCAATTTGTGGTACTTTCATATTATCTTCAAACACATAATGGGCATAATTTATCCAACTTTCTACCGTGCCTAGAAACGTGAGATTTCAATTAAAAGTTGCAACCTTTTAGGCGACATCAGAACTCCACTTGGTTTTCAAGCACACACAATTAATTTCAATCTCGTTTTTTTGCGTCACACCCCATATGAGTATTCAGTATTCATAGTTATCTTTCTTTAACCTACAATTCAATAATTAATTTCAATCTCGTTTTTTTGCGTCACACCCCATATGAGTATTCAGCATTCATAGTTATCTTTCCTTAACCTACAATTCAATACTAAGTATGTACTCTATGAGGGCGAGGAAATTCGTGTTATCGTGTGTTTGTGTATTTGTGTGATATTTCCGGATCATCGCTACAATCGGCGAACATTATTAATCTCTTAGCTTAGGAGATATATTTTTGATACTTAAAGTTGAGCATCATTTTACACTCATGTCCATAAATTAAGGATAATGCAAAATCAGGCAAAGGAAGAGTTAGAAGCAAAACAAATTTGACTAATTTGTAAAGCTTATTTATTAAACAAAAGGTAAAGAGCAAAAAAGATGCTATATGTTTGATATTATTAAAAACATTAGCGATTTTTTTCTCCCTGGAGCAAATTTAAAAAAAAAAAAAAAAAAAAAAAAAAAAAAAAAAAAACCCTATTTACAAAAAGCCAATATTACATGGTTGGTATGATTGTTAATACATTGTATGTCTCCCAGACGATGAAATACAGTCCGTACAACGCGTAGGCATGCTGAGTATCAAATTATCGATCTGATCTTGAGGGATATTAAACCACTCAAAAAGCAATGCTCTCCGAAGTTCCGGTAGACACGTAGGAGGAGGTTGACGGGCTGCAACTCGTCTGCCATGCATGTTCCATACGTGCTCTACTAGATTCATGTCCGGTGAGAATTCTGGCTAGTGCATACGGGTGATATCCTCCGATTGAAGCCATTCGCTTACGATGTTTGCACGGCGAGGACAGGCGCTGTCATCCATAAACACAAATAGTGCGCCCATGGCGCCCCGAAACAAACGTACATGTTGTTCCAGAATGATGTCCCCTTAGATTTGGCTTGTCATGGTTCCAATTTGAACATGCAGGTCAGTTCTGGAACCCACAATAATTCCACCCCAAACGAGCACTTCTGCACTACCTTAACGGTGTCGTTCAATGATGTTTTCTTGATGGTAACGGGTACCTGAAGCTCTCCATATGAAAGTCCGGTGAGAATCAGACTGCAAGATAAACCTGGACTCGTCGGAAAACATCACACACGCCCACTGTTTCGGTGTCCACAATGCATGTTCTCTACTTCAGGCTAACCGCCGGCGACAGTGAGTTGCAGTAAGTGGAAAGCATCTGACAGGTCTACGAGCATATAGACCAATCTGCCCTAAGCGTCTGTACACGGTCTGCCTTGAAATTGTCATACCAGTGGCTGAAGATAGCTGACGAGACTCTGAGGCTGTGCTCCGTCTGTTTCTTTTGGCAGTAACTGCCAAATACCGGTCCTTATTCGTCATTGTAACTCTGGGTCCGACTTGTGCTGTAACGTCTACTCACATTATCATCATCTTGGAATCGTTGCCAAAGCCCGGAGATCACACTCTGGGCAATTCCAAGTTCGTCTGGTACTTCCAGTTGGGTACGCCCACATTCCAGTCGGCCGATAATTATACCACGTAAAAAACCGTCCAAATGCTTCCTTTGTGTCATAACTATTCGATTATTGCACTGAAATGCTTATAAAGCGCCTGCGAACAATTTTACTTCTTTGCCTGTATTCCTTATATATCACTATCTTACCCTCTCGTCATCGTGACGTACCATCGGTGTCATCTGGTCAAGCGCCAGAGAAGTCATTTTGACTGCTTCCGTCATTTGACCTTGGATTCCTTAAAAACCCTTCATCTTAAGAAGTCACAAGTTTTGGTATTTTCCTAAAATATGCGAAAATTATTGGTACCAAATACAAATCGAATGAAATTAAAATTAACGGAGATATTATTAGATATACCTAAAAGCGCCACGAACAGTCATAATGACTGCTAGTAATACTAGGTAGATTTATATGGTATTCTCTCTCAGAAAATATTTTTCTTGGAAAAACATCTGGAGTACATATACATTCCTTTCATTCACTGATTATTGACAAAAGGATATACTTGCCTTCCGCTCAGAAAATCCCTTTTGTTGGAAAAACATCTGGCCTACACATTCCTTTTCACTCTCTCTTTATTTGCAACATCAAATACTTCCCCACCTCCTTGTCAACGGTCCACCCATTTTTGGCGAAATGATATAGTCTTTAGTTTGCAGTAGTTCAGTCAGTTTTTTTCATGGCATTTCATTCTTTCAAGCGCACGGTAATGGCAGCTCGAAGACCGCGATATCTGAGTCCAGAAGAAATTGTACAACTTTTACAGGATTTATCTGAAAACGAATCTGATGTTGAAGAACATAATATTGATGATGATATGGATTATGAGACTCCACAAAACTTTGAGAGAAATAATAGTTCTAGTGAATCTGAAGATAGCACGGAAGAGCAAACGTTGGGCCAAGGTTTTCAGCCCATCGATATTTACGCAGCAAATATTTCGTCATCAGTAACTGCAGCATCCACATCAACTGAAATAGGTAAGAAATATTTATGTTTTTGTATTGTTATTTTTGTTTTGACAATTTCTGATGTACTCGAATTTTGTTTTAATGTGATGAGTCATTTATTGTAAAAAAATATGCATATATATTATTTTTTAGGTTCGCCTAATGCACAAGGTATAGGATTGTTAGCATAGATTTAGGTATTTTGCATAGTGAAACTCAAAAGGCATACGAAACGAACGTTTTCGAGACATTATGAAATATCTAAGATTTGACTTGAAGTCAACTAGGACTCAGCGTTTAGAAAGTGATAAGTTTGCACTTTTTTCTGATATTTGGAATAAATTTATACAGAACTGTGCGATTTCCTATAAACCAGGAGAAAATCTAGTTGTGGATGAACAGTTATTTCAATCCAAAGCCAGATGTAAGTTTATACAGTATATGCCGAATAAACCGGATAAATTCGGTATCAAATTTCGGATGTTCGAAGTATATGTGCAATGCTTTTCCATATCTTGGAAAAAATACATCGAGAAGTGAAACTGAAAGTCTTCCTGAAAATGTAGTAATGCGTCTTCTAAGCCATTATCTGAATTCAGGTCGAAATTTGACAACGGACAATTATTTTCCTCACTATCATTAGCTAGAAGACTTAAAATGAAAAACACAAGTTTTTTCGGCACAGTAAGAAGACATCGACAAGAAATTCCGCATGAAGTAAGGAAATCAAAAATCCGGCTATTTGAAACAGTTTTGCTAAAGAATTGTGAAACTGCTCTCACTGTTTATCAGGGAAAAAGGAATAAAAATGTCCTACTACTAAGTACCTTACATCCAAAAGTGTAAACATAGACTCACAAAATAAGAAAAAGCTTCCAGAAACAGTAGAGTTCTACAACAAAACCAAATGTGGAGTTGATATCGCTGACAAGATGACACGTAAATATTCTGTTCGGGCTGCTTCACGTAGATGGCCTGTGCATGTTTTGTATAATATGCTGGATTTAGCAGGAACGAATGCCTACATTATCTACCATAAATTGAGTGCTAAAAATATTACAAGTCACGACTTCCTATTTCAATTAGCAGAAGAATTAAGAGAGCTTTATTTAAACAGAAGAAAAGCCGCAAAACTGCCCCAGAAAATTTCCAAATCTAGCAATAGACTCTCGAAGAAAAGACATCAATGCCAGATTGGACTTTGTAACAACAACAAAACAAGCGATGTGTGTAAAAAATGTTGATATTATGTGTGTGGAAAATGCACTTCCAATATTGAAAAAGTTGTGTTTTGTAAAAATTGCGAAAAGCTGTAAAATGTGTCTTATTAAGGGTAGGCTGAAATTTGTAATAAAATATCCTCTGTTTTTTATTAAAATAATCTGTTATTCTTTAAAGTTCTTCAACAACTGTAATTAATATTCTTAAAAGCATTATAAAGCATTTACATTTGAATATATACATTAATTCGTTGAGCAGTCAATTTGACTGTCGTTGGCGCTTCTAGTTAGGGAGAAGGCTTGGCGCTTCTAGTGTTAACGGAATTTCACGAATAATTTCAACTGAAATGTGAAAGATGAAAAGTAATGTCTTAAAACTGTAGCACTGGATATAACGAAAGAAGGAACCTAAACATGTGTTTACTGTAAGCAAATGTTTTCCCGGAACAAAATTACTTCAATTATATACACAATTACTGCTCGATCTGCCACTTGAAATTTTGTTTAATAAATTCAGGTTTGTTACATTCTGAAGTGTGTATCTGCACAGAGATACTGATTTTTGCGACAATAAGGCACTCTTTTGAAGAAATGTAATAGATGTTTCATTTATACGTTACTGTTAACGAGGAAGTCAAAAATACCAACATACGCAATATACAACGCATGTCCCAAGGAATCTTTTACAATTAATCCAGTCTCCCTCTTTTAGATAATTTTTTTCAGCATTATGTTCATCCCATCATCTCAAATCTATACAGTGTATTTTTTTCGATCAATAAACAAGGGATAAAAAGCTCTTAGTTGAAATGAAGAATTTAAAATTAATCAGCAGTTATGGCAGTTAGTGTCTTTCATTTCGCCAGCGACAGGTTCGTTGGTTCACTGGGTTAGGTGTTCATTAGCGTATAAGATTCCCATCAATGGAATCGATAGAAATTAAATGTTTGTGCAATGTCTTCCAGGCAAAAAAGACTTTGCGATGAACTGCTGACATTGTTATTTTTTCTTAGTTAAAGAAAACGTTTTGTTTTAAGGGTACGTTTGTGAAATATTTCTCTAAGTCAGGGATTTTGAGTATTCTTATGAATTCGCACATTTCACACTGAATGGAGAATTGTAGGCACTAAAGCTTCCAACAAAAGTTCGGAAGTATGTTGTTGCAACATACACGGCTAATAAAAAATCACAAAAATTTCCCAACTGTCGCATCTGCCATTACAAAACCACCGCCTGTAAGAAGCAATGCAGTTTCATTAAAAATGCCCTCTTCTCATTCTCCTCTCTCGTATCTGCTGCTAAGTTAGGAACCAGAGACTATATGCTTCCAGCACCTACTCAAACAATTTCCACGAAGAAAAGTCTTGAAAGAAAAATTAGTAGATTTTGGATTGAATCCAACGCTTGCTTTCCTGAATGACTTGCCACTCAGACCACTTTCGCCTTCGGGCGCTGTGCTCATGCACCTTTGCTGTTTTTAAAATTTACGAAAGGCCATAGGCACACTAGAGATGTTAGTAAAAACTCTCAGTAGTTGACACTAAAAATGAAACTGAAGATTCAAGATTCAAGATTCAGGCTTCCAAATTAAAAAGTAGCTAAATTTTTATAGCGTATAAGTTGAGGAGAAAACTAGCACGCAATAATTTTTTTTCTATAATCAGTAATTTAATAGTCTCGCCGTCCCAAATTAGTAACTACATTTACAAACACATTATGATGTCACATGTAGACAACTCCTACAAAATAACCCATCTCTCTAAGAAAAAACTTCGTCGTTCAACTCTTTTTCTGCGGAACTTGGCATGTAATCCCGGAACTATATCACGAGGAAGGAATTCCTTAAATACCAATTACAATTGTTTTATTTGCGATTAAGATTATCTCAACTTGCCATTTTTATTCTCAATTTTTACTTTCCACAACTGTAGCACGTGTTTTAGAACAAATTTTTCGACCCGTATTTAGACTAACGCAGTGGGCGGGACGCGCGTCACCGACATGTCGGCATGAAAGAGTAGGGACGATCTGGTTTACTTTAACACTGAAACCTATGGCGTTTGTACCACATAACTGTTTTTAATTATTAAATGTGATACGTTGTATAGTGATGAGATTATGAAAGTCACAGTTTTTTCCAAATAGGATTTAATAAATCTTATTAAAGCACTTTTTACTACATTTCGCACATTTTTTCCACGCGTAATTCTTGTACAAACATCTTTACTTTGGTAAAACGGTAAAAACTCTAAGCACAAAATTTATGGACTTAATTTTGCGTACAAATAACGTAAAATTAAATAAGATTGATAGTACATGATGCTTTGAAATAAATAAAGTAAAATTAAACAAGATCTGATATTTTTTTATTTTTTTTTTAAATTTAATGACCATTTTCAGGCAGTGATTTTCAAACCTACAATAACATTAGAAAACAATAATTTATTTGATTATATCATAATTAACTTATTAAAGTGGAATATTTATTTTAGTAATGTATAAAATTCGGAGCATAAAATTTTCTGAGTGTAATGAAGGAAAAAAAAAAGATAAAATAATATCTAGACGCACTGAGATTTTATATTACGCCGAAAAGGAACCTTTTTTTTAACGTTTTGTGTTGCACCTATATTTATTGAATATCATGTTTCCCCCCCCCCCGTAAACTACATATATTTGAAAACAGCATACCTTTAGAAATTTCCGCACTGGAGATAAAAATGTTATTTTTCGTACAGTGTTGCCATTGCTCGCTTTAAATTCGTTGAATTTGTTTATCAAATATCCGTTAAAGTTTTAAAAAATATGAAATAGATAATAAAACAAATTCGAAATTCGGCCGTCCAGATGCCCATGTTCGGGTGGAGGATTACATTATTCAAAATTTGATGGCTCTAGTTACCGTCGTTTTGGTCACAGTGCGAGAAACATACATGTATTTATGCAGATTCTTCATTATTTTATTTCTTTAAATATAATACAAGGCGATAAAATTTAGTAACAACAATTTGCAAGGAGATACGGTCATTTATAGTGAAACAGCGCAAAATGCCGCTTCGAGGTAATAAATTAAATTAACCGTAAATAACAAAATCTTATGCATAACTAAAAATAAATTTTAAAAATAATCACTATAAAATACAAGCAAAATTAATTATTACTGTTAAAAACAATTTTAATATTAAGTGTATAAAAATTAAGGAGTCAAAAGTGTTTATCACTATTATGTATTATGAAATATGATTGAAATAAAATTCTTTTATAGAAATTGTGCTATAATACTCATCTATAATTTTAAAAAAGCAGCACAATTTATAATTTTAAACAAAACTTTACAAAATTCGTTTTTAAATATTTTAGTATTTTTTACTTATTTACACCAATAAAAAGCATAAAAATTGCAAGAGAAAATTGCTTATTTGAAATTTTATATTAGTTCAGATTTAAAATATTATTTTCTAAAAGAAGTAGTTACAAATTTCCTTACAGCATAGGAAAAGCTAAAAAAATATGCAGCCCTGAAAGCATGCAATAGCGTTGTAATTATCTGGAACGCTAACTATGCTCGATAAATATGCTAAAATTTACAATACGTTTCACAATTACAATACGTTCTCAATACGTTTTAAAAGCGTAATTCACAAGTTTCATTTACAGCGTTTTGAAGATTTTAATATTTCTTTTAATTGAGGAGCAATTTCCAAGAGCTCCACCAGAAAGTTTTATCAGTTAAAGCATTCTGTGGGAGAAAAGCGGCCCACAATGTGGCCTGCTAAGACAGTCAGAATATTCCAATTGTGATTTCCTTCACGTGCGGGATCAAAGACTAATGTTGCATTCCACTATATATTTCCTCATAGTTAGATACTCCGCATACCCATGAAGAGAAAAGTGATCTCTGGACATTTTACGTGTGCATATCTGTGCACATTTTGCATTTATGTTTGGCCTTTTTGCATTTTTGTGAGTGATCATTTGATAAGTGCTGCGATCGTTTTGGATTACCATGAATAGATACCAAAAATAGTGATTTCCCCTCCCCTTTGGTAAATAGTTCGAATAGTGTATGTGAAAATGGTGCTAAGCATACTTCGTAGAACGATGCCTAGTGCTCTTCGCATGAAGATTATATCTGCCTTGATGTGGAATCTTCTGCGAATTTTTATGTGTTTGGTACTCCAGATATTTTTACATATCTGAATAATAAGATGTACGATGACATTTATTTGGATAAATTACTATCTGTGGATATTTCAAAATGCGATACGTCGGATTGTGCACCTGTTGACTCGCTCATCGAAAATTTAATCATTTTCTCTCTCATTATTAAAACATACGCTTTTACTGTCGAGGACACTTTGGGTTATCTGTTGCATTACTATAATATATTAATGAACTTCAGACCTGTGAACAACAATTTCGCGCGGAAAATTTCAAGAAAATAAAGAAGTTTGTAGACTGTTCTACTTCGATAATGGATAGTGCGATTTTTTCGGGGGAGGGGGTCAAGCAGAAAACTCTGAATTATTCTAAATCCCAGGAACAAACGAAAAGTGCTGGTAATGGTAATGAATGTGTTTATAATGCTGATAGTAATTTAGATATTAAAAAGGTTGCTAAAACAGCCAAAGGTATGAAATTAGGTAAACCTAAGTCTCAACGTTACAAAATAGATTTGCTAATCTTGATTTACATGATACTGCTATTACTATTGACAACATTTGTGATGTTGGTACTGATAATAATGCTGTATTGAAAAATATTAATGACAAGCTTAATCCGAGTAATAATGTTGTTGATAATTGTAAATATAAATGTTGCGAATATTAATACCCCAGCAGGCAGAGGCGTGCAGGAGCAGCCGGATCAGCTGTTCGGAAGTGTGTTGCTGCAACATATAAAAGTAAGAAACACTCAGAAAAATATCCTAGCTGTGACGCCGAACATTATAAGGCTACCGCTTCGCCTGTCAAAGACAACACAGTTTCATTAAGAAATGTACCAACCTGTTCGAAGAGTTGAGGTGGCGAATGATTATTTGAAGTGGGTCTTAGGTCTTAGGTCTTAGGTCCTCGCTTATTCAATAGGTATACGACCCTGAAGTCTTTACCTATATATAACTGTCCTTAATAGGAATCCTAAAAGTGAAAAAAAAATTCCAAGTTTTGGAATAAACCTGTACACTTGAAGTGTTGAATGACATCCAATGGGGCAGTATGTAACAGTGGCATAACTTTGGTAAAATAGCGATTTAACATCTGAAGCATAACTTTCACATCGTAAAAGAAATTTAACACATTTGTAGCATAAAAACTTTGGCATAACTTTCCCCTCGTAGGTACTAAGGCTGAGTACCCTCCTTCCTCCGTGTCTTGGAGTAACAGAATAGCGTGGGCATAATAGTTGAGGCATATAACAGTAGTGGACGGAGCATAGTTGTACTGACCAAACGTTGAAGTTCCATACACATAAAACAAATCAAAGTCCTGCCTCCGGGGGCGCAAAGTCCATATCGCTTTGCAATAATTAAGCAATAATTAAGTAAATATAATTACGAGTAAACAATGAAATGAAAAACATTAAATTCACTATGTACATCGATCACCATAACTCGTTATGGTGTATCGTTCTTGGCCTTTTGCAGCGTTGAATGACTGTATAGTCATAATCTCCTATGCTACGTACAGCCTCATTTTCGTGATTATCACATTTGGTGTAGAAATTATGTGAGGCAATTAAGATCTCGCTATCTAATGGTTTGATTTTCATTCCACGATGTATTGCAGTGTTTCTTACAGACCACGGTGAGTCTGTGATAGTTCTAAGAAATTTATTTTGCAATCTTTGCAAAATCTGACGATTTGATCTGGCTGTAGCGGCCCATGCTGGTGCTGCGTACAATAAAATAGGTCTTATTGCTTGAAGATAGAGAATTCTCTTAGTACTTAGTTGTAATTTTGAATGTCTCCCTATTAAGGCATAAATAGACTTAAAAGCTTTGTGAGCTTTTTCACGAGTATACATAATATGCGGCCTGAATGCAAGCTTTTCGTCAAGAATTACACCCAAGTATTTAATATTTTTAACTGTAGGTACTGTGGCACCATCTAGTGTTATGTTGTTTACTTCTTTGAGATTGTGTCTAAAAAATACGACTTGAGACTTAGTTGCATTAGTTTGATCTTCCAAGCGTAAAACCACTTGGTGAGGATATTAACGGCTTTTTGAAGCTTATCTCTTGCTTTGATGGGGCTAATAGAACTGGGCATGATTGCGGTGTCATCCGCATAGCAAGCAAAAGTAGTATCTGGGATATTTGGCATATCGTTGATGTATAGATAAAATAATATTGGCGAAATTAAACTTCCTTCCGGAAGACCGGCCTGAATAATTTTCTTGCTGGATAAAGTATCTTTAATTTTAACCTGAAAAGTTCTACTGTTTAGGTAGCTGAATATTGTCGTAATAAGGTCCGGAGGAAATTGATAATTTATCATTTTGACAAGGAGGCCAGCATGCCAAACCTTGTCAAAAGCCTTCTCGATGTACAAAAATAGGGCAGCAACAGTCTCTTTCTTATTCAGATTTGTCCGAAACGTTCTGTAATTCTTGTGATTTGGTGTACTGTAGAATGACCTGGTCTGAAGCCAAACTGGTAATTCTTTAGCAAGTTGTGATTTTCAATGAAGTTATTAACTCGAATTACAATAATACGTTCAAATAATTTAGCATGAGTAGGGAGCAAGCTGATTGGTCTATAACCGCTCGTAGTTGACCCGTCTTTTCCTGGTTTTCTTATGACGATAATGGTAGCGTGTTTCCAGATACGAGGGAAATAGTTAAAATTTAAGCAGGCGTTAAAAATTTTTGTAATGAGGATTATCCCTTTCCTGTTCAAGTTCTTGACGGCTTTGTTACCAATCCCGTCATAACCGGCCGCTTTCTTTGGGTTCAAAGTATCAAGACAATCTTTTACTTGTCGAGGGGTGATGAGATTTCCTACGCTGCGACTATTAGTAGCAATGCAATCTTTTACATGATTTTCGATGTTAACATTATTTGGGTTGGTGACTGATTTCGTTTTCGTAATCGCTAGCGAAGATGTTTACTATATCCTCAGCTTTATGAAAAGCCTGGTTGTTATGTTTAATTAGGCCAATGTTGTTCTCTTCCTTTCTGAGCGCTTTACTAATTCTCCAAACAGTAGAATCTGTGTGGGATAGGCTGTCTACAAAATTTTCCCATGCCTCTGAGCGATACTTAATCATCATGAGCCTAAGTTCTTTATTGCATTTATTAAAATTTCTTTTATCCTGCGGATTTTGAGTTCTCTGAACAATCTTCCGAAGTCTGTTTTTCTCTTTAATTTTTAATCTGATGTTGTAGGGGAGGGTTATGTCTTCATTTCTAACAAACTGCGCATTTTTTAAGGCACTCTGGATTTTATTATTTAAGTTTTGTATAGCAGTGTCTATCTCTTCTTTTGAGTTAAGATTTGCGTTAGGAGTGATGTTATTATTAATTTCATTCTGGTACTGAATCCAGTTTGTCCGAGTCTTCATGGGTGGTAATCCATGTCGTAGCCCTTAGAGGGTAAAACGAACAGGTAAATGATCGAAAGATAGATCATTGTGCACACTGATATAAGGCTGTTGCGAAACAGTGAAAGTAAGCATAATATCTAAGATATCAGAGTTGCTGGAGTCATAGGGCAATACGTGTGCTCCGTACGAGCAAAAATTTGTACATTATTGTTTATTATGTAGTTATTTATTTATATTATGTAGTTATTATGTAGTTATTATGTAGTATTATTGTTTATTATGTAGTTAACACAATTCCATCTTGGTTGTTTGTCCTGCAGTTCCAATTTTTATTTTTACAATTCATATCACCTGTGATGATAGTAGAATAGCCCAACCTTGCAATATAATTTAAATCCTGCGTATTGAGCGAGTTTCTGGGTGGCTTATAAATCGAAACTATGAGATATTCTACTCCTTTGCTATTCAGAATACACACACATGCTTCTATGCTGTTAAAAATGGGTAATGTGAATTTGCAGCATTATAGATACCTTTTGGCAGCTATGGCGATGCCTCCACCACGGTTATGTATTCGGTCGCTTCTAAAACACATCGAAGGTTGCTGTCTTTAGGGAGTCAGTCGTCCTGAGATGCGTCTCATTAAAAAGAACGATATCTAAGCTATGCCTGTTAATGTAGTCTTTAATTTCAGTAACTTGACTTTTTATGCCATTACAGTTAAAGAACATAAATTTTGCATAGTTAATATGCCTACTGTTACATGCTAAGTTGTTTTGGATGTGATTATACATGATTGTTCATATCAAACATCTTAATGGCTTCAAGAGCCACGCTTAACTTATTCATCTGGTCATGTGCGTCTTTAAATTGCAGGTACAGAGAGTATAAATTTTTAATAAATCTATTAAAACCTTCAATATCGTTTTCGTCATTATTTTGAGAGGTTTTTCCTCCTGGCTTGGGTTTATTTCTAGTTATGAACGGTGCGGCGGCGGCCGCGTTCGTTTTGGAGTCGGAGCCTTTTTCTGATTGGCTCTCAGTAGAGCGAGTATAATTTTTTGCTTTTTCAGTCATGGCGCTGGGTATGATTTTATTATTTTCAAACTGTTTGAGAGAATGTTCCATATTTCCAGGCCTCTTGGGGCAATCAAGACTACACGCTGCGTGCGAACCGTTACAAAGGACACACTGGGCTGCATGTTCTTTTTTATTTTTATATGGGCATTCGAAAGATTTATGCGATTCAGTACAGCGTACACATCGCGGTTCGTTCTGACATGCCTTCTGGGTATAGCCGTACCTTTGGCAATTAAAACATTGCGTTGGTCCGGGCCTACCTTTGTAAGATTTTACAGTAACCTTCATATCACATAAGTATTTAACTTGCCATATTTTCTTACCCTCGTCATTACGGGGGGGGTTTCAACATAAAAAACCGGCAGCTGTGTAGCAATACCATCTCTCATTCTAGTGATGGGTTTGACTTTAGTTATCGGTATTTTTTGAGCTTCTAACTCTTCTTTAATTTCGTCAGCCTGGTAATCCGTGGTGAGTCCTTTTATGACCAATCTGTTACATTTATCTGAGTTTAACAAAAAGGTGTGATACGGAATTTCCTCCTTTTCTAATTTATCCTGCACCTTTTTATAATCGTCGGCGGAGCTTAGTTTAAGAACCATATTTTCGCCTTCTCTTTTGCATTCAAATTTTTTAATTTTTAAGTTATCTTTTAATTCTTTCCTAAAATTCTTCCAGTTAATGGTCTTTGTGATAACTAGCGGGGGAATTTTCCCAGCATACTGTCTGGGTTGCATGAAGGGATTTGGGTTAGGGGGAACCTTATCTTCTTCCAGGATATTGTCCTCTTCCATTCTGTTGCTATCTAAATTTACCTCTTGTAAGGAATTGAACTGATTTGCAGATTTTAGCGGAGGGTACGTTTGCTCGCTCGAACTGCTACGTTTCCTACCGCGTTTTGAAACGGGTGCATCCTGCCAACCGTTGTCTGATTTTTGTGAATTTTGCCTATTGTTAGTATTAGAAAATGCCTGATTTAGAACTTCTATACCATCTCAGCGATATATCATATAATGTTTCGCTTCCAATTCGGCTCGCATAGAGCAAAGACATTTTTACTGTTCCTCGGTAATACCTGTCGATTCCTTTAGTTCTTGAAGTTTATCAACATCTTCTTTTATTTTCTAAATCCTCTCGAGAAGTATTAGATTCAAATAAATTTATAAATTGAGAAATTCGTGGACGAAGTTTCTCAATAAATTTTTCATGTCCACCATATGAAGTTTTAAATCTACGTTTCAAAATTATGTCTTCCGAGATTCCAATTTCAAACAAAATAATTTGATGATCACTAATAGACAAACCTGTCAACACCCTCCAATTTGTAATAGAAATTGCAAAAGGAGATGAAGCTAATGTAATATCAGGCCAACCTTTGGCTCTGACAGTCAAGAATGTTTCCCTCTGCAGAAAAGCCCATTTTATAGAATTATAATAAAATGTCTCATTCTAATGTTACGCTTTCTCCGGCACATTCAGTTTCTTCAGTCTTTGAATCTTCTCCTGGCTCTGTACAAGATTTGGCTCCAGAAAAGGTAACTGGGAACCATCTATCATTTATTAATGAATCCTATGACGGTATCTTAGCATTTTTAGTTGATGCCAATGCAAAACATAAATTAAATAATAAAGATGCAGCGAAACTTAAAAAGTTTGTAAGCAATATCAGATCACATTCAAACAAACGTGAATTATACATAGCTCACCTGGAAGGTTTTAACGCCTGCTTGAAGGAAAGAGTCTCTTCATTGGAGGAAAAGAATTCTTTGTTGGAAAAAAGACTTTTGGAACTTGAGTTAAAATTTAATCAGTTAACACAGCTTGACCAAGCCACTGTCTTACCACATTCGGAAATAGCGTCTGATTTAGAGGCTTGTCATTCACATAGTTTAGACGGTAAATTTGATAAGGTGAATTCGGAGTTATCTTCTGCAGAAATTGTTAGGCTCACTTCGAAGCCTTCACAGGTAAGGAAGATTCCAGCTCAACAGGATCACGTTTTGATTATCAAGGCTAAAGATACAAGCAGATCGCCAAACAGTATTAAGACGCAATTAGTTCAGAATATTAAACCGCAAAGGCTCGGAGTAAATATTTTACAAGTTCGTCCAACAAGAGCCAAAGAGTTACTTGTTCGTTGTAAAGGGGAAGAGCAATTGGTGACATTGAAAAAAGCCATTTTGGAAAACTCGGATTTGAAAGAACATTTGGACCTGAGAATTCCAAGACTACCAAGAGTGTCTTTCATAGTTTTTGGGGTTCCTCAGGATACTACTTCTGAGGAACTACAAATTGCTTTTCAAGAACTCTTATCATCAGGTGAGAAGAATTTTGTTTTTCAAGGGAACCCAGATCCAGAACAGACGGTACGTGCAACTGGCTTGTTGAGGTGTCTAGAGAACAGGCACAATTGTTGAAGGACCTGAAGAGAGTCTATATTGGTTTCGCATCGTGCTTCTTTCAAGAATTTCATAAAGTGACGCGTTGTTATCACTGTCAAGCCTTTGGTCATTTAAGTCTAATTTGCAAAAATCCACCGGCCTGTGCAAAGTGCGGGAAGGGCCACCTTACTCAGGAGTGCTCCGAAAGCATTGCAAATTGCGTCAATTGTACTCACTCCAACGCCTCTGCAGGAACGAAGTACGAGACATCACATCAGGCTAGCTCATCACAATGTCCGCTATACAGGCAGGAGATTCTTCGCCTCAGCAACACTCAGAAGTGACAGGCTCAATGAACATACCTGTTACTCAGAGCATCTCGGGTCTGACTTGTGCACAAGTAAATTTACAGAGATCAAGGGCAGCTACTTTAAATTTTATTGATTTTATGATTAGAAATGAAATACAGCTTGCTCTCTTACAAGAACCTTATGTCAAAGATGGCAAGATCATTGGATTACCAAACTGTAGTAAGATATTCTTTTCTGGTTCTCTTAAAGCGTTGAAAATATATAACGGCCCTCTAAATCCATTTTTTGTGGCGAGAACTTCAGATGCAGTGACAATTCGCTTGCAATTTATCAATAGAAGTATTAATATTACTAACGTTTATTTTCCACCGACGGCCGATTTAGATAGCAATTTAACCGAACTTTGTTCACATATTATTCATAATGATCATTTGCTTATTGCGGGTGATTTTAATGCTACGAGTCCTCTTTGGGGTGGAAATCAAGAAGATCATAGGGCTGCTAAAGTTCTTGATTTCATCCACGAAAACAGACTGTGTGTTCTTAATTCCCCCGATTCAGAGCCAACATTCTTGACTGTCAGAGCCAAAGGTTGGCCTGATATTACATTAGCTTCATCTCCTTTTGCAATTTCTATTACAAATTGGAGGGTGTTGACAGGTTTGTCTATTAGTGATCATCAAATTATTTTGTTTGAAATTGGAATCTCGGAAGACATAATTTTGAAACGTAGATTTAAAACTTCATATGGTGGACATGAAAAATTTATTGAGAAACTTCGTCCACGAATTTCTCAATTTATAAATTTATTTGAATCTAATACTTCTCGAGAGGATTTAGAAAATAACTACGACTTTTTTATTGGTTCATTGATGGATGCAGCAACAGCGTCCTATAAGTCGAAAAGAGTACGGATTAAAACCTCTACATCATGGTGGTCTGACTCGCTAACAATAAAAAGGAACAAAGTTCGTGCTGTAAGGAGACGTATGCAAAAAGAAAGGGATGACAATATAAGGCATTCATTTAAAATTTCTTATAAGAAGGAACTAGCAATTTTTAAAAGATTGATTATAAAGACAAAAAGTGAATCTTGGAAGGCATTTTGTGCTGCTGTTGAAAATCCTTATGGCATCACTCAAAAGATTGCAGTGGACAGAGTATTTCGACCTCTTCAGCTGCCAGTAGAGGTAGCTCCGGACTGTACTTCTCTGGGAGAGAAATATAAAAAAATTTTAGATGAGTTATTTCCATTGGATTTGGAGATTGACGATATGGATTTACATAAAGTAATGCGAGAAAAATTTAAAAATCAAACTTGGAATTCTACTTTAAGTGACTCTGCCCTCCTGGAGCTTGAGGAGTTAGAAAATACAATTCGTTCTCTACCGTCTAAGAAGGCTCCCGGACCAGACGGTCTTGATAATATTATCATAAAGATACTTTTCAAAGAATTCCCCCAATTGTTTTTATCTTTATATCGAGCATGTTGGAAATTGGCTTTATTTCCACGGCAGATGAAAATTGCCGAAATAGTTTTATTTGGCAAAAAAGGTAAAGATCCTGCTATTTTGTCTTCTTATAGACCAGTGAGTCTTCTTTCTTCTTTAAATAAACTCTTTGAAAAATTAATATTGAACAGACTAAATTATTTTCTAACTGAAAATAAAGTGATCAGCGACTTTCAATTTGGATTTAAAAAGGGGGTTTCAACTGAAATGGCTGTTTTTAATCTGCTAAACACAGTAAAACGCAACAGGGATGGTAACAGGCACACGTTAATCATCTCCATTGATATACGTGGTGCATTTGACACGGTCTGGTGGCCTGACATAATTGATGCATTAGATAGCGCAAACTGCCCTGTAGAAATTTTGAATTTAATTCGAAATTATTTGGAACAACGCAGAATTCAATTAACCCTGGATAATGAAATTTTAATAAAAGATTTGCAAAGAGGCTGTCCACAGGGTTCCTGTTTAGGACCAACCCTGTGGAACTTAGTCGCTAATTCGGCCTTTGGTATGTTTGAAAATACTGAACAAGTAACTTTGCAAGCTTATGCCGACGATTTTCTGTTAATTATCTCAGGCGTAAAGGACATTGAAGTAAGAGCTCAACAAGCGATTAATAAGTTTGTAGAGTGGGCAGACATGCATAAATTAAGAATTTCCGAAGAAAAAACTACTATGTTGTTTATCGGTAGGAAAAGAAAAATGCGTCGAAATCCGTCTATAAAAATCCATGGAAGGCCAATAAAATGTGCAAACACCTTGAAATATTTAGGCTTTGTTATCAGCAATACACTGTCTTGGTTTCCACATGTGAAACATCTTAAACAGAGATGTGCCGTTCTTACGAATGGCATGACAAGGACTATGGGCCTTAATTGGGGTACTTCCCCAAAAATCTTGCGGCTGTGGTATAAAACAATCACTGAAAGAGTTCGTACGGAGTCTCCATTTGGGGTTTTGATATGAACAAAACTATGAGTGGCTTACTGAATTCAATACAGACGCATCAGCTATTACTTATTTCCAAAGGTTATAGAACAACCTCGACAGCCTCACTGCAGATTTTGGCGAGTATACCTCCATTAGATCTGCAGGCTCAAAGAGACTCTTTCTTAGGACGGATCCTACGATTACGATTGAATGGGGATTTATGGAACCAACATCACCTAGTAAATGATTATGAAATACGGGTTCCATCTAATCTTGGCCATCCTGCCTCTTTAAAACTCAAATCTGCAGTCAAAATATACTATACGGCTCCAGTAGCCAATGACATTGCTCTATTTACAGATGGTTCTAAAACTGAACGTGGAACAGGTTGTGCATTTTGTGTATTTAACAATACTCAAAAGGTATATACATGGACTCGAAGGCTTGATAACAGAAATACTGTTTTTCAGGCAGAACTTTTAGCGATAAACGCTGCTCTCACTTATGTTAAAAGAAATCTATTGGGCAAGACTAAGATCTTCAGTGATTCATTATCTAGTCTGCAGGCTATCTCAGACATTACGAATAGAAATCCGATTGTACAAGTTATTCAAGAGAAATTGCTAAGATTTAATTCATCTGAAAGACCACTTCTTACCTGGGTGCCAGCTCATGTTGGCATACTGGGCAACGAAGAAGCAGATACTTTAGCTAAATGGGCTGCTAATGATATCAACGGAATTGAAAATCTAACGAAATTGCCTTTTTCACACTTGAAGAGCGAGACTTTAAATACACTGCTTGTGAAATGGCAGGAAAGATGGACTAATGACTCCACAGGAAGACGAGTCTTCTCTTTCTTTCCAAAAGTTTCACTCAGTCAAAGAAGCACATCGAATTTTTATACTCAATTTTTCACTGGTCATGGACCTTTTAATACATATCTCTTTCGATTTGGACTACGTACGACTGAGCTTTGTTCTTGCGGGGAGTTGGGAGACCCTGAACACTTTATCTTTCACTGTCCATTTACTAAAAACCTTCACTTGAATAAACCTTTAGATCAACACAGGCCAAAATGGGCTGAAATGATATTAAAAAACTCTAGTGAGAGTAAGAAATTTAAGGAAATTATGCTTTTCTGTCAGGAATTAAATTTTTCTGTAAATAATTCTCTCAGATCATCTCTATTGGGAGTGAGTAATTGACTTTCAGCGACTGTTAGATTTTTACTGTATAATGGTAATTGTTTAACTTTGTGTGTTTGATGCTTATTATTGTTCAGTTTTGTTGTTTCCACTACTTATGTTACTGATTTAAAATTAGAAGTGGTTTTACGTAGAACAGACGTATCTGACATTGAATGCATCTATGCTCTTATAAATTGTAACGGTTAATTGTAGCCTATTAGTTTTGTAATTGTTAATTAAATTTAACAGAAAATTTTTGTGACAATTTTATTATTTTGCATATTTTAATGCGTTCTTTTGTAATTGAATTGATTCACTTTGGTGAATTTGATAGGCATTAATTGTGCATTCTATTATAAAAATTTGCATTCATGATACTTATTTTATATTAATTTTCTTTACTTTGATCTTGAATGCATTTTGTTTTTGATTTTGAAATTCTGTAAAATTTTGTGTCGGCATTTTTCTAGTATTGCATTTGTCTTAGCGATGCCAGCAAACCTAATCTAGAATAATTATTTTGTATACCTTTTTGCACTTTTCTGAATTGAATAGTTGACCTGTTTTTGTGAATTTTATTGGTTTTACTTGAGTTCTCTATTGTAAAATGTGCATTTAAGGCAGTATTTTATAATAATTTTCTTTGACTTATTTTTGAATGTATGTGCTTTTTGGAATCGGAATTTTTCATATATTTATGTTGGCATTATTCTTGTACTGTATTTCTATCGCGTCGCCAGCAAACCTGATGTAGAGTTTTTATATTACTTGGAGTGGTTTTGTTTTTAAACCAAATTTATGTTTTGCATTGTAATAATATCTCAGGTTCAGTGTATTTTATGATAATATTGTTCAGGTATCATAGTTATTGGTTCTTAATTCTGAATTCATATGAAAAAATTTTATTTGGCAGTTTATTATTGTCTTAGTTTATCTTTATGCATTTTTTTTTTCTAAATTGATTGGTTCTTCTTGAATTTGTGAATCTAATTGATATTAATTGTGTATAATGCAGCAATGGATGTATTATATTTTGTTTGTACTATAGTTTTTATTTAAATTAGTTGGACTCAGTTTTGAAAGTATTTCGTATTTTCAGTACAAATTATGAAAGTATACTCGGTTTATTGTTTAAATGCTATAGGTACTACTTGTAACATGCTTTCTTTAGGGTCTTTTATGACTATATTACTTATGTTCTTGAAGGCCTTGTATGCCATTGTAAACTTATTCTGCTTAGTCATAATAAATAGCTTCTGGAGGCAGGGGCTTTAATCCGTGTAAGGCAGACATCATGTCAGCTAGGTAATGGAGCCCCTGTTCTCTGGTTAACAGTGCATAAAACTGCGCGAATAATGCATAAAGCGATCCGGGTTCACCGTCCTCCATGCCGAACAGCTAGTCACCGAACCCACTAAGTAAGACGGTAAAGCATTCGGGGAGAAAAGCAAAAGTCTCTTACCGATAGTCAAGACGAGCTGATTGCAATCCAAGGTTCTTTAATATTCGTTCTTAATAATCGTACACACGAGCGAATATATAGACGATGTATAAGAAAGCAATACGCTGATTGGCTGAAATAAGATAGATATTGTTAGCGAAATACTGATTGGTTGTTAAGATTGTATACGTTCGCCACGGCGGATGTAGAAAACGTGAAGCGGTTTCGGCATGCTGCAACGAGAAAGAGATGACGTTTCCTGTTTCCCCCAGCCTAGTGACGTCATGGTTGTTTTTCTACTCAACGCGAACATGTGACTTTGCTTCAAAGGTCTCAGTGGCATGGTGGTTTGGGCAATCGTCTTCCATACTAAAGGTTGCGGGTTCGAATCCCCCTCGTGGACTTAATTTTAAAATTCAGGGAAATTAATATTAAATTCAATAAAATTATTTAAAGGTAATAATTAAAATAATGATTTACTAAATAGTTAAATATAATAGTTAAAATTAATGACATATAAATAATTAATCAGGTGTTAAATAATTAAAAAGCGTAAATAATTAAAAATAATAAAATAAAATAGATAGCATGCCAAACACGTGATTAAGAGCTCGCTGCCGCGAACATAAAAAATAGTGTTGTTGCCACATAAAAAATAAAACCGGCCTACGTCACCTGTTCCGTCTTGGAACATATGACAAGCGCAAGACGGATGGTATGACATCATCAAAGTTTCCTTTTGATTCTGTGGCAACGATCTTTTCAAAGTTTTTCTTTTTTTGTGGCAAAGACACTATTTTTTATGTTCGTGGCAACGAGCTCTTAACCACGTGTTTGGCATGCTCTCCGTTTTATTTTATTATTTTTAATTATTTACGCTTTTTAATTATTTAACACCTGATTAATTATTTTATATGTCATTAATTTTAACTTTTTAATTATTAACTATTATTTTTAACTATTTAGTACATCATTATTTTAATTATTTCCTTTAAATAATTTTATTGAATTTAATATTATTTTCCCTGAATTTTAAAATTAACTCCACGAGGGGGATTCGAACCCGCAGCCTTTAATGTGGAAGGTGATTGCCCAAATCACCATGCCAGTGAGACCTTTCAAGCAAAGTCACATGATCGCGTTGAGTAGAAAAACAACCATGACGTCATCAGGCTGGGGGCATGGACCTTATAAGAGATAGACTAACCCAGTGGGTGGGGCGCACGTCACCGACATGTCGGAAAGTAAGAGTAGGGACGATCTGGTTTACTTTAACACTGAAACCTATGGCGTTGGTATCACGTAACTCTTTTTAATTATTAAATATGATATGTTGTATAGTGATGAGATTATGAAAGCCACAGTTTTTTTCCAAATAGGATTTAATATATCTCATTAAAGCACTTTTTACTCCTTTTCGCCCATTTTTTTCACGCGTAATTAATTCTTGTACAAACATCTTTGGTAAAACGGTAAAAACTCCAGGCACAAAATTTATGACCTTAATTTTCCGTACAAATAACATAAAATTAAATAAGATTGATAGTACGTGATGCTTTGAAATAAATAAGGTAAAATTAAACAAAATCTGATAACTTTTTTTTTTTAATTTAATGATTTTTAGGCAGTGATTTTCAAAACAGTAATAACATTACAAAACCATCATTTATTTGATTATATCATCATTAACTTATTAACATTAAAGTTGAATATTTATTTTAGTAATTTATAAAATTCGGAGCATAAAATTTTCTGAGTGTAATGAGGGGGGAAAAAGTTTAAATAAAATTTAGAATCACTCAGATTTTATATTACGCCCAAAAAGAACCTTTTTTTAACGTTTTGTGTGTTACCTTTATTTATTGAATATCATGTTCTTCGCCCGTAAACCACATACATTTGAAGACAGCATATCTTCAGAATTTCCGCACTGGAGATAAAACTGTTATTTTCTGTACAGTGCTCTCTCTGAACTCGTTGAGTTTGTTAATAAAAAATTCGTTAAAGTTTTACAAAGTATGAAATAGATTAAAACAAATTCGAAATTCGGCTTTCCAGATGCCCATGTTCGGGTGGAGGATTATATTATTCAAAATTTGATGGCTCTGGATACTGTCGTTTTTGTCACAGTGCAAGAAACATTCATGTATTCATGCAGATCCTTCATTATTTAATTTCTTTACGATATAAAGCGATAATATTTGGTAACAACAATTTGCAAGGAGACACGAAACCTTATAGTAAAACAGCGCAAAATGCCGCTTCGGAACTAACAGCATTTCTAGGCTACCGCCCTTTTAGGCTAATAAATTAAATTAACAGTAAAAACAAAAATCTTATGCAGAACTAAAAATAAATTTAAAAAAAACATCACTATAAAATACAAGCAAAATTAATTATTATAGTTAAATACAATTTTAATATTAGAATTAAATTTATAAAAATTTTTAAGGAGTAAAAAGTGTTTATCACTATGATGCACTATGAAACATAATTGAATAAAATTCCTTTATAGAAATTATGCTATAATCTATAATTTTTAAAAAGCAGCACAATTTAGAATTTTAAACAAAACTTTCAAAAATTCGTTTTTAAATATTTTAGTACTTTTTACTTATTTACACCAGTAAAAATGATAAAAATTGCAAGAGAAAATTGCTTGTTTGAAGTTTTCTATTAGTTCAGATTTAAAATATTATTTTCTAAAAGTAGTAGTTACAAATTTCCTTACAGCATAGGAAACGCTAAAAAAATATTCAGCCCTGAAAGCATGCAATAGCATTATAATTATTTGAAACGTTAATTATACTTGATAAATATGCTAAAATTTTAAAAATCAATCTCAGTTTCAAAATTAAAAATATGTAGAGATTCTAATTTTTGAAATGAGACGCTACAAGCAGCATTTTCTTGACAATTATACACGCTGCAATAGGCAACCGCTGTTAAATTTCTGCAAGTGGTTCCTATTCCTCCGGATGTGGTCAAGGTGACAGCCGGGAACGCGTCAAGCGAGGGAGAAAACCTATTTGGGTTGGACTATTTCTTATAAAGTGCATGCATTGTGTCACACTGATACTTTGTTTCAGTCGCACATTCGACGCCCGTACTTAAATCCTTGGTTGTTAAATGGGAAACTACCCTCCTGTTCCATGACTTTATATTAATTGTATGATAAAAAAGCTGTTTCATAATTTTCTAAACTCTTTGTTAGCTTTATTTTCGCATGTCTCAAAATTGATGCAATTAGCATTAACTTTGCTTTACAATACTTGTTAGATAATTTTATTTTCATAGCTGAGTTTTACTTTTATTGCAGCTTTTATAATGATGTTTGAAGTTTCAGGATTTTTTCAGTATTAATTTCGGGCATATATTAATTGCAGACACGTTGATTAAAAATAATTAGTTTTAAGAAGAAAGCGTCCTAACAAAATTCATTCGTTCATGTTAATTGGTAGACGCAATGAGATCGACAGGCTTCAAAGAAATGTTCTCGTGGGTTACCCGCAGGACATGAAACTACATGGTGAAGAAGAAAATTTCGTTGGTTATTTAAAAATCATTGAAGTTTATATTCGTCTCTTTAAGAATCCTAAACGGCTTAGCCGCACAGCTCTTTCTTCGGATGAAACCTGTTCTTCCAAAACCTAGAAAAATAAGAAACCACATGACTTTGAAGCTGGAAGTGATACCGATCACAGTATTGCTGGAACTAAATCTGGTGAGTTTCTATGGACCACTCCTGCTAAAAATGCAAAGATGTCGAGGCTTAAAAAATCTTCAACTGAACTTAAGGATGTTCATGTTACGACAAACCTGAATCCTGCTATCGCTGTTAAATGTAGCTTTGGAGTTTTAAAAGCGCATATTGACCCTGACAATACCATGGACTGTGTTGAGAATACCCCCGCTGCGGGGAATTTACAAAATGAGGTTGGCGTTGCTTCCACCGCCGATATTGCACCCGCTTCAGCAATCAAATGCAAAAAGCGTGTACTTCCGATCGTGCGTCCTCGACCTCGAGGTTTCCTGGAAGGAAGTAAAAGACCCTTCCATCAAACACGATATAAAAGTCACTGGCATGAAATAGTATGAAAAACATGAAGGAGGAAAAAAACATATATTATTTAAGTTTCACTGCAAAGAGGGAAGAAAACATACATTAGAAGTGAAGTTATAAAAATCACTAATCTTGAAATTCAAGCTGAGTATAAATTACGAAATAAACAGTAGAGAAAAGCACAAAATACTACGAAAATAAGCAATATGCTATCTCGGTCACCCTAAAAACGGGAATACATGAGCTATGGCTCAAACATTTGAAACGGCAAATTTTATTTGTTGACACAAATGTGTACTTTACGTAACAGTGTGGATACTTAGGAAACTATTTACTTTGTTCTATCAGCAGTTGGTAAAGCACTTGGTGGTAGCCTTTACTGCATTGAAAGCAGAGATGAAAGCGGGCCAGAAATACGTTAAAGGAGATATGAAAGCTGTAAAAAAGAAATGCGTGTGATTATGGCAAAGCCTCGAGGGCTATCTGCCTAACAGGAGAGATGCCTTCGGGGAGGACGTTCTAAGGGAAATAGGCTCGTATACACGTTACACATGGGGAAAACCACGAAAACGCCCATGCAGCCAGCCCGTTCGCGAGATTCGAACCTCGGACCGAACTACCAGTGTTTAGCGATTTTACCGCTCGGCCGCTGGTGGGCGTAAAAAGAAAGAAAAAAGGACCAAAAGGAGATGGACGCGGCCACGAAGTCACGAAAGCAGTCAAACAATATTTCAAAGATCAAATGACCAGATTGATTCTTCTCTTGCTTTATCAAGATACAACTCCGTATAGCGCACCCTTTTTTTTCACGACTAAGCTTCCTTAGGGATTATGACAGCCATATACTGGTAAAAGGCGGTAGACCATTTACCAAAGCGAAGATCCGAGATGGTTTATATAGTAACAAAGAGAGTTCGTAAGAAATGTTATATTGTAAGAATTTCGTTTGGTACGAAAACTTCAGTTTTCACAAAGGATATTGGATAAAATGCAGATCTTTTTTTCCCGTGAGAGAAAAAGACCTAAAAATTATTTCAACATTTTTATTTTGCTAATGGAGTTAAAATATCGCCTTATATGTGTATGCACCAAACAGAGCTTCACATTTTTTAGTGAAATAAATAGTGACAAAATACAAAATTTGAAATTTTAGTTTAAAATTTTTAAAAATAGTTTTATTTGATTATGATAAAATACGCGAGAACTATGTGCCTAAGGAGAAAGATCCTTTGTAGAGAACTTTCTAAGGCTAGGATGTCAAACTCGCGGAATATATCGGCAAATAATAATATATAATAATAAAATAACATATCGACGAAGAAAAAAATGAAATGTTTACTGCTAAGTAATTAACGATAATTTATTCAGTGTTGTTAGATTACTCACAGCGAGCTGGCACACACACTACTTAAATTACAAA
The DNA here is from genome assembly GCF_044657685.1 of Stegodyphus dumicola. Taxonomy (NCBI): domain Eukaryota; kingdom Metazoa; phylum Arthropoda; class Arachnida; order Araneae; family Eresidae; genus Stegodyphus; species Stegodyphus dumicola. The sequence continues at coordinate 12,478,732 of NC_140778.1, read as the reverse complement.
TGCGTGTGAGTAGCTTGCGTTCAGCTACCTTCGGCTTTTGGGGGACACGTGCACTCAGAACTTGTACGCATCCCCTGATAGCCGAATGTGGCCGAACTCATGGTCTCAGTTTTCCAATCATAGTTTTGTACGATATATTGATGCATGCATGTGCATACACTTTGCTTTATTATTAATTATTACTTAATTCATATTTTTACGGATTTCATAGTTATTTATTTAGTTAGTTTTTTTTTTATTTAGAATTGTGAGATTTGCTTCATGTTGCCTTAGCAATGCAGACGATTTTTGAAAAGACAGCTGCGTTGGAAGGTTAAAAATAGAACAGCACGTGCATTTAATACCTAATAAATAAATATCTCGTAATTGCTGTTGCCATACACAAAAATCCAGATATTTATAGATGTTTCCAGTATATTCGAGAAATTAATTATAAAGCTTATAAAAGCCGAGAACAAACAAACTCATCTCAGTAGTAGCTGTAGTTCTAGCGAACTGTTTGTTTACTTAATGCTGTGATTGATTTGTAGCGATTTCGCTGTGAGATAGAATTAGTTTCTCTGTTTCGAATTGATTTTTGCTAAACGTTTGACATTTTGTGATATTGTTAGAATATTTTTGAAGAAATATTTCAGCATTTTGATTTATCTCTTGTGGAAAGAATAAATTTTTGTTAACTTTTAAACGTTAACCGTGTTTATTCCAGCCCTTTGTATTCAGTATGTCTACATCAAAACCAAGTGGTAGTAAAATTAAACGAAAAATCGCTGACGAACATAGAATATTCCAAGTAAAATGGGAATTAGAATATTTTTGCTGTGAAATAAAAGATAAAATAATCTGCTTGATATGTAATAATACAATTAATGTACCAAAGTTATATAATATTAAACGTCATTACGAACAACACAAATCGAAATATAACAATTACGAAGGTTTAATGAGAGAAGAAAAGTTGAAAGAGCTCAAGTTAGGAGTGAAAAAGCAACAATCCATGTTTAGTAAAGTATTGCAAGAAAGTGAAGCGGCGGTACATGCAAGCTACGTCTTGTCCGAGTTGATAGCTAAACATTCGAAGCCTTTTACTGACAGTGATTTCATCAAGGAATGCCTAATGAAAGCTGGAGAAATTGTTTGTGCTGGAAATGTGAAGGCTTTTCAATCAATGTCATTGTCTCGAAATACAGTTGCGGAAAGAGTTACTGATTTAGCTGCGAATTTAAGTGATCAGATCAAAGCAAAATCATCTAGTTTCGAAAGTTTCTCCATTGCCTGTGACGAGAGCACGGACATTAGTGGCAAAGCTCAATTAGCAGTGTTTCTTCGTTCTTGTGACAAGAATTTTAACATTTTTGAGGAATTACTGGAATTAATACCGATGCCTGGTACTACCACAGGAGAAGATATATTTACTTGTGTTTTTGGACTTCTGTAGAAATACAATCTAACTTTGGCAAAATTAAATTCTGTAGCTACAGATGGCGCTCCATCAATGACCGGGAAAAACAAGAGCTTCGTAGCATTACTAAGAAAACAGTGAAACTCACGGTTCAAGCATTCATCATATGCATTGTATTATACATCAAGAAGTTCTATGCACGAAAGTAATAAATATGGAGAATGTTTTGTCATATATAAAAAAAGTTATAAATTTTATAAGATCTCAAGGTTTAAATCAGCGTCAATTCACTGCTTTCTTAAGTGAGTTAGATAGTGAATATTCGGGTTTGTCTTACTATACCGAGGTACGTTGGTTATCTTGCTCCAAGATTCTCAAACAATTCTGGGATTTGAAAGAAGAATTATGTAAGTTTTTAAAAACGAAAAATCAAGACGTAAGTTTGTTTTACGATCCAATATGGATACAAGATTTATCTTTCTTGGTTGATATAACCAAACATTTAACCGATTTAAATTTATCGTTACAAGGAAAAGATCATATCATTACGAACATGTTTGACATAATTAAAGCATTCAAATGTCAACTAGTTCTTTGGGAAAAACAACATAAAAATGAAGATTTGGCGCACTTCCCGACGTGCAGCATGAACAAATCAAGTTTAGATGATACTTGTTCGTATCAAAAATACACAGAAAAAATTGCAAATTTAACAACTGAATTTGAAACGAGGTTTAATGATTTTAGTTCCCTCGAAGACAATTTTTTTTTCTTCGATTTTTCTCAATAAGTATTGACTCAGTACCTAGCCATATGCAAATGGAGGTGATCGAGATGCAATGCAACTCAAATTTGAAAGCAAAATTCATTGAAGTGGGCGTGCCTGAATTTTACAAATATTTACCAGCCAGGTTTGAAAATACTCGAAAATTCGCATATGAAATTATTTCCATGTTTGGTAGCACTTATCGGTGCGAGCAGTTATTTTCAGTCATGAAAGGTAATAAGTCTCCTATTAGAAACTGTATTAATGATGCTCACCTTGGGTCAGCGTTATTTTTTATCACTGCAAACAAAATTTCTCCCGAAACAGGAAAGATAATAGCAGAGAAGAGATGTCAAGTATCAGGACGTAAACATTAAATTTTTCTTGTTCTTTTCTATATATATATATATATATATATATATGTTTATTATTGTATTATTCGAAATAAATCTACGTTTCTATGAATATTGATTTTTTTTTTTTTTTTTTTTTTTTTTTTCCGGCCCGCTTAAAGTTAAACCTTGTTTGTTTGGCCCAAGTGTACCTATGAGTTTGATATCCCTGTTCTAAGGGAAACTGGCTCGTATACACGTTATGCATGAGGGAAAAACACGAAAACACCTATGCAGCCACCCGGCTCGCAGGATTGGAAAAAAAATAAGGTTTTTTTTTTATCATTGTTAGAATAGAAATAAATTTATTATTCATTATCATTTGCGACCAGTGGTAAAAATATGTATTGAAATCCCTATACATATTTCAATGTATAAATGAATCACTTTTCTTTAGAATGTCCTCCACAGAAGCATTCTCTTCTTTTAAAGAGATAACCCTTGAGTGGTATGCCATAATCAAATTAACCAAACCCTTTTATTCGAAAACCTAATTGGAAGCCTTTTCAAAAGTAAAATGCTATTCCTTTTAATACTTTTGATTGTTAGGCAAAAATATAATTCAAAGTGTTAGTGTATAAAATGTTAAGAATTAGCCTAGTTTTTATGGAGATTTCCTATTTTTATTCTGTGGTATTAAATGTGTCGATTCACCCATTGCTATCCCCCGTTCCCCCTCATAAGTAGCCCCTATTGACAGAATCTTTCCCAATTCATCCACTATTACCCTAATTCCCTTATCGATAGTCCCTACTAATGGAAAGCTGATTCTTTCCCCATTTATTCCCTTTTTAAAAAGTAGTTAGAAGTCATTTGTCAATCAGGGAATATTACGTGATAAATGTTCATTGACTTAATAATCTGGTCAATATGTTAACTGCCGTGAAATATTTTTTAACTAAGGAAAAAACTGTGCATAGGCAAGAAATGCAATTCTATTTTAAATCACATAAGATTATCATAAACTTGCGTTTTCGTATTTTCATGCACGTGTGTTTAAAATTTAATTGTGAACTCATGAAACCTGCGTTTATTAAACAAAACCACCCATTGCTAGTATTTGAAGGAAGGTCATAAATGTTAAAAAGAAACTTAAAAAATAAAAATAAACATTGGATTTGCCGAGAAGCTTACTGCAGTGAAATTTTACGGATGAATTTTGAAAATAATATATTGCAAGGAATAAAATCATATCTACATTCCTGACATAACTAAGTGGAAGATAGAGAGGTATCTTAGAAAGTTTAAAGAAAGAAGTTTGGTAGCGAATTTTTTTCCAGTTCAGGAAATTTTTAACGATACTTTATCACGAGTTCAACATTTGGATTTTCTTGTATCATAAATATATCAGTTATATATTGTGGGATTCCAACCTTTTCTCTTACAGCTATGCGTATGGAACCTCGAAAATTGGTAAGTGAATAACCGCTTTAGCTCAGGAAACAAAAACGCAAACTCAAGAAAGGTTAATTACCCTATATTTCTCAAAATAAAAAATTACAGTTGGCTCCTGTCTTAGAGCGTACGGAAATGTCTCCACTTCAGCTTGAACTCGAGTACAAACAAATCAAACTTAAATAGTGCTTAACTAAAAGATATAGTAGATGTTATCAAAAAAAAAAAAAAAAAAATTCTAAGGAGTTGGGCCCCTAAATGTTAACTAACTGGCGAAGCTATTAAGGGCCCTAAATACGGCCGAGCGTACTCATAGCTTAGAGTGAGTGTAGCCAAATGGGGAATGTGTACTAGTCAGAATCTCTGACTCTCTAACGAAGTCAGTAAAACTTTGACTTAAGTACCGCTCTTCCTCATTTGCATTAACCACGATTCTAAAAACACACTCTGGCAGGAAATTGTCAGCTGAAATTAGGAGAGACAGGAAAGTAGCTTTAGCTAGGGATAACTGTTAAAAAATTAGGATAAACCTTACAATATGATAAAAAATATACAGAAAACATTTAAACTTGATTCACATGGGTGATTTCTTATCATCTTCTCTTTATCTTGTACAAATATATTAATTCTTAACTATGTTCGCGTGACAGCACGTTTTCCTTTTCCGAAGCAGTTGTTCAGTGTTTTCTGATTTTTCTATGTGATATTTAATTAAATTTCTGTTTTCCTTTGGCAGCACTTAACGTCTTCTCTTGCAAAACCTCTAGCTTTAGGAGCACACATTTTTTCAGTTTCTGGATATCACGACTCATTTACGGTCACAGAGACTATGAAATTTATGGGTGCAAAGGATTCCAACCAATCCGCAGAGTTATTCGAAGACCGACGATCGAATATTACATCAATTTCGTGATTTCTGCAACCAAAATCTAGAATGACATTTTAAGTATAAAATGACGAAATAATTCCATGTAGTTTTCATTACATTAGAAAAATCCTAAATTAATAAAGTCAAAATTATTTAAATTATTTACTGTCATCAGGCATCGTTAATGTTGTGCAGCGACGCTTCGTCTACGAATCAAGTAATTCAATAATTCACTAAAATTTTCTATATATCCGCTTTCTTAATGCTCTGAGCAAATCTGAAATAATGCAGTCAAACTCGTATATTTCCCTTGTGGATGTGAACTTCAAAAATTTCTTTCAACAATCTGAGAATTTCAGGAAATCAGAGTCCGTTTCAGCAAATCCGAGAAATTTTAATGAAACCCACGCAATTATGTGATTTGTTTACTTGGGAGATCCCGATTTGTCACTGATTTTAGAAATAAAGTGCTTCTATGCTATATTAATGAACGGCTGAATTAAAGCAGGTATCCGAGTATGACAATATCCTCTTTTTTTTGATTACTTGACAGGGTATTATGTAGCTTCGTGTATTATTGGCGTACATGGAAAATTAAATTTTACGGAATTTTACTGATTTTTACATTTAAATATATTTAAATATTTTTTTATTACGGTAGGTGCCCCTCCTGCTGTCGAGGAGAGAAAATGTTGAACATTGGTAGTTAGATCCATTTCGATTCAAAACGACTCACAGAACTGCGTGAACTTAAAAGAATGTAGAAAATTTGCTGAAAAAATTGTACATTAATACGCAACATATTAAACATAAAATGCGTCTTAACATTCGAGAATTTAACGGAAAGTATTTATCATTCTGTTATTTAGATGTTTAACTGATGGACCATTCACACGAGGTATTAGATAAGACCATGCTCCCACACGCGTCTGGGTCAGGATTCGCGAATGTTTCGCGATGATCAGCACGCGCAGCAAGGGATTTACGCTAGAAAAGTCTCTACGATTTTCCTCTTAGGCCACCGCTCTGCCTAGGCTGTCGAGAAGATTTCTTTCAGATAGGGGAATATTGTTACTTCATTCGCGCGTACGTTTTCCCAATTTTAAAATTTATAGAGAGCAATAGTTTACGAAAAAACTAGTAGGTATCGAATTGGTCATATCATTTTTTCATACTTAGTAGAATCTCAAACTGTACATGTAATTTAAAAAATTATGGCATCATAGAAGCGAAAACTGTTTTCATGTCAGATGCATTTCACGAACAAGTTTCAAGTTTGAAATTTCAAGAACTAAATTTCCAAAGTATTTGAGAGTACAACCTGTATCAGCTGTATTCGTATGTTCAAAATATAGTAAAGGCTTATCATAGATTTTCTTAAAAAGTTAGCTGAGATAAATGCTAATATTTATCGATAGCAGAGAACGATAATATCCTGCATTTGTTTAGAAAAAGAAAGGAAGTATTTGCGAAAATTTCTGCAAGAACAAGTTTCAATTTTAATATTTTTGCATTAATCTCTACAACTCTGACAGAATTCAGATGACTCGTCTAAGTACGGAAAATTGATTCTTAAAGGAAAAAAAAAAAAAAAAAAAAAAAAAAAAAATTGACATGCATTTTTTTTACAAGATTTTTTCCCTTAAATTTAATTTTTATTAATTAGCGTTCTGTAATAAGTGTTCGCACTAGTTTAAGGTCAAGTGATCCCCGAGACTTATTATTATACAACTTTCAATTAAAGTAAAGCATAATTATGAAAATAAAATATTCTAACAACGATTGCAATGCCAAGTCACATTAATAATCAAATCTCTATCTTCAGATCTTTGAAAAAGATGTGTATCACATTTTGTAAATTTTCATGTTTCTTTAATGGTAATCAAATTAATTAAAAACTTTCTTCGATACCAGTAAAATCTAAAAATTCTTTAAGTTCATGTTATAAAATTTAATATCATTATAAAGTTAATTAAACGAAAGTCAAATATATTTGCTGGCTGCGAAAGATTTCTTCGACAACCTCCGGTCCCAGACCACTGGCTCATAAGATTATCGTTTCTTCGTTCTATGAAATGTTAATTCTTAACAGTGCCTCACTGTATGAGATCATGGACTGTGCTATGTTTTATCAACAGCTCGAAATCACAATGTCGAACAATGTCCGCTTTATTTGTGTAAACGTTATGGCAGGGCTGAACTGTAAGTGAACACACAACCTAAAGCCTGACATGCAAAATTATCTGAACCTGTTGAAGAATTAGTGCCCTTAACCACTGTTTTAGTGTAATCGCAGAGCAAGTTCAGTGAAAGCGCATATAAAAGTTCACTAAGCCTTTCTTGCCGTTTATAACCAAAAATATAACACTGGTCTGAAACGATGACTTGTTGTGATAAAAATAGTTATTGTTGTTGATGATCTAGCTTGTCTGAATCTGATGAAGCCTACGAAATCCATTGTAGAAAGAAGTCAAGATTGCGTCTGTCGTTGGGAAAAACCTTCGCCACTATACAGGTGAGAGTACGACTTTCCTCTGTTCCGCGCCCAACTTTGAATGAGAGCGCCCTGGAGGGCCCGTTCCAAAGTTCTCCCACCTTTCTTCTCGTACGAAAACCCTCTTGAGAGGACATTCAGCTCACCGCATATTTAGAGTTCCCCCATGGCGAATAGACACTAATCATTTAAAAACAACCATACCTTCTTCGGGATTCGAACCCCAGATATTTGGTACAGCAGTCAGCGTTTCTAACCACTGTCACGGTTAGTGAGCATAAAAATAGCATGACAAACAGGAGACTATTTTTTCAAGTAATTCAGTTTCTAATATTGAAAAAAGTTTAATTCAAAGTTAAATATCTGATAGGTCTACACTACAGCTAAACTTACCAGTAGCACAGACGGAATGTAACGTTTAGCTCTCAAACGGATTTAGCAGCAACTACGTTTTGTTAAAGCAGTGGCGAAGACTCCACTCCTCATATATATGTTATAGAAAGTTGTCACAAACATTTCTAAATGCGACATTCTGTTATGAACGTGCTAAATTTAGAATTTTTTTGCTTTCATTTTTGAACCCAAGATTGAAGGTGGAAACGACTAAATGTGTTTCGTTATTTAAAAAGATCAAGGACTTACGTTAGTCAAAATATCATTTGGAGAAATTTCTGTGCGCATGATAAGAGTTACGCCTCTAATTTGTAATAAATTATGCTTAGATTTTCTCCGACCACAAGCGGACAGATCATATTTCCATAAAATTTCACTTGTAATCAGTATAGTTCTATTCCATTTCTTCGCAGAATGGAATGTGGGCTTTTAAAAGTATACAAAAGTATGCATGTATGATTCAAAGTTAAGGAAAAGACTGATGAGTGTTAAGGTTCAGACTTTGGAGTAGGAAAACTGTGAAATATATTGTATCCGTAAACGTAATTAATATAAGTTTTAAATACATTTAAACATGGATTATCAGGCAGCATGTATGATGGATATTAAAAAATAAGGCGAAATATATCTGCAATTTGTGAATTTATTTAGTAACCTATGAAAAAATACTATATTCGCATAATATCAGAAATTCTCCTGAAATTTGTGAAATACACCTAAAGAGTTTCTCCATAAAATTCTTTTGTTGTAAATTTTTGAGCTTGTACCTCAAGGAAATTGCTGTTTTTTCGTTCACAGTTATCCTACAGTTCAAGATGGTCTAAAGACTTTTTAGAGTTAACGAAGCTAGAACTTTAAACGCGATAACTTATATTAACATTTTTATGACATTAATTTTTATGGCAAGAATTTGCAGATACTTCAAGATGTTAGTGGATTTGAACCCAGTTTCATACTTTTTTGATTGCCATTAAATTAATCATTTGTGTCTGAAAATCTACAAACTCTGGTACAAATCTTATTCAAAGATACAGATTTAGTTATTTATATTACTCGGCATTACAATAATTGTTAGAATATTTTATTTTCCTAATTATGTTTTACTATTACAAGAGTTTGTGTGACGATGATTGAGGTCGGTGGGAACGTCCGTCATTAAGTCAGTATGCACATCGATTACAGACTTCTTGTTTAAAAGACAGACCTTTTTCGATTACAAACCTAAAAAAGGTTTCAAATATTTTCTGTTCAGCAGTTTTCTAGCATGGAAATAGGAAGCGGTTGTCCCAGGATCGAATCCTGAAGAAAGCATTGGACGATCATTAAGTGTATAATCTCTTTGCGCCGTGGAGCACTTGTATCGTTTGGTTTGGTTTTGCTTACTTGATCATATCCAAGCATACTAAGACTATCTGCCTTTCCCTTTGGCGTTCTACGGGAAACTGGCTCGTAAACATGTTACACATGGGGAAATGTCCGAAAACGCCCACGCGGCCACCTCGGTCACCTGGAATCGAACCCAGATCGCAACTACCAGTGTTCAATGATTTTACATCTCGCTCGTTTGTGGACGCGAACTACTATCTAATCGAAAGTCTTCCAGAGAGTGTAATAGTAGGCAAGGGGCTGACAGACATTTGGGTGCGTCAACTAAGATGTCATTAACTAAACTGGAGCGGAACTTTTCCTTTATTGCGAGTGTAATTGCCCACTTCTATTGCTCCTTCGACAATGTTTTCGGTGAAGACCACAATATGACAGATAGGTTCGGCCACAGTCCTTGAAAGCTTAAGAAGCAAAGTGCATGGCTCTTGAAGTAAGCATCTTCTGAAATTTTACAAGACATGAAAGAAAAGTCCAGCAAAGAATCTCTGTTTGATATGGAATTTGTTGTAAACAGATATTGTAAATGCATCGAAATATTGTTTCAGTTTACAGTGAAAGTTCTTGAGGTGATTACTTGATTGACAGCTTTATTGCAACACTAACTTTAGTAATTATTTTAGTCACTGTTCCATTTACTTCATTTCACTTCGTTTCATTGCAAAATAGTTTTTAAAGGAAGGTTTTAATAACGAAGTTCAGATGGAAATATTGTGGTCATTCACGCCTTTTTAAACATTTGCCGTTAAATTGAGAAAACGACTACGAGACTAAGAAAAATTTAGTGTAACATTTTATTAGGTTGATTACAAATCTTCTTTTGAACGAGGCTGTAGCGCTTGACCAATCTCGTTGCTTTAGTTAAAGCTCTACCTTCATGTCATTCTAAGGAGAATGTAACAGAAATGACAGCAATTTTATTGACAAACATCTAACTTCTCTCTAAACCAATTTTATGGAGAAATTGTTTTCGGCAATTTCGTAAATTTCAGAAGAATTCCTGAAGTTTTGCTAATATAATGTTTTTAGCGGTTACCAAATAAATTCTCGAATTTCAGATATATTTATCCTGATTTTTGCATTTCCCTTACACGTGCTGCCTTATGATTCCTATTTAAATAAATTTAAAACATATTCATACAATTTACGAGGATAATACTTTTCTGAGTTTATCTACTCTAAAGCCTGAACCTTAACTCTCGTCCACAATTAACTTAATTCTGAACCACAGGTAAAATCAAAGATCAGTTATTAACTCCATATAATTATACCCATTTAGACATTATTTATGACCTATTTAGATGATGATCGAAGTTCGAGGAACTTCTGGCATTAACTCAATTCGCACATTGACTACAGAAATGCTGTTTACGAAGTCTAAATTTAAGAAAAAAATCTTCTATCAAAATGCAGATTAATTTTCTTCGCAGTCTGAGTCAATTTTTCGTAGCTAGTTGAGATACGTAAATTATCTCAGACTTAATTGTGTCATAATTTACATTCATGGTCTGTAACATATGTCAGATCAGCATTAAAATATTCAAACTGAGACTTAGCCGTGCAGAAAATCTGACAAAAGTCTTCGTTTCTCTTTCTAAAATAATGTATGGTATTCTCGGAGATTGCTGTTGATCAGTATTAGCATGTATCTTTGATAACATTTTGAGATAATCTGTGCTAACCCTTTAATAGCATTTTTAAAAACCTAATTAAATTTATACAGGTTGGGCTGTCAAATACTTTGGAAATTTGTTTTTCAAATTTACAAAAATCCTAAATTTCTTCATGAAATACGTCACACATGGAAACGGGTTTCGATTCGATGATGCAATGGATTTTTGAAATTATATTTACATCTTGGGATTATCATTTCATTATATTATTTAAAATAATATTTACAGACTACGTTTACATATATTCTGAACGGAATTATAACCAATACTTCACTCACAAGTTTTTTCGTTTACTTTTCTGCCATATCTAATTTAAAATTTCAATGTATTCCATTAGGTTATGATGTGTCCAGCTTCATTTTTTTAATAAAACCGCGTTGCCTGTTTTGGTAGAGCGGTGGCTATGAAATAAATTGCAATTTTCTTATTCTATTGTTCTGTTTTGTTTTTAAATATTTTCTGATAGAAATCTAGATGTCAAATTGACGGAAATTTAAGGAAAATTATAAAAAACCTTTCGTTAACGATATTGAACATAATGCGTGAATGCACATTCTTCAAGTGAAACAAAATTTGCAGTTTGAAGATTTAAAAATTTTTTCAAGAATTATTTATTTAGGCTTTCAATAGCTGAATTATGTTTGCTTTAGGAGCGATTTTCAAGACCACCACAGGAAGGGTCGGTCAGTTTAAATTTTAAATTATAGTGCAAGATTTCTGCCATAACCTTTCAAATGTTAAAGCGTATGTGTTAAACATTTATATAGCTTTCTCAGTAAAATTTCTAGATTTTTTTAATTTAACGAATGTCCATCTTACTCCCTTTTTTTATTCGACCTCGACTAATCTACCAGTTTTCAGATATTTCACCTTTCGCCTGATCGTAGGTCCTCCATTATAAACGAAAAGGACATAACATTTAATTTTCCTCGTATTCCTATAATTCACGAAGCTTCATATTTATCCCGCAAATAAACGAAGAGAAACTTCTCATACTTTGATTCTTGCTTGAATATAGACATTCAGTAGGTGTAGCACAGAGTCTACCTGTTTCACGCTTTAATCCAGAAGAGCCCAAACGTTTACTTTCCCTGTGCCACATTAGAAGAAGAGGATATATTTTGGACTGCACAATTGATTTCAGATATCAGTGGCAACTCATGACAGCCCAAATAAGCAAATCAAGTAATTGCATATGTTTAATTGAAAATTCTCGGAACTTGCTTGGATTAGACTACTGATTTTTTTAAAATTTCCCATTTAAGAGATAAGCTTACGGGTTTGGCTGCGTTATTTCAAAAATTCTCAGTGTAATTTATAGTCTAGAAACTGGTAGAATTGAACTCGGGTTGAGAAAAAGGTAATCTCGTGAAGGAGGATTCTTTTTGGTAATATCGATATCCCTAATTTTTAAAGAGGGAAGAAATGTAATGTCACCTATTTCTATTTTGTAACTTTATCAAAATATATATCTACTTCAGAAAGTGTATTTATCCTCAAAAAATTGTTAACCAATGTTAAAAGTGGTGCTTGTTTGTAATTTGGTGAGACGGAACTGTTGAATCAGAAATACCTCCATTAAGTCTTAAAATTAATGAAAAATTAACGCCTGTATTTTCTCATGTGTCAAATATGAAAAATATGTTTATTAATTATAAATGTGAGTACAATGAAAAGAATTCATACAGGCAATCACATTTTGCATTAAGTAGTAAGCATACATGGAGGAGAAAGGATAATACACATTTTTTCAACCATTTTGATTAATAGCAATTATAGCTAATGCAAGGATTTATTAAAGCGAAGCAATGAAAAAAAGCATAGCATTTTGTGATGTGTCAAATGTGAAAAATATACAAGGGATGTTCAAATGAAAAGGTATGAAACGTCTTAACGACCAAACCGGTTGACACTTGAATATGCCACTTTGATAAAATGTAGTGAGACATCTAGAGATGCGAATGCAGTATCCGACATGGTTGAGCGCATTCGCAAGTCCCCGCACATGACGCCGGAGTGAAGTAGGCAGTTGTGTGTTCCGTCAAACTGATGCGACAGTGCGTGTGATGACATCTTGGCGTTCACAATGCAAAATTCGACGATTGAGGGGCAGCGAGATATCATCAGATTTCTGACTGCGGAAGAAGTTAAACCAACGGATATTCATTGTCGGAAGGGGACCGAAGCAGAATTGGCACTCCAATGTCTAATTTAGAAATACAAAAGATCGAGAAACTGTCTCGAATGCGAACAAAAACTAAACAAAGGCAGCAGGTCATCAAACTATGGTTACACATAATTTTTACACCTAATTTCTTATTCCCACCTATTGACTGATATGAGTAGCGGGATTTGGAGGATAATACAGAGCATTTACAATAGAAATATCTAAAACTGTGTGAAACTTCATTGTTGATATTAAGATTATTCCCTTAACCACGCTGGCAGATATGTGACCAGGAATAAGAAGGTAATAAATAGCTCATAATTCGTTTAATTTTCGATACTAAATTCTTGTTTGTTTAAAGAAATATTATTACTCTTCCTTAGTGCATTTATCACTCCTAATTAGGGTACAGGATCTGGATATAGAAACAAGGGATCTGTAAAAGCATTATGTAAAAACCGCATAAAAATAATTTAAAATTCTGCAATGCATCGTTCATTGAGATTTCACAATATTCACAATATTTACGGTAAGTTTTATAAATACGGTATGGTATAAATTTTAGATTAGCGTTTTGATTCTGAAGCTGTGAACAAACAAGATGAATTTTATATAATTTTATACCAGAAACTTCTTCTTCCATTTATTTGACTTTTCTACATTCGAGTTGTTACCTTTTTAGATACTCACCTCTCAGAAATTTCCATTTATCCGGCATTCAAAATTTCGTGAGCTTTCCTGTTAGTCGACCTTTTGCGGTATATTCATACATTAGGCAAGATGTGAAGCAAAAGGAACAGTTTTGCCAATTTAGAATTTTAAATGCTAGACATAGAATATACACACTTAGGAGAAAAATTTAGCATCTAGAGGATGAGATGACTCTTTTTATAATTTTCTTAGATTTGTTTTAGCATTAGAGTCTTTCGTTTTATTTTCCATATGTAATTTTTCCGTTGGTTACATATATTTTACGTAGTTATTCAGCGAATCATTTCTTGTTCTTCAGAATATTTTTTAGAATTTGGCAGCAACTTTGAATTTCTCAGGCTGTTATATGCTTGGTATATAGTTATTGCTATCAGGATGTTTCTATACCGGAATTAAAGCATATTCCACGCTCCGAATTACTATATTATTAATGGAAATACGTACTTGAATTAGTGAAAATGTAGAGAGACTTAAAAAAAGCAAAATTTTATTAAACGTTCAAAATATTTAAGAAATTCCTAATTATTACTTCATAATAGCAAATAATAAAAAAAATGGTACTTTTCCGTTTTGCCGGCGCAGGCGATAAAGTCGCCAAAAATGGTACAACCGATGCCTAACGGAATATTCTCGCTGGTAACCTTACGCCTCATTTTCAAAACAAGTCGCGGCCATTTCTTATCAGATTGATTGTTTCTTTCAATATTGGCATACAATTACATAGAATTTTTACGGCATAGTTCAGTTTTATGCCGTAAGGCCATTCGCGGTAATTAAGCCAATTAGGATGCAATCACACCGCTCACCCGAAGGCGTGTGTATGGTGTGTGTGTGTGTGTGTGTATTTAATTATGGCAAAGCACACTAGGGCTATCTGCCTAAGGGGATTGATGCCTTCGTGGAGGACTTTCTAAGGGAAACTGGCTCGTTACACATGGGGAAAACCACGAAAACACCCATGCAGCCAGCCCGTTCGCGGGCTCGGACCTCGGACCGAACTACCAGTGTTCAGCGACTTTACCGCTCGGCCGCTGGTGGGCCTTCACCCGATAGCGAAAATATAGAAAAGGCAAAATCAAGGGTTAAATTCATCAATTCTAATGAGAATGCACTAGCAAAATAAAGCACTACGGTTTTACTCAATTTCTGAGTAAGCTATTCGTACGAATTGAAATAATTCTTGCATTTAAACTTGTATTCCGAATTAAGATTAAACTTGGAATTATTGTAGTTAATTACTGAGAGAATTAGATTTTTGTAGCATAGTTTACGTGAGATCAGATCACTTGGGGTCACGTTATATGAAAAGGCGAATCAGGATGTTGAACCATAAAAGCATAGCAAACTTAAATTAATATCTTTTTACAAATTTATTGTCTTTATTTATTGGCTTTATACAAAATTTTAAACGATATTAAAATGTTTAAGCCTTCAAAATAAAAAAATGCATAGAACTAACATTCGTTACCATTTTTTATGTGTACACTGTATGTTGTCGCCAATAAAGTCTGCTTGGCGAGCTTTGCGCCGGCGAAACGGAAAAGTACCAAAAAATTATAATATTTAATTATATTTTAATTAACTATCAGAATTATAATAATAAAGTGTATAAATTATCTATTTTTATCTAAATAAATTATCTGTTTTGATCACAGAAATGGGACCCACCGGCAGCCGCGCGATAACGTCACTGAACACTGTATGGTTCGACCTGGGATTGAATCCCGACAAACGTGTTGGCTGCATGGTTACTTTTCGTGGTTTTCAAAAAAACATGCGTAAAGTGGATACGAGGCAGTTTTCTTTAAAAAGTCCTCCACGAAGGCATCCCGCCCCATATGCAGAGAGCCATTGAGTTGATTTGCTTTAATCAATTAACTTAACCCAAGCTGATACCAAAATTAAATCTAATATGAAATTTTTATACTTTCAAGTTTCCGGCTCATTGCAAATGTATCAAATAATCACATGTATTTGATATTATTAAATGCTAACTAGATATTTTATGACAACGCACAGTAATTCTTTTTAGCGTAGAAATATATTACGCATTTTCACTCATGGATAAATAACAGAAGATCAATGATGATGATGTGCTTGCCCAAATGATTTGGCCAGCAGTATTACCTGTAAGTTTGGTTTAAGTACTAGTACCATTAAATTAAAGTAAAAGTGCCAGTAAGGTAAAAGCATTGCTATGTATTTACAACTTTCAATAAAATTAAAAATATTAATATATACATCACCGCCCATATATATGAAACGGCAGATGCAACTGCAAGGGATAGACATGAAACCCCATTTTCGGGAAAGGACAATATATTGCAATATTTTTTTTAAAATTTGAAAATTTAACGTATTCTGCAATCGCGTTTCACGAGAAAAAATAAGTTTCTTCAGCTATTACGGTAGGTTAGCTAATTAAATGGCCGTCAGAATTTAATTAGTAAATTAGTCACTAATTGCAGATGGCAGCAAAGGAGAAAGTGGAAAATTTATGCGTACAAGTTTGTTTCACTATCAGCAGTAAAGACAGATTCGCGCATGTTGTAACTATGAATTAGTATTTTAAAGATTTAACGCAAACACTCGCGGCCATATTTAACATGAGAAATTACCGTTAGTCCAGCTGATGAAAGAAAATTTTGCACAAAATTTTTAATTACTTATGCCAATTCGCGCACTGCCGGATGGGGTAAACAACTCAATCCACTTGAAAAAGGGGTGAACCATACTGCTGAGATGCGTCGGTTTATTTAATATTTTTTAAGACTATATGGAAAACAAGCAAATCAAAAACACACATATGTACACATAGATACTCACATAAAAAATACGGTAAAGACCTTTCCGGTAAATAATAAAGAAAAGAATGCTAGTATTTACAATTAAGAGGGGGCACATTTTTTGGCTAACTCTCGGTGAACTATTAAAAAACTGAGTTCTGTTTGCACTGAATCGCTGATCATTCTTTCAGCAAAGTAAATCCTTCTTTGAGTTGATTACGGAGCGGGTTCTTGACTTCTGTTATTTGCGAGAGTTTTGAAAGACCCTATCCCCCCACCCTCGAAGTAAAAAATATCCAGCAAAAACCCTTGCTTAGTTACGTAAATTATAATAGCCATAATATAAAATCCAAGTAAAATATGGAATGTTCATTTTCTTCAGATGGGTCAGAAACAGGCTTAGTAATGTGTTGGATGAAATAATCACCAATTATCCTTTCACAATCCGTAGCATGAACTTGATGATTCTGAATTTAGAATCTTTGTAAGCAATTTTACGGTTATTTTCTAATAAATATTTGACATCAGATTTCCACGGTAATTTAATTTTGTAATGATTATTTTGATGATTGATACCACTTTCACAACCCTGTAATGTCTTGCAATGTAGCTGATTTAATTTCAATCCCTGCACTTTCCAGTGGACTAGAATTTTATAATTACTTCAAAAATCAAATATTTTTCACTAATTACTTTAATTGTTAGGAATTAAGAAGACACGGTATCCCCTTTAATCAACAAAACTTCCAACTAATGTTTCAGTTGCAACGAGATCCTTATTCAAACCTCTCCGTAACAAATGACCAATAGTAATGAGCCCGTATCCGAATTACAATTTCATAATTTTGATATCTTTTGCAAGATTCGGATAATTTCAAAGCTTTCAGATTTTTAATTTTATTCGATAAATCTGCATCTGAATACAATATATGTGCCGACGAAATATTTTCAATTTCTTGCAACTCGACTTCCCTAAAGCGAGAAAGCTGAGCATAATTTTCCAATTTATTTTTCGCGACATAAAAGACATTTCTTTCAGAAATTTATAACCAAACGAATATATTCCGAAAGTAGTTCTTTCTAAAGACGTTGGAGCTTTGATTTTTCCGAAACATCTCTACGAGTAAAACTATGCATCGAACATCAATGATGCGAACACCCAGAAAAATCGGTAGACGTAAAATCTATGCGTGAAATTTTATTTGAATGCTCTGCATCCTCAGTAAAGTATTCATGAAGAAATTTTCTCAGTTATAATCATAATATTGTGGAGCAATTGAAAGCTGTACCCTGCAACGTTCTTTCCACCCATGTTAGCTATAATTGATTTGAATCCAAAAAGAAGGAGAAACTTCTCTACTTTGTATGACTCAATATTACTCTTTCCGCCATAGACAGTATATGACGCCTATATCATTGTTAGAATTTTTTTTCCTTCTCATACCTAATAAATATGTTCTTTGTCATACCTAATAAATAATAATGACTGTGCTTCTTATATATAGTTAGATGGATTACCAATTAACAAGGTAAGAACTTTGATTCTGTTTTATTTATCCGCTCTTCTCGAATAAGCTGCGTTGCAAATAGTAAACAAATGAACCGCGCGAACCTTCAACATTTGATTATAAGACTGATCGCATATTTACTTCAACTAAAAGCATAAAACATATCGAGATTAGCTATTAAGAACAAAAATACGAACAGAACAGATACTCTGCCATAAATTATCACTGGATAATCCGAAAACGAAAAGAGAAGCCTGTCTTCAAAAGCGAAACAAAACTAACATAGTTGTCTACTGCGCATTCGAAAAACATAAGCAGAAATGGCTACTTGCTGCTAAAATAAACGTTCAATTGTAAAACTAAACAATAAGCTCTATTTTCTGAAGAAAGAAATTTCATGTGTATTACTCGCGAATGAAACACTAAAAGAAATCAACGCCGAGTAGATAAAATGAGATGATCCAGCACAGGCTACCATAAGATTACTCATAGAAGACAACCAACTCGTACGCATAAGAAATAAAACGACAGCTAAAACGACATGGAATGAATTAAAGAAACTCATGAAAGAAAAAATATTTCCAGTAAACGTTACATCTCAGTAAACTATATATGTTAAAGACAGAAAACGGAAAGAAGCTCAAAGAACACATCAGAACAGCAACAGGTAATAGCGGACGGAGCACCAGAACTTCGTCTGTGGCTTTTACAGGTATTGCTCAGCCGCATTACCGTGCCCACTGGGCGTTCGGTTGGCTCGAGGTCGTGGACGAACTGCGAGGAATTGGTGACGAAATAAAGGAGAGTCCATATTGCAGCACTCTTGCTCAGCGGCTTACCAAAAATGATAATTATACCAAAAATGATTATGACAGCCTTTGAAGAACGAAGAGAAGAAGAACTGACTTTGGAATGCGTAAAAACGAAATTTATTGAGGAATGATTAAGAAGAAAAGGCACTCAAACAGAAGAAACAACTTCTTTCAAAACCCACTTTAAAAATAAAGTGCAAGCATTTCAGTCAACGAAGATGCAATTATTGAAAAAAGTTAGAACGCTTAGAAAAGAAATGCAGACTCTTAAATAACCGCAAAGGAAAAGACGAAAACGAAAGGAACACTCATTTTTCAGAAATGAAAAAAAAAAAGCGAATAAAGAAAATTATGGAAATAAACGAAAAACGAAAGTTGCTGTAAACGAGCATACACACGAAGATGAAAAGCAAAAATAAGAAAATTGAGAAGACTGAGAATTACACGTTCGAAGTCACCAGAAATAGACAATTTCAAAACTCAAACTGGTCAGTTGATTCAAGAGCTACTTGTCATGTGACCGATAACAAAAACTTATCACTAAAGAAGGAACTAGCGTAGATCTTTGGCATAGCAGACTAAGACACAGAAATTACGAAGCAATCCAGAAGCTAAGTGAAGACCTGGCAACCGGAATAAGGATTGGCCGAGAAAATAAAGATGAAAATGAGTGCGAATGTTGTATTAGGAGCAAAATATCTGAACTGCCATATTTCAAGCTAACCGCTGCCTTAAACCAAGCTGCAGTTGGGACACAATGAACAAGAGTGATAACACATTTTAAACACATTTAAAGAGTTTTCTGCTGCAGGTGCATGATATTTGCTCTTGTAATAAATTTTCCATCTATACGAGATGTAGTTTCTCATTAGATTACTATAATCAATACGTTTTCAATACACACATATATAATGATATTTTTAAATCAGTTGATTAAATTAAATTCTAATCATATTGCTTAATAATGTGTCGGCGATTCTCTACCTAAATTGCACCCGTGTTCCTAAATTTGGCGAAATCCTTTCTTTATTATAAATTATATGAAACTGCTCGCGCCCGCCAAATCGCCAAACTCATAAATTTGTCATAAAGTCGTTAAGAACACTCCTGATGAGAAGATAGCGTCACCTCGTGATTTCAGTTAATATCGCTGGTTGTATGAGCACCATGAGGCACACATATTTATAAATAGGGCTTCTCCCCCTCAAGGTACAGGAGGAACGCTTGTGAGATGGATGCTAAAATAAACGTATCACTTTATATTCCAAAATTTGTCTCATTCCTGTTGCCCCGGCTGCCCAACACAAATAATGTATGAGATTTTACATTTCATATATATATATATATATACTAAATAATATTGATTATATTATCTCCTAAGATTAGTTATAGTAGAATTATCTGAAAAGAGTGAATACGTATTTAGTATGTTCTATTTCGAAAGATGTTTTGAAGTAACTTGAATGTAAATTGTTAAAAATGTTTAACAGGGACTTGAATTAAATTATGATTAACAAAATTTCAATTGCAAAAGGAATAAATTAAAAGCAAGTAATTAAATTAAATGCAAGTAATCATTGCCATTGATAGGAATTTAGTTGACTTTTCAAGGGGAACAAACCAACTCCCGTTCAATGAACAATAATTAAGAAATAAATACGAAGGTGTTTCGGCCTTTACAATAAAGATAACTGAGCAATAAAGCGATGCCAAACCAGCAATTCAAGCTACGCCAAACATTTCCGTGAACAGAAGGTATTAAGAACCAATGCAGAGTACCAAAGAACTCATTCTGATTAAGCATTCTAGCTGATTCAATTTTGAGTAAAAAGCAATTTCTGCAGTAAAATTGATATCGCTCGAGTAACTGACCCCCGGCACCCTCGTGTTTATGCATTTTAGTACAATGTTATTTGTAAAAATTAAACATTGGAAATTGTCATTATGAAATAGAATTCAAAGTAGTTGAAATAAACATTAGAAAATTACAAAATATAAGAAAAATAATGTAATCTTTGTAAAAACTAAGCATAAAATAAAAAATAAAATTAAAAAAATATATATATAATAAGAATAGTGTATGTACATGAATGTACTGTGCCCACTCCTCGCTAGAAAGAACGTAAGTGAATTAATTATTTTTCTGGCCTCTACATCTTCATGTACATTCACGTTTCTTTTTATATATAATTTTTATTTTATTAAAATTAATCGGTTTAGTGGTCATTATGTCACATTTTCAGTATTACTCACAATGAGTAATAATAAAATATATTTAATTAAGAATCCACATATTATAATCTGTTACCTACGTCTCTCCTCTGTCATATCTGGCATTCATCCGATTGCGCGAACACACACGATAGCTCCCTCTAGCGGTGAGCGGTTTATCTATTCTCTCCTTTTAAACTCCCATAGAGTTTATATTTCAGCTTGGAAATATTTAGAAAATAAAATGAATAAACTTCATTCCCAGTCAACACTAGGTGTCCAAAATGTTCCGCAAATATCCATTCAAGTTCAGTAAATTCATCATTTTGTAATGAAAGCATTACATTATCTGCGGAATTTCTTTTCAATTTACATTTAATTTGTTTCTCACACTACAAATTTAAACAATTATATTGTTGTTACACAGTCTTTTTTTCGTTAATAGGTTACTGCATTTTATGGATAATTTGACGACTTGTTCTGTGCCATAATTGAAATTACTTGCACTTAATGCTGTCACTTAATGCTGTGCGAGATTTTGCACCTCATTTTTCAGAAAATCATTTATTTACTCTTTTTTAAAGAGCAAAGTTAATTTATGAAAGTTACCAAGAATTACTTCAAATTCATTATATTTTCCTCTCTTTTACGGCGAAGAATTTTTAATACATTACTCCTTTGTTTCATGTATTGTTCTTTAAGTTTATTTATTTCACCGAAAACATAAAAAAATGCATCGAGTTAGATCGCGCCGATGAAACATTTTACACGATTTTGCCATTTTTTGGTCGGGTGTAAGAAGTCGGGAGAAATACCATATAAATGTTGCTTAATATGCCTTACCTCAGTAGCCATTGCTAAAAAGGTTACTCTGGAGAGACATTTTTTAGCTTTACATAGCAAGTGTCAAAGAGATCAGCCATCAAAGTTTGAAATGAAAAAACATAAAGTTAGAGATCTTAAAACTCAATTAACAAATGAACAAAGCGTTTTTAAGAAGCCATGTCTGAAGTCACAAGCAGTAACTACTGCACTACTCAAAGAAAGCTATTTCTTAGCAAAAGCTTTTGAAGTGAATTTGTAAAAGAATTTTTTTTAGAAATGTCAGGTTCAATTTTTAACGATTTTCATAACAAGAGTAAAATTTTTGCTGCAGTTTAAGGTCTACAATTATCTCAAAACAGAGTGATGCGACGGATATAAAAGATGAGTGGAAGTGCAAAAGAGCAGCTATATAACGATATTAATACATAGTAAAATTTTTGCTGCAGTTTAAGGTCTACAATTATCTCAAAACAGAGTGATGCGACGGATATAAAAGATGAGTGGAAGTGCAAAAGAGCAGCTATATAACGATATTAATACATGTTCTTGTTTTCCCTTCATTGTGATGAATCGACAGATATATGTGATACGGCACAATTACTTGTTTTCGTTCGTATGGTTTTTAAGGATTTTACATCTAAAGAATTGTTGGGTATGATTTCTTTGAAGGAAAGGACTAGAAGTGTAGACATATTCAAAGCCTTTAAAAACTTGCTCAATGATTTGAAAGTACCACTTTTTAAATTAGTCTTAATAACAACGGATGGCGCATCTTCAATGATAAGTAGCATAAATGGCTTTATGGCCCTATTTCAAAAAGAAGATGAATTCCCTGACTTTTTAAGCTATCAGTGCTTAATTCACTAGCAAGTGTTAGCTAGCAGGACACTAAGCAGAAAAGAAGTAATGGACATAGCATTTAAAATTGTTAATTCAAATCGAAAAAGTTCCCTCAAACGGCGTCTCTTCCAACTGCAGCTCGATGAAGGACAACCTGAATTATGACTACATACCGATATCAGATGGCTAATCAAAGGTAAATTTTTTCAGCGATTTTGTGATTTATTGCTTGAAATTATATATTTTCTTCACGAACAAATGGAAGCTGTGAAAATTTAAGTGATGAAACTTGACTTAGTGACTTAGCATTTCTTGCTGATTTTACTTCAATATTAAGTTATTTAAATTTAGAATTTCAAGGTCAAAATGAAACCGTAATTGATATGATCAGTGCATAGACGCATATAAAACAAAAATTAATTTTGCTAATAGAAGATCTGCAGGAAAATAATGGGAATCATTTTCCTAATATGGCGGATAACCTACAAAAACATAAAAGTATTAATTATAAGATCAACAAATATGTCGCGGAAATCCAAACCTAATAGTAAATTTTGAGATAAGATTCCAGGAATTTGAAAAAATTGCAGAAATTGTTGAATTCATATCATTTTATTTTAAAAATGATTTAAGTGTGAAACACATTAGCCAAAAAATTTCAGACATATCTCATATGGATCAAAAGGCATTAGAAAAGGAAATTATAATTTTACAAACTGAATCTTACAAGCCCGAAAATTTGAAGAAGATTTTTGGAAATATGTTAACCCAGTATCACCAAAGGTAGCGAATATATCTATTCATGTTTCGGATCTACATACCTAAGCTTATTATCTTTGTCAGGATATACACCTAATTCTGATTCCTTGGTTAGGGACATGTAAACTCAGTCTTCCCATTGATGTTAAGGCAACAAAGTAAATTCTAAATCTCTCTTTATCTCTAGCTACATTCAATTAATAAATATTGTTAATAATTAGCAATGATCCCTTTTTTCCTTTGACATGAGTGTTTGAGATCTGTAAATAATTATTGTTGTTGGTTGTTGTCTTTTAGTAGGTTTATAATCTATATTTCAGTACGAGGTATGCTCAGCGAGCTATTGATAGATTAGCAAAACATAAGCCATGTTATTCTTTCATGATAAATTCTCCTGGCCCAAAAAATGCGAAAGTGAAATATTGATATCAAGTTATCAGCCATACTGTGCATTTTTATAACAACGTTTTCATATTAACGAAAAAATAGTGCAACAACTAATGCGTGGAGATAGATTAAAAAATTAAATTGCATTTTAAGTTAGTAAAAATGTAGCTTGAAGAAGTGTAGGAAAATTGAATTTTTCAGGTATCACATGTACGGAATGCTGCTGTTAAAAGCTGGGTCTAGAAATTTATTTTCTTTCATGATCCTTTACCTCGAAAACTTAATAAGTGGTTCAAAAGATAAAAAATAGTTTTGAACATATATTTTACTTATCTACCCATACCTCGCTGGAATCCACTTTATACTGACACTAAACACAGTGCATAAACATTGTACGTATTCTACACCCTTATCCCCCTTCGACTACATCTATGTCAACAAGTCGATTGCGACACACTTTAAGATAAAAAGTATATCTTATATACAAAATGTTGGCCATCCCTGACCTATGACACCGTTAAATGAAGCAGATATGCCCTCTTATTCATGGCCTTATAAAAATAGCATTGGCTTAATCTGTTAAAACGTTACACACTTTTTTGCGTTTACCTTTCTTAGCTTTTAAACAATACTTTTATCCTATTTTGGGCTGTCAGATGACGTACTTTGCTGACATGGAAAATTTCAAGATGCACCATGATTTGACTCATCTTTTTAAATCAAGAAAGCATATTAGCATTCTACTTGGAATGCTGTTGCTCTGCAATTGTGAAGAATAATCCAGTTGAGTTGAAGTACAAGTTCAAATCGAAGTACAAGTTTTAAGTTCAGAATACATTGCCTGTGAACTTTTGATCATCAGTATACAAATAAACAAATGTTTACTTAATTATATTTAGTTGCAGAAAGTTTCTTGGAGAGAGCACTTTACTTACAGGGTATACATTCTACGTTATGGCTACAAATAATGAGTTTGTCTATTCTTCCAACTTATGTCTTCAACACAAATACATTTTTTGAAAACAAATCGAAGCACCAAGAAGGATCTTTGCGATCGTGACGTAATTTCGTATGCAAAAACAACATGTTCGAACATGCAAATGATAAAAGTTTCAATGGCAAATGAACAGGAATTGCGATCATAGCCCGCATTTCTAGTGCGCAATTTGCAAAGTATAGATCCAGTAACAGATCCGGAAAATTTATCTTTTTTGTTGCTTCCATTTTAATTCCGTAAAGAAGCAACTAAAGATGCCATTTCGACGATATCGAAGACCTTGCAGACAACTAAATGACTTCGAATATAGTAGCATTGTAAGGTTGCGTGAAGCTGAGTGGTCATACCGAACAGTAGGCCGCCACCTGCAGCGTACAGACACTGCTGTGGAACGATGTTGACAGCAATGGTTGCTGCAAGGAAATTGCCGATGAAATGAAGGCTCTGGAAGGCATAGTAGCGCAAATGTGAGGCAAGATAGGATGATTGATCGCCAGGCCCGAACTGCCCCAACGGTATCATTGTCGACTATTCAACGCACTACAGCCACCGTTATACCTCCCGTGGTATCCATCCACTATCTCACGGCGCTTGTCTGAGGCGGGGATTACGCTCACAGAGGCTTTTGAGACGTTTGTCTTTGACCCCACAGCATCGGCGTAGTCGCCTGGAGTATCCGGGCGGTTGATACTCTTGCTCGGACAGCAAAGTCTTCAGAGCTTTTACCAATCGAGCATGTCTGGGATATAGTAGACAGTCAGATTCATGCACCACAAAATATCGCAGATCTGGAGCGACAGCTGATAAATGCCTGGCATAATGTGTCGCAGGATGATATAAGGAACCTCTATCACTCCTTGCCTCGACGAATTTAAGCATGCATGCCGCCAGAACGATTCGACCAACTACTAATTTCAACACTCAATGGGTGATCGTGAGCTTTGAAGAAGTACTATGACCTTGATTTTTTAATCATTTCCTTATCTGTGTATGAGCTATACGCATAGTCAGTTTCATCAAACACAACCACTTCCTTCATAGTGCTTTGATTTTTTTTTTTCGAAAGAATGTATATACCCACTGTCAAGACTATTTATGTAGCATAATAAGAGTGTTATTTGATTATGACAAAGCACGCGTGAGCTGTCTGCCTAAGAGGGAATGCCTTTTTGGAAGGAAATTTAAGGGAAACAGTTAATATATTCCTTAAACGGAGGTTATATCATGAAAATGTTTATGCAGCCAGCCCTCTGTCTCGAATCGACTTCACGTCGAAGTATAACTGTTCAGCGACATTATTGCTCGGCCGCTCATAGGTACATCTAGCTTGATAACACATGGGCACTGTTTTTCCACCATCTCAAAATAAATTAAGAAGATTTATGCTTTTGCAAATAGTTGAATTTCAACAGAAATACACGTTCATATGAAACTGTTAAAGCTCTTTTAAAGCGCCGGTTTCATACCTTTATGCAAATGTAATTTTACCGCATATAGCAGTACTTCCCTGTAAGCTGAATTACTTTCACACTGAGTCTTCCGATGAGAATTTTCCTAATTAAATACCAAAGGATCGAAGATTACAAATTTCAGAGCACCTACTATCTTAAAGATCGTTTCACTCAAAATCAAATATTCGAAAAGTGAGCAGAAAGGACAAAATAGGCAATAGCTAAAAATGGGAACATTGAATGTGAACATAGCACTTTATTGTTGGTCTGCTGCGCTTTACCAGCTAAGATAGTACTTACCGGTAGTACTTGCCAAAAACCGAAGATTATCCAACTGTGGGCTTTGTGGTAAGAAGTCCTTTACTGAGTTCTCCAGCCGAGTGAACGCGAATGCGGTTAAGGGGGAATGCTTGAGAACCTATTGTAATAATTTTGTGGAAACATTTATTTGGAAGAACGTTTTTAAAAGTATAAAGAAACATTACAATGAGAGAGAAAATATAAATTATTATCAGGTTTTAGTCAAAATATGTATATGAAAATATGTCAAAATATGTATATGAAATATTAGTATATGAAACGTCGAAATGGTAATATTAGAAGCATTTTATTCAATTGTGCAAGCATTTTGTTTGCTTGCATACCAAAGAGTTCTGACGAAAATTCTGCATAGATTTATTACCTAATTATTGGCACTTGCCTGATTAGATCTTATTTGCTTAATCAGAAAATAATCAAACATCTGAATCAATCACCAATCAGTCATGAACACGCACATTCTAAATCAGATCTCTGAATTACTCTCCTGAAAGCGTTTACGGTGCAAAGAAATCTGAAGAAACTTTTAAACACAGAACAAAGCAACAAAAGTATGAGAAGTATGTGTTACAATAAAGCCACCACTCTGCCAGTAAAAGACAAAGTAGTTTGATTAAATAAATACCTTAAAGCAAGACTAAACATGTATCCGTTTGTAATTTTAAATTACATAAAGCGCAGGAGTATATGAGAAAACTAGTGAGTAACACATTGGTTACAATTTTTATTATAACATTCTGAAACTGTGAATATAATTTCAAGCATCGGTGGCATCATCGAATGGAGACCTGCTTCAGTGTCAGACGCATTTCATTAAAAGGTATGAAATATTTTTAAACGTTTAAGAACACAATTTCTGAAGTACTTGACTGCTCACCCTGTATAAGCTTCATTCGTTTGTTTAAAAGTCGGTAAAGGGTTATCACAGATTTTCTTAAAAGATTATCAGAAATAAATACTGGTATTGGTGAATAATAACAACAATAACATACATTGTTACGGAAAGAGAGACGAAGTACTTGGGAGACTTTCTGAACGACCGAGTCTTAGTTTTAATATTTTAATATTAATCTCTACAAGTTTGACCTAACTGACACGACTGAAATAATTACGGAAAACTGACTCACACTGTTCAAAAATTGATCTGCATTTTCTTACAAGGTTTTTTTTCCCTTAAATTTTATTTTTTAAACAACATGTCTGTAATCAATGTGCGCACCGTATTCATGCTGGAAAAACATTAAAACTTGAATCATCGTTATACAAGCTCAAAAAACAATATGTAATTGTGAAAATAAAATATTCTAACGACTATAATGATAAGTCATGAATATAATCAAATATGTAGCTGCAAACCTTTAAACAAGATTTATATTTCTGATTGTGCCGCTCAGAGTTAAAGTGGTTAGGGAAGACTGAGTGCGATACCGAAGGGTCCGGGTTCGAATCCCGGACAAGGCATGGATTTAAAGGGAAAATGGTGGCCCACCTATTAGGTGCCTCCATGTTAAAGAGAATACCGATCTGGCCTTAAGACAGGACGATGCGCACATAGGCAAGTGCTAACCATTACAAAAAAGAAATTCTGATTGTAATCTTATTCAAAGATTCATAATATTAAGACGCAAATTTTTAGACACCTCTCTTATGTTCGTTTTAATGGTAATCAAACTAATGTGACAGTGGACTCAAAAGTCATTTTAAATGAATTCCATAACTTATACGTCTCTGGATATTTGCATAAATCTATACTGGGCCAGGTATTAGTTTGTCGAAGGACTAGAGTCTAAATGGAACGATTACTTCGCTTTCCTGCGAGTGAAGTCTAGAAGGGGTTCCGACGAAGACATCGCGGACGAAAACGTAGCGGAGAAAACAACGTAAGGCGGAAACTTCGTTGTAGAAAACATGTGGGAGAAAAGAAGGCAGGAAAGCATATCGTAGGTCTAAAACATCCTCGAAGAAAACAATCGTGGTACAAACCATCGTCGAAGAAAAGAAAGCGGTTCCAAAACTTCGCAGTTTAAAAATACCGTCGTCGAAAATATATTCGAAAATATAAAATAAAGCAAATTCAAATCATTGCATGACGATAATTTTGGCCGATGATATATCTTTTTTACTTTTAAAATGTGCTGGTGCGTATTAGAGTAATGAATTCTAAGTGTTAATAAAATTTTCTAAGTTTTACGATGAAATAAAAATAGCATTGCCAAACATTAAATACATTATTCCCGATTCCAAAAATTCGAGGGGAGCCATTTCGACTATTCAGATCTTCTTACCTCTTTAATCAGACGAAATACTAATTCAAAACTCTGAAAGCTCTAATTTTCGGACTCATTTTTCCGGAGTGGTACCAGTCTCGGGCGTTGGAGATAGAAATGCTTTATTTCGAAAAGTGTTGCTACTGCCCGTTTGCAAATCGTAGACTTTGTTAATAAAAAATTTACAAGTTTTACATAATCTATACACATAAAGAAGAATGTATGTTTCTGTGTTTGTTTGTTTGTTCGCGTTATTGATTTCTGATCAATTATGATAAATGTTTTGCGACATCGAATCCACTAAAATTGAATGTAGGTGAAATATTGGATGGGACTTGAGCTTTTACGACCATTTGATTAGAAAGACGAAAATCATTAAAAGCCATTCTTATAGAAACAACAATATTTAATAAGTGTAACTGTGGTTTTTCAGTCATGTGGCAGCGTTCGATTAGATGAAAACATCATTCTTATAGTACTTTACCTTAGAGTAAAGCTTGAAGTGTCAAACTTGTATTTTATCTGCACAGCACAGCTTAGAGAACTAGATAGAAATTCATTTAGGCTCGTGCGCAAAATATTATCAGAGGCTTAAGTTCATTTCCTTCAGAATAACAAAAAATTAAGTTCACTCGTAATATGTAAATGCTGTTATTTCCAATAAATATTTATCTTTAAATAGAATTTAGAAACAAAATAAATAAAAATAAATATAAATTCATAATTTCCATGATTACTAAAATTAATAAATAAAAGGCGACTCTAAAAAAGCATCTAACACAAATCCAACAGCAGTTAGATGACACCGAAATAAAAGAACTAACGGAATATACTTGCGAAAATAACGTGTGAAATTATGAAAAGCTGCAATTGAGAAACTCACCGCTTTTTTTTAAGTAACAAAGCAGTGCTTTTTAAAAATAGAATAAGTATCAAAGAAATTTTGAAGCAATGCAAACATTTAAAATTCCAGTATCACATCTGTGTAAAAAGAAACTGGTAGACAAAAATTCTGTATGTTTTGCTATGTCTGTGCAATCATAAAAAATAAAGCTAGAACAGGTTATGAAAATCTTTCACTCGGAAACCCAAACTCTGAGAAATCAAAATGATGTCAAATAAAATATATCGCTCAAGATTTATTAACTGTGTCAATTCCAAGTCCATATTTGGTAAACAATAGTTAAAGACTAAAAGAGATTTATTAAACAAGGAAAGGAAGTATTATCTTTGTTTGCTTTGTCTTCTGTCATCATAAAACAAACAAGAGCGATCTTTTTTCTATTTCATAAAAAGGACAGTTCGGGTTCGAATAGCAGCCTGTTAATGAAGAATAGAAAGTGATGACTGCAACGTCTAATAATAACGTTTAAAAATATCTAGAAGCCTAAAAGCTCCTCTCCTCAATGCATGTCAGTATTTATTACAAAATTACATTACATTACAAAATATCTGTATAAATTCTCTTTACAAAATTTTAAACCCCCTTTTTATAATTTTGAAAATAATAGAAAGATAATAATCAAAGTCATAATTCGTAACCATCGAGTGATATTTGTACATACATATAATAAAATTCCATCGTCAAAAATACACTTAAAATTCTAACTGTATGTTATTTTCATTTTTAATGGCGACGGTCTCTTATTTGAAAGTACGTCGAATTAAATCCACAGCCCCGTAGTCAAGTGGTTTTTCCCGCCTTTTTCTGCACGTACAGTTATAGAATGTTCTGGAGATATTTAAAGCGAACTGGAATGGTTGACGAGGCTGACGTCATTTCTTGGAAGCTCCGCCTTTCCAGAGGCTATAAAGGACTTGCAAAGGAATATCGGGGTCTTTTCTTTAATGCAACGATGCACTAAACCTCATACAAAAAGTTATTAGTAATTCTTTTTTATTTACTCCGGAAATATGATTTTTGTAACTGCTTTTTCTCCTGACCAATAATAAATGGATCCTATTTTTTAAACTTATCGTTTGATAATTTAAGCTACGCCTACATCTATATTTCTTCACCAATCTATTTATTCCGGACCAAAGCTTGTACATCACATATATGTAAGAAAAATAAAGAATATGTAAAAGATTAAATTAGGAGCGTAAAATTAATTTTCCTTCTCTATTCTAAAAATAGTAATCTCTCCGCACTGCATCATTTCGAGATTAATCCATGTAACATGACTCTTACATAATACTGATGTTGAAATGGAACTAAAACTCAAACAGCTAACAGTAATTTTACAGCAGCATTGGTTATCAAATAAAAATGCATCGCGAATCAAAATTAACTCCGTCTGAATTAAGATTTCACCCTTAACATAACGCATTTGCTTTCTACGCTTTGGCCTAGCTGAACTGCATTCTGTCTGCTCCTTGTTTCTTAATACAAATTTATCAAAAATGTAAATTTTTGGAATAGGCATAAATAATGTGCCAACGCGTTTGTAGCTGCAACATATTTGGTGAAGGAAAAGTTGAATTTAATCTACCTGCACTGCCAAATTTTTTATTCATTGTGGACTGAAGTTTCCACATCTCTAAGCCATCAAAATTCCTGCTGTTTATTACGGATTCATTCGCCTGTATTCGACTACAGAATCTATTACATATATATATATATATTTACATATATATACATAATAATAGTAGTAGGTAGAAACATTGCAGCGACCTTGCTAAAAAGTTACCAGGAGCTGTAGCTCCACGAAATATTTTAACGCTGTATTACTAAAATATAAACTAAGAAGAAATTTGTCTGGAAAAACTGGAAAAAAACTGTAAACACGCGAAAAAAACTCCCAAAATTAATGCTGGAAGACATGCTAATGCATGAAAAAATTAATCTGACCGTTGTGATATGTGAAAAGTTAACTCGCATGAAAAGTAGATTGACGGAAAAAATATGAAAAGTAAATACATATAAAAATATAGACTGAAAAAATGCCAATACATAAAATGTAAAAATTAAAATGAAAACATGAATTGCAACAAAACAAAATACAATAATTACATAGCGGAAAATGGTAAATTAACAAACTCGTACCCTCAATTGGCTTTTCAAGGGAAAAAAACTCTGAGTTCCGAACTAGGTTAAATACCATTACGCGTTTCGCCGAAACAGACCATTGAAGCTCTTGTTTAATGCGAAAATTTTTTTATAAAATACGTTAATATTCCCAAATAAATCCTTTTTGGAATAAATCTTTTTTGGAGCTTCACTGCTCTGTTCCTTTTTCCCGACGCGTCCGCTGAAAAACACATTAGGGTGTAAAAAGCAATTGAAACTCCGAGCAATGTAAAATTAAAATAAAAATCAAAATAAAATAAAATAAAACAAAATAAAATAAATAGCGGTCTGCTATTAGTCAAAAAATTACAACAACGTACGGGCTGGTCCTGTATAGCTTAAAGAAGATAGAACTTTTATAAAGAGAATGGTGCTGTAATCAAATAAAAATGCAATTAAATTTGCAAGAAAACAAACGTCGCATTGTCTTATTAGGACCAAAAAAACATTGACAAGAGAAACGAAAAAACTGACCTGAGAGGTGCCGTCCATTGCATCCGAAAAATTTTATTTAATTTAAACAAATCGGGCCTTTTCAATTTTCATAGTAGCTTGACCGCCCTCTAGCTTGAAGAATGAGGACTTTTACTGACATATGACTTTTTTCCAATTTACTCTTTCTTTTGTGGCCAAAAAATAATTTAGCTGAATTAGCCATTTTCACTTATTTTTAACAGTTTTGTTCTTCTAAAAACTTGACTGACGCCATTTTGAGTACTTTCTGTGTCTTTTCTCGTCTGTCACATCCTCTATAAAAAAGGGGGGACAAGAATTCCCGCCAAACTACAATCTCAGCCCATTGGCCTATGCAGATTGTATTGCTTCGCCCAGCTACGTCACTCGACGAAAAGGAAGGTTAGTAGTTAGGATTTGAGTATCCCTGCACCCCGGAAGTGCAGTCGTCCATGACCTTCAAAAGTACTTGGATGAGCTAATGTAGTAGTAGGCGGTAATGTAGGCGAGACTGTTTGTCATATACTATGTTTTTCTAAAATGGGATTGCTTTAGTTAGAGACTGACCTCTCGGTTGTTGACTTTTGGAACATTTTTGTTGTCGATTGGTAGGTTTCTTTTGTTTGATGGCCACCAGCTGTGAGTGCTTTTTTGTAGTATTTTTAACGTTTTTTGGATGGTGTAAGTGAAGGACAGCAGCGACGTTGTGAATGCTTGTTCCCCTCGTACACCATTCATAAAACGCATTCGATTTTTCTTGGTTAGAAATAGTATCTTCTTTCCTTTTTTGTAGTTTTTTGAACGTTCTTTGGATGGGATTGGAGATGGACAGCAGCGGCATTGTGAGTGCTTGCCCACCACCAACACCATTCATAAAACGCCTTCGATTTTCTTAAAAGTAGTATCTTCTTCTTTTCTTTTTGGTAGTTTTTTTTAACCTTCTTTGGACGGCGGGGGTCGGAGACGACCAGCAGTAACCCATAAAACGCCAGGTCATTCATTGGGTTCGTCGTCTTGAGTTCGCTTGTGCATTTTCGTTTTTCTTTTTTTTTTCCTTTTTGGAAATATTTAGTATAAAAAGGGAGTTCAAAGTGAGAATTAAGAGTAGTAGATGCAAGATGAGTGCAACAAAATGGAGTATTTTTATTATAAATTTCGTTTTATTGTTGGCGATAACAATAGTCGTCGTAGGAATATTTTTCGGAGAATTAATGAGGAATTGTGAATGGGGTGAAGGGAAAGTGGATTTAAGAAATTCTACTTGTAAGGAATCGGTTTCTATTGGTCGAAAATTGTATTTGCATGTATGTGTAAAAGAGAATAAAACAGTTTATGATATACGTTATTTTTGGAAAGATATCGATATGTTGAAATCCGATATAATTGGCGTACAAATGATGAGGGGGGAATTTATGAAGCTATGCAGTTTTTGCAGACAGAATGTATAGACATTTGAGTTCTCGGATATTGGAAACGGTTGGATGAATGTAAATATATTTTTGTTAAAGAAAAAAAAAAGGAATTTATCAGCGATGTTGAAATTCAAACATCCAAGTTCCTGTTTGGTTATTGGCCCGAGTCAATCAGGTAAAACTTCGTTGGTACGCGAAATGATACGAAATCGAATATATGAAGCCCTATCAGAAAAGTAAAATGGTGTTATTCGTATTCCGCACCTTGGTTTTGGGAAGAACCAGACATTGAATTCATTCAAGGTCTTCCGGATAGATACGAAAAAGGGGATTTGATAGTGGTCGATGACCTGATGCATCGACTAAATGAGAAAATTGCCGATCTTTTTACTGCCGCCTCACACCATTGTGAAATCAGCGTTATAGTGATATTACAAAACTTATTCCATCGTTTAAAGGTTATGCGCGACATTAGTCTTAATGCGCATTATATCATTTTGTTTAAAAATGCAAGAGATGTCTCCCAAGTTAGTTGCTTAGGACGACAGTTATATCCTCAGAACGGGCATTTTTTGACGGATGCTTATATAAAAGCAACTACGAAACCCTTTGGTTATTTAGTTATTGACTTACACCCTCAAACATCGGAGGAGTATCGGATGCGCGAAAATCTGTTTCCAGATAAAGACGGAATACTGTGGTTATTTCGTCCGAAATGAAGACAAAGAATTTGAAAAAGCAGTATCATTTCTTGCGAATATTAGCTCATTCCCACCCATCGCAGAAACGTGCTTTGTTACAGACTGCAAATAAGGATCAAATTTTATCTCTCTGCGAAGTTTGTTTAAATATTTTGAATGCAAATATCCCCGTTAATGTACGTAAGCTGAAAAAATATAAGAATCTCTTAAGGTTGCTATCTAAAAAACACGAAAGCATACAAAAGAAAAAAAAATTTAGTCAACCAATCGGGAGGATTTTTATCATTGATTGCTCCGGCAATAATATCCGCTTTGGGTGGTATTTTAGGACCATTTATCAGCAAACGACTGTAAAAAATATTCTTAATCCCAATTTTGGGCTACAATGGCCAAAAGAGTGGCTCTCATACCCGAAGAATTGGTATCGTCTTATCATCTTCAGAAGCCAGAATTGAGATTGGAAGATGACATAGACACGTTATTAGAAAGAGCAAAATTACCCGACAACGTGAAAGCAAAGTTGTTGGGGCAACTAATCACGCGGTATCAGAGAACAGTGCACGCACCACCAGAACCTATACGTGTGAGCCTTGCCAATGAAGCGAAAGAAACTAAAGAAGACAAGGGATTCCAGCAAGTGGAAGATCCTGTTATTAGGGATATTATTCTATCAACACCCCAGAAATTTTCTAGATTGATGCCTCTGGTCGCCGAAAAATTAAAATCGAGGATTTATTCATGGAACGATCGCGGAGAAATGATTCTTGACGGTGAAACGATTCAGGGATCCAGTATGGTGGATTTCTTTAATTACCTAATGAGAAATATAAAAAATGCTCGAGAGCCAAGGCATTTCGATGTATTTTTAAAGGCTATCGAAGAAATTAATATACCCCGCTCATGGATAGGGAATCACAATGTGTTGTCTCGCATGAGAGATGCCTCATCGCACTACCCCCTCACGGAAAATAAATCCTCGAGCGGCGAGGAAAATGTCTTTCGATGGCCCCCATCAAATGTGAAAGACTTCGATCATCAAACAAAAGGAAAACAGCAGAGATATAAAGTACAGCAGGAAAGAAGAAGGAGATCCCAAAGTCAAACACCTTATAAAGAGGAATGGGAGGAGCTTTAAACGATGCCGACGCAATTTTAGAAAATATCTATTACGATGTAGAAAACCCCGCTTCGTATGGCGGAGTGGTAAGATTGGCTCGTGCCGCACAACTTCCGTTGAAAACGACGCGTCGATGGTTAATGAAACAAGATGCTTATACGTTACATAAACCAGTTCGCTTTAATTTCAAACGACGGAAGGTGGTGTCTTTCGGCATTGGAGAATTAATGCAATGCGATTTGATTGATTTGTCTAAGCTCTCTAAATTTAACGATGGTGTAAAATATTTATTAACAGCAATTGATGTGTTTTCTAAACGCGGGTATGCCACTCCTTTAAAATCGAAGAGTGCAGATTCTGTACTCGAAGGATTTAAGAAGCTATTTAAGGAGACAAATTTTGTGGTGAATTTACAAACAGACGAGGGAAAAGAATTTTTTAATAAAAAAGTTCGTGACTATTTTAGAAGACATGGAATACATCATTATGCCTCTAACAGCGAATACAAGGCGAGTGTTGTAGAGCGATTTAATCGAACGCTGAAATCTAAACTCTATCGAATATTTACTTACACCAATTCCTACAGGTATGTGCATGTCTTGAAATCAGTTTTGAAAAGCTATAATTTGAGTATTCATCGTAGTACTGGTTATGCACTTGCCGACGTGAAGCCGGAACTAGAAAGTGAAATTTTTGAAAAACTGTATGGCTATAGCATAAAACCGAGATACAAATTTGAGGTAAATGACCAGGTGAGGATTTTTAAAACAAGGCGAGCATTTCGCAAAGGTTATTTGCCCAGTTGGACGGATGAGGTTTTTGTCATATATAAGAGATATCCTTCGAGTCCGCCGACATATCTGCTTAAAGATTTAAAAGGAACAGTTCTGAAACGAAGGTTTTACGAACAAGAGTTACAAAAAGTATTAAAGAGTTCTCACGATTTCTGGAGAGTGGAAAAAATTCTGCAAACGAGAGGTGTCGGTGCTAAGAAAGAATATTTCGCCAAGTGGAAAGGCTTTGATCGACGGTTTAATTCGTGGGTGAGAGCGTCATGGATGAAATGACAGACGAATTCTACGTTACTCTACCCAGCAATGCGAGCATGCAGTATTTCCCTCAAAACAATCAATCATCTTATCGAACAAAACTCGCCTCTCCTCTGTTATTGAACAATTCTTGGGAAGTAGGTCTAACTGAAATTTTTATTCCACGAAATTGGTATAATGTGGGAGAGTATAATAATGACTATGTAATAACTAGGAATGTGGAGAAAAGCATTCCTATTAAATTTTCCCGCCATACTTTATCATTTAATTATGGCGTTTTAGTTTCGGTAAACGCAGATGTTTCTCTAGAGGAATTTTTATGAAAACTGAATGATAAAATTAGTACCATTCTCGATAGAGAGGACGCTGTGAAATTCGTTCTAGAACATGAAGGGAGGAGTATTCGCTGGGTTCTTGCAAATCGTTTCGAAGCACACATTTATAAAAGAAAAGCTCCTAAAATGTTACAGATGTTTTACTTACCAGATGAAGATACTATTATTAAAAAATCTCAAGTGATGAGATTCAGATCAATAGATGAAAATAAAGATCAGTTATTTTCAATCATAAACAGGAGCCCTTCTAGCACGAAACTGCATTTGCCCGTTAACCTTAATAAAAGCAGATGTATCTAGGGGTCTCTTTGGCGACGTAGCAAAAAATATCCAAGATCTTAAATTGGAAAATTTTGTCACTTTCACCTACGATGAGACGAAGTCCCAACTAGAAATAAAGGTGTCAGAAAACACGGAGCTGCATATTACTCAAGAAAGAGCATCCTCCCTTTTAAGGATACTCGGCGTCCGCGAAAACCTTATAATTTCGCAAACGCGAAAGTTTCCTGTGCTTTTGCCCCTAACTGTGGAGGAGGGGGAAGCTGTGGAACTTATAATTAAAGGATATCCCGAAGTAACTATGACTGAAAAAGAAACTTTACATTTGCATGTCAGCGCAGGCGTATATAAATCACCGGAAACTTTATTTCGCGAATTTCAACACGTACATTTAAGACAATTTGCGAATTCAAAAGTGTTTTTAGAAGTTCCTCCAGAATCGGAGCTGGCATTAGGGAAAAGGCTGACAGACATGCTGGGATTCGTCAACACCCATTTCAAGTGCGGAAAATATATAAGCGACTATCCTTTAGAACTGGACGGGGGCATTACTGAAATTTTTGTGTACAGCGATTTAATCGAATCACATCACGTTGGAGATGTGCATGCTCCGCTGCTAAGGGTTACTCCCTGCGTGAATGAAAAAAAATGATCAAATTGTGAAGCATTATGAAAAAACTATATATTTTCCTTTGCGAAAGCACTATGTGGAACGATAGAAATAGAACTGAGAAGCGGGAAAAAAATTACCTTTACGGGAGGAAAAACATTTGTAGTCCTGTCTTTTCGCCGTAAGAAAACTATGTAAATTGAAGATTGTTCAAGCTTTCCTCTCACTTTCTTAAAACATCTTTAGAGAAATGCACTTAAATCAGAAAGAGTGCGAATCCTATTATTGTGCTCAAGTTGGTGGCGGCAGTGGTGTTTACTTTCAAGGTATACCTCACCAACGAGGTTATGGGTTTTTTTTAGATTTGCCCCGATACATTACGCCGTTGGCACTTAGAGCCGGTCGTTATTTGGGCAAACAGGAAAGAACGTCTTGTCAGATGTTGCAGCGGGATCGTCATTTTAGGACTCTGCTCGGAGCAGGTTACGTGAGACCTCTAATAAAATAAAAAGTGATATTTTTGAAAAATTACAGAGGGAAGAAGGTATAAAAAGAAAGCGCAAGAGGAAAAATCGTCAATCAAAGAGCAAGCGTTGTAATAAAAAAGCAGATATTTTTACATAAAGATTAATAGTAATGGAAACTCAGGGGGTCATATGCCTTAAGAGCGAATTGGATCTCTTTAATGGTGTCGCCGTACAACTGGGCATCGATTCCTCTTCCTTCGTGGAAATCCACCCCGTATCTTCATTGTCTGATAAGACGCCCATAGAATTTTACATTAGCGGTAATGGTGAACACTATTTGGATTTGGCGCATACGATACTACACACACGACTTAAAATAACGAAAAAAAACGATACTAATCTCACCGACGCCGACGGGGTGGCACCTGTTAATTATATTTTAAACACATTGTTTTCCGAGTGTTCAATATTTTTAACTGATAAACAGGTTTCGTCACAAGTGAATTATTCTTATAGAGCCCTTTTGGAAAGTTTGTTGTTCTATTCCAAACCAAGTCAAGATAATCTACTGAGTGCTGGCTTATTTACAAAAGATACTGCATCTAAGCATGATGTTGTGGGAGACGAAAACGAAGGTTATACAACGCGTGCAAATCGTTGCAAGCTTAGCCAAAGCCTCGACCTCGTGGGACCATTGCACTTCGATTTGGCCACTCAACCGAAATTGTTAGTCAACGGGGTTAATGTACGCATTAAACTGGAAAGGCATAAAGATGTTTTCACTTTGATGTCGGCAAACGACAAATATAAAATTAGAATTCAGCTAGCAAAACTATACGTGAGAAAAGTCAGCGTGGCTCCCTCCATCCTAATAGCACACGAAAAGGCTTTAGAAAAAGGAGTTATTAAGATGCCCATTCGTAGGATTGACATAAAAAGTTTTGCAATATCGAGCGGTTTGCAATCGACAACTATAGCAAACGCTTTTATTGGTCAGCTACCCACACGTCTCATTCTAGGTTTTGTATCTTATGCCGCCTATAATGGAAGCATCAACAGAAATCCTTTTAAATTTCATCACTATAACCTAAACTACCTATGCATATTAAATGAGGGACAGATGATACCTTCCAAACCCTATCAGCCCAATTTCGAAAAAACATTTTATGGGCGAAGTTATTTAAGCATCTTTACAGATTTAAATCGATATCATTCAAGCCCCAACATCAATATCTCCTTTGATGAATACAAGGATGGGTATACATTATATGCCGTTGATTTGACTCCAGATATGGCATCTAATGAAAGCCATGTATGCATAAATAAGAGCGGAAACATAGCCATTGATATTAAATTTGCAGCGGCCTTGCCAGAAACAGTTACCCTGATAGTCTATGCTGAATACAGGAACATAATTGAAATAGACAAGTCACGCGGAGTCACGACAGATTATTAAAAATCATGGACGAAGTTTTGCAAATATACGGAAATGAAATTAGCGAACTAGCTAAGGAGGCGGGTGGCGGCGAGGAGGTAATTCGATGTATAGGCGATATGATGTTTTCCAATAAAATAGCGAACCTGCGCATTGCATTCTTTCTCGCTTTTGCCGAAAAAATTATTGAAATTTTCCCATCAAAGAAACATCAAGTGTACGAAAAAGTGTTTAAAAGCATATACAGAAATATTCACTTCGAACAAAGGCGGTAATGGATACTTTAACTCTGTGTCAATATGCCTGTGGCGACAGTCGAATCAAAAAAACATTTGGAGGTGTATATCCTTCCGATTTCATACCCTTACGAAAGAGACATTACTCCTCATTTATAGTGAATTCGGATCCGCATACTTTACCTGGGAGCCACTGGATTTCGATATATTTTAAGAAAAACAGCACGGCATATTACTTCGACAGTTATGGTCTTGCTCCATCTAACAAAAATATTTTAAACTTTTTAATGACCAGCGCTAACAAAACATTTTATAATAAAGTATGCTTTCAAGATGATACCAGTACATCCTGCGGAAAATTTGCTCTTTATTTTTTATTTTGTATGGTAAGAGGGTACTCTTTGAAGGATCTCAACACGAAAGATAAGAAAAAAAAATGAAATTTTTATTAGGGAATTTTAAAAAAAAAAAATTCAAACGTCGCCGCTGTTGTCATGCTTTTCATGCCAAGAAACAAAATTGTGTGTCTTTGATAAATATGCGTGTTATTCCCGCAAAACATCACTAACGCTTCAGAAGTCAACGATGGAACGTTACGGCTATTTGCACACTGGAAACTCCGAAAACAGTCCTGTTGAAGAAGTACACGTTGAAAAAATTAATCATTTTTTCTTTAAAAACCTAAGCGACTGCATTCGTAATGCTCTTTACGATGAAAACACTAGCGGGAAAG
Source organism: Stegodyphus dumicola (assembly GCF_044657685.1). NCBI lineage: Eukaryota > Metazoa > Arthropoda > Arachnida > Araneae > Eresidae > Stegodyphus > Stegodyphus dumicola. The sequence continues at coordinate 12,438,033 of NC_140778.1, read as the reverse complement.
GAAATCGTCATTACCTGAAAATTTTGAAGAATGCCGACGTAGTCAAGCATATTCATAAAGCTGACCATCAACCACAACAACAATATGGATATTGCTACTTATACATTCAAAATGAACAAATAGCTCTTTTTTCGGCATGCAGTAAATTATATAATAGCATGTTGGATTGTGTTTCTTCGAAAAAAACTGAATATGAAAGTGAATGTATAAGAGATGAAAGCTATGTAATTAAAATTGCTTACTTTGTTATTCTGAATGATGATGCTATTGTGCGAGAATTACATCGCACTTGTGTGTAACACAAACAATTTGATCAATAAAAAGGATTTTTTTCTTTCAAATGCAATTTTTTTTTGGTCTCTGAAAAAAAAAATCATATTTAGATAAATAATACATTTTTCACTTATTTATGAGCTGCATTTTTCTATTCCACTGTTTTGTTTTCCGGTAAAAGCATCTGCCTTGAAGAAATTAATAAAATGTAAATTCCTCCAAGAAGATACTAAAACCGGACCTCTTGGATAAGGTCCATTTTTTATTTTTTTCCCAAAGGATTACAGAAGCTTAATACAAAATAATCATTCTTGTATGCATGATACAATGAAAATATCAAATGAAACAAAAAACATATTACTGTTGTAAAATATATAAAGGTACCAAAAATTAAAATGAACATTTAAAAAAAAATCAAAACGATTTTTCGATGTAAATCCAATATGGGAACTAACCCATTATTTTCATTACACCATGTGAGATATTATATTGATAATACAATAAGTAATCAAATGGAACAAAAAGTACATTTCACATTATTACAAACATAAATGGAATCATTAAATATCAACAAAAATTTCTTTCCCTCCCCCCTCTTTTTCGTCGAAACATACATGGAGGGGGTGTTTATAAAATAAAAATGATTAATCAGAATATTGCCATAATGTATCAGTATTTTTGTTCATATTCGACAGTTAAAAGAAAAGTTTTCTACATAACCTCCATAGCAATTATTATAACAGTGATCATGGTTAATTCGGCGACATTCGTGTATCAAGTTTCCAAAAGAAATGCAACATGAATTCTCGTCGCAAATGAAATACAGAGGACTTTGCTTACATATCTCACACCAGTTATCTTCATTTCGCATATAAGAAAGGGTATCCCTTTCATTATAACATAAGAAATGATTGAATTTTCTGAAAATTTTACATTTCGTTCTGGTAGTGTCTGGTTGACATCGTAACCACAATTCTAAACATTCGTTGCAGCTTTTCAAATAAATATTAGACTCATTATTTTGAACAATTACATGTTTTACAAATGTGATATGTGCAATCTTTAGGTGTAAAAGAAATATAACATCATCATCTAAGAAAAACCAGGCAATAAATTGTTTAGAAAACCACTTATTAAATCGAATTCTTTCATAGAGAGTTAAACTTTCATCCCAAAATACATCTCTGTTCTCTAAGGAGAAACTACTTTCAAAATCAATCCAGAATCGACCTTTCTCTATTATATCTCTTAAAATCGTACGAGGAATATTCAGTTCTACATTATACAGTTCAGCTATACATAATATCGAAGATAAAATAGTTTGAATATACATATCTTGCAAAGAAATTGGTTGAAATAAAGCCATATCTTCTGGGTATTCTATGGGAGGGAAACACATTTTTGGTTTTTGTCGATCATTAGCATAAAAAAATATAAGTTGCAAAAATACAATAAAATGTTGCAAAAAAGTTCCATTATTTTTTTTTTTTTAATTCATGTCTTCTTCACGCGTGTTATAGTGACCATAAGACAATGATTGAATTCCATCATCTAACAAATATTTTTTGTCATAATATCCCGAGAGGCTAGCTTTATTTTGAAAAATCGTTTGCAGTTCGTGCTTTTTTGAAATGATTGAATATTGAGAATTCCTAATTAGGGAAGCATTTTCGAAAACGTTTTTATACGTTTCAAATCCAATGTTTTTGAGCGCGCTCCTTTTGATTCCTTCCGCGGTCTTTTTAACAGTATCACCGAAATGAAATGCGTACATTTTGCATTTCAAACCCACAAATTCCGATATGGGGGTGAGTGTCTCACTTTTTAGAAATCCCAGTTTTCCACGGTTTTCTTCATTAAACATTATATGATTGGGTTCGAAATTACTGCAATCCAAAATATTTAAAAATTTTGTTTTTAAATCACTATATACATCTTCAATTGTTATATAGAGATACAAAGAATCTGTATCTGTGTATAACAACTCGCATTTTTCTTTGTAAAAGTGTTTAAAATGGGAATAGAATAATTTATACATGTGCAACTTCGCTAATTCTAAAACGCTGAAACCTATATAAATCGGTTTATCTAGACACAAATTTGGATTTTTCATTTTGAAAACTGAAAAATTTTCATTTATTATTTCAAAATATTCCAGCAGAGGACTGTTTACCTTTTTTTGACATTGTTCCTCACTAAAAACGCCCTGTACGCGAATACGTTTCCTAACATTTTGACAGGTTTTTCCATAGAAAGCGTTATTCATCTTTTTAAAGAAAGATTTTTCAAATTCGCTAGACGCATTTTGTCTTTTCATATTATTGAAAGCAATGTATTCTTTAAGCCACGCGCGTTGTTTGAAAGCTAAAATTCTATGAATTTTCTTAATTATTAAACCCTGTTCTACGTAAAACTTTAGATTTAAATAATGAGCGATGTAGTTTTTTTTTTTTTTCAAAAAAATTGGGTAATAATTTTTTGCATGGAAGTGTCGTCTCTAACTGAAATGTTTTGCTCAGGGTTTTGGCGTAAGGCGATAGCATGTCAAAAGTGAGTTCAAAATGTTTCGGTGCTAGCGGTAAATCATTGTGTTGGTCATGCAGATGGGAGGGATATAACAGATCGGATTCGATAATATACCCCACATCACCGTCTTCAACACAAGACAAAATATCAAACGCCTCCACCTCATTTTCCTTTAACCAGTGAAAACCTCCCAATGGCAGGTGCTGGCTCATTACACACCCGTATAGATTATTTGCGTCTAAGGCTAAGATATAGCTGTGTGGTAAATCGGGTTTATAACTCTCGGGGATATAAGGATTATTTGCAAGAGCATAACGTCTACCCAGAAAACAAATACCTCCTCGCATTTGGTTTTCAAACCAAATGTATTGATTCACATCTCCTAGAAGCCCTAATTCAATTTTAGACGCTTTTAGTCCGGCATTCCACGTTAATTCGGCAGCCGTTATAAAATGTACAGGATCCAACTGGTAATATTTTAGAGCGGTGCGTCTGAAGGATAAAAATACTTCGGCTAACAAAATAACATCTGTATTTTGATATAACTCTAAGTAATCGGCAAAAGTGTTACATCCAAACGAATGAAACACGTGTGTGGCATGTGCATAATCTTCGTCGGAAACTGCTTCTCCTTGTAATACATTATTAAACGCGCTCTGTGGTGGAAGCGAAGTTTCATCCAACACCGATGTTGACGCAAAATATGAGTAAGGAAATACGCCTTTCCGCAATAACAATTCTCGTTGGGGATTTTTCTCAAAAAATGCATTAAACAATTTAAATTCGTGTTTTGACGTTTTCAAATTCGACACCAAAGTGTCCAAAGACGCATCTAAAAATTGAAACGAATCGATAAATTTCATTTCATCTAGTGTAAACATGGTGAATTTTTCCAAATTCACCGGAATAATGTTAACTTTATTTGCATACATTTTCGGCATGTGTTTTAGTAACAGGTGACTATCATAATTCCTGAAATTATGAATTACCACCGGAATGTAGTATGACACTTTAAAATTCAAATTACAGGAGCGATGTGCAAGACCTCTCACATGCCCATCACTCCAGTGGCAGTGATCTCTGACCCGAACATCGCCTTCTAAGAAAGGATTCAAACATATATGACATATATTTGAATCATAACTTTTTTCCGACGTCTCCTGCATCGGTAAACACTCTTTCATCTTTTGCAAAATTTTAGATTTGATTTCGCTCAACGTTGTGAAGAAATGTTCCATTACATTCTCTCCGCAAAAATATTCATGAAAAATAATCTTGTCTTCCACGTCAGTAACTATTAGGGTATAACTAATAGGAATATGCTGTTCAATTGGGGTAGTATGACTCTGTTGCGAAGAAGGAAACGCAGTTTGAATCTTGCGCGTGAGGCATTCAAAATCGGTAAAGATAAAAAAAGGATGATAACGCATTTTCATTAAATTTGTAAATTTAAGAAGTGTGTTTTTAGGAATGCTAACTTTCTGCGGTTTGTTTTCATTGCAAAGAGTTTTGTGATACTCTAACGTTTCCTTTCTCTGAAACCCACTTAAACAAGTTTTACAAAAAAAATTTACTCGTTTTTCGTTTGCGTGTAATAGGCGATTAAAATTTCGAATACAAAAGAAATGTTTTTGAAAATATAGCAAATCTACTGTTTTTGTCATATTTCGCTTTTCACTTAATTGCAAAGGTAATATTTCATTTTCCTCATATCCATACACGTTTATGGATACATCGTTCAGGTTTTCAAACATTTTTACATCGCCTAAAGCTAAGGGAAATTTGAGGGATCCTAATTTAAAACGTGATATATCCTTTTTATACAAGTAAGCCTTCTGAGGATTTCTAGTGAATTTCGGAAAAACACTTGCGGCAACAGAATATAAAAAACAATTGTCGTCACCACATTTGATATTTAACAACGCTTTTCTATTTTTTAATCCCGTCGGTAAAGCGATGTTTTTACAACCACCGCGATTTTCCCGATAGTTCCCAACGTGTAAGTCAAGGTACTCTAACTTTTTTATTTTCCACCCGCTTCCATTACGCACAAAATTATCTATCAAATTTAAAATCTTTTTAAAGCATCTGTCAATGCTTTCGTAGATTTGGTTAGAGGATAAAATCCTTTCGCAATGAGAACAAAAATAAAAACATTGATTAATTTCTTTTTCATCTTTCCCCAGTTTCTCAAAACATATTTTCAAACATATTAAAATCCTGAGTCTTAAACTCGATCTAGTATTTAAAATGTTGTATATGGCAGGGCGTGACGTTCTGAATATCTCACACGGATCTTTCTGAGAAGCATCGAATGTTGTTCTTAAAGTGCGCAAATAGCCTCGGTGGGCTTGCGCTAACTGAATAAAATTCATCATTTGAAAAAAATAATAAATAAATAATGGAACTTTTTTGTTTACAATATTATATAAAATTCACATTAATTTACTAACTTCCACTACCGCTTTCCAGCAAAATCAGCATTTTGATATCTTTTTTTTTTTATTTTATTTTTTTTTATTTTACATACAGTGACTCTTAATCACCCCCAAAGCTTCGATTATACGATCAATACAATTCATATTTATATTAAATCTTTTGGGGTGGCGGCGGTTTCGGGATACACCCTTACAAATGAAACATAATTGACATTTTTGAAGTCACAAGTTTCTATTGAAACATTTTTTCCAATGTATATTTTAATTTTTTTGAGTTTTTTGCAGGAGGTTTCGCCTTCCTCTGGAGCGAGGTTTAAAATAAGATCTTCCGACGGCTGCACATCCCCCAACGTGTCAACACATCTACGTTTGCGTTCTAAAATAAACTAATTTTAATTATAATTTTATGCTTAACATTTATCGCAGAAAGTATTTAACAATAAAAGAACAATAACACACAATAAAAACCTTACGTTTCACTCACCATTACGAGCTTCCATTGTAATCCTTATGGAGGATGACAGCACCAACCTCACCGCTTCGAAATGTAATGATCAAGTGAGAGTTTCACAAGTCTCTCCTTGTGCGCTTACAGGATGTTTACGCTTTCAAAACACGTATTTCATCAAATACTACTTTCCCCTCCCCCTCAAAATCTTAACCTTGATCTAACCTTTCTCAAGGAAAAGCGACCATCTCGTTCCTAATTTAGCAATGCAGAATATTATCCCAGCCCACTCAACTGAAATCAACCCTTTCAAATGCGCATATTACATTCGACTCGTGAATTTTAATTAAATCATTTCACCCTCCCCCCCCTTTTTTTTTTTACAAGCCTCTCATCCTTCATTTAACGCACTATTTTAGAAAAACATAGTATATGACAAACAGTCTCGCCTACATTACCGCCTACTACTACATCCAAGTACTTTTGAAGGTCATGGACGACGGCACTTCCGGGGTGCAGGGATACTCAAATCCTAACTACTGATATTTCTACATCACACATTTCTGCAAAGGGTATATTTATACAAATCCAGTGGAGTGAACTTGCATACCGGTATCGGAAATTTATTTCATCTCCTGCTTAATTAATTAATGAAAACGAAAATTGAGCTTACATAAGGATGCACTCGAGAATTAAATACGATCTGTGTTTATGAAGGACGCTTTTCTGAAGTTAGAAAATGATACTCATCAGGTACGTATATCTTCAGGCAGGGGCATTCCTAACAAGGCCTTTTTAAGCAGCGGCCGATCTGCACATGGGTGCAAGTACCTTTATGATGGACTAGTTATCAAACACCGCTATCTACTTAACACCGCTTCACCATTTTTTTTAATATGTAAGTTGATGACTGTCTAATAGTCTATACCTACTACTACCCAAACTAGGTACTTGGAAGAAACTGCTTAATGAGTCAATTCCTACTACTATGCAAATTAGGAACTCAGAAGAATAAGATTTTTGCAGGCGAGATTTTGCATGACTTTTGAACGATGATCCCATGACTCCACTGTTTGCGATTCCACCCCCAAGGGACTCAAGCCCATTTTTATCACACAGCGCGAGTATTTAGTGAAACTTTTGGAAGTGTTGGATTGGGGCATGGTGAACCGGTGTCAAAGTTCTCATAGACACTTGAGACCAATGTGTATTAAATGCCTGTTGTTTCTAATGTAGGGCTTGCTGTAAGAACCTCAAAAGTAGCTACTACTGATTTACGAAATTGAAGGTGCCTTAAAATATTTGGCAATTGATGTGAAGTTGAGGACGGGGATGCATTTCTGAAATTTTAAACATCACTTTTAAAACCTTGTAGGGATTTATATTTATTTTAACTAATAATTTAAAGTTTTATTTAAAAATTTCCTACAAGCCTTCATTCCCCTAATTGTCAGTGCCAGAATAGTTAAATGTTGTAAATGCGCGTGTGAACGCATGCAAATTTTCTATGTTGAAGGAAGTATTTAAAAGTCGAGTTTTGGTAGGATAAAGAGAGAGAGTTGGGCTTTAGCTGCCGTCTCTGCCGTAGGCACGTTTGTTTAATGCTGGCTCAAGTGGCTTAACCGCATTGCTTTGCTGCCCCTAGCTTGGAAGGTATAAGTTCGGGACCTCGCTGAGCCCTGCAGGCTAGTTTATCACTTGTTAAACATTTCAAATTTTAATTTCAATTACCTGACTTTCAGTTACCGCCCAAGTAGAGGCGAAGTTTGTTAGCGTCGAGTTGACGCTCACGCATTGTAAATTTTAAATAGTTAATAAAGGGTTTGAACCCTTCTTCTGTACACAGACGAAGGGTTCAAACCCTTATCAGGAAACTACAGTATTATATTATATTATATTATACTGTATATTGGAAGTATCAGGAAACTACAGTTTCCTGATACTTCCAATATACAGATAGAAGTTAACCCACCAGGACACTACAACCTTACTATTATATGTCTATAAGTTTTCTTAATTGATCATCTTAGATTTATTTAATTGGGCCAAGACTCCATTTACACTGTGATAAATAGGAGACAGATATAATATTGATAAGTAAACCGGAGCTAGAATGGTTAAAAAAGGTTATTAGCTAGAATGGCACTTAAAAAATATTACATTTTCCTTAAAAAAGATTTTAAAGTTTCAAAATTAAAATTTTTTATTCCAAAATTGTAATTTGGAATTGCAAATAGTTGATTAATTACTGATCGGCGCTAAATTCTCAACTGCGAAAGGTATCTACTTAAAGTTTCGTAGCGATTACGCGAAGTACCCTGCTTTATAATATAATATTATTGGGGCACTTCACATAAGTAGAACCGCAAATACGTTCCCGATGGCAAAGCGTTAATTAGTATAACTGTTTGGAGCGAAATAACCTGTATCATTCTGTTTGAAATACTTTTATTTATTTTATTTTAATCAAATTAAACAGCAGTATTATTAATTATGAACTGTACAGATAAGACCTTAAATATTTGTTTCTAGAATGAGTACAAAGGTAGATTGTGAATAAACAAAAGCGTCTGAATATCAGAAAAATTATGCAAACTAAAAAATAAATGTTCCACAAAATTATTAACTTAACAATCTGAATTCATTGTTCACTGCAACCGTAACTAGTTGTTACCCGCCTTTTGGAGCTAAATTTGCGCGAACTATGCCTCGTGGTGGAAAAAATTTGCTGCGAGCCTGTGAGCGAAAGTAAGTCTTAATTTTAATACATTTTATTTATATGTATTTAAATTATATTCTAATATAAATTAACTTTAATTCCGTATATTGTTGGAGGATGATACCAGAATAAAGTAAATACTTAACATCCTTACTCAATCTTTTATTAACGATACTAAAAGAATTTTTTTTTTTTAACTTTTACTGTATGTTTTAAAGCTTACAGCTTTCCTAGATTTATCAAAATAGTTTATAAATTTATTATTTATATAAGGGTACAGTTCTTGATTGTTTTTATGACATATTTCTTTTAGTTTAATGCATGAAACTGTACTTTTTAATGCTGTTTTCAAATATGAGATTTGCAGAAAATTCTAATTTTTTGCACTTTCTGTATTTCGATCTTAACATTTAAACATAAGAACTATACTTAATGAAACTTAAGTCTAAAGTGATTTCAGGCTTAAAATATTTTTAAAGCAAATATTACATATATTATAGTCATGTAGATCAATTATGAATTACTAAATAATGGAAAAAACAAGAATATTAAAATTTTAATGTTTAGTTTATTTTGATCATCCTCATTAAATTAATAGCATTGAATGCAATTTAAGTAATTTAATTTATATCTCATAAACTTGTGCTCAGCAAAAAATATTATAATCGTCAGTATGTCAGCATAAATTGGGGTAAGTTAAATTTTGTCTTGTTCTTTGCATGTTGCATGTTTGGTAGTTCAGAATTGTTTTCCCTCTCCGAATTCCGTCGGACAGGGATAACAATTTCGGCCGCCATCTTGGATTTCAAAAATGCGCATTTTTGAAATCCAAGATGGCTGCCGAAAAATCGCCAAGGGCCGGTTATCTGAAACGTGCCGCTAAGTGTATGACTATAGCGAAACAAAACTTCATTTTAGTTTGCAACACATACAGCTGATTTAATTTTTCATATGTCAGATAGACACACAGAAAAATACAAACTCCTTCCTCGTTTCGTTCATGTGGAAGTTTGGTACACGGGGAATGTTAAACACCGTTCTGACTCCTATAAGATTCATATTTATTTACATTTTCTGGATACACAATTACACACACACACAATTCCACTCGCTCTTCTTTTTCTACTTAACGGCTTCATGTTGCCACTCTGTCGTGTGCGAAGAGTTTCACACATTAACGCCAAGGCCAACTTATACACAAGGCCTGCCAGACTGAACGAAATTCCGATTCCCAGTTTTCAGTGGCTTTCGCGAAATTCATCACTAGGTGGCGCTCGCATTCTGCTACACGTTTGCTATATGTTCTTTATTTGTAATGTGGCTCGTTATTAATAAAAAACGCATTTTATTAAAACGTGCCGCTGTAACTAACAGTAACATAGGATGGTATATTGTTGCGTGCTATACTGCAAAGTTTTCTTCCTTTAAAAAATTTTTTACGATTGTATTTAAATTATTATTCGCAACATATAACTTTTGTACGGATAGCATTACAATCAGTTTCGTGTAATACAGATTTAATACAAATACATTATACAAAATTTCTTGAACAAAAGCCATCATCACGTAAAATTTTAAATGTTTAATATTCTTTTGATATGTTTCGTTCCCTCAGCGTGTGTACGTCTGTTCAGTTTCATGTCATTTTTTCGTCTTCCTGAAGTAAAAATATCAGAATTTTTTTATCATACTGGAGATAATCTGTTTTCTGCATAAATGATATTTCAACCTATCATATATATGTATATGTATGAATTTAATGCAATTAAACTTTTAGAATGCATCCACGTATATATTTTCTAAGAAATACTAATCGCGTTAACTATTTTACGAAATTTATTACTTTTTACTTCTCGTATTTGTTATTTTTGATCCAGAAACATTTGAATGCCGTTTGCACTAGCTTCAAAATTTTAAAGCGCATATCTCATTTTAATTAGTGTGATGTATCAATATGCTGTGCATGAATTCTTGTCTACCTAGATGAGAGTTTTGTGGCTACACTTGAAGTAATAGAGATCCAAGTTGAATCAAATACATATATTATATATACATATATTATATATACATATACTTCTCTTAATATATGTAATTAATAGAAGAAAAACTTTTTGCTTTAGGGAATATTTTTATTTAGGGACTTTTTGTTTTAGGGCTTTATTTTTTTAAAATATGCTGTCAATGATATTGAAATACTTGGTATTTAACACTAGCAGTGTCAAAATTTTATATTCCCTCCGTCCAAAACTAGTTGCTACACTTAGGTTAAGTTTTCTTCCAAATTAGTTGCTACATTTCAAGTAGGTGGAGTCATAAATAACTTTCGATGCAGCTTAGTAGATCGACATCAGTAAAATTATAGAATGTATTACAAGGAATGTAACGCTGTATACAAGATTTTCATTCTTAGTTTTTACTTTCCACGAATGTAGCACTTATTTTAGGACAATTTTATCAGCGCAAAATTAAAGGGTTCACACGCTCTTAAGCCACATCCCGTTTTGTAAGGACTATACCACCCGTATTTCAGAAAGATTGTGTTTATGTGATTAAGGCAAGACCTCGAAAGCTGTCTGCCTAAGGTGAGCCTTCGTGGAAGAATTTATAAGGTAAACTGGCTCGTAATGAATTTATATTTAATTAGCCTGGAGATTTTAAGCGATTATTGATGGCAGAGTCCTAACAAAATGGGGTGTGGCTTAAGGGTGGGCGAAAGCTGGATTTTTGAACCCAATTTGGTACTGATATAACGGGGAAATTCTTGGTAAGTAAAGTTGTTGTTGATTGATAACGTAGCTCCCTTAAATCTCTGGAAAATGTGCAAACATAATCATAAAGTCTTCAGTATCAATAATCAGTACTCAAATGTCGCAACTAATTTAAGACAGAGGGAGTATATGATTCATTGTGATTAATGTCATGCATGTTATTATTATATGCTGTAGGTGATATTCAAATATATTCATCACTAACAGGCTAGATTCATTGTGATTAATGTTATGTATGTCATTATTATATGCTGCCAGTGATATTGAAATACTTGGTACTGTTTCGTTTACTCTTCAGAGCTCTAAATCTGCATTATTTAAAATTTTATTTTTTGATATTTCCTAAAAAAGTATTTTATATTAATTAAAAAATGAAAAAAATCTTCACTACCTAAAACCAAATCTCTTTTAGAAATACTTTTCCTCTTATGTATTAACAAATTTTAGAATAGACTAGAATAGAAGAGAAACACGCTAATGTGACAATCAAAATCGTAAAAACAACCTTGTATTTAATGTAGGTATAATGAAATACTCAATCGATTTCGAGGGCAGTTAAAGGTCCTTTTTCACCAGAAGAAAGAAGAAAATAAATGAGTCACAGAAACACGTGGTCCTTATCAGCACTGCACGTGGTTATAACTAGATTTTTAATCAGAGTTGCACTGGCCGCCTACTTTTACTGAGCCAAGCTATCTGATCGAGCATGAAAAATTAGCGAAGTTAAAATAGGGAGCGAGGGAAAAATGCACCTTACGCTCAAAATCTGAACTTCAAATAATGGAAAGCATCAGTAGTGCGAAGAGGGGGTGATAGCATGACGTCACAAGTCCAGAAAAACACGCAGACGAAGCCCAGGACCAGGAGAGGCCAATGATTTAAAAATTTCGGAGTTCCTATGGTTCAAAACCATCTACCTCCACATCAGAATTAATAAAAGCGAGCAGAAATAAGAAAAATTTGGCATAAGTGATTTACTTGATGCACACTAGAGGGAGCCACAGGCTCGAGAGAGTTTAGGGATAGAGATGAGAAATAAAAACTTAAGTTTCATAATTTTTTTATAAGTTTTTTGGTTTTTAAAATTTTTTTTTGTATTTTATATTTTATACTTTTTTTTTTGGTTTTTTATAATTTTATATACACAGTACAAACACTAAAGCAAAAAGCGGATAGGAAAGATTTTACGATTAATAGGCTCATTGGCATGTGGCTTGTGTTAGGGAGTGCAAATAATTATAGAGATCGCGATGAAAATATTCTTAGGCAGATTTGAAATCTGCGGGAGATGTGATTCTTAAGTAAACAGATTGATAACTTTGCTTGAAGATCTTGATAGTGGTTGCAGAAGATGTAATAAGCAATTATATGGCAGCTCGCTGAAGAGACGTCCTTCCTTCATGGCGCGGGAGCTGGAACTGATGTTGAGAGGGCGTGTCTTGCCCTTTTGGATGGAGGGTAGATGCCGAACTCTCGGCCAATCACGGCTCTCGGTCTCTTCTGTGAGCTGCGAATAGCAGGATCGTATGCAGGAATCCGCTGAAGTGCTCGGTTATCAATCTGTTCAATTTTGAGGAATAAATTTTGACTAAGCTTTTTAATATGGTAATCTACAGGTTTAATATTTAGGTCCGAATGAATCACATCTGTACGGACGTACCAGGCTGCATTCAGGGCCATACGTAGGGTCTTACTTTGAAAGGATTGAAGTTTTTTGACATGAGTTTTTGCAGCAGTACCCCAGATTGTACATGCATACATGAAGACAGGTCTTATAATTGATGTATAGAGAAGAATTTTGTTTTTAATTGACAGTTGGCTCTTCCGAGCAAAAAATGGGTAAAGTTGGGCTCTAGCACCTTTCGCTTTATTGAGAACACTTTCAATGTGAAGGCGCCAGGTTAATTTAGAATCAAGTACAACTCCTAGGTACTTGTAAGAGTTTGACCAGGGAACATAGTCGTCAAAGAATTTAATATTAATGGAAGGGTACGGGAGGGGGCTACGTTTGAATATCATAGCAGCACATTTAGCAACATTAATTTTTATTTTCCAAGTGATGAGCCAGCGCTCAAGGCTAGAGAGATAACTCTGAATGTTATGGACTAAGTTTTCCAGGCGTTTGTGTTGAGCTAGGATGGCCGTATCATCTGCATAAAGTGCAAGAGTGATACTTGGTGATTTTGGTATGTCATTTATGAAAATGTTGAACAAAATTGGGCCTAAAAGTGACCCTTGGGGGACGCCGCTTAGTATAGGACGGGGTGTCGAAATGATAGAATTAACTCGTACAGAGAAAGATCTATTAGTGAGGTACGAATTAATTATATGAATTAAATGGGCCGGAACGTCAAGTCGTATGAGCTTGATAATAATTCCTATATGCCAAGTCCTATCAAATGCTTTGGCTATGTCAAGAAATAAAGCACCAGTAAGCATTTTGTTACGAAACCCTTCGTGAATGAACTCCACTGTCCTCAGCAGCTGGTGCGTGGTGCAGTGTTTTGCTCGAAATCCAAATTGTTCGTCAATTAGAACGTTGTGATTTCGGAGAAAATCATTCAGGCGTTTAAGTAACACAAACTCGTATATCTTTGATAACGAGGATAGGAGGCTGATAGGTCGATAATTTTGAGGGTTAGAAAGGCTTTGGCCTGGTTTTGGAATAGGCACAATAAGTGCTTGTTTCCAGCTTTGAGGAAAATAGCAATGCTGTATCATAAAATTTATAAGCATTACTAAGAAAAATAGATAATGGGTGGGTAAATTTTTAATCATACGATTAGAAATAGAGTCCATACCAGGGGCTTTTTTGGGTTTGAGCTTGGTAATGTATTCACTTACCTCGCTCATGGATGTATATTGTATTTCTCTCGCAAAAGGCGAGGAGAGGAAACGTTCAACATCTTGTGGGAAAGAACTTGCGTTGTTCGCAAAAATTCCTTCATTATGTGGTGTAAATTGAGTTTGAAGAGAATCCGCAATTAATTCGGATTTCTCAGCGTCTGTGTGAGCCACCGCTGCGTCCGTAGCTAAGGACGGAATGTTAGATTTGTGTTTGCGTATGCGGGCTGATGCGCGCCAAAGACTGTTATCATTGGTCGTTAAGGACTGAATGTAATTCGTGTATTGTGATTGGAAGAACTGGTCACATGATGCCTTGATCTCATTTCGGAGAGTACGGAGTTGAATTTTTAAGCCAGGATTTCTATTTCTTTGCCAAAGTCTCCGTACTTTATTCTTTTCTTTAATTTTGAGTTTAATTTCTTGAGGTATTTTACGAAAATTGGGTCTGAGGGTGGGTTTTGATACTTCCTTATAAGTATCAGTTAGGGTGTTCGTTAACTGATCTACTGCTTTGTCAATATCATGGCTGGATTTAATTTCGAGGGAGGGTATGCTTTTAGAATTTAATTTAAAGCGAAAATTGTCCCAATTTGTAGAGACGAGTGCCGGAAAATTTTGAGTAAATATAGTACAGCTAAGGTCAATGGTTACGGGGTTGTGATCTGATGATAAACAATTTTCAACAGTCACTTGATATCCAAAAGGGATGTTTCTAAAGAGTGCCAAATCTATAAAAGAGGGGGCACCCCGTGAACCATATCTAGTGGGGGAATCCGGCGCAATGATTTTAATTTGGGCGCACTGAGCCCATTTTAGGAGGCCACGACCAGCAGGGTTTGATCTATGGCAACGCCAATGCTGGTGGTGACAATTTAAATCACCAGCTATGATAAGATTATTTGAAAAATTGAGCAGTTTATTAAAATCGACCACAGGAAAATTTCCACCTGGTGGAAGATAGGCAGAGATCAGGACTAGGGATGGTGAATTTTGAATAAAAATTTCGATAATTGTTGCTTCAAGTTTGCTCATATTTGGAGTGTCAATTCTGCGATGCGGGATTGAATTTTTTATGTAGATACAGGTGCCACCATGATAAACATCACGTGTATTCGAAGCTTGCCTGTCATTTTTGTAAAGTGCATAATTTACAAGCTTGGGAGCTCTCCCTGGCTGGAGTTTGGTCTCTTGGACAAAAATGATATCAAAATCCTTCTCTTCTACATAGTCTCTAAACTCATGGAATTTGGAAAGAATGCCATTTGCATTCCAGGTGCATAGTTTTAGATTTTTCAACCCTTTCAAGGTATTGAATTTTAATGAATGTGGGAATCAGAGAATTGGAGAGTAATATAACTCTCAAAGATATAGTAGGCCGCGTCAGCACCAGATGGAGCCACTCTGAGCTGCGGTAAGGCGTTTTTGAATGCCAGAAATAATTTGCTCTGGTCAATGCCAGGCTGATTAGAAATTTGGATTATAGCCAAAAGGATCTCGGTACAATTTAGAGTCGGATTTGCTCCTAAGGGGACCGATAAATTTGGAATAAGTGGGGGTGCAGTCTGTTGCATACCCGTAAGGGCAGCAGAGTAGGATACTCCAGGACGAGTATTATTTGCACTGGGAGTGTGTGCAGCCGGCAGTGTTGGAAATGAGTTATGTTGTATACTAAATTTGTTCGTGTTGCCAACGGTCTGACTGGGTTTTGTACTTGGCTTTGGTGGTTGACGATTTTTGGATCCAGGGAATCTTGGACAGGATCTCCAGTTTGCTGCGTGGCTTCCAGAACAGTTAGCACATTTGTTGGGTTCCTCGAAGGGCTTGGTGCATTCCTTCGCCTGATGCGGACCAGCGCATCTGACACATCGTTGAGGTAACGTACAGACCTCCGAAGAATGAAAGAATCCCTGGCAACGCCAGCATTGCGAGGGACCTTTCTGCCCTTTGAAGTGTTCCATCACCACTTCTGTGCCAAGGAGTTCAGTAACTGAATATATTTCTGAAGCTTTGAGGCTGTTATGTATCTGGAGGTAGAAGAGTGGCATTGGCATTTTTGTCTTGAATTTCTTCAGCTGCGATATCTTATGGATTTTAAAACCAAGTACTTCGACGGCAGTCTGCACAACGTTGATCGGAGTGTTGGAGGGTAATCCCCTAATGACCACTTTGAGTGGTCTGTCAGATTTTAGTGTGTGAGACTTAAATTGGATGTTGTTTTCTGTGAGAAATCTGACGACTGTCCGATAGTCTGTTTCATTAGTGGTAGTGAGTCGTAGAAATTCGATGTCTTGTTTGGATTGGACAGTCGTTGCGTGTCTGCGTAGCTGATTCAGTAAAAAGAACCAATCAGCTCGCGGTTTAATGAAGATGGGTGGTGGTGTCTGAGTTTTGGGTGTTGTAGTTTCAGCCGGCTGCTGCGTTACGTTTTCTGTGACGTTTTGTATGTTAGTGTAAGAGTTTGTAATTGTAATGTTGTTAGAGTTTTCTTTTGTGCTGGGTGGTTTCTTTGCAATCAAATGTTTAGGGGGGATTGCAAAGCCGTCGCTGTCGACTGGCCTGGATCTTTTTTTGGTATCATTTTGAGAAGTTTCTTTGGGTGGGTTTGAGGATGAGGGTGAGGTAGTTTTTGGATTACTATTTTCAGGTTCAGAGGTTTTGGTGGTTTTTTGGAATTCCTTTATGAATTCGTCTTCAGTAGCTGGTAAAGTGAAGAGGTTAATGTTGAGGCGGGTACAGAGTGCGTGTAAGGAAAATAAAATTTTCTCACCCTCATCCTGTAGTTGTTTCATCACCAGGTCCTTGTTGGGTGTTTCAGATCTCTGCAGACGCTGAATATCGAAGAGAAGATCAGTGTGCCGGGTCTTTAGCGCGTATATTTGAAGTGCACTTTTTGAGAGTTCTTGGGCTGAAGGAGAAGCAGGAGGAGTAGAGTTAGTAATTTCCATGTCTGTAAGAACTTGCAAAGGTTGCGAAGTCGAGTGATTGCCTGTTGGCGGCGCCGTATTCGTGGTATCCTTTTTCGCATGTCGGAGCTCAGAGCTCGAACGTCCATCACTGTTGGCGTCCATGACGCGAATCCATGTCACCAGGAGAGGCAACCACAGAACGGATTTTTATACCCTCTGGTAGTACCAAACGCGAGGAGGTAGCGCCATCTATCGGCAAAAATGACTGAATTAAGATAGTAGAATTTTAAAGGCATTAGGAAGGACTGGATTGGACTTCAAATCATTAACCAAACCTGCTAAATCTTTGTGAATGTGAAAAGCCTCAAGAAAATCCAATTCACCTATGGAAGAAGCCTTTTGGATAATTTTTGCAGATCCAAAATCAAAATTATGGTTAAAAGTCCAACTATGATACGCTATTGAAGACTTGTTAATTTCGCCTTTTCTGACATAAGATTCATGTTCCTTGATACGAAACTTCAACGCTCTTTTTGTTTGGCCAATATATCCTAAACCACACTGACATGATATACTATAAATTCCCCAAGAATTCAAGACAGAAACGCAATCTTTTAGAATCGAAGGGTGAAATTTATTAATAGGGGAGAAACCGACTTGAAAATTGAATTGTTGGATAATCCGTGCAATTTTATAGCTAACAGAAGGATAAAATGGAAGCACGACAAGGTCATTAGTATTATTTCTAACAGTGGAATGTCTTCTTTGATGGGAATCTGAAAATCTTTTAACGGCTTTATCAATAATCACGGGAGAAAATCCAAGGTCAATCACAACTGCTCTCAAATAATTAAGTTCATTGGTAAGCAAAGATTCAGGGGAACAAACTTTAAGCGCGCGGAATACATAATAGTAAAAAGAAGCCATTTTTTGCTTAACAGGGTGGCATGACTTGGCATGGGGTGGTAAACAAACTGCAAAGGGTTTACGGTACACAGTGATGCTAAAATCAGTTTCATTGCGGATTATAAGAATATCAAGGAAGGGGAGGGAATTGTTGGATTCAATTTCAAGAGTAAATTGAATGGCTGGATCAATTGAATTCATAATAGATAAAATCTAGGATAAATCCTCTTTATAACCGTCAAAAAGTGCGAAAGTGTCGTCAACATACCAAATCCAAAGACGAAAAGATAGTTTATCAAATAATTTCATCTCAAAATAGTGCATATAAATGTCAGCAAGTACCGGACTGAGAGGATTACCCATAGCCAATCCTTCAAATTGACGAAAATATGCATTTTGGAAAACAAAGTGGGTTTGACTTAGATAAACTTTAGTAAGCGATACCAACTCATTAATTTCAGTATGTGTGAAGTGAAATTTCCGAAGCCTAGTTTCAAGACAATTTAGTGCTCCTTCGACCGGAACATTAGTAAACAGTGATTTGACATCAAATGAAACCATAATTTAATAATAGAAATAATTTTAAGTTTATCAATGACTTCAACAGAATTTCTTACAGTGTGAATATTGTTAGCAAGAAGAGGAGAAAATCTGAAAACTAAATATTTGGTCAAAGGATATGAAGCAGTACCTATGTTGGAAACAATTGGTCGAAAAGGAATACCGGTTTTGTGGACTTTTGGAAGAGCATAAAGTCTCGCGCAATTAGTAATAGGTGGAATAAGTGATTTTTTCAACTGAGTTGGCAGAATGTGGGAAGATTTAATGGCACTTTTTACTTTCGTGAGGTCCGAAGTTGAAGGATCTTTAGGGATCGAGCAGTATGGGCCTTCATTTATCAGTTTAGAGACTTCAGTAATATATGTGTGTTTGTCCATAACAACGAGCTGTCCGCCCTTATCAGCTTTAGAGATAATGATATTAGTATCAGAATGAATTTCACGTAAGATCTCATTTTCCTTTTTGCTAAGATTCGAAACCAAAGATTTGTTGTTAAAATTAACGTTATGAGTAATTAGGTGGCGGATTGTATCCTTCTGCGTTTCCGAAATTTTGGAGAATTTAAAGGCTTTCTCTATAGGGGCGATGATTTAAGGAATTGAAGGTTTAGATGTCTTTGAAAAGTTGAAATTATATTTTAATACTTTTAACTGATCCTCCGAAAGATTCCTATTGGAGATATTAACGACGAGGTTAACGTTTACAGTGGGAAGATCAGCTAGATAGTTGGGACTATCCGACTGGTGTGTAAGTTTAAGGAATTTAGAAATAAGCACATTTTTATGCCGTTGACAAACGGTATCGGTTCTAGACCAGGATGTATGTTCAAACGAGTTTCAGTGGAATTAGCAATTTTTAAATGGAGGTAATATAATTCAAATTCAATTTTAGACAAACGTTTGCGTGTGTCCCTTATAATGTGACGAAGAAGTGGCAATTTAAATTTATGCAAAATTTTTGAAACGTGAACGGAAGCTTTAAGGCTACATTTCACATGTATAAATTGAATTTCACATTGGGAATGATATTTTGATGTTTGCATTTAAGTAGAAACTGTAGGTGATTCAAGAATTTCGTACGCTTAAGGCGTAACTTACAAAATCGGTTTCTGTCAGTGGACATATTGTGAAATTTTAGATAATCATTTGTTAATTTCTTAACCCCTAGCCTGTCGAGTTATTTTCTACAAATGCCTTTAAAACTGTCACTAATTTTGGACCGAGCTTCCCTTAAAATGTCGGGAAAATAACCCTAAACCTCTGAAAAATGCCAGCTACTGCTATTGTTATTTCTTTCCCCTCCCTGAACACTAGATCAAGGGTTCCGACTGTAAGTAAGATGGATTACTACCATAAATATTAGTACCTGTAGATGTGAGTTGTGAAGAAATTTGCAAATGACTATAATAGCTTTCCGTGATGACCGTCCGAATGCCGCAGGGTACAGGTGCGAATACTATCTTAAAAGTTTTCTTTCCTAAAAGATTCTTATTTTGAAATAACTTGATTTTAAAATTTACCCGCTCTTCGTTTATTATTATTATTCATGTTTAATCTAAGTTACCTAAATCTCTGGGTCATTGATTATCATCTGAATTTCAATGCAGATTGGTTAAACTGCTATTAATAAAATCCATATTAAAAAATATCTGGTGCAATATTCATTCCTTCTACGAAATTTCTGAAACATTTGAAAAGCAATGTTTGTTCCATTGCATTTGATATTATTTCTGATTTTCCATGTTTTTGTCATAAATTAGAAATGCATTTACATGCAGATAATAATTATTTTAAATAATTTCTTTTTACTTAAATATTACCTACAATATAAAATATTTAGCATAATATTTGAATAATTACTATGAAAAATATCTGTTTTATTATTTCTGAAAATTTAATCAACTTAACTTGATGTGACTTTTAAACTTGCTTTTAAAGAAACTCTTGCTAAATATTAAGGAGGTTTCAAACTTTAAACTTTTAAGGCATATTTAATGCTGAAATTTACTTAGTTTTTAAAACGGATGTTATTTTCTGAAAAGATTTCGTTTTTGAACGAACAATATATACTTAATTATGAGGAAATAATAATGCACCTTTTGCCACACCTATTAGTTCTGTATAGACCACATTTTACAGGTAAAAGAAATTTCTGGAAATTAAATTACCCGCAAAAAAACTACCTATGATTATAGTTAACATTTCACTAAATAGATCGCTACCCTGCTAAAAATGCCCCGTAGAAACCCATAAAATTTTTTTACGGGGAATTGGCCTACGGGTACCCGTACAGCTCTGTGGGTACCCATAGGCCAAATCCCCGTAAAAACCCACAGACAGAAACCCGTACAACTGTACGGGTACCCGTAGGCCAAATCCCCGTAAAAACCCATAGAAAGAAACCCGTACGGTTGTACGGGTACCCGTAGGCCAAATACCCGTAAAAACCCATAAAAAGAAACCTGTACGTTTGTACGGGTACCCATAGGCAGAATACCTGTAAAAACCCATAGAAAGAAACCTGCACGGCTGTATAGGTACCTGTAGGCCAAATACCCGTAAAAACCCATAAAAAGAAACCCGTACGTTTGTACGGGTACCCATAGGCTGAATACCCGTAAAAACCCATAGAAAGAAACCTGCACGGCTGTATAGGTACCTGTAGGCGAAATACCCGTAAAAAACCTGTAAACAGAAACCCGTACGACTGTACGGTTACGAGTAGGCCAAATCTCTGTAGAAACCTGTAGAACTGTAGGCACTATAAACAAAATCCCAGTAAAAACCCATAGCCAAAAATCAAAACTTTATATGCATATCCATCCATTGGCCAAATTTCCATTAAAAAAATGGATATTCCGTAGGTCTATGCCTTGTAAAAACCAGTAAACAAAAGCATGTACACCTATACAGGCACCCATACGCCAAACCTGTAAAAACCACTACACAAAAATCCACAGACCAATAAAGGTACCTCTTGGAAAAATCGCTGCACAAAACCCATAAACAGAACCAATAGCATTATACCATAGTGGAGTATCCATACATAGAATCGTACATAGAAGAGGGTATCCATATACAGAATCCCTATAAAAAACAATACACAAAAATAGAACTGTAAATCAAATTTCCATAAAAACATAAACCAGCAGAAGTACATAATTAGCACTGATGAAATGTACAGAACTAAATTGCGGAGAAAGCATGTAAAGTAATTTTAAATAAAACTCAATGCGAATAAATAAAAATTTTAAAATATCTAGAAGCCTACGAGCCCGTCCTTCTTAATGCACGTCAATATCTATAAACATATTACAAAATATTTGTATAAATTCTCTTTACAAAATTTTAAACTACCTTTATATAATTCTGAAAATAAAATGAATAGAAAGATAATAACCAAAGTCATGATTCACAACCATCGAATGATATATGTACATATATATATGTAAGAAAAATAAGGAATATGCAAAAGATTAAATTAGCAGCGTAAAATTAATTTTCCTTCTCTATTCTAAAAACAGTAATCTTTCTGCACTGCATCATTTGGAGATTAATTCATGTCATATGACTCTTACATAATTTGATGTTGTAAAAGAAACTAAAACTCAAACAGCCAATAGTAATTTTACAGCAGTATTAACTATCAAAGACGAGTAAAAATGCATCGAGAACCAAAATTAACTCGGTCTGAATTAAGATTTCACCCTTAATGTAACGCATTTGCTTTTTACGCTTTGTATTAGCTGGATTGCAGTCTGTCTGCTCCTTGTTTCTTACTACACATTTATCAAAAATGTTAATTTTTGGAATAGGCATAAATAATGTGCCAACTTGTTTGTGGCTGCAACATATTTGCTGAAAGAAAAGTTGAATTAAATCTACCTCGACTGCCAAATTTCTTATTCATTGTGGATTGGAGTTTCAACATCTCTAAGCCATCAAAATTCTTGCTGTTCATTACGGATTCAGCTGCTTGTATTCGACTACAGAATCTATTACATATATCTATAATATCATTTCATTTGATGGTTGCGGATCATTACTTTGACTGTATATATATTATTGATTTCATTATAAATATATACATATAGTACTGTACCTCACTGCATATATTTGTATTTCAGTTCTTTAATTGGGAAATTAAACAATTGTATTTAATCACATCAGCTTGTTTAACAATTTGATACCTAATGAGAAACGTATTGCCAAAGGATGGTACTTTCTAGCATCTGCTTAAATTTTAAGTTACCTACAATGCACTAAACCAAATTAAAAAACAAAACTAGAAGAAACCCAAATTTTCAGGAAGAGAAACATTATTAACAAGCAAGCAAAAAGAATACGGGACTTTCAAATTAGAAACTTAACATAGAGTTCAAATTTAGCATACTTGCTATCCCCTTAAAGCTCGCTTACCAATGATAGTAACACTCTGCAGCTTATTATGACATGCATACACATAGATGTTTTGCGTGGAAGAAAGGATGAATCCAAGAATATAATGTAGTGAAGAAATAATAATATACAAACACTGTGTCGACCCCTTATTACAATACTTTGAATGTTACCTGTATCTCTTAAAAGATAAATGAAACATGAAGATAACATATATCAAACTTAATAGTACCCAAAATACAATAAATTATATTGTAACAAAATGAATTTAAAAAAAATTTACAAGTTTCAACAAATACCAATTCTCAATGCACAGTTCGGGAATTAAGAAAATATCTCATAGCGTATAATGTTTTATTCCGTATCTCACTTTTAGTGCTATATAATCTTCCACAGATTTATATAAATAAAATCTATAACATAATGGGTATTTATAGTATATGTAGTTCTTGATGTAAAAAAGATAAACTTTCGTACTGTAAAAATTCCATCTATGTGAATAAGTATGAATATACTCATATACACAAAATTATACTAAATAACTAATTTAATGAAACTAAATTCCTATAGAAAAATGGGGAAAGTGTAGAATCGCCCACTGCTTGGCGTGTTTTTAAGAATTGCACATACTCAGTATCCATGTACACATCGACCTATTTTCACTTAAAAAAAAATCTCAGAATTGCACAAAAATGCCATTGTGCACTCCTTTGACTTTATTCATGTACACATCAACCTATTTTCACTTTAAAAGTCAAAAGAAAATTGACAAAAATCCAATTCCTTTTACTTTTGTACAAAGTGCCAAATAAATAAGTGGGCGATTCTGCACTTTACCCGAAAAATTATATAAAAATACTATTTACATATATATATTAATAATTTATTATTACACAAGGTTTTTCATATATCATCTCAAGGGAACATAAATTTAATTAAAGCGATGCATTATTAGAATAAATTTGAGTCAGTGTTTTAGGTGCAAGTTATTTAGATTTCTATTGTAGAAAGAATACTTGAAATAATGTATAGAAATATTATTTTGAACCATAAAAATTCTCAATAGTAAAATTTAAAGTACTGAAAAGGTAGCTATTGTTTTTGACAGTAGATTATATAATATAAAAATACCTCATGCTGAGCATTTTCTGAAATTACAATGCTAAATGAAATTGATATAGTGCAGTATTTAGCAATAATAACTTTTTGTAAACAAATGTAGCTATATTCGCTTAGTTGTAATAACAGTCATTTTAACTGCATTTGTATAAGGCTGTACAGAAGATTTATTTATATGAGTTTTCATCCGCAGAGAACAACCGGATTCCCTGTGGAAGTGCTTCCGAAAATAATGTTTAAATATTACTCTAACTATATTTGAAAGCAATGCTATAACAGTGCCCTTATAAGACTCATGATCCGAAAAGCTTTGGTTTTAAATGTCTCGTAAAAACTTTCAATTAATTCTGCAAAATTCATACCCACGTAAAAATTACTACACCGAAGTCAATTGATTATACAGCAAAACGTTCCTAAAACAATCAACTCCACAATTCGAGATAATGACAGTTTCCTGTAGCCTGACAAAACTATGAATGATTTTTAAGTCCTGTTATTTAATTATTGTTCTGACAAATGTGCCATTATCAGAGGTGGTCATTTAAGAAAATAACCACTATATGATGTTTCAACTAAATGTAATTTTTTTCAAATAAATAATTCACGTTTTATACTCCCAAGACTAGTACATTTAATATTACATAAATCTTATTCACAAATCTATTTCTATTTCAAAAGCAATTTATGAAAAACACATTTGAAATTTTCTTAATCAAACTAATAATAATGAAAATTAAAGTATGCATAAAAATAATTATATGTGTTTTAACAAAATAGCACAAAATATTTAATGTAAAAATGTGGTTCTAGTCTCATACTTGTAAAGAAAAATAGACCAAAAAGAAAAAACAATGTAAGCTACTATGATCATCTAAATTTTCACATAATTTTAGTAGTTGAAAAAAGATTCCTTAAGCTTGTATGTCTTGTCTACCCCATTCAATAAGTAATAAACGCATTAAATACTTCAATGTTTATTTCATTAATAAAACTTACCTTTTTTGCTCGCGAAATATAATTAGTACATTTTTTAAAACATAAAAAAACATTCTTTTTGCTCGGCCACATCACATTAGTCGAAAAATTGAAAATTGAATCATGCAAGATCATTTTTAAGTAAGGTATGCTCAAATATATTAGTACATAATATTCAAATGATAAAGCATCTACATGAACAAGCTTTAAAAATGTATTTCTAAACTGTAATCAAAAAAATAAATTTTCCAAAATACAGTTTCAGTAGAATGCAAAAACTACATTTCTGCATCTGCACACTGAAACAAATTATCAAGTCTGAAATTATCACTTTTCAGTCTTTAAGCACATTGTTTTTCAGGATAGAAGTAGAGATCGAAAATCAATTTCACGCTCAGAAACTCCATTTCACAACTAGTTAGTTATCAGCAACGTTCTCTCAAACATTAGACACGATTACACGTGCATGGCTTTAGTGGTATATTCATAGTCAGTGCTGGTATTTTATTATTTATTACTAATTTCTAAACAGTAAAACATAGTAAAATTTGTAATACAGTAAATCCTAGTAAATAATATATTGCATTATTACAACCACGAAGAAAATAACACCACCATCGCACAACAATAACTAGAGCGGCGCCATATTGCTTGTTTGGGAAACTTCTGAGAGTGGGGGAGGGAGGGGGAATTTTTTTTCCTCACGTCAGTGTTAAAACAGGGAGAAAAGTTTTGCGATTGTGAATGAACTTGTTCGCGTTAAAGAGATGTTTGTTGATACCGGTGTTTATTTGTAATATCAGAAGTGTACGTGCTTATGTGTGTGTATTCAGAGAACCAACTCGTATCAAAAACCACCTCCCTAAGACGACCGCCTCTGAAAGAGACCAGTATTTCTGAAAACATAAGTATACTTTGGTATTGAATATTCCCTCTGTAAGGCGACCATTCACAAAGAAAATTCTGCAAGTGTGTCTGGTCGCCTTAGAGAGATTCATTCCGTAGATGCAGTCTCCCTAAGATGACCACCTCTAAAAGATAAACGTATCTCTGAGAACGTGAGTATCTATTGGTATTGAGCATCACCTCTCTAAGGCGACCACTTGCAAAGATGAATTTTTATTTGCGGCTGGTCGCCTTGGAGAGACCTCGTTGTGTGTGGTGTATACGATTACTGTTATTGTTTCCGAAAAAAAAATTAAATAAAAAAATAGCATATTTAGTAAAAACCCTCTCTAAAACGACCACCTGCGTTTACAGGTTACTCTGGTGGTCTTAAAGAGATCATATTTTCATTCTGTTAATTTTATTGTTTACAAGAAGTATATTAACGTCAGATAAAAAAATAGCACAAACCCATATAAACCAACAGAAGATTTATTATTATATTGATACCAGTAAGAAAACCAGCAAAAGTCAATATAAACCTATACAAACCAGTACAAAGTTCTGCCATTGAAAGTTGGTTGTATGGGTGTCAATTGATACCAGTAAGAAAAACCCACAGAGATCAATAGAAACCAGTAAAATTCAATAGAGACCATCAAAAATTCTATAGGTACCAGTAGAAAGTTTTACTGGTTTCTATGGGTCATTTTGAAACCAGTAAAAAAAACCCACAGAGACCAACAGAAACCAGTAAAAGTCAATAAAAACCCATAAAATCTTATGGGTACCCATAAAAAGATTTACTGGTTTCTATGGGGCATTTTTAGTAGGGTACTGGTAGCGTTTTCCGACTGAGATCAGCTCTATGTTGTGTCCTTAGGAACACTTTCAAAGAAACACGGCTTAGCTTTCTTTTAATATTCGTCACGCGCTGCACTGCGCGAGAAATAAAATCATTTAATTTATAATTGAACTAACATTAGTTTTTTAAATACCAAATTCGTAACACTGCCCTCTTCCCAAGGACTGCACGTCCCGGGCAGTACAATCCCTGGACAGGAAGCCAAATTTACAACTGAGGCATAAATGCAACTGAGGCATAAACATTACATTACAATATCAAACAACATGAACAATAAATGCAATAACTAACTTAAACAAATCTAATCAAATACACACTTAAAAACAAAAAGGACCATGGTCTTACACTATTTACAATTATTTACATTACGTACTATGGCCATAGTAATGAGCTAACCTGTCGTAATGAACGACTTTAGGTTTAGAGTTCGAAGACTTACGAATCCGAACCACGATGTCATTCAGCCTTTTTAGGACTGTGTACGGGCCATCCCAAGGTGACTGTAATTTCGGACAAAGTCCTTTCCGTCGAGTCGGATTCCACAACCACACTTTGTCTCCTTCGTGTAATTGATGTTCAGTAGCTCTTGTGTCGTATCGGGTCTTCATCTTCTCCGTCGCCAAGTTGACTCGCTCTCGAGCAAAGTTGTGCATCACTTCAAACCGGGCCTGCAGATCTTGAATATATACCTCAGGCGATGAAGGAGCATCCGGAGGGCGACCAAACAAGAGATCACAAGGCAGACGAAGGTCACGACCGAAGAGCATCTGTGATGGGGAATAGCCGGTAATCTCGTGGACAGCACTGCGGTAAGCCAGTAAAAACAGTGGTAATTTCTTGTCCCAATCATGTTGGTTTCTGGAAACCACTAATGAGAGGTTATTAAGGATGGTTCGATTGAACCTCTCTACCATGCCGTCCGACTGGGGATGTAATGGCGTCGTTTGGGTTTTGTCAATGAAGAGTAGTTTACATAGTTCTTTAATTACTGCCGAGGTAAAATTCCTTTCCTGATCTGAATGTAACTGAAGAGGCACTCCGAACCTGGAAATCCAGTGCTGTATCATCACCTCAGCTACTGTGACAGCCTCTTGATCAGGAATAGAATACGCTTCAGGCCACTTGGTGAAGTAATCAATGACAACGAGTATGTCTTTGTTGCCATCAGCAGTTCGTGGCAGAGATCCCAGGATGTCAAAGGCGATACGTTCAAAAGGCGCCCCTACGTTGTAACGTTGCAGCTTGCCTCGGCTGCGTCTCCTCGGTGCTTTCCGACCTGCACAGGCATCGCAAGATCGGTACCACTTTTGCACGTCATCCTTTGCATTATTCCAGTAAAAGCGCTCACGAACTCTCTGTAAGGTCTTCATTATTCCAAAGTGACCTCCCGTAGGGCTGTTATGTAGTTCTTTAAGGACATCAGGAATGCGGGATCTTAGAAGTATCAGCTGCCATCGGAACGTCTTCCCATCATCCGATTCGAATTTCCGGTATAAGACGCCGTTTCGAAAGTGAAGTGAATTCCAGAGTGCCCAATACTGTTTGGTTTAGGACTACAGATAGAAATGTCCTGCCAGGTAGGTTTTCTGTTTGATGACTCCATTAAATCAATTATGGGTTTAATGTCGCGGTCTGCCAGCTGGTCTTTCCTGACTTCAGCATCACTCCACGGTTCTCGATCAGCCGATGTTGATGTTGTAATTTGTCTTGCGACCGGAGTCACCAGCTCGTATTTCGCTTCCACCCTGGAACAATATCGGCAGCTTTCTTGGCAAGGTCTTCTAGACAGGGCGTCGGCGTTTCCGTGTGATGATCCCTTACGATGACGGATAGTGATGTCATATTCTTGGAGTCTCTGTATCCACCTGGCTATCTGACCCTCAGGATTCTTGAAATTTAAAAGCCAAGTCAATGATGCATGATCGGTGCGGAGCAGGAATTTTCTGCCGTATAGGCAGTGATGGAACTGTTCTACAGCTTTAACTATGGCGAGCAACTCTTTCCTGGTGACACAATAATTCCTCTCCGGTTTAGACAGGCACTTGCTCCAGTACGCCACTACACGTTCTTGGCCATCTATTT
This sequence comes from Stegodyphus dumicola, assembly GCF_044657685.1. Classification (NCBI taxonomy): domain Eukaryota; kingdom Metazoa; phylum Arthropoda; class Arachnida; order Araneae; family Eresidae; genus Stegodyphus; species Stegodyphus dumicola. The sequence continues at coordinate 12,409,318 of NC_140778.1, read as the reverse complement.
CTTGGGACAAAACAGCACCGACACTTTCATTGCTCGCGTCGGTGTGGAGAATAATTGGTCGGTCGAGCTGAGGATACGTCAGGATTGGAGCAGATGTTAAAGCCTCCTTTAAGTTGTTAAAGGCATCCTCGCATTCTTTTGTCCAAAAGAACTTTTGGTTGCTCTCTGTCAGCTTGTGAAGTGGTCTTGCGATGGAAGAAAAGTCCTTCACGTATCTCCTATAGTAGGTGCAGAGCCCTAAGAAGCTTCTCAGCTGATGGACATTTTCGGGACGTTACCAGGATTTAACTGCTGATACCTTTTCAGGATCCGTGCGCACACCTTCTTCAGAGATGACATGTCCCAGGTAAGTCACTTCCTTTCGGAACAATTTGCATTTAACGGGACTCACCTTCAGATTGGCTTCTTTCAGTTTCTGAAGCACCTTCCTAAGATTTTCTAAATGTTCTTCAAAACTCTTTCCGACGATGATGATGTCGTCCAGGTACATCAGGCAGGCTTCGTAGGAAAGGCCTTTCAAAACAGTCTCCATAAGACGTTCGAATGTTGCCGGCGAATTACACAGTCCAAACGGCATCACCTTGAATTGCCAAAGCCCTTGTCCCGTAGTAAATGCCGTCTTTTCTCGGTCTTCAGGCTGTATTTCTACCTGCCAATACCCGCTCTTTAAATCAAGTGTTGAGAACCACTTGCTGCCAGAAAGAGTGTCTAGAATGTCGTCAATTCTAGGAAGAGGGTAACTGTCTTTCTTCGTAACCTCATTCAACCGGCGATAGTCGACGCAAAATCTTGTTGAGCCGTCTTTCTTTCTGACTAGGACGATGGGAGATGCCCATGGACTTACTGAAGGCTCGATGACATCGCCTTCTTCCATATTTTTTAACAGTGTTCGCACCTCTTCCTGTTTAGCAAACGGTAGACGTCTTGGATGTTGCTTGATCGGGGGATGATCGCCGGTATTTATTCTATGTTGTGTCAAACTAGTTCGACCCACGTCAGAAGACGAGCGGGAGAAAACAACTTGAAGATCTTTAATGACGCGATCGGCAGCATTTCTCTCTTTATCCTTTAAATGCGCACTCTGCAATAACTCCGATGTAATGCTCTCTGAGGACACGGATTCTTGGATATCTTTCTTTCAACGCTGGTTACTGGAGTACATGCTGCAACCACTTCACCTTTCTTAATAATTCTCCCCTTCTCAGTTATATTGGCGACTCTCACCGGGATAACCGTTCTGAATAGGTCGACGAGTGTTGAGGCTACTAGTCCTTTTTTTGGGCTATTACAGTTATTGGGATATTCTATGATGCCGTAGCCGAAATTTCTGTTTTCGGCTATGGATCCAGGAAGTGAAATTTCTGTTCTTGCCGGTATTGTGATATTGTCTTGTGCTATGATTTTATGAACAGATTTAACTTCTTCATCATTAACGAGAAATAACGCTATGTCCTCAGATGTAGAATGCAATTCGTTATTTTTAAAGTCCAAGGAAAAATTGTATTTCCTTAGAAAGTCCAATCCGAGTATGCAAGAATCAGTGATCTCTGCTACATATGCCGTGTGATGGTAAGCGGCACTTCTAAACGTGATGTTAACATTTACTTTTCCATCGATGTCGATCTTCTCACCGGACACAGTCTGTGAGGTAACGCAGGGCGGCGTCCAGATACGTTTGCTTCCCAGTTGTTCAGCCAAATCTTTCGGATGATGGTAACGTTGGCTCCTGTATTTATCGTCATATTGCAGGGAACTCTATGTCCTATTATGAAAAGTCCATTACTGCCACCTCTCACTGCAGAAATCTCAAGCGCTTTCAAGTGGGGCTTTTCATTATCTGGCAACCTCCGCCCCGCGAGATGGCCACTAATTAGTTTCCCTGCTGTTTGTTAGGAGCGGTCTTAACATCCGTACCCTGGGATGTTCTGCAGTTTCGTCGTATGTGTCCTTCAGCACAGCAGTTCCAGCAGTTAACGGTCGGTTTCTTCTCACCAATATTCCGTCTCAAGGCGTTCAGTTGTCTAGTTAAATCGTCTAGACGACCGGTGACTTGATCCCCTGGCTCTTGGACTTGAGCAGCTCTGACTGGGTGGCGGTCTCGACGAGTGGCTTGCTGAGCTGCCATGAATTTCATGGCGTACACTAAAGCGCTTTTCAAATCTTTAACATCCGCCATTCGCAGTGCTTTCTGTATTTCAGGGTCCCGGACGCCATCGATGAAATATTGCAGCGAGAGAATTACCCTCGTTTCTCTCGGACACTCCGTAAAGGCGAGATGGGACAGCCTTTCAACATCCGTGGCAAGTTCCTGGAGCGATTCGGTGGGCTTCTGTTGACGGGATTTTAATTGAAGCCTGCTGTAGTCTTTTAAACGTTTATCGCCAAAGCGCAGCTCCAATGCGCCGAATAGAGCTTCGAAGTCAAGTCTTTGGTTTTCGGGAAGCGTCTGCAGTATATCCGCTGCGTCTGCTCGCAGAGAAGCGGCGAGATGACAGGCCTTAGCTTGGGAATCCCATCCATTCGCATCCGCAACTATAGAAAATTGGGTCTTATACACTTTCCAGGATGTCTTCCCATCATATGTGGATAGCTTCATAGGTGAACGAGCAGGCATCGGTAAGAATTTAAAATCATCACTCCTGCTCCCTGCCGTCGCTACGAATTTCTTTAAAGTATCGACTTCTTTCGCAAGGGCTGAAACCCTATCATCAATTTGTTGCTCGACGGCAGAAATTCGCTCTTCTATATGTTCTTTTACAGAAGAAACTCTTTCTTCTATTTCTTCTTTCACCGAAGAAACTCTTTCTTCAATTTGAAATTTTACGGAAGAAACTTTTTCTTCAATAGGCCCAAATTTATTTTCAACCACATCTATTCTGCCTTCCATAGCATCGAATTTGGTTTCTATTATGCAGGCAATTTCTCTTTTCATTTCGTATTGACTTTCTTCAATCTTTACTTGTACGGATTTAATTTCTTCTTTAACAGATTCCTTAACTTTTATTTCGCCTTTAAACGTTAATTGACCAGCTTCCAACTTTTTCTGACCAGCTTCCATCTTTTCCTAACCAGATTTCATTTCATCTTTCATTTCTTCTTTAAATGCAGCAAAGGCTGATATCAGCTGTCTTAACTGCTCTTCCATCGCTCTTGTAAATGGCATTCAAATTCCACTTCTGATACCAAAAATTGTTGCGTGCATACGGGTTCGTTATGAAATAAATGCACAAGTCCGATGAAAAATGAACAAAAATGTATTATTATCACAACAAAAATGCTTAAATTTTCTCAAATAATCGTGAAGTATTACAATATCTCACAGTAGTTACCTTCTAACTACTCAAATGTCCAATAGAACGTAATTCAAAACAGCAAAAAACGCTGATCCGCGAATTCACTAAAATCAACAAGAGCAATTTCCTAAACAACAACAAACTAAGCAACTACTACAAACTGAGATGATTTCCTCCTTTTATAACATTTTAAAATCACGCGCTAGAATTTTCCAGTACTTTCTCGAAATGAAAAAGAGTGATTTATTTATTTAATGCACGCGCTCTTGTTTCAATTTTCCGGCTTAGCTTTCATTTAATATTCGTCAAGCGCTGCACTGCGCGAGAAATAAAATCATTTAATTTATAATTGAACTAACATTAGCTTTTTAAATACCAAATTCGTAACAATATTAACAGCTGGTGGTGTAGTTGTATCTGCTTTTCTTTTAACACCTCGTTTAGCCTTTGTTGGTCCTTTTTGGTTCATGACTGCAGTCTGAGGCGTAATACTAGGTATTTGTGGAGGAGGATGACTTTCATTAGAATGTATAGAGTTCACTTTGGTATTGGTAAGAACTTTATCTACAGAATTGACATTCTTTTTCGGTGCTTCTGTTGCTGCGCTTGCAGCGTAACTATTTGATCTAAGATTCTGACTGATACTTGTTGAACTAACTGCTGAGGCAGATAATGTTGTAGTAAAGTTTGTACTTCCAGGGACAGTTGTGGGAGACAGAGTACTGCTGGATGTAGGCATTGGCGATTTCTGTGAGGACTGGACGGCCGGAACCGAATTTGTAGAAGCATCTTTTGCAGATGTTGAGTCCACAGAATTAACACGACTGTCTTTTCCTTTCTTCCCCTTTTCTTTTAAACAAAAGGAGTTGATAAAGGGTATAACGCCAACTAAGGGCGTTGCAATAATTTCTAAGCTCCGGACCTCTCTCCATGAAAAGACGGAGAAACAACTGATGGTGTGGGTGAGAGAGAAGCAGCTTCAAGGAGGAACCTTAACACAAAGCATCATATGCGAGAAGGCAAGAGCAATTTACGATTATTTGCTAAAGAAGATCCCACACACTTCTAAAAACGAGGAATCGGAAGACTCGTTTAAAGCCAGTCGGGGCTGGTTTGACAACTTTAGGAAAAGGACCGGCATTCACTCCGTCGTCAGGCATGGTGAGGCAGTAAGTTCGCATGTGAAGGCAGCTGAGGTTTACATCAAAATGTTTTCCGAACTGATAGTAGCCAAAGGATACATCCCCCAGCAAGTCTTCAACTGTGTCAACTTTTCTGGAAAAGGATGCCGAATAGAACTTACATAACGGCAGAGGAGAAGACGATTCCAGGTCACAAACCCATGAAGGATAGATTAAATCTAGCAATTTGCGCCAATGCGAGTGGCGACTGTAAAATCAAGCCTCTGCTAGTATACCATTCGGAAAATCCCAGAGGCTTTAAGTCATATAATATTTTAAAAGAAGAACTGCTAGTTATGTAAAGGGCAAGTCCGAAGGCGTGGGTCACCAGGAAATTCTTTGTGGAGTGGATAAACCTGGTGTTCTGCCCTTCGGTTAAATAATATCTACAGAAAAACAACCTACCCATGCAAACCCTTCTCTTCCTCGACAATGCCCCTACTCACCCACCAAATCTCGAAGATGATTTACTCGAAGAGGTCAAGTTAAAAAAGTTCCCTACCTACCACCCAACACCACTCCTATCCTGCAGCCCATGGATCAGCAGGTGATTTCTAAATTTAAGAAGTTGTACACCAAGCACATTTTTCGGTGCTGCTTTGAGGTGACGGAGAACACAAACCTTACCTTTCGAGAGTTCTGGAAAGACCACTTTAACATCGTGATATGCCTAAGAATTATTGATCAGGCCTGGCTGGGTGTTACAAAGAGGAACTTAACGTCTGCATGGAAGACGCTGTGGCCTAAGGCTCTAGCTGAAAGGGCATTCGAAGGATTGGAACCCAAAGTGTCAGTGGTAGAGGAGCTTGTTTCTCTGGGAAAATCCATGAGTCTGCCGGTGGATGAGAGAGATGTGAACGAACTCGTCGACTAACAGTCTCAGGAGCTGACAACCGAGGAGTTACACGATCTTCATTTGCAGCAGCATACGGTGGTTCAACGAAAAATTAGTTTTGAAGAGGAGCCAGAGATGGAGGAGGTTATCCCTACAAGAGATATAAAACAGATCTTGGGAATGTAGGAGAAAGTTGTAGAGTTCGTGGATAAAAATCACCGCGAAAAAGTTGCGACTAGTCGTGCATCGGAGTTGTTCAACGAAACTTGCCTAACTCATTACCTTGACAGGGAGGAAGAATCAAACCTCCTTGGACAGTTTTTTTAAACGATCTGCGGGTGAAAATGAGCAGAGAATGACGAAAAACGCGAAGACCAGTGACAAAAAATAAGCGCTTCCGTAGGCACTTCACTTTTTCTTTTAATTATGTTTTTATAGAATATGTGTTTGTTATTTATAAATAAATGTTTCTTCTTGTTTTCTTTCTTATTTAAAAACAGTTAACAAAAACAACTGAGGTAGTGTTTTGGAAGCTGGAACGGATTAATGGCATTTCGATTAATTTCAATGGGGAAAATTGCTTTGAGATACGAGCAAGGTTACGAAACGAATTAAACTCGTATGTCGAGGTACCACTGTACTTAATTATATAATCGTTAGCAAGCAGATAGTAATAAATAATTTTAAAAGTCTACTGCTATCAATATATAAATTATGTTGACTAGTATAATTAATTTAGAATTATGCGACTACATATAATAAGATGATGTATATTACTACAGATACGTATTAATATAAACATATATAAGTCTGTGCATGTATATGAAATCATAATTCTATTTAAACCAGTTAACAGTTAGAATTACTGAACAACCATGAAAGATTCCCCAAGAATGAAATATAGTGTAACAATGAACACTTAGTTTAGAAATTCGATTCTATTATATATTGTTGTAAAAGTCATTGTAAGAGTGAAAATTCTTCATTCTGCCTTAATGCGATTTTTTGCGTTTAATGCGTTGTTTGGAGATTTTATGATCCCGAATTATATTTATGTGATATATTAATACTGCATTTGTAGATATACGTTTTCTGAGAAACGAGTCAAGGCGATTGATTTTTTGTAAAAATTTGGATTTATCCTTATTTTATTGACGTGCACCAGCACTGAATTGAGAATGGCTCGTTCTATGCTTCGATGGATCAGAAAGCGTTTGTAAGTAATGAATACTATGGAAGTTTCAGCATATTTAAATGAATAGTATTAAAAGTATATATTTACTAATGTCATATATTAATCGTTTATGGTAAATTCTTCATTATAAATCTCATCATAGTTTCATTTCGCATTCTATTGCATTTCTATAGCGGTACATAAATTTTTTGGTTTACATATTGTAGATTGCATCAGTTTTGCCGCGCAATTTTTTCCTCGGTATGTTACCTGTAGTATTATTAGAAATTCCATTATTTTTGTATTTCTTCTGCAATTGGTAGTATCTGATTAGGAAATTTATGTTTTATTTCAAGATATATATGAAGTTGGTTATATCAAGTGTTAAATAAAAGTTGTTATTCGGGCAATAGGGCTAGCTTTATCGAGATAGATAAATGCATTTCTTATTTCTTAAATACTCAAGATATAAAGACACACTCGGATAGTAGATTCACTCACTTTACGTTTTTTAAGGGGTTATATATATACATTAAGGGCGTGTTCAAAAACACCATTGACGGGTAGTCTTGGCGTAATTCGGATTCATACCAAGATTATCCATTTCTCAAGGCAATAATGTTTGTTATTTTTGCTAAACCGTTTACGAAAATACAATTTTCCGAATGCTGAACTCTTATTCATGAAAGGCAGATTTTAAGATATTTGTTTTGCAGTTTGATGCAAAATTCATATTTTTAAAACACTGATGTATATGTTCTTATTGTAAACCTCTGCCACTATATAACATTATATGACATTCTTGTGTTATCACCATTTATAGATGTCGCGTGCTGTACAGCCTGCTGAATACATTTTACTTTCTAGCTTTCTACAATTACGTCGTATTGTTTCGGTATGAACAGGGGCGAAGTATTCATCACTTAGATATATTTAAAGATAATTAATTAAATTTTTCTGATTTTGATATCTATAATATATAGACAGGATTACTGATAAAAAATTTAAGATAATAGTAAATGAAGAAGTAAAAAGAAAAATTTCGTTCAGAAACTGTGAGATGTCAATATAAACTTCATTCATTTTACTAGGGGGCTGTTGCCAAAGCAAAATCTTTACTATATATGTCTACGAGCTCTATGTATACAGTGTGTTGCTCAAAGTAAACTTCTTGGATTGTGAAGAGTACTACGTGTATGTCGTGATGCGTTCATGCGAAGCTTGTTTTCTGGTATAAGCTCTGCCTCTTCGAACCGAAATTGTCCGTAATTTGCAACGTCTTGAGATGTTTATGCAGGTTCTTGAGCTCTTCTGGTATTTCCTGTCGAATCTGACGATGACGCGGAGAGTGTTGTATCCTTCGTTTACTTGCAATTTCTTCTCTTCATCGCGCATATTCTGTTGACATTCCACTTGCTTAATGGGCTTCCGTTTCGCTTCTGCTTCCCTTTCCGGAGCACGCAGTGTTTCTTGGGTTTCTGAATGTCTTTTGTGTCCTCTACTAGTTTCTGATACAGTTTGAGCACGCGAAGTTTCTTGAAATGCTGCTTGTCTGCTGGAACTCCTATTCGTTTCTTCTTCAGTTTCTTGAAATCGTAAGCTTTCTTGTCACTATGCTTGCCTGCTGAGTTTCTAGTTGTATCTTCATTCATTTTTGAAGTACGCAAGTTTTCTTGTACTTGCCTGCTGAGTCTCCTAGTGTTTTTTACTTCATTTTTTCTGTAGCTCGCTGTAACATTTGTGCTGTCTTCTTGCATTCAGACATTTTAGTAAATTAAAAAAAATTATGTAATTGTAGTAAAGTAACATTGCATCTAAAATACGTTAAATACCTACAGAAGTTTAAACTTCTACTCAGAAAGGAACTATAAAATAAAAGAAATTAAATTTTTATAAATAAATTTAGAATAGCATAAAATGCATAGAAACATTTCATTATTAAGGAAATGTATTCATTCTTTCCAAGTAACCAGCGATTCATAAATAAATTTTTCTTGCGAAGTCAGGAAACAAAGACCTTTGACACTTCAGGTAATACATTTGAGGTTATGATTTAAATTTATTTTAATATAACAAATTTTCAAAATCTCAATAAAAGAATTAACGTAGAGATAGCATATCGTGTCACGTATCTAAAGGTGAAACATAAAAGTTGCCAAAAGCAGCTATCCATTTAAAATACTGACATTAACGAAAGATTTTCGACATACAATGACGTTATATGGAATCGCGTGCTTTCTTCAACTTAAGAATATAACCGTAAATAATAATAACAATAAGTTTCACGTTTGGCAATACTATTTATTTAATATTTTTGTTAAGTTAAAAATTTCTCTTAAACAAACTGTACGATTTGAAAGTGAGAAGGGCCAACATTTTTCCAAATAAAGCATTTTGATCTCCAGCGCGCTAGACTTCGGCCACTTGGAAAAATGATGGCGAAAAATTAGCGTTTTAAGAAATTTTATATAATATCTCGAGTGATAGTCGTAGGAAGATAACAATAGTCGAAAAGTTTTACCATGAATTTTTGATATCCGAGGGTACCTCCTTCCAAACTCAAATTCCCTCACCCGTTCCGAAGGATATGATGTTACGAAGAAAAAAAACAAAGAGGCAAAATTTTTATTTTATTTATAAAGAGGCATATATTTATATTGTTGATTCCTGTTTACAATATTCAATTTCCTTTAAAAATATTAAGCTTCATTTAAATAAAAGGAAATTAAATACAGACATTTTCCCTAGCTTTCAAGCTTTCATTGTATTTTTAAATATTCTTTTTGTCACTGTTGCGCAAGTTTTCCGCGGCGTCATTAGGAGCCGTAGGTCGAAATCATTTAAGAATCATTGCTGTAAATAATGATCATATGATAAATTGCAATACATATTCGATTCTTTTGATTAGAATTTGAGTACAATTCTTTATACATCAGCTACTGGGCCCCTTTATGTAATGATAAAGATTATTTTCAATTATTATCCCATGAGAATGATTCTTTACAATGATTATTCGATGACAATGATTATTTGCAACGAATATTAAAAGCTGATGACTATGATTACTTAAATAGAATATGCGATGACAACGATTATTTCCAAAGAATCTTCGATCTTCGTTTGGGTATTGTACTACGGCCTTGTAATTAAACGTTTAAATGACGTCAAAAAAGGCACTGATCCAGATATTTTACTAGTAACTGCTGTGTATTGTGATCGAAACCGTTATTTAAATCTTCTGAATAAAAATTGGGATAATTCCTTCTACATCAGAGAATAAAGCAATTTGTAACACGAATTTCAACAAAATTACATGCATCGAATAACATAATTACTTAAATGGAAAGATCAGTACAACAAATCGCTCTTTGCAGCTCCGCTTTTGTCCGACACTTGTTTTTCAGCTATCGTATCTACACATTTGAAGATACCATGTGAAGAATCCGTTTTTTAGTGTGTAAATTAATTACATGCATGTTATGTATATATATGGAGATATGTTTTCGAATTAGGAAAGCACCAACTTCTTTTAACGGAAACAACCGAGACATTATCTTCAGTGCAATTTAATTTTTCATCTAAATCATTTCTTAATTACAAAAGTTCATATTAATTTTCTTTGAAAAGGAGACTAGGTGTTGCTGGAAACAAATGAAATACCAAACATCATAAATTTATTGAAGTCAACAGCAGAAAAGTGTTAAACAATTAATAGATTACTTCAGTGAAATGTAAATGCATTTAAACGTATTAAATTGTTTTCAGCAGATGTAATAATCAGGAACATAGGAAGATCCGAAGAGATATTGTGCGTTTAATATTTCTTTTGTTTCCGCTAATTTTGTGTACATTTGAGTTAACGTGTAAATCTATGTTTTGAACGCATGGCCCGTTAAGTGAAGAAGTCTGTGGGAAGGCAATTTTTAATCCTGTGCGGAAATTGTGCAAACGATTGATCAGTCATCGGCTCAGCATACGCAGTCATCAGGTTAAAAGCCCAAACATTGCTTAATTGCGCTCGACTGGAAATTTGATCAGCCTGGTCAACGGAAGCACCGTTTAAAAAATTTACATGTTCTTAAATACTTGCTTATTAACTCTTGTAATATGATTAGAGACTTATAATGACAGTTCCTTCACTTTCAATAATATATTTCATAAATTGTTGAAGTGTAGACACACACTTCATATTGTAGAAAAACGTTTCTCTGGAATTTATTTATTATATTTATTTAATATATTTATTTAATTCTATATTTAATAAAATAAAAAAATATTTCAGCTCAAATAATTATCGACGTATATTTGAAGAAGAAGAAGGAGAAGCAGAAATATACTACAACGAAGAATTACTAGAAGAATTGGATCCCCAATGTTTAAGATTACAATACGTGTCGGAGACGTAAGTCATTTCGGAAAAAATAATAAAACAAAACATAATGTTTCAGGTCCAGTTTAATTATACATTGAATAATTTTTTGAAAAAACGCTGGACTGGAAAATAATACGTTTTCAGATTTATAATGCGTAATGTTTTTTTCATTCCTTCATTACAAAAATAGATTATGAATGTTTAAGTTGGAAAATCACACTGTGAAGAATTCAAATTTATTGTAATACCTTTTGATTATTAGGAAACTTTATTGCATTATCTAATGAAATATCTAAACAGAAAGCTAATATACAAAATACACGTATTTAAACGGCCAGTTTTCAAAATTTGTGAATGAGAAGTACGTGTCAAATAGTTGATATAATTAGAGTAACAAAGACAAAAAAGACTTTATGTTTATAAATAATATGCATATATATATATGTATGTAAAACAAATTAAGTAAACACTGAAATCCATCCCATACTCTATTCGGAACAAAACTGATATAAATTGTTCTCTTCACCTGTTTCTGTTAGAATATATATTTCTAGATTTACAGAGATTAATGATATTATTTAGCTCGAGTTTTGAGAATGTACTCATCCAACATAGTAAAAATTTCGAGATACTAACTTTTTATTGCAATTATTTTTTTAATATGTAATATTAAATAATTTTGAGTTAATAACAAATTAAAAAATAAAAATTAATTAATTAAAATATATGCTTATGTATATATATATATATATATATATATCCCCATCACATGATTTCAGTTAAAGCTGATGACTTAACTACGTGGGAATATAAAATTTCCTGAATCAAATATTTCTCTTACTAAACCACAATATTGTAGAACATTCATAGTGTGATTGATAATATAAATATTCTAGAAATAGGTAAATTTAGAATTTCAAATGAATTGGGGCCGCAAATGTGAATTGAAATAAATCTGAATATTTTATCTTATTCATCTGCCAAATTTGCTCTGTATTATACATTAATATGTGAGATCAGAATTCCTAACATTAATTCACACACACAAATATACATATATATCTATATATATATATACGTTTGTCGTATATATGTTTGTCGTATATATGAAACACCGAAATCTGGAGAATGTCGGCCTTCACAGGTGAATGTCAACATTCACATAGTCGCTTGTTGTATGTCCGAAATATTTTCCAAATACACTTATTTCTGACTTACACCGGTAAATGTCGACATTCAACATCTACTAATGGTGAATGTTGAACACATAAGAATATTATATTTTCTTCTCCGTAATTTAGTCTCGAAAAAACGCACTTCAGACTTAAAATAAGAACTTAAGAATATAAGAAGTTGAAACACACTGTACATTCAAAATGAGAAAGGAAAATAATAGAAGTTAAAAACTTACTAAATTACGTGATTCAAGTCTTATTTATTGCAACAACTTAAACTATTAGAACACTTTCAATTGCACAAGAGGGCCTTGCTTTTACAACTGCATTTATTTGTGGAACACTTCCTTTTGCAATGAGAGAGTGTACATATACTCCTCTCTTTTCGACCTACACCTGAGGATATCTGTGATTGTCGACATACACCGGTGAGGGTCCGAATGTACAAGAATGTAATGCAATATTCGATCTTTCACCGACGTATTTGATGAATGTTGACATTCTCCGGTGAAAGTCGACATTCTCTCCAATTTCGGTCTTTCACGGTAACATATATATATACGATTATATATATATATATATATATATATATAATCGTTTATTGCAATGCATGGTCGGAAACGCTTTCCTGGCGCCATTGTGTCGAGAGACAACACAAGAAAAATAGGGTTCGAACAGTGTAAATTTATTTCTTTATTATTCTTAGCGCAGCGGAAACTAAGAAATAAGAACAAAAACAGGGGATCGTCATCAAAGAAAGTATTAGAAAGTTCCTTCGGAAAGTATCCTAAACATGGGTTTGGCAGGGGTAGTCCAGTGCATTGTTCAGCAAGATCACGAGACCTCACTTGCATTATCAGTTCCTCTCGAGGTACGTCAGCACATTAGTGCCCGAAACCCCTGTTAGAAGTCCAACAGGAAATTGTGGCACATATCGAGGCAGCTGCTGGGAAAGTCCTGGGGATGCACGGTATTTTCAAGAACATCTTATGTTCGATGTGCGAGAGATGTGATACCTGCATCAGGGTGCAGGTCGTAATTTCGAACACCTTCTTTGAGTCCATAAGTGTCTAATTTTGTTCCTATTTTTTTATTTCTCTTGTGCTAAGCATAACTGGTGTCCGTTCTTTCTTGTGTTTTGTGTTGTTTGTACCGGCCAGGAAAGTGTTTTCGGCCATGTTTTGCCATTTCATTTTTCGTCGTCGTCGTCTCTCTCATATATGTGCATAATTACTTATGACTCAAGTGTTGCTACTATATGATGAAATTTACAAACACGGTGGTTAAAATGCTACATATTCCCATCCGAAAATATCTTCTTTTTTATCCTCTTGCCCTTCAAATAAGAAATATGTGCCCTTCATTGTAAAATCTCCTGGAACTTTAATTCTTTTTTCGAAGACAATGGAGAAAATATTTCAGTATAGGCAGCTGTCAATATTCAAACATCAAATTGTAAAAGCCGTTAAAGTGTAGCTCAAACGCTCAGAAAGGCTTAATTCGCATAAGGATTTAGGAAATACATTTTGAAAGACTTTGCAAATTTTCCTTCAATAAATTTAATGGAACAGGCAAAAGAAATTACAGGGAACAATAAATATAGGAGAAAGCAGATATTTCTTTTCCTAATTTGTTTAGCTTTTATTTTTATTTCTTTCTTTCTTCCTGTATAAATAATAAAACTTTAAGAATGCAACTGAAGAATGAGAATATATTTTTGAATTGAAAACAAATGGTGGCAAAAATCCTAGTGCTGCTCTGCTGGAAGACGAAAAAGGCCAGCAATATGATCCGAATTTGGAATAACGAGAGAAAATTTGAAACCTGTGCAGCCAGCGATGCAATGAGATTGATCTGCGAGAAAGATGACTTAAATGAGGAAACTCGGAGATAATTTAATGATGTCTAAGGTTACCTCTACTGGGATAATAATAAGAAAAGGTTAAAATACAAAATACGTAAGTAAATTATACAAAAATTGAAGAAATTGAAAATATCTGGCATGCCTAAGAAAAAGTAATTGATTCAAAAATAAATGAATCGAAAGTTCTCAAACTTATACTCGTTTAAATACAGGTTTTGCTGATTCAGAAAGAACGTTACGTGTATATCTTCTAAAATGCTTTTTCCATCCTTTGTTTGTAGTTGTTTCATTTTTCATTTCAGTTTCATTTTTCCTCCTATTTTGCAATTTTCGCCATTGTTTCACTCTGTTTTAAGCCACCTGTTTCTTATTAGTATTATTATTATTTCAACTTATGTAAAAATTAAGTAAGGAAAAGTAAGGCACTGAAACTTTGCAAATTATTACGCACTACGTGAGATTCAGAGTGGTCGCTTATTGCATACAAATCACGCCAAATGCGTTAACTTCTCTGCTTGGCTTTAGGTCAGAACAGCGAAAGCAACAAATTCGCCCTTAGTAGAAAAACATTCTGTCAGGCAATAAATCTACGGGGAGATATTTCCCTATGAAACTGAGTCAAAAGTGTTATATAGTATCTAAATATGTAAGTGTTGTACATGTTAAACGTGATCGTCGTTGGATTACTTTCACTTTTTTACTACTGAAATAAAGATGTACTGATTATTTTGTAGATTGGAAAACCCTCCTTGTGATCATGAAAAGGAGCAAAAACTGGAAAACGAGAAAGAACTAGAAAAGAAGCGAGAACCGGAAAAGATGCAAGAACTGGATAAGAATCAAGAACTGAAAATGGAAGAACAGGAAAAGAAGGAGAAACTGGAAAAGAAGCAAGAACTGAAAAAGAAGCAAAAGCTGGAAAAGATACAAAAACTAGAAAAGAAGCAAGAACCAGAAAAGATACAAGAATTGGAAAAGAAGCAAGAACTGAAAAAGAAGCAAGAGCAGGAAAACAAGCAAAAACTGGAAAAGAAGCAAGAAATAAAAATGAAACAAGAGCAGAGAAAGAAGCAAAAACTGGAAAAGAAGGAAGAACTGAAAAACAAACAAAAACTGGAAAAGCAACAGAAACTAGAAAAGAAGCAAGAACTGAAAAAGAAGCAAACACTGGAATGGATTCTAAAACTGGAAAAGAAAGAAGAACTGAGAAAGAAGAAAAAACGGGAAGAGATACAAAAACTAGAAGAGAAAGAAGAACTGAAAATGGAGAAACAACTGAAAGAGACACAAAAACTAGTAAACAAAGAAGAACTGAAAAGGCAGAAGAAACTGGAAAAAATGCAAAAACTAGAAAACAAAGAAGAACTGAAAAAGAAGAAGAAACTGGAAAAAATGCAAAAACTGGAAAAAATGCAAAAACTGGAAAAGAAGCAAGAGCCGGAAAAGATGCCAGAACTGGAAAATATAGACGAGTCAGAAAAGACGCAATACCTGGAAAAGAAGCAAAAATCGGAAAAGAATCCTAATCTGAAAAACAAGCTGGAACCGGAAAAGAACTGTCAAACCCGAAAAGGAAACCGGGTGAACTGCGAAAAGAGCCAGAACTCGATAACGACTGTAGAACGATTGATTTAATGACCAAACGAAGCAAGACCCGGAAAAGAAAAATAGAACAAATAAATCATATACCTGCTTCATTTTACCAAAATTTATTATCAATAACATTTTTATTATCAAGAACTTTATGGTATTCTTAGTATATGGACAGCATTTGATAATATTTTGCTCGGTAAGTGTAACTACTGATATATTATTAGCTAGTAATTAGTCATGCTAACTTTAAGATACCAGTATTATTTTAGCAACAACTAAGTACACTCTTTCGTAGTTCAGATCTATGTTTTCAGTGCCTTTCATGGCTGCGAGGTCTTCCGGTTTTACCTGGAAAGTCCCAGTTTATTGACTTTTTTAAAACATAGCTTTACACATGGCTTTAAATTGTGCAAATAAATATTGCACGGCTTATGTTTCATAATTGAACTCATGAAATTAATTTATACAAATTTCATTCATACACACACTAGTGATATTCTAAATAATCATTCTTTTTAAAATTTGTTTGACCCTGAGCTGTCTTATCCAACTGCAGATATTTATAGAACTCTATATCAAGATTCAAAGAAACGTTCAAAAAGGACTGTTTATCCGCTTTTAATTATGTGTTAATCAGCCTGAGTTGTATCACTAAGATTGTAATTCTAAACAAATTAAAAGCTATTGTAGTATGTACATTAGCTTTTAATTTGCTTTCACCTTGTTTAAATGTAGTTTGACATACCCCAGTTTCCGTCTCTACTCAGGATTTTTTCAGTGTAAAAATTCAAGATTACAAATTGAAATGAGCGTAAGAAATAACTTTCAAAATGTGTGTATACATTACATCAGAATCATAATATAATTAGATAAATAAACTGAATAATATGTTATAAAGCGAATTTATATCAATTTCGATTTCTTTCAAAATAGAGATTCCTTCGCACCTCACAAATCTCACAGAAACTCTCGGTTTGTGATTCGTGAGCTTTAGTTTTTTATATTTGGAATTTGGCAGCAAAATGATTCACTGTTACGATGCAAATTCTTGCTCACAAATTGGTTATCTAACTAGAAAATGGTATAATTAAAATAAAATGAATATTATTAGATGGAAATGTTGGTTTCCTTTGCGTTTATCTGAATGGTATCGTATATATAAACCTGTTGGAGACGTTTTTTTCCCACACATCGAATAGAGACACATAGTCACATAATATAAATAATATGACTACATTACCATAGTGTAAGATGAAGCTCTACCACATTTTTCTATTACTTAAGACTGCGAAAGATTTGTTAAAGCATTACAGGATCATACTCTGAAGGATCTCGCCGTTCTGTTTCATTTTCTGCCCTCGAAAACACATTATCTTAGTACAATAGATTACTTTTGAAGGAATGGATTATTTGAAAACATTGTAACTGTAAGAATTATTCTCTGACGTTATTACTCAAAAAGCGGTTGAGAGCCTAATCTTTTGCTATGCGCTTTAAAATATATAAAACCACTGTGTTCTTTACAATGTTTTGTGATATTTACCGGAATTCAGTTTTCTAATTCCTTGTTTTTATTTCTGTTTTTGATGGATAAGTTAAAAAAACGTGCTTCAGGACAGCGTCCAAAAAAACGTAAGATTTATGGCAACGTACACAAATGTCAATGAGAATAAAATGTCTGACGATGTTAGTTCCTCGTCTAAAACGTTGAACCGTGGTTGCATTAATAATAGTTTTAGTGCAGCACAGATTTTGGGATACAGAATAATAGCAACTGATATTTTATTTTCTGAAATTTCAAGTATTTTGTGTTGCAAAGTATGTGGCTCAGACATAAATATATTTGAAACTCTAAATCATGGATTATCATCTTTGTTCACGATTTAATGTGTAAGTTGTAAAAAACTGAATTCTTTCAGAAATTGTTCTATGATGGGAGTAAAATCAAATGTGCCTGAAGTAAACGAAAGGTTTATTTATGCTATGAGATGTATTGGCCAAGGTTTGTCTCGAATGAAGAATTTCTGTGGTGCAATGGATTTGCACCGCCTGCCCAGAAATGTGCATAACATAACTCATTGAGAAATATTGCTCATTGTGTGAAAGACGCTGCTGAGTTATCAGTGTTAAATGCTGCAAAGCAAGAAATTGAAATGACATGATAGTCACAGCTTACCAACAGTGGTGACGGATCGTGGAAAATCGAGGTCACTCGTCGAAAATTGGAATAACTAGTATAAATGATATTAGTAGGGGAAATATACCACTTTCAAGCCACAGGGAGCGGGGAGCCGATGCGCGAAGCCTCCTGAGGCGCAGAGGGGGGAAGGAATAAAGTCATGGAGGTAGGAAAGGGAGGAGGGGCCAACCCGCGCTAAAAGTGAAGCACTGCTTTGAAGCTTGGGTCACCAGATGGGGTGTTCTTTGTTTACATTCAGAAGCTCGCTTGACAAGATTCTGATAGTATTTCGACACACGACAGTTCCATAGAAATCGAAAAAGGGACACTTTTGCATGAAAGAAACATTCATAGTGTGATTGATAATAGCAATTTGTATAGTTTAGTGACATTTACGCAAAAATCACATCTTGGTTATTTTTCGATAACTAACAACAGCGATTTTGATTATGAATTTGTTTTATAAAATTATAAGCTGTTGCACTACAAAAATATAGATTTTAACAAAAATGTTATGCTTAAAGAATGAAAAATAACTTACGGTGCATTTAAAATTGTATACGTCTTTCGATACCCTTGATAGAGTATTCGCTACTTTTATTTTATTTTCCAAACGTCAAAATGTTTTAAATAAAACAAATTTTTTTCACTTCCATATATTATTGTAACATGTACCTTTTAAAATTTTTTAGAGGAGAGGCTTTACTGCTGCTCATTTTAAACCCATCGTTTTAATTTTATATATCTGAAAAATAATCACTTTGGGCTTACACGTTTTATAAATATAAAATTATGTATGTTAAAATATTTGTAATTAGTCACATAGGTCAGATTAAGTTTTTATTAAACAGAGTAACGCATGCAAGGGCTATCTGCCTAAAGAGAGAGATGCTATCGTGGAGGAATTTTGAAGAAAAACTGACCTTTGAGTGGGTATTAAAATTAATACTTATAATTTTCATTCAAATTACATTCATATATATTTTTTATGTAAAACTTTCGGGTGTATGCTAAATTAGTGTAAATTACTTTACACGAAAAATATAGTGAATGCACAGAAATTAAAGATTTGCACATGCCGGAAATGAAAAATAGGAAATATGTATGGGTATTTATGCATGTGCTTGCAAAAAGCATGTATCTGCCTTTGACAAAATACTTAAGTATTCATTAAATTATTTATAAATGTATTTGAAATGAAAAATTTATTCACTTATAAACAAAGTACTGTGAAGAAATCTCATTATTAAATGTATCTAATTTATAATGATTATAAATGTTATCTAAATATATAATAACCTTAATATTGAATTGTAAACATAAATTGAAATCCTGTTGACAAATACGTTATAAAACTATTTAAGCAAGAATTGTTCGTATTGGAAAGGAATCTGTTAAAATGTATTGTAAAGCAAATGCTATGAGATGCGCACTTAAGAACGTAGTAAAGAGTTTTGGAATATGTATTGTTAAAATGAAGGGTTAAAAAAAATTTTATAAGTATAATTAAAAGAATTATTCCCCTTACATTTTATAATAACTCAGTTACAAGTTTTGAATAATACTTAAAAAAAAAAAAAAAAAAAAAAAAAAAAAAAAAACTTATTCCCTTTCAGAAATGTTCAGAGAAAGTCAAGTACTATTTAATACCTATTTAATTATTAGGAATTAGCGAAATACTTATTTAAAGTATTTCGCTAATTCCTAATAATTCTCTAATTTAAAATGAACCGAATAGAGCATTAATTATAAATTGACTTACATTTTTCGATTTAAAAGATGCCTCAGAAGCCAAAAAATCATGTCATATTTAAGAAAGTATTTTAGGAAGAAGCTCTATAAATAGAAAAGAAATAATGCAGAATTTTAATATTAATAATACAATAAACTTTGATCTTAATTTTTGTACCTTAACCGAATAAAATTGAATTACCTTAATTTTTTTTTCTAATGTAATTAACGAAAACTTGAAAAAATATTTCATTCAAATTAAACCATTCTGAGAAAACTGTTCTGAGAAAAGTATAGCATTTAATTCCGTTCAGAATGAAATGTTGTTTAAAAATATGTTGTTTTCACATACTTAGGACTCTGAAGTGTTGTAGAAAAAGAAAATATATACATTTATATGTATATTTACGACGTAATTACAAAATATTTACACCCGAACGCGTCAAATCCCATAGAACTCAATGGTAAATGACCCAATGTTTTGGTCACTACATAGGGATCGCCGGTGCTTCAGAGCATGGTACGGAGAAACTTGTTTAGGGCGACTCCATCTTACTTCCTAGCTCCATGAATAGAGTACGTGGGGACAAAGAATCTCTAAGGAGAAGAAGTAAAGGTTTCCCGAGGCAAATGTGGCTCCATCAGACCGAAAAGACACATTATATATATCCCTGAAGCTTATTTTAAAGGGGTAATCCATCCAACTTCCGTACCTCACAGCGCATGCGCGAAATAACATCAGAAGGCAACAAAACAGCATGCCGTCGTCAATATTAGCAATCTTTTACCGCGTTGTTCGAAAGCGTTCTTTGTTGTTGTAGTCAGAGGTACTTGGTTCTAGTTATGTGAAAGTTTTTAAAAGACGTTTTAAATGTAATGGTGTAAGTGAAATGGTTTTGGCTATTGGGTGCAAACTTTGCTCTTGGTTTTCATAATGGTCATTCGAAATAATTGTCTAAAAGTTTTCATGGTATATTTTTTTTAAGGTGTTGTGGCATAATTATAATGTATTTCAGTGTTTTCAATTTATTTAGTGGGTGCTTTTAATTGTCTTTAATTATTTTTTCTGTTTCAGTTATATGCAAATTTTCCTTTTAAAATTTCACTGTAAAATTTTAACTATGGATTCATAAAAATGTATTACGTATTAAATGGCATTTGTTTTCTCGCTTTTTAAGTTTACAGAACTAAATGTACTCATTTCTTGAATAAATTTGGATTAAATAGATTTTTTTTGCAAAATTAAAATTATGAAAAATTTAAGCATACAGCAATTTTACAATTATTATTTGTATAGCGAAGGTGAAAAATAATCATTTTTGTAATTTTTATTTAAAAAATTTATTCCTAATTTTTTATTCGAAATAATTTTTGTCCCAATGGCTACAGTATTTGTTTGATATAACAATATTTATTTGATTCAGTAAATTATTTACAAAAGTGCTTCCCATTTTGTAATACAGTCAAAAGTCGCTAATCCGAACACCCATAATCCGGAATAATCTATAATCCGGACCTCAAAGCTACAAACTTTCTGCGCATGCGTCAACGCATAATGCGTTCACGCACGCGCATAGGCGTTTACGCATGCGCGTAATACTTTTACGCATGTGCAGAATACGTTTACGCATGCGCGTTTAATGTATAACGGACGGTATAAGCTAAGCTAAAATGATCTAATTAGCTATTTCAGTTAACGTTGAAGATTGCGTTGTTCTTTAATCTTCTAATTGGATCCTGCTTATTGTTTTTTGCAGACTGTTAGAGCAATTTTATAAAAGTAAGCTTGAACTTTCGATTATATCAAATAGAATTTCCGATGCTGGAGCTGCAAAAAGCGAAAGTATGTTTCGATGTTCATCAAACAAAAAGTGGAATTGCTGTAAAAAATGGATAAAGATATATCCTTTGTTTCTCTAACCATTCCGAAATCTGTTTATCAATTTCACGCTGCTCTGGGGGGGGGGGGAACGTTGTGGCGCGCAATGAACTGGAAGTTGATCTGTCAGCATTATCCTTATCTTCAGGGTAGATGTTTTTATTTTATTCGGCTTATAATTTCTTACTAAATGCAGTATTTCATCTTGATGTACTCCGTCTTTGATATGATTTAAATCAACTTCTTCGTCATTATAAATATCAAGAATACACATCAAACAGTTTTCTGGTTGCAATTTTCTAATTTCGACTATGCGTAATGTATGCTTTACGCATGCGCGAGCTTAAAGAAATGTTTAATAAAGTAAACAAATAAATATAAAGCTTTTTTTTGTAAATTTTGATACCCTTTAGATCATAATTGCTCTTTATTTCATAAATTACCATTTCATATTTTTAATTTTATAATTTCTGCATGCCATCTTACCAGATTTAAACTGCTGATCTATAATCCGGAAAAATCGATAATCCGGAATCTAAGAAAGTCCCGACGAGTCCGGATTAAAGACTTTTGACTGTAATGTCTATAGGTTTGATTTTCAAGTTAAGTATTTAATCTTATCAGTGTCGGCTCGTAGCTAAAATTAGTGGGGGGTGCTGTTCCAAAAAAATTTAACCTTTGTTTTAAAATTTTGTAAAAGGAAACGAACAGTTATAAAAAGAAAATTTATTTTGAAACTTCATGAAATCTTATAAGGAAAAAATTAACCATTTCTTAATTACTTTAACCAAAATTGTTACAGTTCAATCTTTGTCCATTCATTTAAAAATGAAATCCTTTCTTCTTGTTTTATTTTGCGCGAAATGATCAATAATTTTCTTTTTGATCTCTGGATGACAACTGAGAAAATTTTTCTCTATTGAAAGCAATGCAAGCGCATTAGTCTTTCTGAATTCTTAGTGCTTCTTAGAAAAGTTTTCATTTTTTTCAATGTAGAAAAGCAGCGTTCTGCCTCTGATGTAGTCTTGGGAACTCTCAAGAGAATTTTTATCAGTTTAGTAATTTCACTAAAAACATCATCTAGATTATTTTCGAAGATAAATTTCAGTAGATCAATTAATTTTCAGTATTCATGGATATCAGACCTACGATAGTATACTTTTAGTTCAGTTTCAAGCTTTTCTTTTTCAATCATTGGATATGCTTCAGTGGTCAGTACAATTTCTTCTGTAGGATGTTCATTCCTAGAACTAGCGAAGCATTGCTTGTTAAACAATTTAGCAGCTGCTAAGTGTTTAGTGGAAGAATATCTGCGCATTATATCAATGCATAGTATAAAGTCACATATTTCCTTAGCTTCTGCCATCAGTGTCTTTGAAAAATTCTCACAGTACTTTGAGTTTCTTAATTCTAAAATATATTGTGTTGCATATTCATTAACTTTAAACACACTAATTTGTCTGGATTGCTTTTAGTTACATATTATTTCAACATGAGGCATAATCTGATACAAAAGCTCTAACCAAAACTTGAAATTATCGTCATTTAGATATTTTAAAATTCCTGTTGCTTTTGCAATAGATTGATCTGCATTTGATGATGATTGAATTTTAGCAAGGCAAATTTTTGAAGGTTGCACATTTTCATGAACTCTGTTTATGATGAAGTTCCTCTTTGTGGAGGAACACCACACGCGCGGAGTAAAAAGGAATCCTCTTTCTAACAGCACGCCGGAATTTCGGCACTGAAAAAAAGACAGTGCTCTTTGCTTTACCTGGTTTGCGTCCTGCTTTTCCGTCCTGCATGCGCAGAACAGCCAAACACCACGTCCCTGGAACTGTGAAGGGCGCAGTTCCAAAGAAAGACTTCCGTACCTTTTTCACAAACTGGGGAATAACTACTGACGTTAAGATTACAGATTATGTATTTTAAAAGCATAAAGAAAGAATTAAAGGGAACACTATATTAAATATTAAAAATAATAATAAGTGGAAATAAGGGGTGCTGCAGTTCCACAGTGCTTATTACGAGACGCCACTGAATCTTATATTAATAAATGTAAGAAGTATTGAATATATTACGAAAAAATCTGATGTGTACACCACATGACTTCCTTGTACGGAATATTAAATTATACTAATTTTTTCTTGCATTTCATTTAAACTTATTGGATTGAATTAAATCTACTTCGCCGACAATGCATAAACCACAATATATTAAATGCATTCCTTAAAATTCACTTTACCATAGCGACACTCTGGTGCTAGATTCACTTAACAGTATTAATAATTATATAACAGTTAACTTATATAATAATTACATAACGGAAACTAAGTTAACTGTTATATAATATAATAATTTTATAACAGTTAACTTGTATATTTCGTTCATATTATAACTCATAATGCACAAAATTTATATCGTTTAAAGAATAGAATTATCTAATCGTTGCCACATGTTCTATTCAAATACTATAATAAAGCTAGAATGATGTATAAAAGAAATTAAGCAAACAAAAGAAAAAAGAAACATTTTTTCACAGACGATTGAGTATTTCTCATTTAATTAATTCAGTTCTCACTTCGCGAGAAGGCAAAAATACATAAAAACTCAAAATATCTATATTAAAAATTACGAAGTAAATCTTAAATCTTAATCTTTCCTCGAAAAAATTCCAGAAAGGATTAAGCATGATTTAATTGGCAATAATAAATGAAGGCGTTATCTTTGTTGTTGCGAAACTAAGTTTCTTTAGATTGGCAACAAATCCACTAGTCTCCTGTTTCAAATGTAAACATCAATGACCGCCATAAAAAAAGGCTTAGCGGCACTTAGACAACTTTAAAATTGTTGATAATTCTAAAAATATTGCATACAGATTTACTAAAGGCATAAAAACCTTAACCTGAAGATAAAAACAACATAATACAATCATTTTTAAAGCAAAAAATGTGCAATTTAGAAACATATAAGAGTAAAGAAACTGAGATCACTGAGCCGGGTAACAGAGTGGATATATATATATATAAATATATTTATATACGTTTGGTGCGGCCGATTGGAACCAAAATACGAGGTGCACATCTAGATGTTATAGCAGTCCTATATACAAAATTTCAACGTTCTGAGGCTACGCGTTTTTGAGTTATGCGAGATAAGCAGTTTTATAATTTTTTTGGAGGAAAAGAGTCTTTTATTCTGTCCTTACGTACAGATATCCCGCAAAAATATTCTTAAATTGCATTCGATAGCGGTGAAAATGGATATTTTCGTTGAAATATGTTGCCTGAAACTTTTCACGATTACAGTACTTCGTTTTTACTTCGTACAAGGAAGTAAAAATATAAAAACACGTTTTGCCAGCCGAATCTTAAAAAATCGCTTCTTAAATGACATCTTCGGTACAAAAGGAATAAGCTCCTAAGTTTTGATATCTGTATCTCTAATTTCTTTGGGCGATGATCTGTAGGTGAATAAATGAATAAATCAGGAATTCTTCATGTATGTATAGATTTATAATAAAACATCGGAACAAATAAATATGTATACCAATTAAAAAGAAAACTATTTCAGAAAAACTAATAAAAGTAATTAATTTACATTCAGTAATGCGTACCAAGTTCGTAACGTTTTAAACGCGTGGCGTTTTTAAAAAGTCGGCTTTGATCACGCCGAGCTCCTTGGAGTAAACACGCTGCGCCTGAATCTGAGCAAATGATCAGGGAGGAATCAGGAGGAAACTAGCATCTGAGGGGCTAGACGCTTGTTAATTTAATGCAGATTTTAAAACCAAAAAGATTCCAAGCCAGGGGAAATCTTAAATTATATAGCAGAAAATAAAAGTATGCTATTTTGGTTGATGTCCAGATTAAAAAGCATCTAATTACTGCCACTCTAAAACTATAGAAATGAACTAAAGACAAAAAGTAAGACAATTTTCTGTAAATTCGTAAACAAACGAACGAATAATAATTTGTGAATAAGACCATTTGTCCAAATTAATAATGTAGAAAAACATGAAAGAGCACTTTTAAAAATATATCTTTTAGAAGAGCTGTTTTTTAATATTTTAGAGGCATAAATGTTTAAATTAACTATTGCCTGGTGCTGTAGTCATACTAATATTCTTAAAAATACCACGCTGTACTTGTAACATTGAATGAATTGCATGGATGAGATAATCAGATTAAATTTCCATATGAGTTGAGAGAGGCATGCAGCATCTTTTATTTGGCTAATTTAGCCAACTGAGTGGAGGGAAGCTGTTACTGAATCAACAGATATTCTCTAAAAGTGCTGTTACCCTTCAGAAATAGAAAAGAAGAAAGATATTATGTCTTAAAAACACACGAAAGAATAACTGTAAATCTTAAGGTGTTTATGACATTTCATTTATTGCTTTCATACGCAAGTGCCTATGTTCTTCATTATAAGAGAGTGTTTAAAGATTTAAATCTGAAATTTTGGGATATGATACAATTTCATTCACTCAGGGAAACTTTTCTACTTTACATGAAATCCTCAAGTAGAATATCGAAAGTTGAAATATGCAGATTATGCCCTATGGATATGCTGAATCTTGTGAAAGTTGGTACGTTACCCTCTCGACGAATTAGGTTCTGGGACAGGAATGGCGAATGTTTTTCCATTAGTGTGCCAAATAAATTGCGATTTAGTATTTTCGCATGTCCAGCGTAACTAATGTTATATTTGGTTTTAAAAATCATCTTTTAACCCCAGCTTTAAATAACTGGTAATGATTTCAATAATAATTTCCTTCCAATAATCTTTTAAAAGATCAGAAGGTACAAACTCCCGAATTTTTTCTCACATTGACGCGGAGCATTGTATATGCGTAAAAATGTATAATTTTCAAAATTATTCTTTGTCACCATGGCGCAATGAGAGAACCACAGCTCTAATATAAAGGCTTTATGTGGCATTTGATTAAAAATTCAGTTTTGGTATGGTATAGAAGCCTTTTATCTTGTCACATTTTCTGATTGTTATATTTAGAAAATCAAATTATCTGAATCGACGATGAGGCGATAGCGTTCACAAATTTCAGATATATATCTAATTATCCTTTGATTTCTATTTTTCATACTCTCTTATTTTTATGTTTAAATATATTTAAAACTGATATTAATTAAATTTACGGAGGTAATATATTTCCAAGTTTGTCTACTCTAAAGTCTGAACCTTAACTCTCATCAACCGTTACCTTAATTTTGAATCGCAGAACTTAAGCTCAATTATTATGTGAACTCTATAATCTTATATGTATGGAGACATTTGTGTTAGCGCGAGTGTTTGTCTGATACATTACGTTTTCATAAAACTGCTTGAGTACAACGATACTGCAATTGCCGTATGAAGTCTTACGGAAGGGTATCTGTCCCTTGTTGACGAAGAAAAATTAAGCATTCTTTTTGCAGAATTAAAGGCACATCTCTTCTCATGCTGATTTATCTTCTGAGGTCGAAGCAGACAACTCTGTGAAGCTACTTATTAGGATCTGTATCTATGCAGTCTCGGCTCCGAATTATAAAATTCATGAACCTGGGGACGTATTATTACTTCTTAAGTGGTCTGATTCTGACTAGATGGCTCGCCTTCCACACAATACTGGGTTTTTGAAGAGGGCAAAACAGTCCATGTTGTAAACGAAAAAAGATTGACACGTAATCGAGCACATATTTGTCATGCTGATTCAAATTTTTCGAAGCATATTTCATAAAACGAAACAAACACTGATCTTAAAACCTAGTAGAGAGGCCATTAATATTAATAAGCTTTAATATGACACTAATGTTTGAATGCAAGAATGTGGAGATATTTTAAGATTTTAACGGTTTTTAGTCCATTTTTGTTTCATTTTAATTACCATTAAAAACGAAGATTAGTAACGCCTCTGAAAACTTACAAACTGTGACATAAATCTTATTCAAAGGTCTGAACATACAGATTTGACAATTTTTATGAATTGGCATTACGAATGTTGTTAGAATATTTTATTTCCATAATTATGTTTTACTTTTATTGCAGCTTGTACAATGGTGATTGAAGTCTCAGGGAACTTCCAACATTAAATCGGTTGGCACATTGATTACAGACATGTTGCTTAAAGATTAAATTTAAAAGCATATTTTGTAACAAAATGCATATACATTTTTTCAGCCTGCATCAATTTTCTGAACTAAATTGAACCACGTAAATTAAGTCATACTTGTAGAGATCAATATTAAAATATTAAAGTAGAGGTTTTGGAGTGCAGGAAATATCACAAATACTTCGCTTGTGTTTCTCATAAAATTTATGATATACTCGTTCATTACGTTCGAAAACGTCGGCAATTTGAAACGATGGAAAAGTCGGAAGTTTAGTTCTTCAAAAGTCAGAAATTTAATTCTTCAGACTAAAAAGAAATTCAGATTTTTCGTGAAAGACATTCGACATTCAATTAAATGATGACATGGATTTTTAAAATTAAAGTCACAGTATGAGATTTCACTTTTTATGAAAAAAAATTGTACCCAACATATTACTTACTACTTTTTTAATACAATCTTGTATTATTTGTGTGTTTTAACTTTATAATCATCAGGTATTTTTAGAAATTTTAACTCTTGAATATACACACTTAATTATTTTCATGAACTGGCATTACAATCGTTGTTAGAATTTTATTTTATTTTCATAATTATGTTTCACTTTTAACGCAGCTTGTATAACGGTGATTGAAGTCGCAGAGAATTTCGAGCATTAAATCAGTGCGCAAACTGATTACAGATACCCTGCTTAAAAAAGCTAAATTTCAGAAAATGTTGTAACAAAATGCACATAATTTTTTTCACAGTCTGTTGAGTAACACTTGTACAGATTAATATTAAAACATTAAAAGTGAGACTCAGTCGTGGAGGAAATCTCAGAAATACTTTATTTCTGCTTGTAATAAAATTTATGATATTCTTATTCATTGCTATTGGTCAACATCAGCATTAATCTCTGGTAACTTTTTAAGAAGATCTGTAATATCTCTTTGCTAACTTTTAAACATAAGAATGCTGCTTATACAGGTTTTGTATATATAATATATATATAGTCAAAATATATCGGAAATTTGTTCTTTAGATTTCAAAAAATTTCAAATTTCATTATAAAATGCATTTGACAGGGGAACACGTTTCGATTCGATTATGCCATCGATTTTTAAAATTATATTTGCAATCTCACATTATTGAGAAAAATGGTAAAACCAATTTATTATTTACTACTTTTTCGCGTACCCTTGCGCTGTACATTTTTTTAATAAAAAATGCCTACCTAAATGCGTGGCTTGTTTAATAAATTTCTGTTACATGAAATTGCTTTGCGTATTTTAGGCAGAGTGGTGGCTTTGGTATAAATTGTGGCCCACCAGCGGCCGAGCGGTAAAGACGCTGAACACTGGTACTTCGGTCTGAGGTTCGAATCCCGCGAACGGGCTGGCTGCATGGGCGTTTTCGTGGTTTTCCCCATGTGTAACGTGTATACGAGCCAGTTTCCCTTAGAAAGTCGTCCACGAAAGGCATCCCTCCCTTTAGGCAGATAGCCCTCGTGTGCTTTGCCATAATTAAATACACCAACACCAACTTGGTATAAATTGTATTTCTATTATTTCTACTGTTTTTTATGTAATTAATTTTTTTTTGATTTGCTGTACACCGCAAAAGCGTTTCGGAATGTAATTCAAAAATCGCAAATAACATTTGGTACTAAACGAACTTTAGTGCGACACAAGAAAACACATGACACAAAATTTGTCCCTTGTGCTGAATGTGATGCCTTGTTTCATAGAATTAGCCATCGCGTGCGATTGTACACGGTGAGAGTAAACACTGTTATAAATGTGGAAAGTTATTTTCTAGAAAGGATCATTGTAAACAACATCAGAAACTTTGCGTTCCTTATAAGCAATGGAAGGCTGGTGGCAGAGATTCGTTGAAACGTTAAAGGCTCAAGTCTGACAGTGAAATTGGAAATCCGTGCAATTTCACTAAAGCTCTGAATGATACTTTAGTTGGTCATCGGATAAATGTGAAGGATAATGAAAACAGGAGTGTAAATATTTTTCTACAAAATTCAATTCTATCTTGATTTTACTTTCTGAAAGAGAGGAAAAAATTAGCATTAAATGGTATGCGGCACTTGAAGCACGTTTTCAGAGACGAATCTCCACCAACGAATTTAAATACTGCATTTCATTTTTCAGAAGTGATTGTTTTGTTAGTCCTCCAGAACCTGATTTAAGAAGTAATCTCGGTGAAGGTTACAAAAAGATTTTGTCAAGATTTGAAGGCTTTGAAAGAAAAGGGAGTGTAAGGGTACTGAATTCCATACTCTGTTTATTTTTTTTAAAAAAAAGGTCGCTAAATTTCAACTCCTTTCTACATCTAGTTATATACCCTCACTTCGAGAAATTTTAATTAAGGGAGCTGTTATTAACGTTAAAAATAATGAACAAAAGTGCTTTTTATGGTCCATTTCAACAGTAGTTCATCCTTTACCTTCAAATACTCAACGTATTCGACGGTGCAAACAGTATATGGAGGAGATTAAGTTTGATGGGCTTGATTTTCCGTTAGCGTAATGGCAAACCGCACACTGAGGTGATCAATGTTAATACGAATTTCGCTTACTGTGCATGCTCAGTGGTGTATCGTTGGCGTGGGAGGAAATACTGGTGACTTTTAAAATAAAAAAAATAAAAACATAACAACCCTACACAAGCCTGTTAGTTATGTTTGTTTTACTGTTTACATTTCCAATACTATGGAAATTTGTTGTGTGCTTATTGCATGTGCTTCTGTTTTATTTCATTTTGGTTTATTTTGTTCATAAACATTACATTATTAGCAGTTATTTGACTTTAATTCAGTACTTTAAACTGGATTTATTCCTTAATTTGGAAAGTATATACGAATGGAACGTATGGTAAATACTCAATAGCTTCTATTCCTCAGAAGTATAATCAATAAGCATTCAGCTAATATATATTTTAATGTTTCCTGTTTTGTAATCCTTCTTAAAGGAAAATTTGCTTTGTTTACAATCGATATTTACACTGTAAGTAATGAAGAAACTTACATTCTGACAAGTTTTAAAACCCCGAACTGTCTACGTCCAGATAAACACAATATCAATTACATACGGTATTTATCTTCTTTCAAAATTGCGCCAAAATTATAATTGCGCCAAATTCTAGTCCGGGCATGAGCAGTAAGCTAAATTTGTTTAACATTGATCAACTCAATGTGCGATTTGCCATTCCGCTTCCCGTTACCTCTGCATTAAATTGGAAAATTTGAAAGAATGAATGGTATATCTGTCAGTTTGCTAGGTTTTGATAAAGAAGTTTTCCCATTGTATATTACAAAGTGAACAGCATTCATGTGAACATTCTGCTTTTTTGTGAAAATGAAAAATGGCATTATTGCTACATAAAAAATATTAGTTGGCTTTTAAGTTTGCTAACAAAGCATGCTGGAGTTGCCTTTCATTGTCCCTACTGTTTGTATCGGTTTTCGAAGAAAAACATTTTGACATCCCACATACAAAATTGTCGAACTCATGGCCTCCAGAAAATCCTTATGCCTTCAGAATAAGAAAATAGTTGCAGTTCGAAAAATATGAATTTTAATTGAAAATAACTTTTGTCATATATGCAGATTTTGAATCATTCATCAATTTGGAGAGTGCTTGCCACTGTTCAATAAAATGTAGTTCCTGCTAAAGCCTTCTGAGGGAAAAAATTAGAGAGTGGCTATCGTAATGGCAAGCTACGTAAGAGCGTTACTATAGTGTAGATTTCTCAGATATTTCGCTTTGAAATAAACTTTGTTTTTATCAATATTTGAAATACAACTAGAAGCTAAAACAGCCTCATTTTTGTCATATTATTTTTTACTACCACAATTCATCGTTTAAGAATTTGTTATATTTTCGGTTATAAAACACAAGAACGGGATATCGAATTTTATTTGGATTTTCACGAAATTTCACTTTGTGATTACTGTTAAATATTAAGGGCACTAATTCTTCAACAGGTTGAGATAATTCAACAAGTTAGCCTTGAGGTTGAATGTTCACAGACATTTTAGTTTTGTAATAAAGCTTATCCGATTCAAGCGAGCATAATTTACAAATTAGACTACCGTGCTTTTTGCGATATCTGAAGTTAACTAAAGAATTTGGTTTGCAATCTGACGATACAACATAGTAGAGTCTATGGTCTATTAGACTAAAACTCTTAGTTTAGTTTGCTACTGCAAAGTACACTGGGCTGTGTGCCTAAAAGGAGGTATACTTTCGTGGAGGACTTTTTAAAGGAAACTGGCTCGTATATAGGTAATGCATGAGAAAAACGCACATGCAACCGACCTGTTCGCCTGGATTCCAATCCAAGTCGTAATTACCAGTGTTTAGAGACTTAACAGCTCGCCCGTTAGTGAGCCTGAAACTCCTTTAAGAATTAGCATTTTATTGTACGAAAGAATAATGAATCGTAGAAATAGTGGTCTGAATCTAGAGGAAACTGGACCAATCTTACGCGACCAGAGAATACATATTCCATTCATTTAATTAGCATTATTATGTCATTAATTTTTATGACAAGAATTTGGACATATTTTTAGATCTTAATGGTTTTGTGCCCTGTTTTACGCTATTTGAAATACCAGTAGAAACGAACATGTGTACCGGTTCTTAAAATCTACAAACTGTGATACAAAACTTATTCAAGAATTTGAAGATACAAGGTTTTTATTATTTACGTGACTTGGCATTAGAATAGTTGTTAGAATATTTTATTTTTACTTTCACCAGAGCTTACTTATATAATGCTGATTGAAGTCTGTGGGAACTTTCGGAATTAAATCAGTGCGAACATGGGTTACGGCCATGCTGTTTAAAAAAAAATTATATTTAAGAAAAGAAATATTAAAAGAAAATGCAGATCAATATTTTCATACTCTGAATCAATTTTTTGTACCTAGTTCAGACATCTGAATTATGTCAGACTTGTAGAGCTTAATATTAAAACGATAAAATTAAACTTGGTCTCGCAGGAAATCTCTTTTTTTTTTTTTTTTTTTTTTTTTTTTTTTTTAAGAAATGCATGATATTCTAATTAATTGCTACTGATAAGTATTAGCATTTATCCTTGATAACTCTTTAAGAAAACATGCGATAACATTTTACTTAACTTTGAATAAATAAATGTAGCTTTTACAGGTTAGGGATGTGAAATTTTTCGGAAATTTGTCACTTCAAATTTCAGAATTCTTCATGAAATGCATCTGAGATGGAAAGAGGTTTCCATTCGATGGTGCCATTGATTTTAAAATTATACCTTCATCTTGAGATTACAATAATTACGAAAGAAACTCTAAGCAATTTGTTGCTCACTAGGTTTTTCGTAGACACTTGCGCTATATGAGTTTTAAAATTGCTTTTCCTTACGAATTTGAGCTTTTTTGGCCCTTCGTCCATTCGACTGCTTGGTCCTGAAGGTGCTCGTCCCCTCGCTGTGCGTTTTCGATGTTCTGCAGTATTAACTTCTCGTTTTTCTGAGTTTGACTATTGTGACTGAGAAACTGCTGTGCTTTCTCGTTTGTGCATTCAGGCAGCATGCAAACCACTATGTTTAGTATGCTGTAAAACGACCTGCTTTTACCCTGTGCTTTTTAAGCATAGACTTTCTGCATTTCACTACTTCATCAACCGGCATCATAGAACGTTTCCTGGACTTCATTGCAGCTGAGATAACTCAGCTGGAACTCCGTCAAGAAGACAAAGGTTTCCTTACCCCTGAAGAAACAAGAGACCTGAATTTGTTCAAAAAATTCCGAGCTCTTGCTGACCAGGAATTTGTGAACTCCAGAACACAGGACGACCGTGCTAAGACCAAAACTGATGACAACCCTGGCTTCCCGCCTCTCCCAAAGATTAACGCTCGACGTGCTGAGAGTCCCGTCAGGTCGGATGAGGACTTTACAAAATACAAGGCTTTAGATGTCAGCTCTGACTCCGATGGAGAACCCTAAGGAGACAGAACCAGACGCACCAGAAAACCTGCGAAAAAAGCTGTTGCACCCCTGGCTGCTGCGACTGCTCCTGAAATTCCAAAGACTCACCCTGTTGCTGATCTCCCTCCGCAACAGAATATGGACACAGACCCCGCCCCAGTGCAGACACCTCCAACCAATCCGAACGCTCCGATCAACAGTGCGAGAAAAGTGCCGCCGATTATAATCAAAGACAGCAGATTCACATGGAATGACTTAAAAACGCTGTTTAATAATAAGAATTTTTCTCTGCAAGATTTCGATCGAGAAAATATGAAGGACGGAATCATGATTAAAGTGAAATTGCCCACCATTTATCGGGAAATGGCAAAAGTGTTAGAAGAAGAAGGCATCAGGTATCACTGCTATGCGCTTCCCGAATCTAAACATATAAAAGCTGTGATACGTAACCTCCCGTCTTACATGGACCTTCAGGAAATTATGATGGATCTAAAAGAACATAGACTCGACGTCGTGCGGGTCAACCAACTCACTATCAGGCGTAACGGAGAAGTTATTAAGCTTCCCCTGTTTCTCGTTACTCTCACCCGCAAGGAGAAAAACAAGGAGATACACCAGTTAAAATTTGTGCTGGGAATGACGATTAGTGTTGAGAGATACCGTGGCCGTAAGAGACCCTTGCAGTGTTATCGCTGTCAAGGACTGTAGACTATACGCTGTAGTCTACAGTCCTTGTCTACAGTCGTATATCGCTATTCCATCACGCCCAATCGCACTGCAATCACGAACCACGTTGTGTTCGTTGCGGTGAACCTCATGAATCATTTAACTGTGACAAGGATAAGGCAACTCCGCCTAAATGTGCCAATTGTCATGAGATAGGTCATACAGCTAACTACAGATTATGTGTGCGTTTTCCAAAACCAAAAACCACTCCGGCTGTGAAAACGTTCTCTGATCGGGTAGTGCATAATAAAACTTATGCACAAGATTTAAACACCGACCTCCTGAATTTCTAACTGAAGCAAAACAAGTTGCAGCTGAGCTACGTATGCTTGTCTCTGCTCTAAAAGAAACTGGATTTACTCTGATGGCAAAATCAAACGTATCTCAAGATCATACTCCTGCAGCCCCTGTTAATGGCTGATTACATGAAAAAGTGTACTCCCGTACAAATAATGATATGGAATGCCTGCGGGCTACCCACCAAAATTACTGAACTGCACCATTTTTTAAGTGAGCATGATATTGACATTGCAATCATATCAGAGACTCATGCAAAACCATGCCAACGCCTGAGAATTGCAAATTATAATTCATACCGCTGTGATAGACTTTCACACAGAGGTGGTGGTGTGGCAATATATGTGAAACGTAATTATGCATCTTGTCTTATATCTGATTCAAGAAATTTTAATTGTGAGCAAACTACTGTGTGTGTCACTCTTCCTGTGTTTAATAACATCAATTTTTGTGCTGTGTATAACCCTCCAACGAATAGACTATGTGATAATTTTCTAAATAGCATTCTACCGGATGACATACCTACCCTTGCTGTCGAGGACTTTAATGCTAAGCATATAGACTGGAACTGTCGTCGAACAAACCTAAATGGTAAAATTCTCCATGAATGTATTTTACAGCAACCGGTGGCGCTACATGCCCCACCAGAATACACGCGGCTTCATAATAGAATTGAATTTTCTGATATACTAGACATTTCAGTCTCTACAACGACTATCCCCGTTGCAATGGAAGTATTTCATGAATTGTCCTCTGACCACCTCCCCGTAATCGCAACATTAGGAGTGACAAAAGCTTCTGAGTTCTCTACTAAGCGAATTACGAATTGGAATCTCTTCAGCAATATCATGAAAAATTCACCTCCTCGACTGCAAAATCTCAATACCAAACAAGGCATAAACACCGTAATTAATGCCTTAAGTGAAAGCATTCAAGGTGCAATTAAGGAAGCCAGTACTGAAATTACTAATCTTGATAAGGCTTTCAGACTGCCCCTTAATATACGACAGCTTATGAGAGAGCGAAATAGACTCAGGAAATGTTATTATTTAATGTGGGACCCGGCACTTAAATGTGAAATAAATCGTAAAAATAAGCAAATTCAGAAGGCCATTAAAACCTTCAAAGAAGAACTATGGGATGATAAAATGTTAAATCTGGATTCTAGAGAAGGTACATTCTGGTCTTTAATCAAAAATTTTAAAACTTCCTTCACAAGTAATCGACCCCTCTATGACAGGGGTAATATTGCCATCTCCAATCAGGAAAAGGCAGAAATCTTCGCAGCACACCTCCAAGAACAGTTCTCGCCAAATGATTGGCCAAATGACTCTGATTTCGAATTAAAGACCCTCCTAGAGTAAGGGATTTGCTCAACGCTCCTTCAGTCAGACTTCCGATTAAATATGCCACTCCTACTGAAACGACTAATATTATCAAACACCTGAGACAAAAGAAATCTCCAGGAATTGATGAAATCAGCAATACAGCAATTAAAAATTTGCCGCCTAACATCATCTGCAGCCTGACAAGTATTCTTAATGCTTGTCTTGCTCTTTCTTACTTTCCAACACCTTGGAAAATTGCTAAAATTATTTTACTACCTAAACCGGCTAAAGATCACACCCGACCAGACGGATATCGTCCTATTAGTCTACTGCCGGGCTTAGGCAAAATGTTTTAGAGAATTATCCTGAATAGACTGAAACCATATTTTCAGCATCTTCCGGCGGAACAATTTGGGTTCCGTGCTTACCTCTCAACAACGAAGCAACTTGTCCGAATAACCGAATTCGCTGGTGCAGCTCTGCACTGCAAAGTTAATGTTGCTATACTCATGCTAGACGTGGCGAAAGCATTCGACCGCGTCTGGCATGAGGGCTTAATTGCTAAATTAATTGACCTTCAACTGGACAGAGAACTCATTCTGCTAATCCATTCTTTTATCAGGGATCGGACATTCAGAGTTTTGGTAAAAAATGAATTATCCAGCACTAAAATAATGACTAGCGGTGTTCCACAGGGTTCTGTGACTGGCCCTATACTCTATCTATTCTACGTTTCAGACTTTCCGAGATTGCATTTAAATCATAATTCTATGCTAGCCTGTTATGCAGACGACACTGCCCTGGCAGTGAAGTCTGCTAACATCAATCATGCTATTCGGAAACTCCAAGACACTATTCCCTCCATAGAACAATGGTGTGGATATTGGAAGATACGAATTAACGCTCAAAAATCGCAGCTCCTACTAATAAGGAAAAGGAAGAAAAATGGTCCGATCAGGCAAAGTGTTTATCTTTTTAACGAGGCTGTGCCTATCGTGAAACAAGCCAAATATCTGGGCATTACCATCAACGACAAGCTCACATGGCAGCATCACATCCAACAAATCAGGGATAAAGCGATTAAAGTCATGAAATGTTTATATCCTATGATAGGGAAATATTCAAAACTTTCGTTGGACAAGAAACGACTTATTTATCTAGCCACAATCCGACCCATCATGACGTACGCTTCGCCAGCATGGACTACCGCTACGAAGGGTGAAATCCAAAAATTACAAGTTGTGCAAAACCAATTTTTAAGAATTATCACAAATGCACACCCGTATGTGAAGAACAAACGTCTCCATCAAGATTTAAAAATGGATACAATAGTGGAATATTTAAGAACTAACACGGCATTTTATGACGCCGCTAAGGAGTGCCAACATATGGACATTTTCAACGTATTTCACTATGAAATTTTACACGAGGAAAGGCACCTCCGTCCATATGCCGCTTTTCTACTCAGTGGAAACCAAGATTTTCCAACATAATTTGTGTTTTTAAGTATGTAGTACTCTGGAAAACTTATTTGACTTGTAAATAATGATGTTTAGAAATCTTAGCCGGATGATCATGTGACACACACAGCTACGCCCACAAGATATTACTTATATTTTTCCTGTATATACTATTTTACTTTTTGCAATCGTATTTTATTTTCTGCATTTATGACTGCAACACACACCTTTTATGCACTGATTTAGTACTATTTTATGTATAACTATTGTAAAACTTCAGATTTACAGCGCTACGATGCCTGGATACCTCATCGCCAACCAGATGTCTTATCGCTCATCACGTTTCATTGGTCACACCCCCTGCATCTGCTATCCTGTCTCCACGAGAACTACGTTCGGCATTTCCTTACCTGCAGCGCTCCTAGAAGCACCAAAGTTCGATAGCCGGAACACAACCTGCGATTTCGCAGGTTAATCGCGGCAAATAAAGCAAGTTGGAGTTGAAGTTGTCCGAATTAACGACTTTTGACTGTAATTGCCAGTTTTCAGAAGTTATAATTCAGTGTAGTGTAATATTTAATTTATCTTTCACATTAAAACTTCAAAAATAATGAGCATCCTTTTTATATCTTTATTTCATTTTGATTTTTATAATAATTAAGAGAACGTTCTGACTGGCTCCCCAATGTAATCTATATATCTTCAAGATTTTGCCATCAAGTAACTTCCTGAATTCTAAAAATTATGTCACCTGTACTTCACCAGGTGACTAGTCCTGTGTTTTAGGCACCATACACTGACAATACTGAAAGAGAATTGTCATTTCATTAAGCTCCAGACTTTGAATGCTGTTTTCAACTTTGAATTAAAAATTTATTTTATTAATTTGATCTGAAGTGTTTGAAATTAGGATAATTTATCTTATATTAAAATAAAAAAAGAAAAACAATATTTTTATTTGCATGCATAAAAGACCTGGGCAGTTTGGAAACATACACAAAAGTTTTAGCATTTTCCTAAAATATGATTAAGTAAAAATAACCTCGACTTGACAATATCCTGATTTAATGAAAAATTTCATGAATTATGTCACACTTTGATTACTATTAATTGTTTGAAATGATATTTTTGCATCCTTAATTGACAAACTTAATGACTATAGCACAGGGAATTAAAAAAAATTACTGAATTTAATTCAGTGAACTTTTCATTAAGTCACTTGTGGGCAAAATTAAGAGAATTTGCAAATTATGTTTATTTTTAAGAAAAGTTTTGAATCTAAGGTACTAATTATGCCGCCAAAGAATTATGCAAATATTCAGAGTCGAATACGTAATCGTACATGTGCGTATCTGCGACGCTATGATCGTGAAAAGAATGTCAGCGCACGAGGAGTTTTCAACAATTCGTTACAATACTGGATATTAATCTGCATTGTGATTGCACCTGTATATATTTGTGTATATTTGATATCTGCTTTTTTAATATCTAAATTGTATTACACTTCATTTGTATTCTTATTTCATTGCCCCTTTGCTGTGTATATCAGAGACTTCGAGGATTTTTTCATCCCTCCATTTCACGTGTTCTATAACCACTAGTTGGCACCACATTACAGTAAATCACCTATCTGCATGTTGGAAAATTTTTTATCACCAGTTCAGACTAGCGTCCACTTCTGCGATGGAATCAAATAGTTAAATGCAATGGTAGCCACAGTAATTTGCTATAGAGTTTCGCCGATTACAGTGTGTATGTATAAAGCCAATGACCTAGAAGAGTTCTCCCAGATTCGGGTAAAAACCAGTTAGTTACATGCCTCTTTCAAAGCCACGCTCGGCAATTAACGGTAGATTGTCGCCAGATGAATCAGAAGCGCAGGTAGTTAAAGAGCTCAATGTGATAGATACTTAGATACTTAATTTGTTTGATACTGGGCTTCTACTGCAACCCAGTGGAACGGTGCTTCGGTACACCAGGGTACCTGGGCCGAAGGCCCTACCCATTGTAGAATAGTTTAGACGTTTCGAATAGTTGATATGACATTAACTTTTATGATTTCATCATATATATATATATTTTTTTAATTTTTCAATTTTTTTTTGTAGATTTTTTGGGTTTTTTGTATATTCTAAGTTATGATCCTATCTCCTGGACTAACCCAGGCTATCTTTTTCAGTTGCTGTAATGGACTGGAAGGACAGAAAGCTATCGAGTGGTGAAAAATCTGGAAGTCAAGATGTTATGACAAACGCAGTGCACAAAGTGAGACCAGCCCTTGGTAAGTGTGAATATTTACATATAAACATATATATATGATAATACAAAATAAGATATACAAAGAAAAAAATATATGATAATACAAAATAAGATATACAAAGAAAAAAATATATGATAATACAAAAAAGAAGGTGCTACATAGATATATAAATACATTAAGCAGAAATGCATTACTATGCTATGCTACATAATCCACTCATTTAGAATGGCTAGTGGTCTGTGTTCGTTTTCCAGATTGTATGGGTCGTACTCAGGTATCTTATGTCAGGGTTTTGGATTGCTAACTGCCTGCAGTGAAATCTCTTGGCAATTTGATAGTAAACAGACTTAAGAGGGCGTACGCCCAGTTCTTCATGTATTTTATTATTGCGCACATACCAAGGTGCATTAGCTATTTGCCTGAGAATACAGTTTTGTGCTATTTGCAGTTCACCCCGATACCTATTGCATGAGTACGCCCATACAGGACATGCATAGCATAGTAATGGACGCAATATTGATTTATAAATGAGTAACTTGTTATCTATTGACAAAACAATGTTTCGAGCAATTAAGGGGAAGAGTTGAGCTTTACGGGCTCGAAACTTATTGATCATATTTGTGATGTGTGGGTTCCATGACAGAGTTTTACTGAGGGTCACCCCAAGATAAGGGACTTGCTTGGCCCAGGAGATAGAAT
The DNA here is from genome assembly GCF_044657685.1 of Stegodyphus dumicola. Taxonomy (NCBI): domain Eukaryota; kingdom Metazoa; phylum Arthropoda; class Arachnida; order Araneae; family Eresidae; genus Stegodyphus; species Stegodyphus dumicola. The sequence goes on along the minus strand of NC_140778.1, from coordinate 12,369,204 downwards.
TGCCATACATGGTGAGATTCTTTTTAAATTTTTCTTTTCTTGTAAACAGGATAGCTTGGGTCTTGTCGATGTTAACTTTAATTTTCCACTTCAGGAGCCAAGTCTCCAGTGCATGTATGTAATTTTGTAAATGTTGGATAGCTGAACCAGCAAATGCACTTTGTGTGAGGATCGCTGTGTCATCGGCATACATAGCCAGTGTTGTGTTCTGTGTTGTAGGGATGTCGTTCACGTAAATATTAAAGTAAGTGGGCTCTAAAAGGGACCCCTGAGGGCCCCCGCCCTTATAGGGTGTACAGTAGAATTTGTTCCAGAGACGTGAACGACATAGTTTCTACCTGTTAGGTAGGATTTGGTGATGTTTGTGAGGTAATCTGGGAAGCCCAGATTGTGTATTTTGTAAACAAGTGCCTCCAGCCAGACTCGATCAAAGGCCTTGGCTATGTCAAAAAACAGACCACCAGTGACTCTCTTCTTGTGTAGACCTTCAGAGATGAGCTCTACCACCCTGTACAGTTGGTTGGTTGTTCCCAAGCCTTTCCGGAAACCGAATTGACTTGGGATGAGGATGCTATTTCGCTCCAGATGGTTGTTGATTCTGTGAAGGAGTGTTGATTCGTAGATCTTGCTCATGGAGGAGAGTAGACTGATCGGTCGATAAGCCGGTGGGTCTGATGATGACTTTCCTGGCTTGAGGATGGGTATGATCTTCGCAGTTTTCCATGCTTGTGGAAAATATTGTAGCTGCATAATCCTAGTGAAGAGCTTCGCTAGTACGAAAAGGATCTTCAATGGAAGTTTCTTCAGCATGGAATTAGTAATGCCATCCAGGCCAGGGCTCTTCTTCTTCTTGAGTTTATTGACATAGTCAACAACCTCCGAGGGCATGACCGGAGGGATGTTGTTTATGTTTGTATCTGTTGTGATGCTGTTGTGAAATGTGTAAACAATGTGTTCTGTTGATGTATCATGTATGTTGTTCGTGCAAAACTGAGATTCCAGTTACTGTGCTAACAATTCTGCTTTCTCAGTTTCAGTGTAGTGAATCCTCGTGGGGCCTTTAAGGGGCGGAATTTTATTGTAGCATTTAGTATACCTAGAGACAGCTTTCCACAGTGAGTTGTCATCTGTGGAAAGTGAGTTAAGGTAGCTGGTCCAGCTTTGTTGTGCTTGTTCGCGTGTAAGAGACTTGACTGCATTAGATAGGCGATTGAACTGTTGTTTATCCTCTCTGCACCTAGTGCGTTGGAAACGTCTACGTGCTGCATTTCTTTGCTTGATTAATGCTTCCAAATCTCTGCTCCTTGTCTGCTTCCTTTTTTGAATTTCAATTTTGGCTCCGTCATGTGCGGTGTTGATTTTTTGGGTAAGCTCCTGAATAAAACTATCAATGTCATCCCCAGTCTGTATCGTAGGGAGTGTATAGTGTATGTTGTTGAGAGCTTTGGCAAATATTTGCCAGTCGACCCTAAAGGCTTTTGTGTCTGTTGTGGTATACCTACTAATGTCCAGAATCATCTTAACCGGATTGTGATCCGATGACAATTCGTCCAGCACGGAAATATCCAGTGGGACACTGGTATTTGCGAGCAGGAAGAAGTCAAGGATCCCGGTGGACCTAGTGGTGTACCGTGTTGGGGTTTTTGGAGCTGCTATGTGTAATCCAGCCGAGTGGGCTAAGTTGAAAATTACACGTCCAGTGTCGTTTGAATTGTAGCAGTTCCACGCGCGGTGTCGTGCATTTAAGTCTCCACCTAGGATAATGTGTTTACCAAGACTAAGTAATATTTGTAAGTCCGCCAGGACTGCAGATACATGACGTTCTGGGGGAATGTAAGTGGAGACAAGAATGTATGTTGTGGAAGTGTTTGTTGTGAGTGAGATTGCAGAGGCCTCCACGACCGAAAGCTGCGGTATTGTGACAGGAATATGTGGGATGCAGCGTTTAATCAGGAGTGCAGTTCCACCCCCTCTTGGGCGGGAAATTGACGGAGATCTGTTTGAACGATGCACTATGTAGTTTTGCACATAAATTGGTGTGGCTGGGCCAAGTTTGTGTTCTTGTAGGAACATAACATCAGGAGTGTACTCATTTATAAAATCTCTTAGCTCGTGAATTCTATGAGATAATCCATTTGCGTTCCATGTAATTATATTCAAAACATTATTCACATTATACATTAGTAGCAGATCCAAAGATTTCTTCAAACAATTCAAATAAAATAAACAATTTATCTACAGTGTTTTGGGTAGCCTGTAGATCAGGCATTTTGTTTGATATTTTACGCAATACATTAACAAAGGATATGCCATTGAACATATTTACAATATCTTTTACAAGTTTGGATACCTCAAATAGGCCAGATAGGCCAACATCATTACGGTTACATGGTTTGCTTATTTTTGTTTTCATTTTTTACAATTTTCTCACTATTAACTGATTTCTCAGTAATCTGGGGGGTTTTCCCACTAGCTACATTTGCATAGGAAACTCCAGCTTTTACAAAACTGTCCTTAACAGGCTGATTGCTATTAGTCATGATTTTTTTATTTTGTAATCTGGCACTTTGGGGAGCTGGGAATTTGGGGCATCCGCGTTAATTCGCAGGATGTCCAGTCTGCCCACAGTTACAACATTTAACATTTTCTATGAATTTGCTGACACATTCTTCAGTTTTATGGGTGCCAGCGCATTTGACACATCTAGGTTTTAGTTTGCAGTTGTCTGATGAGTGATGGAAGTGCTGGCAGTTGTGACACTGCACAACACTCCCATTTACTCGATAAGGTTTAAAACGAACATAAAAGTTTAGAAACTTAGTTAAATCATATATTTTTTCAACTTCTGGAGTTTTTTCGATATGAATTTGGAACAAGGGGCATGGGGACTCCGAATACGGTGCATTTGAGCTACTTTTCTTATTTTGTAGCCCATCCTAGTGAGCTCTTCATGGATATCTTCCGAGGAGCAGTCTATTGGCAGACCTCTTAATACCACTTTGAGTGGTTTGTCTAACTTGGACAGTATTATATAATGATCAATTTTCTTTTCATCCAGGAATTTGGTAATTACCCAGTGATCGTCCTCAGTGTCGGGGAAGATTTTTAGAAAGTCCCCCTGCACCTTGCCCGCAAATTCACATTTGACATCGGTACGTAGCACCTTCATAAATTCATTGAATTTCATGTCCGGTTTAACCATGATAGGTTTAGGTTTAGCAACCTTAACATATACATTATCCATAATAACATCATTATTATCATCATCAGTTTTAGAATTTGTATCACTAGTACTCAATTTTTCAAATTTATTTGCCAATGGCAGTTCAGCATTACATTTAATTAATTTACTAGGGCGTGCAGTATTCTTAGGAAGAATAAACCCGTCTGCGTCCCTATCGTCATTAATTGATCTTTTGGCCAATTTTTTAGATGGGCGCTTAGGCCTAGGTTTAATTATCTCAGCCTGATTACCATTCTGGCCAGCATTGCAATTCACTAATTCATTAGCCATATCATTATTTTTACCATTACTCAAATCATTAGCAACAGAAAACATATTATTTACAAATACATTTCTATGTACAAGTTTAACATTATCAGTATTAACATTATCACCAAGGGCAGAAGCAGCACTTTGGCAATTACCTTGAATGCTTGCTCTTAGGGCCGTTCCAACACGTTGTTCTCTCTCCAGGGTCTCCCGGACAATCCTAGCATTCGCCTCGTCAGTCATCGAGCCGAGAATGTTCTTGCACAAGTTGCCTCGCGCGATCATATCCGTGTTGATGGTATTGATAAACGCAACACCCCGACAGACATCTTCTTGAGTCCATATTTCCTTTCCAAACACTTCTTGCCAGTCCGGATCCAGAGTACAGTTTCCATATTCAAGTATGTCAGAACCTAAATCACATAATCCGACGCGGGCAGTCGTCGATGTATCCATTTTTTGTTTATCTGGAAGCGGCGGAAACTCGTTACCCACCATGTGGGACGAAGTCACACTTCACCAAAAATCACTGATAAATCGAGAAGAAACACTCGCGAAAACACAAAAGGAGCACTTCACTATCACCGAGAAATAAGCATAGATCCAAAAAATATGTGTAAATCCAATATAGGAGCACTAAAACAGCTCAAAAATAGCCACAACACAAAACCATTCAAGATGGCGGCGAAAATGGCTCACAGAGCACGAGGTAGAACACGGAGCACAGCGAAAACACGTCCGTCACGCACCAAGTCACCAGTCGAACTCTCCCGCTTCTACTGCACAGGGGCAGTACTTCCCAGTAGCATGAAAGAGATCCCGAGGGAACCTGGCATTAATGGGAAATCAAGTAGATCCTGAAGCAGGAAGTCTTGAGAGGATGCTAGGGAGAGAAAAAGTGATGTAAATTTCAGCATGTGCCGCCAGCTGGTGGCGGTGAATGTGGTGACAGAGTCAGGGTCATCTGCACGAGATGTAAGTAATTTTTATTTTGTTGTATTATTGCAGTTAAATGTTTATTTAGTGGCATAAAATTTTTTTTAATTTTATGCAGGTCCTTATAATGTGCGTGCAAGGGAATTGCGTAAGTTTCGAAAACATCTTACGGCTGGGTATCGAACTGCGGATCTCCTAGTCAGTAGCTGCGTGCTTTACCACAGGGCTATGCGTTCTGCATGTAAAACAGATGGGAAATGGAATATTTTTGTGATTGACGGGGTGATTTCCTGTGAATAAAAGTGGGGTTAGATGTCTGCATCGATCATGTTAATGATGTGTGCAGCATATGGTCGATTGAAATAATCATCTTCGAATATTTCATAGTCAAGGATGTTTGAAAAGTTTGCATGGGTATTTGCCGTAGCTTTTCTGAAGAAGTTTGCATTTAGTTTGTTCATGTAATCCTGTATGTATGCAATGTGAAGATCGTGATGAAGGTTTTTGTTTCTTATGAAGAAGGGAGCTCCGGTAATTAAACGGAGAAACTTGTTTTGAACAATTTGAAGTTTATCTATTTCCGAACTTTTTGCATTCGCCCATACTGGTGAAGCGTACATGAGCATGGGACGGATTATTGAAATGTAGATTTTCTTTTTTCTTGCGAGAGTGAGGCCCGAAGAATTTGATAGGAGACAGTTGAGTTTTCTGATGATGCCGAAAGTTTTCCTTTTGATTTCATTCATGTGGTTAGACCAGGTGAAAGTTCTATTGAAAATAATGCCAAGGTATTTAGCCTTATTTACGATGGGGATTTGTTGGCCGAAAAGGGAAACAGAGTTGGTGATTCTGTCTTTATGTTTATATTTTCTAATCAGTAAGATTTCAGATTTTTCAGGGTTAATGTTGATTCTCCATTTGGTGCACCATGTTTCAACTGTAGACATTTTTTCTTGAAGTATGATGATGGCCTGGTTTGGGCGGCGGGATCTTTGGATTAGCGCCGTGTCGTCCGCATAACAGGCAAGGAGGAAATTGTGGTCTGTGTTGAAGTTCGGGAAATCATGTGCATAAATTAAGTAAAGAATCGGTCCAAGGATGCTACCTTGTGCTATTCCTCCTCTGATGGGGTAGGAGCCCGAGGTGTAATCACCTTGCATGACCGAGAAGGTTCTGTGATCAAGGAAAGATTTTAAGATGAGAACTAGCTCTCGAGGAATCTGCTGCTGTATGAGTTTGTAAATAAGTCCCTCATGCCAGACGCGGTCAAAAGCTTTGGCCACTTCCAACATGAGGAAGGCGACACTGAGTTTGTTTGTGATAGCAGAGCCAATGAATTCTGTAATTCTGATCAACTGGTGCACTGTGGAGAGTCCTCTTCGGAAATCATACTGCTCATTTGGTAGAAATCCCAGATGCGGTTGGAGCCTTGTTAGGATTAATTTTTCCAAGATCTTTCCAAGTGAAGAGAGCAGACTAATTGGCCTGTAGCTTGTGAGTTTGTCGGCTGGTTTTTTGAGCTTTTTCAGGACAAAGATACTTGCGTGTTTCCAGATGACGGGGAAGTATGAATGTGTAAGGCAAGCGTTGTAAATGCCTGCGAGTTTGCATAACACTTTGTCAGGGAGATTTTTCAGGAGTTTATTCGAAATTTGGTCTTTCCCTGGAGCTTTTCTGACTTTGGAGTGTTTCATGATATTTTTGATCTCTCGAGGGCTAGTCAGTGTGATATGATTTGGGGGGAGGGTGAATTAATCCAGTCGTCGTTGTGGGCAGTAATGGCTGCAACGATGGTAGGGTATATGGGCGTGTCGTTCGGAGTAAATTGTTCTGTCAGGTGACTGGCAAAAGCATCTGCTTTTTCCTGATTGGTGTAAGCAAAACCATGCTGTGTCTTGATTGGCGGGGTTGACCGGGAGGAGGTTTTGAGGTGTCTGATGAAGTTCCAGAATGAGCTATCTTCTAGGTTAAGATTTTCAATTTTTAAGTTCTGTAATACTTCTTTGGCGAAATGAAGCAACTCCAATGATGGAACACAGCAATAACTTTTATTTAACACTAAAAAAAATGGCGACATACAAACAAGAAGAGAAAACATATTCTATCATTTAAAAATAAATTACATTCTTCGTGCGAGAGTCGCACGAGGCACTCGAGTCTGGTTTCAAATATTGCCATTCCCAAATACCTTAATGTTCATCTAATTAAATTATTTAATCTACAAGATTTTAATATTATTTAAAGCTGTTACAACCTCTCCCCCAACGGAGAGACTTTTTCCGAAGGGAAAAGTTCTGTAAATTTCGAAAGTTTATAAGCTCGGCTTGCTCGATTGCTTAAAGAGAAAAGGTTATTTCTTTTATAAATTTCTAAATTTCAGGCCAAAAAAACTTTAAGTTTTAAACAATACTTTTACACCACATTTAAAAAGAAAAAGATGCAAAATGATCAAATTAGTCTTCCCTTTTTCCTTGACGGCGCCTAGATTTTTTCCATGGTGGACCAGTTCCTCGGCTATAATTCATAGCAAAGCCTTTCCTCAGTTCATCTGTGCCTTTCGGATAATATTCATTTGTCATTTGCTTTCGACAATTGTTTTCTTCGTCTATTAGTAGCGGCTTTGATATTAAATCAAAAGCCGAAAGATGATGATAACGCTGCATTGCAAAATGATTCCCAATATTAATTTCTTTGTCGTTTTCCAGTTTTTCGTGAACATCTTCCACGTTTAATTCCGGTGATTTTACTTCTTCAAATACATCTCTGGATGCTTTATTTTCTTCCTTCATCGGTTCCAAGATCTTCTCTTCAGCTATTTTTCTTTTCCTTTGAGATCTAGTAGAGACGGCATTAACCTGATAAGGATGACTATCAGGTTCCTTTCTTTGTTCATTCAACAGTGCAAAAGTTCGATTGCCTAATAAATACCTCCCTTTGTCGAGTTCATTTCTAATAATGGCAGCCTTAGTTATTACTCGCCCAAGATCGCAATTTAATTCGATCTCAGACAATGGTAAACAGGTTGGATTCAAATCTAATGGCTGTTGCACCCACACATTTTCACCTGTCAGCATTTCCGGCGTGATGTATTTGCGACAAACTATATCAATACTAGCACCTGAATCCCTTAATATAGGAATTTTATGACCATTTACGTAAACCATACTAGTATAAGGTAATAGAAATTTATCCTCTGGTGTTGCACTAATTCTGTTAAGATTAGCAGGAGATTCAGTACTATTCTTAAGTTTTGGACATTGGGGTCTTAAATGTTGATAGGACCCACACTGATAGCATTGTGGCGTTTTTCGATTTTCATATTTATCATCTGGACGTGGACTTCTAGGTCTATGAAACCAGCTTTGCGAATTAAATCCTGAGGACAATTGTTTTTCAGTTTTATTTTTATTATCTGAACTCAATTTACCTTGAGTTAGTGCATTGTATCTTTCTTTCTGCCGATCCACTACAGGCCTTTTTTGAAAGTTTCCGCAAACGTTTTCATAGGCATCAAGTTTTTCAGCTAATTTTTTAGATGAAATCATCTCTACCCATTCATCAATAAAATGATCTCGAATTTCAGGAGGAACTCGACGTTTAAGTTGGTCAAGCACCATCAAATCTAGCAACTGATCAAAAGTCTTAACTCCTAGACCAGTCAGCCATTCTTTGCAATAATTTTCTATTTCATAATTGAAATCCACCCATGTAGATTCGGTACTCTTTTGATGTTTCATAAATTTCTGCCTAAACTTTTCCGGGCTTAGTTTAAACCGTCTTAACAATAAATTCTTCACGTGTTCATAGTCTTTAGCTTTATCGGAGTGTTCTCTAGCTATTAACTGGGTTACTTCGTAAGGAACTAGTCCTAGTAAATGAGATACAAATTCTTCTTTATCAATTTTAGCCCATTCTGCTTGCCTTTCAAACAATAGCAAATATAGACTGATATTTCCATTCTTGTCATCGAATTTCTGCATAAGGTGACGCAGCTCCGTTTTCGGCCGGATCTGTCCGGTATTTTGAGACTTTGTCTCTGCTTCAAGTCTTAATCTCTCTAATTCATACTGTTCGTTCCTTCTCGCTCTTCTGCTTCTTCCTGTCTCCTACGTTCTTCTCTTTCCTCCCTCTCTTTTCGTTCTTCTCTTTCCTCCCTCTCTTTCCGTTCTTCTATTATTGTGTCTAAGACTCCTTTGACGAAGACTTCATCATAATCTCTACTTTCAACAATTTTCTGTTTTAAATCAACTATTTTCAAATCTGCAGTCACATGAACTCCCAGTTCAGCTGCGAGGTTTTGCAAATCTTCCTTACGAGCTCTTCCTAAGTAAGACATTGTTTCTACGTTTAAAGTTAACGAACACTGTGTTCCTTATATTTCCTCAAAATAGCTCAAAAATGAAATATTTAAATTATATGAAGTTCATTCTCTCTACCACATTAATTGTGATTAAAATAAGAATAACAACATAGAGCAATATATATATATATATATATATATATATATATATATATATATATATATATATATATACCGTCTGGTCAACTAAAATGAATATTAAAAATAATATCCAATACGGTAATAAAATAAGACAATTCAATATTAACAGGAAATAATAATCTAGTATCGCTAATATTGCGTTCAGTGATGAACTAACATAAAGCAATTCAATATTAACAGGAAGTAATAATCTGGTATCACTAATATTATGTTCAGTGATGAACTAATAAAATAAAAATACGCACGATTATTCGATCTCGGTCGGTACCTCCAAAATAATTAAGACTGTAATACTTCTTTGGCGAAATGAAGCAACTCCAATGATGGAACACAGCAGTAACTTTTATTTAACACTAAAAAAAATGGCGACATACAAACAAGAAGAGAAAACATATTCTATCATTTAAAAATAAATTACATTCTTCGTGCGAGAGTCGCACGAGACACTCGAGTCTGGTTTCAAATATTGCCATTCCCAAATACCTTAATGTTCATCTAATTAAATTATTTAATCTACAAGATTTTAATATTATTTAAAGCTGTTACAGTTCCATTGTTCAGTTTTGTATTTCCTAATTTCATAGCTGATTTTTCTGGTGAGGCGGTTAATTTCAGTTTTAATTGAAGGGTCCCATGTTCTGTTGGAAGGTTTGCGGAGCCTATTGCGTTGAGTGATGATGTTACGGATGCTCTGAGGAAGGGTGCCGTAATTACAGGAAGTAATCTTTTCTATCGTAGCCTGATTGAGGAAGTTATGAATAGTTTCGGTGAAGACTATGGCTGCAGTTTCAATGTTTTCTGGAGTATTTAGCCTTCCATATTGTATGGGAGTGGATATTGCGATATTATGAAGTAGGTCCCAGTCAATAATTTTCTTGATGAGAGTTTCCTTTGGTTTGTTATATCCTAATCGGGCGATTACCGGGACGTGGTCGGAAGAGAGCTCAGTGAGTACTTCTAAAGTCATGGGGAAGTTGTAGTTTGTTAAAAAGAAGTCCAGGATGTCTGGTCGTCTGTTGATAATATTTGGTCTGTAAGTAGGTTCATCTGGGGTGTACATGAAAATGCGGTTGTTTTCAACGAAGTTTCTGATTATTAGTCCGTTTGGGTTGGAGTGATTGCACCCCCAGTCAGTGTGTTTTGAGTTAAATTCCCCTCCTAATATGGTGGGAGTTTGGTCGTCTAGATAGGCCTGGATATCCGCAGTATCGATTTTGTTGTCCGGGGGGTTGTACATAACACAGAATTTGGTGTTCCCGAATTTGGGAATGTGTACGTTGACGCAGACAAGTTCATGTCCTTTTGAATTATCTGAGGAGATCAGTCCAGAGTTCAATGAACGTTTGACATAGATAATTACACCGCCGCCGCGATGTCTGACTCTGTCACATTTGTATGCGTGGTAGTTTGCCAGTTTTAGGCTATGCCGGGCAAGTGCATGTGTTTCGGTGATCATGCATATTTGTATGTCATATTTTTCTAAGAAATCGTGCAGCTCATGGAGCTTTGCAGTAAGATTTTGTGCGTTCCATAACGCCACAGAGATTGGTACAAATGGTTGGGGTAGATTATTCATGATTGATGACGGTTTGCATGTATATTTGATATCTCCTTTTTTAATATCTAAATTGTATTACACTTCATTTGTATTCTTATTTCATTGCCCCTTTGCTGTGTATATCAGAGACTTCGAGGATTTTTTCATCCCTCCATTTCACGTGTTCTATAACCACTAGTTGGCACCACATTACAGTAAATCACCTATCTGCATGTTGGAAAATTTTTTATCACCAGTTCGGACTAGCGTCCACTTCTGCGATGGAATCAAATAGTTAAATGCAATGGTAGCCACAGTAATTTGCTATAGAGTTTCGCCGATTACAGTGTGTATGTATAAAGCCAATGACCTAGAAGAGTTCTCCCAGATTCGGGTAAAAACCAGTTAGTTACATGCCTCTTTCAAAGCCACGCTCGGCAATTAACGGTAGATTGTCGCCAGATGAATCAGAAGCGCAGGTAGTTAAAGAGCTCAATGTGATACCCAGTGTCGTCAGCAATTTATGGAAACAGTTTCAGGACTTTGAAAAGTTCGACCAAGATCCACAACCACGGTCCAAAGCCGACCAAAATCGACAACGACGATTGAAGCTCACTATTTGTCTCTTTCAGCGCTGCTCATAATTTTAAATAAGTTTGAATAATTCGTACAGAACTGCTACAGATTAACAACTCTCACCTGAGCTGTATGCTGCCGCTGAAATCCGAGTTTCACGGTTTACAGTTGTCTGAAGACTTCATGTTAATTTATTTTACCGATGTTTATTTAGAGCTTTATTGATAATCATGAGACATAAAATGACTTGGAATGTCACATTCCTTTCTTTGTTATAAATGTATATTCATCGCGTAATTTTAAAACAATTCATATTCAGCGATTTTAAGTGATTTACAATAAATTTGACAGATGAACTCCTGTGTAAATAGAAAGTTTAAGAAACATTAATGAAGTTCTTCTATATTTATGTCTTTATTCTAAACAAAGCAACACCTAACTGAAATAATATATCGTTAGTTTCGCTTTCAGTTTCAGAATAGTTCTAAAAAATTAAGTTATTTCAACTTTTTTAAAAATTAACAGTATTCAGGATCTTACCTGTTTTTGAGGTGATCCTCTCTACTTCTCAAGGTTCCATATGATTTCGATCTTGTGCGAAAGTGCTTTTCAGTACCGATATTAGTCTTAGAAATATTTTGTTCTTTTCAGAGATGGACGCAACTAGAGAGTTTACTGCATTTTGTTTTATTCCGTCACAAATAAGGTGATGAACGATTTCATCACGTTTGAATATTTGTAAATGATTTCATGTTATGCCCGGTTAATTAAATAAAGGGAAACTTTTTAAAAATAATTTCGTGTGATATTTGAATATGATGCAAATGTTATGCCATTTTTTTAATCATATTTAAAGACAATATCCACATTTTTTTTTAAGCTAACTTTTAACAGTTACCGTTATTGAATCTTAGAATCTCTAGAAACTATGCATTTTCGTCTCACAAATATAATAAATAATGTAACTGTTCGATAACAGATTGACAATACTTTTTATAAATTTTAAATAAGTTTGGGCGCACCAGCGGCCGAGCGGTAAAGTCGCTGAACACTGGTAGTTCGGTCCGAGGTTCGAATCCCGCAAATGGGCTGGCTGCATGAGTGTTTTCGTGGTTTTCCTCATGTGTAACGTGTATACGAGCCAGTTTCCCTTAGAAAGTCCTCCACGAAGGCATCCCTCCTCTTAGGCAGATAGCCCTCGAGGCTTTGCCGTAATTAAATAACCTAACCTAACCTTAAATAAGTTTGAATAATTCGTACATTTATCAGTTAACCAGATTTTTAAATCGCTATAATTGAAACACTTTTTTTAAATATGCTTGGCACTTTTTTCATTTTTGGCATTGTGAACATTATTAGAATTATCGAAAACAGTTTTAAAAAATTATATTTGAGAATGCAGGTCATGATATAAAGAATTATCGCATTTGGCCTTTGCCTGTTCTCATGACTAGCACGTCCAGCTGTCATGAAGACCAAACATTAGCTTATTCTTGCTGACTTTTTATGGCAGTTTATGTAGCACCGATGTGTGTAATAAAAAAACTGCCCATTAAATTATTCATAAGTCAAATGAAACAGTTTACACATTTCTTTTTAAGCTGTACAGATATTAAACTATGCATGATTAGCTAAAAAATTATTTTATTTCAGTAATTGAGTTTGTACATGCACTTTAACACATTAACTGCCATGTACATCATCGATGATTCATAGCGACCTTACTTTTCGGAGACATGCTCATCGAATGTGACTCAAATTTTGTATTGTTTGAAGCTGTGTGAGCCATCGGTGCTTCACAAATGGATCAATTTATATGGTTAAAATTATTTCTACATTCAGAAAGTTGTTCGTATTCTTGGTTTCGGCTTCTGGAAGCTTTTTTTCATAGATTACTATCTGATTTTAATATAGATATTCCTGCAATAAGTAATCATTATTTATGAAGTAATACAACGAAGTTATAATTAAATGGGATTGTGTTGTTTATTGAAAGAATACAAGACTAGCGATATTTTTTAAGATGTTTACACATTCACTAAGTTATTTATTTTTGGTTATGTATTATGTTTTATTATTTGTATTGTAATACAGTATTTGTCTAATTTTACCAATTTTTCCTATTGAGACATAGAACTCTTGTTAAGACACAATAACACTACTACTAAATATTACTAATTCAAAAGTCAAACAACAAAAATCAGCGTTATATTTACTAATTCAAAAGTCAAACAACAAAAATCAGCGTTATATTTACAAAATTTTCACAGGACTAGTTTCGATGGTTTTACCGAACCACCATCTTCAGCTGCAAAACCGCAAATGAACAAGATAGGAAATAATGATTAGATAAGATAAGAAAGCCTGGACAAGAATAAGCAAGTGGCGCCATCTGTTGGCGAAACCAGAACTAAAACATAATTTCCCTAAAAGCCGAAGGCAAATTTGGATTGGAATTAGGATCGTTAACTAGAACAGAAATATTTTTATGAATGTGAAATGCCTCTAGAAAATCCAGATCTCCAATGGAAGATGATTTTTGAATAATTTTAGCAGCAGAAAAATTGAAAGTGTGATTTTCGGACCAACAATGTTGAGCAACAGAAGACTTCTGTGTTTCCTTTTTTCTAACATATGCCTCATGTTCTTTGACGCGAAATTTTAAGGCTCTCTTAGTTTGACCAATGTAAAGTAAACCACACTGCAAGGAATCCTATAAATACCCCAGGAATTCATATCCGGAATGGGGTCCTTGAGTATAGAAGTCCGAATTTTATTGATGGGAGAATAAACAACCCGAAAGTTAAATTTCTGCAAAATATGTGCAACTTTATAGCTAATTGATGGAAAGAAGGGAATGACAACAGAATTTTTATAATCTCCTAAAATAAGAGTGTGGCTTTTAGTGTGTTGAGATAAGAATTTTTTAACTGCTTGATTAATAATGTTGGGTGAAAAGCCCCTGTCAATAGCTATTGCTTTTAAATAATTTAGTTCTTCATCAAGGGCTAGTTTGGAGGAGCAAACTTGAAGAACACGGAAAACATAGGAATAAAATGAAGCTAACTTTTGTTTAGTCGGATGACATGATTTAAAGTGTGGTGGAAGGCAAACCGATGAAGGTTTACGGTAAACTGTAGTACTGAAATTGGATGTGTTACGTGTGACCAGAATGTCGAGAAACGGAAGAGAATTGCAAGTCTCAAGTTCAAAAGTGAACTGAATAGCAGGATCAATAGAATTCATTGTTGAAAGAACTTTATTTAAATCATCTTTATTACCTTCACACAGGGTAAAAGTGTCGTCTACGTAGCGGAACCATGCCGGGAAGTTTAAAGTTTCAAACAATTTTGATTCATAATAATGCATGTAGATATCAGCCAGGATGGGACTAAGGGGGCTTCCCATGGCTAATCCCTCAGTTTGCTTGTAATATTTATTTTGGAAAACAAAATGTGTTTGTTTCAAACAGAGTTGAGTGAGAGAAATTAGCTCATCAATTTCGATGCAAGAGAAATGAAATTCGCGAAGTCTGGTTTCTAGACATCTTAATGCACCCTCCACTGGGACAGTGGTGAATAATGATTTTACATCAAAAGAAACCATGAGTAAATTACTAGGAGAAATGTTTTTAAACTTTTTTACAAACTCTATTGAATTTTTTATGGTGTAAATGTTATTGTCTAATAGAGTGGAAAATCTAGAAACTAAATATTTAGCTAATGGATACGAGGCAGTACCTAAATTTGATACAATAGGGCGGAAAGGAACACCACTTTTATGAATTTTGGGAAGAGCATATAATCTGGCACAATTCGCAACAGATGGGATAAGCGAATGTTTTAAGTTGCTTGAAATGATTTGCGAAGATTTGATCGCAGTTTTTATTTTGAACAAGTCCGAAGGTGAAGGATCTTTAGGGATCGGATTATATGGTCCTTCGTTTAAGAGTTTAGTGACACCATCGATGTAAGTGTTCTTATCCATGACGACTATCTGGCCACCTTTGTCGGCCTTTGAAATGATAATATCCGGATTAGAATGGATTTCGCGCATTGTAGCTCTTTCTCTCGCAGTTAGATTTGGTTTCAAAGGTTTATTATTGAATTTCACATTATGAGCGATAAGATGCCTAATCATTTCTTTCTGTGAATCTGAAACTTTACTGAACTTGAAAGCTTTTTCGATAGGAGCCAAAATCTTTGGAATCGAGGGTTTACAGGTTTGTGAGAAGTTAAAATTATATTTTAGAATTCTCTCTTGTTCTTCTGAAAGACTAACATTAGAAATATTAACTATTGGCTTGATGTTTACAATGGGAAGGTTTTTTGAACTACTTGAACTGGAAGACTGTAAAAGAAGTTTTTCGAATTTAACTGCAAGGGTGTTTTTATGACGGTTAACTGCATTCTCCGTTCTAGACCAAGACTTTTGTTCAAGGGCAGTGAATTTTGGATATGATTTAGCGAGTTCCAGATGAAGCTTATAGAGTTCATGTTCAATTTTGGACAATTGTTGACGTGTATCCCTTATCACGGACCGAAGTATCACGGACCGAAATTCTGTTAAATTGCAAGCTTGCCTTACTTCGGTCCGTGATAAGGGATACAATTGTCAACAATTGTCCAAAATTGAACATGAACTCTATAAGCTTCATCTGGAACTCGCTAAATCATATCCAAAATTCACTGCCCTTGAACAAAAGTCTTGGTCTAGAACGGAGAATGCAGTTAACCGTCATAAAAACACCCTTGCAGTTAAATTCGAAAAACTTCTTTTACAGTCTTCCAGTTCAAGTAGTTCAAAAAACCTTCCCATTGTAAACATCAAGCCAATAGTTAATATTTCTAATGTTAGTCTTTCAGAAGAACAAGAGAGAATTCTAAAATATAATTTTAACTTCTCACAAACCTGTAAACCCTCGATTCCAAAGATTTTGGCTCCTATCGAAAAAGCTTTCAAGTTCAGTAAAGTTTCAGATTCACAGAAAGAAATGATTAGGCATCTTATCGCTCATAATGTGAAATTCAATAATAAACCTTTGAAACCAAATCTAACTGCGAGAGAAAGAGCTACAATGCGCGAAATCCATTCTAATCCGGATATTATCATTTCAAAGGCCGACAAAGGTGGCCAGATAGTCGTCATGGATAAGAACACTTACATCGATGGTGTCACTAAACTCTTAAACGAAGGACCATATAATCCGATCCCTAAAGATCCTTCACCTTCGGACTTGTCCAAAATAAAAACTGCGATCAAATCTTCGCAAATCATTTCAAGCAACTTAAAACATTCGCTTATCCCATCTGTTGCGAATTGTGCCAGATTATATGCTCTTCCCAAAATTCATAAAAGTGGTGTTCCTTTCCGCCCTATTGTATCAAATTTAGGTACTGCCTCGTATCCATTAGCTAAATATTTAGTTTCTAGATTTTCCACTCTATTAGACAATAACATTTACACCATAAAAAATTCAATAGAGTTTGTAAAAAAGTTTAAAAACATTTCTCCTAGTAATTTACTCATGGTTTCTTTTGATGTAAAATCATTATTCACCACTGTCCCAGTGGAGGGTGCATTAAGATGTCTAGAAACCAGACTTCGCGAATTTCATTTCTCTTGCATCGAAATTGATGAGCTAATTTCTCTCACTCAACTCTGTTTGAAACAAACACATTTTGTTTTCCAAAATAAATATTACAAGCAAACTGAGGGATTAGCCATGGGAAGCCCCCTTAGTCCCATCCTGGCTGATATCTACATGCATTATTATGAATCAAAATTGTTTGAAACTTTAAACTTCCCGGCATGGTTCCGCTACGTAGACGACACTTTTACCCTGTTTGAAGGTAATAAAGATGATTTAAATAAAGTTCTTTCAACAATGAATTCTATTGATCCTGCTATTCAGTTCACTTTTGAACTTGAGACTTGCAATTCTCTTCCGTTTCTCGACATTCTGGTCACACGTAACACATCCAATTTCAGTACTACAGTTTACCGTAAACCTTCATCGGTTTGCCTTCCACCACACTTTAAATCATGTCATCCGACTAAACAAAAGTTAGCTTCATTTTATTCCTATGTTTTCCGTGCTCTTCAAGTTTGCTCCTCCAAACTAGCCCTTGATGAAGAACTAAATTATTTAAAAGCAATAGCTATTGACAGGGGCTTTTCACCCAACATTATTAATCAAGCAGTTAAAAAATTCTTATCTCAACACACTAAAAGCCACACTCTTATTTTAGGAGATTATAAAAATTCTGTTGTCATTCCCTTCTTTCCATCAATTAGCTATAAAGTTGCACATATTTTGCAGAAATTTAACTTTCGGGTTGTTTATTCTCCCATCAATAAAATTCGGACTTCTATACTCAAGGACCCCATTCCGGATATGAATTCCTGGGGTATTTATAGGATTCCTTGCCAGTGTGGTTTACTTTACATTGGCCAAACTAAGAGAGTCTTAAAATTTCGCGTCAAAGAACATGAGGCATATGTTAGAAAAAAGGAAACACAGAAGTCTTCTGTTGCTCAACATTGTTGGTCCGAAAATCACACTTTCAATTTTTCTGCTGCTAAAATTATTCAAAAATCATCTTCCATTGGAGATCTGGATTTTCTAGAGGCATTTCACATTCATAAAAATATTTCTGTTCTAGTTAACGATCCTAATTCCAATCCAAATTTGCCTTCGGCTTTTAGGGAAATTATGTTTTAGTTCTGGTTTCGCCAACAGATGGCGCCACTTGCTTATTCTTGTCCAGGCTTTCTTATCTTATCTAATCATTATTTCCTATCTTGTTCATTTGCGGTTTTGCAGCTGAAGATGGTGGTTCGGTAAAACCATCGAAACTAGTCCTGTGAAAATTTTGTAAATATAACGCTGATTTTTGTTGTTTGACTTTTGAATTAGTATAGAACTCTTGTGTTAATTTACAATGAACTGAAATGTAATAAATTTATTGTTTTAAACCTGTTATTTGTTTTCTATTTATTAAATATTCATAAAAAATATATTCAGATTAGGTACTGAACTGATTTTTAGGATAAAGGAGACACGAAACCACTAGAATTAAAAAAATGATCCGACAGACTGTTTTACCAGATTTTGCTGTGGCACTGTGTTAAATAAAGATTACACACCCACCCACGTGTTAAATAAAGATTCTTTTCAAGTACCCTAAAAAACTTTGATTTTAGAAAACATCAATTATGTCCGTGAAGTATTAGCAAGTTTGTTATATTTATAATAACTGGCTTCAGCCATGGCATGCGAGTCCCCAAGAGCGAAATAATGCTATATTTCATTATTTCACTCTTTATTATCCATTAAAATGGGGATATCGCCTCAACCAGAGGTTCATTGTAGCCCAAATAAGTTTGTAGAGTTCCAAAAAAAGGTGAATTTGAAGATTTAATAATGTCCTTATTCTTCAGAAACACAATTTGCGTACAGTAAAATTAAATAATCATGCTAGAAAATTAATTTTTTTAAAGTTGCGCAGTAAACACCACGTGATGCGAGGTGGCCAATAACGAGTGAATGAGTCATAAGACCGCGAACTAAAATTTTCACTGAAAGCAAAGTCTTTGCTTTAAAACACTACACAGCACTAAAAAAATTATTGGTTAAATGAAAATAATAAGTAAGAAATGTAAGTTGCAATCAAAGTCTATAAGCTTTGTCAGAGCATAGTCCATAACGTAAACTGATCTTGAGTAATGAAGAGTAATAAGATACGTAAAATAAGTAGAAATAAAAGCTATACACTGTACACTACCACCATAATGCATTATGAATAGTTCGCGGTCTTTTATCTGTGGGTTCTTTAATGGCTAGGTATTGTGAGTTTTTCAGTTTTTCAAAGAAATTGTGTGCTGTAGTTAGTATTTGATCATGAATCCGGAGAATCTTTAAATCCTTATGGATTTGCGCGTTTCGCACAAACCAAGGTGCATTTGTTAAGCTACGAAGAATCTTATTAGGTAAGACGTTTCTTTCTAGCGTTCAGTTTATCCGGCAGTTGCCCATGCAGGAACTGCATAGAGTAGAATTGGTCTGATGAGGGTGATATAAAGATTTCTCTTAGTATTCAGATTTAATTTAGATTTCCTTCCAAGCAGGGAGTAAAGAGACATAAATGCTGCATTAGCTTTATTGATGGTATACTGGATATGCTCTTTGAAATTTAAAGCTTTGTCGACGTACACTCCTAGATATTTATATGAGCTTGCTACTGGAACAGGTGAATGATCTATTTTAATATTGGAATTAAATGGAAAATTTTTTCTGCATCTGCGATATAAAACAACACAACATTTATCTGCGTTAAGTTTAATTTTCCAAATTTCACAGTATTTGTTGATTAGATTAGCTTGAATTTGGAGTTTGTCAAGACCATTTTTTGGATTTCTAGAGCTGGTTAAGATAACTGTATTGTCGGCATATTTATAAATACTTGAGTGTAGTGGGACAGGCATGTCATTTATAAAAATATTAAAATATTTCGGTCCTAAAACAGACCCTTGAGGGACGCCTCGGAAAATCTCTTTCTTGATGAGAGAATTTCTCCACATCTTTACTTGAAACGTGCGACAGTAGAGATAAGAGTAGATAAGTTTAATGAAGCTATTAGGCAGAAGGAAATTTGACAATTTGTGGAGTAAGCCAAGCATGCCAGACTCGGTCAAATACCTTCTCAAAATCGAGAAAGCATGCTGCTACTCCATTCTTTTTTCTAAATTCTTGGGCGATAAATTCTACCAGATGGAGTATCTGATGAGTAGTACAGTGTCCCTTTCGGAAACCAAATTAGTTCCTATGAATGCCAATTTGGTAAGTCTTGTACTGATGACACGTTCAAAAACTTTGCAGAGAGCCGGTAACAGGCTGATGGGATTATAACTTTTGGCATATTTAAGGTCTTTTCCAGGTTTCAAGATGTTAATAATTATTGAATGCTTCCACTGAGAGGGAAAATAGCAGTGACGAATGCATGCGTTGAAAATATTGGTGATAAGTACTATACATCTGTTAGGCAGTGCTTGTAGCCCTTCATTTGAGATATTATCAAAGCCCTGGCTTTACGTTTTATGATAATTTAGGGGCTTTATTATGGCTTTTAATTATGATAGCATTCTCGCCTCCTCTGTTGTGGGGTCTATCCTCTCTGATAGCCATGAATTCTGAATCTGTCACAAGCTCGAAGATGTGTTTCATTGACTAACATGACATCAATGTCATGTTTTTGGAGGTCGGCGATCGAAGATCATCATTCGTTAACCCGAAGGCTTTTACCACTACATGTTTATTCACACCCTAAGGACCTGTAAAAGCTATTTTTGGAGGTAAGAGATGAGCTGAGGTTGTTGCTTACGGATACCGTTAGCATTGAAGAAATTAATTTTTATAAAGCTTTTGGTAGCTGAAATAAGATTAGGAATATTATGAATAGGCTTAAAATTCATAATCAATATTTGACAGATAATCAAAAACGGCCATGCCGACCTCTAATTTTTCAAATATTCCTTCAGCATTTCTAAATTTTTAGAAGAAATCTTTAATTTGTAACTTTAACCTATCATAAAATCCTAATTGGCAGTTTTTGATCCTTTCGGTTGGTTTTCATCTCTGGATGGCTGTTGCCAGGCAGGACTACGTTTAGGGATCTCCTTTGGATTGAGCGCCGGGAATTCATTTTTGTCGTAATGGAATTGATTCTTCGTCTCTTCTATTTTGGCTTTAATTTCTTCAATCTGTTTCTGTATATTAAATGGGTGCTTAGGGCAACCTTTAAAAGAAGAAATGTGATCGGGAGCAAGTATAGGGCTCGTGAGGTTTTGCACATTTTAAACAGCATGCTTTGTATTTGCGGCGATTCCGTGTATGCCCGTACCGCTGGCACTTATGGCATTGCATGGGACCAGGGCGAGATTTGTAAGGTTTCCACGAACACGTCGAGTCCTCTTAATTTCTTTATGTCATATATAGCTTTACCTTCTTTATTGCGGGTGCATTCAGCTAAGTATACAGGTAAATGGATAATTTCCCCCCCTCAATAACATGAGTGATTTGACGGTTTTTTTGGATGGGTATTTCCATTTCTTTTATTTCAGATTTGATACGTTCAATATTAGCAGTCTTTGGCAGTTTCTCGATTATAGCTTTAATGGGTTTCTCGATGTTCATTTTAAAAATATGGTAGGGGAGTTCAAGTTTATCTAAAAAATCATGTGAGCATTCTGTAATGCTCAGAGTTGTAAACTCTGATGGTAAGAGTTCCACCGGATAAATTTCCGCGGAATATTTTGATTTGTAACTTTTCTTCAATAGCATATTTTAATTTGTCCCAGTCGCCTGCAAAGCCGGCTAGAAAGCAGGTTACAAAGCAGGTTGAACATTGATTTTTTGTAAAATAAAGATGTCAGGTTTTCAGAGTTCCACAGGAACAACAACCAGAAATTTGGTAGCATCTCCCTAACTTTCACAGTCGATGAGATAATATGTAAGTACTGCAGAATGTTTTAGTGAAGAAATTGAATAGCCACAAAATATAATAACTACTACTGAAATATAAATGAATTTTTCTATAAAAAATAAACCTTTATTTATTCCCCCCTTTTTTTAAGCCTCGGGTTCTTAAAATACCATTTGAACTTTACCTACAACCAAGAACTAGCAAGTCTGCTCTAGGAACAGGATTTAAAAATTTAAAAACCTTGCTCCACAGAACATCCCAGCTGTTTTTTTTTTTTTTTTTTTTCTTGAAATAAAATACCAAGTATTTTCCAGTGATAAGAGATAACATATCATCATCACAGTCATTAAAATAACTCTGATTTTTTTTTCTATTATGTCATTCACATTTAATGATTTGAGCTCAACTTAATTGCAAAACAAATATTGGATACTTATGCTTCATAAAACAGAACTCTTAGAATCTAAGCCTGAATTTAAACCAAAGTTTTCCTAAAACACCTACACTAATGATTTTAAAAATACTGATAATTCTTATATTGATTTAAGAATGTATAAAATGGAAAATTTATTGGAATACTGAATGCATAATTCACTTCAATACATAATTTATCTTCTTTTAATATGTTACATTATTCCAGAAATTCATATATACAGTTTCATTTTTTAAAAGTATGTACTATACTTAAGAACGATCTCTCAAATGATGTTGAATTTTAACGATGGCTATTACATTTTTCAGTCAGTTGTACACTTCTATCAGAAGCAAAAATGTTTTAATCACTACATTCCACCCTTTTGTAGTTCTTTGACTAATACTGTACATATATTAATAAAACAATTTGAAGGACCAAAGTCCATAGCTATCCTATAACAGTTAATATGCATGTATGATACAAGCTCTTGATCATCCAAGGTGACCTTGGTGTATATTACTTTGAATAATCAGTCTATCTTATAAAAAACTGAAATTTATTAATTCTTGAAACTATTCTTAGCATAAAGAATATCAAAATTTTCTCAGTATCTTGCACAGAAGATCACCCACCCTGTGAAATTCCTAAACAAATATGAAGTTAACTGAATAATATTACTACAAACTGAACATAAATTTCAGAAGTTTTTTCTCACCAAAATATACAGAGGAATGGGTACTTGCCATTTTATTTACCATGTTCATATTCTAGGCGCCTAAATAAATGTAATGAATTAATAGAAAAATCAAATTAAAATTCAGTTCAAATTTATATGGACTAGATTATTGAACTATTTGAAATTCAATTCTGTTGTAAAATATATTAACATTTAATTCTTATATTCTTTGGCTAATTCCATTTTTTAAATATTCATATAAAAATTTAGAAATGACTACAGATTAAGACAACTCTGACCAAATGAAATTTAATAACATCAATAAAATGTAACAAGAAAAAAGTACAATTCAAATGAAATAGAATTTAAAAATTCTGAAAATCATTAGAGATTGAGGGAATGGAATTTGCCTAATTTAAGTTTAATTAATTAAATACATTCCATTTATTTCTGAGAAACATTTTCCTTTGTTAAGACTAAAAATAAAAAAAAAGGAGACTAGGCAGCAATGAATTATTCTTCAATATCAAAATGTCCTAATTTCCATACTGGCTTTAGTTTTCTATTAAATGAAAGTCCACAGGAGACATTTAGATAAATTTCTAAAATTACTACACTCAAAAGTCTTTAATCCGGACTCGTCGGGACTTCGGCGATTCCGGATTACAGATCATTAATTTAAATCTGGTAAGATGGCATGCAGAAAACATAAAATTGCAATCAGAAAACTATTTGATGTGTATCCGTAATATAATGACGATAAATTTGATTTAAATCATATCAAAAACGGAGTAAATTGAGATGAAATACTACTTTTAGTAAGGAATTATAAGCCGAATAAAATAAAAACATCTGCCCTGAATATAAGGATAGTGCTGACAGATCAACTTCCAGTTCATTGCGCGCTGTGATGTTCCTCCCCCCGCAGAGAGGTGTAAAATTCATAAATAGATTTCGGAATGGTTAGAGAAACAAAGGTTATGCCTTTATACATTTTTTGCAGCAATTCCACTTTTTGTTTGATGGACATCAAAATATGCTTTCGCTTTGTAGATCCTTCGGCAGCTCCAGAATCAGAAATTCTTTTTGACATAATCTAAAGTTCAAGCTTACTTTTATAAAATTGCTCTAACAGTTCACAAAATATAATAAGCCGGATCCAATAAGAAGATTAAGGAACAATGCAATCTGCAACATTAACTGAAATAGATAATTAGATAGATAATTTTAGCTTAGCTTATACCGTCGGTTATACATTAAACGCGTAAAGTCTGCTCAGACATTCATACCCACAATTAAAAAAAAAATTCTTTTTGTCAATAATGAAATTCTGAATTTAGTTTCAGTATTGCATGATAATCAAAACCAACACTTAAATGTCACTAACATATTTAATGAACTTTTGTCATTATGCAGAATGACAAAAGTTCACAGCTATAACACACTGATTTTTACTTGAAAGAAATGCTCAAATTACTCAAAATTTTTTAGTATGATTAGTCTTCATACTAAAAAAAAATGCTGGATAAATAGCTCAACCAACATACTCTAATAAAAACTGCTATCGATTGGAAACTTGCCTGTAATAGAAAATCTACGAGCATAGCCTTTATACTTTAATATCATAAATTACATGAAATAAATAAAAGTATTAAAAACTAAATTCCATACTTATTCAAATTGGTAGGACCATCTGCTACTACTTTTTTATCCTAAAAACAAATAATTATTAAATGATAAACATGGCTGGAAATTTATGAATACAGCATGAAATGACTACTCTTTAATAAATTCATTTCACATTTTGTTCCGATTGATCGATTTACTAGGAGAAAATTTAAATTATGGACATATCCCATATAATTAGCAGAATTCAGTAGTTAAGGTCAAACATTTCAGCAATCTGTTTAAGCCTTGAATTTACCAATAATACTATAACTAACGCCTTTTTACGAAAAGTTAACTTCTATGCAATCAAATAAAACATGTTAACCTGCAAAACTTTATACACAGAAGTCAACCTTGAAATCTGAAAACTAGCAAGACTTCTGGGAGAAAGTAGAGATGTTTTTAAGCTGCGTGACAACATTAAAAATATACTGATTTATACAGAAATATTTTAATATTTATTTTTTTAATTATTTATTTTAATTACTTATTTTAATTTTTTTAATTATTATTATCTAATAATTTATTTTTTTAATTGCTTTCAAATGAATTCGTACTTAATTATATCAAAAAAATTTAAGATTACAATTGCGATTTAAAAGGTCTACTAGACTTTTCGAGAAATGAAATACTCAGAGAATGCACAGATTACGTTAATTATAATTCTGAAGAGACATTCTTGCAATTAGAAAAGCCACTACCTCTCAAATTGAAACCTTTCCCCAACTGCGATATTTTAAGTTTAGAAATGAAAAGACAGATGTTATTTATGTCTGGATATAAGGTACAGAGTTAAAAACTGCAAGCAAAAAGTAAAATTAGCTTCTATAATTAACAAACATTCGAAAGTGCATTGTTGAGCATTAAAATAGCACAAACAAGAACTAATTATCATACTTATTCAAAAAAAGGTACAAAGAGCAACTTCTATATAGACTAAATAAAAATAATATTCACAGGAAAAGTGCACAGCAAAAATGGATGAGAAAAATACACATGTAAGAATAAATTTTCAAACTGATACATAATCAAAAGAACTGCATGATGAACAGCAGCAACGAACTAGCTACACACAGAAATGGCTTTTTTCTTGAATCATTAAATTTGGCACATAATCAGATAAAATAAAAATTTTCACACGTAAAAATTTGGCACATAATCAGATAAAATAAAAATTTTCACACGTAAAAACGAGACTTTTATCCTAGAATATAATAAAAAATTCAGTAATTAAGATCAGAAAATCTTTTACCAATCTGTTAGGCCAAGAACTTACCCGCATCAGTTTTAATGAATTCTCAACAAATCGCATCTCAATCTGTCAAATAAACTGTGTTAATATGAAAAACAAGATGTTAAATAATACAAACAAGAATTGACATATTTTTTCAAAAGAGGAATAAAGAAGAACAATTTTTACGCAAACTAAGCAAAAACGGCACATTTACTTAAATTTTCTCAAAAATTTACCAGCAAAGCCTTTATACACATAGGAATAAATTTTCTTGGTTCTTAAAAAACTTGATGAATGTCTACATGAGCTAACTGAAAAGCTAAATGAAAATACCGCATTCAACTTGAAATGAGTTCAGTCAGAAATTTACCAGCACAATAAAAAGAGACATGGAGGGGGATAAAAAGAAAAAACAAGAATTAATTTTTATAGCAACTCAAAAAAATGCAGAATGAACAGCAGCAACACAAAACAAAGTAGACAATTAAAAATAGTAATTTTAATGAATAATGAAATTCTGGGCATATACCACATAATCAGAGATAAAATAAAAATTTTCATACATAAACAGCAGATTTTATCCTACAATATGATTCAGTAATTAAGAGCAGGTAATATTTTACCAATTTGCCAGGCCAGATCTTACCATCATTTTCAACAAACAGCATTACACATCTGTCAAATAAACTGCATTAATCTGCAAAACAAGGCATTAAAATAATACAACTTATTAACATATTGGCTCAAAAGAGGCATAACGAAGAGCAACTTCTACACAAATTCAGTAGAAAAGGCACATTTACTTGAAATATCCTCAATCAAAAGTTTACTAGTAATGCTTTTACATGTGTAAGAATTTTCGCGGTTACTTAAACAAAAATGGAAACGGCAATCTTTACAGGACCTAAGCGAAAATGGCGCATTTATCTAAAAACACGGTCATCGGCCAGGAAACTACCAGCACATAAAACAGAAAATGAGCATGAAAAAATATACACATGCAAAAATTACTTTTCATATTTAATAATAAATATAAGATATAAAGCAAACACTTACCAGAGAAATAGAAACCTTGGTTATTTGACGAATAATCTGAAATTTGCCATTGCGCACATCTAAAAACAAACAACTTCAAATTAATCAAGCAAAATGTGTAAATTTGGAAAACAAGGTATTAAAAATTTATGGTAGAATTTTAGCATACTTATATATCAAAAACAGACCATTCTTCAACCACAGTTCCAGAAATAAGAATGAGCCAATATTACTTGGCAAGAAAGTTATTACTAGATCTTCATGCAACCCAGAGAATCTCGTAAGTCCTCCCATTTTATCCCCCTTTTTTCTCGTGAAGACAACCTGTCAACAACGAATTCCGCAAAAAAGGGGAAAAGTTTTGACTTCGGATATCTGTTTCTAAGCATAGGAAAGAATAAAAATAATGCAACGTGTATTTCATCTCGCAGACAAAAGTACTTAATGAAATGCTAATTTAAATATTTGTATATATCTCTGATATATGCATTTATAATTCTGTATGTAAATACATTTATCTGATACTTATTTGTTTACAATCAATTAGTGCCTATAACTAGTAGGACCATTAAATTTTTTTATAATTAATACTCAAATTATTTATAATTTTGTGCTTAGCTTGTCCTTTTAAATATTAAACACATTCTAATACAAGTATTTTGTACATACGTCGATTTTATGTATTTACACTAAGGTAATTTGTCTGATAAATATTACCCAGTATAAGCAGCTGTTTAGTATTACACTCTGTATCAGTTAAGTACTAATACAAACAGCAAAATATGTAATTAATAATGAACTATTTCTGTTCGTATGGTTAGTTGTATTCTGCATGAAACTCTAAATACTTAAAATACTTTTGTAAATACTCATACATATAAATAAATACTGTGTTTGTCGGTATGAGATAGTATGATCGCATGTGTGTTCTGATACAAATTTATGTATGAATAAATCTCCATTGTATGTGTTTGTAGAAACACTTATATGCATTATTTTGAGTATTAAAGGCAGGTAAATTTCACCATAAAAGCTTATTGTGTAGGAAAACATATTATTTACAGTGAATAATGTCTGATTATTACCCCTGATTACTTATGAAATTCAAAAGACAAAATATTAAAACAAATTTTGGTACTTCCATATTAACAAAACCATCTTGGTGCAATTTGGCATTTTTTATTAGCTGAAAATATAAAAGTCACTAATTGGTTGGAAGGTGGTGATTTTTGTATACTTTTGTGTTTTAGAAAGATTCCCAAACTAACAGAATTTCTCATTCAGTTCCTGAACAAAACATCAAAATAGAATATACTTCAGAAAATGAAAATAGAAATTTTAATTATTAAATAAGGATTATGTGATACATTAAAAGAATAAGACATTTACGTTCATTTTTTTTTTAAATCTTTTTCGGCTACTCTTCTTCCCAAGCATACAGTGATCTGTTTTGCCTTAGAAAGACATGAGAGGTTGAGTAGAGTGCAACACTGGCTATCTACTAAACTCATTTCCTGACTGTGCCCTTGAGAGAATTTTTCACAAAATTCTTTACTTTTACACTTATGCTTGATGCATTAAAAATAAATTAATAAGTCGATTTACAGCTATTTCGTGAAAAGTTGATTTTAAAGAACTTGTATCAGGTGGCACTGACAAAACTCATTCCATAACCTACTTTTTATAGATGTGGTATAGACATATTACTTAATATTTGATTTAAAACAAAACAATCTTTTCAGATATGTAAAAGGTATTTAAAGCATGCAATTACAAACTTTCATAATACAAATATTAGAATTCTTGCATTTAAATATCTTCTTAAATTCAATGCATTTATTTCTTCAACTTTTAAGCCTTAATAATGATAAAAAATTATAGTTATAATTACAAAAAAAAAAAAAAAAAAAAAAAAAAAAAAACAAGATTCATTATATAAAACAAGCCAACTAAAACAGATGTTACTGCAATCAATCCCATGAAATAAAATTAAAATGACTTGGCAAAGTTACATTCTTTTAAAACTATACAACTTTGCCTGATTACAATTCTTATTTCTGTTACGAGGCCTGTTTGCAAACATCAATTGAATATAATTCTAATACAGAATGTGTCTTGAGTTGAAATAACAAAAGAGACAATAAAGTATGAAATTTGGCAAATGCTTTCATATTCTTAAGTTGCATTATACCAGAAATATTTTGCCTCAGTGAATTTCATAACAAATTTATGCTCCCATTTATCATAAGGTTGATTTGTACAAACACTTCCAAACAAAGCAGAAATTATAAGATAAATATGAGAGTTTACTTTGGTACATAAGTGTTAATATATCATATTAATATTAATGCATATCGAACACTAGTATGTGCCTTTGAAAATTAAAAATTGTCTTCTTGCTCGAAAATTTTTCAAAAATAATATAACTTTAAAAAAAAATGTTCCTTAAAAACGTATTTAGTAAATAACTGTTTCTTACATTACAAAGATTGTTAAAAAATTTTATCAACTTTGTACTATTAAAATTTTTGTATCATTAAATAGATAAGTGAAAGTTCACTTACCTTCTAAATAGGGCTGCCCTGAACTGCCTGCTTTTCCTTCTTGTAGGTATCCGTCTCTATGATGAACTTCGATTCACTTCGAAACACAGCTATAAACTTTTTAAGAAATTTTAATTCGTATGAAAGATATCTACAAAATATTTACAAGTTATAATGATTACAAGCATAATTTATACGGAGACGGTCTATCGTTATACATCTGTTAGACGCGTCAGCCGTTCAACTGACTGTTTTTAGTCTCTTTCGCCAGAGGGCGTTCGTGGAAGTAAAGTTCTAGTAAACAAACGCGACACTCCCACCTTGAGGTCCAGTATCAGCAGAGGATGGACCTCAACTGACCTGTAGTTCAAGTCTTTTGAGATTTCGTCATACGTCGAGTTCTGTACCTCACTTGCATATCTGACTCAGGTGTAAAGTTGAGTTCAAGAGGTATGAGGTCCTTAGTAGGTCTTATAATCTCCCCTTGTGCAGTTTTCAGTTTCACTAATCTAATGTATCCGTCGTGGGATGGAAATATTTCCACGATTCTAGCTAAGGGCCAGTTTATCCTTTTTTCGTTGTTGGACACAATTACAAGATCACCAACTTTCACAGAAGATGGTTCGCGGATGAATTTTGAGCTTTGTTTTAGTTGCCCTAAATATTCTGATCGAAATCTTTTTCGTAAATCTTTTCTCAATTTGGCTCTGTAAAGGTATCTTTTATTGAGGGATTTAGAATCCAAAAGATCTAATTCAGGAACTCCAGTCTCTGGAATTTCTGTTAGAAACATTGCTGGGGTGAGAGCTCTTAAATCCTTTACGTCTTCTGACAAATACGTGAGAGGACGGTTGTTCATAATGCTCTCGCAGTCAATGATTGTCAACAATTCTTCGTAGTTCAGAGAAGATTTTCCTAGTACCTTTCGAAAAATTCTCTTTAGTACTCCAATTAATCTTTCCCACCACCCTCCCCACCATGACGAGGAAGGGGGTATAAATTTCCATTCAATTTTCTTAACTGTTGCATTTTCTAAGATAGAATTCCAATCTATGGTCTTAAACAAATTATTTGATCCAACAAAATTGGTTCCATTGTCAGAGTATACAGTGACAGGTCTACCCCTTCGAGCGATGAATCGCCTGAACGCGTGCAGGAAACTTTCGGTTGATAGAGATGAGACTAGCTCTAAGTGAACTGCTCTATATATTGCGCAAGTAAAAATGACGATCCATGTTTTTTGGCCTCCTTTTAAAATTAAGGGACCCGTCAGATCAACACCAATAATCTCAAAAATTAAAGCATCTCTTATTCTGTCTTCAGGTAGTGACGCTTGAGGAATCTTATATGAATCAGAGTCGAACCTTCGACATCGTACACAGTTTTGGATAACCTTGCGTACGGTCTTCCTACTCTTTATGATCCAATATTTTTCACGCAAAGCGCACATAACGAATTGTACTCCAGCGTGACTTAGCCTTTCATGTTCAGATTTGATCAGTTTTAAGACTAATGGATGTCCTGAGGGAAGTAAAACTGGGTAACGAAAGTCAGCATCATCGTCTCTCTGAAAGATACGTGTCTTCACTTTTATAAGGCCATTGGAGTCCATGATAGGTTCTAGAGCACGTATTCTTTTATCTTTCAATCCTTCGAAAGATTCTTGTTGGATGAGTCGGAAAACCACTGTTTCAGCTCCCTTTAGTTCTTCGACTGAAATTCTCCCATGAGTTCTTTCAGATGGTGGTGTTGTAGCATTTTTAACGAATCTAAAGATCCAAGATACGACCTTTATGATCTTTTCGAATTTTGAAATATTGTCAAAAAGGTTAAATTTATCTGTATTCGTGTTATTGCTGGCTGAAACCACAGTTCGTTTTCTCTCTCCATTTACTATATCGAAGTCAGGATGTTCTCCATCTGCAATAGGCCACTCTTCTGGAGGTCGATAAATCCAATCTGGTCCTTTCCACCATTCGGATTTCCTCAATTCTTTCGCAGAGCAACCGCGAGATGGCAAATCCGAAGGATTAAACTTTCCGGGAATGTGATGCCAGTGATCTGAGTTACTCAATTTTCGAATCTCATTTACTCGATTGGCTACAAAAGTGGACCAATTTTCTTTCTGTTTTATCCAAAAGAGAGCATTTGTGGAATCCGTCCAGTAAAAAACTGGAACCTCTTTTAATTTCAAGTCTTCTCTTATTGTATGAGAGAGCCTGGCTCCAATAGTGCAAGCGAGTATCTCTAGTCGAGGTATGGTGAGTGCTTTTAGGGGAGCAACTCTCGCTTTAGATTGTATCAATTGACAAGTGACTCCACTCTCACCGCTGTGTCTAAGGAAAATGCAGGTCGCATACGCGTCCTTGCTTGCGTCCGAAATTACATGCAGAGTGGTACTTTAGTCTATTTTGGGAAGCAATCTAGGAATTTTGATGTCTTTCAAATATTTTAACTGAGATGACCATGTGAAAAATTTCCTTGCTAGATCATTCGGCAGATTAGTATCCCAGTTAATTTTCTGTTTCCAGCACTCTTTCAGAATCAGTTTAGGCATGAGAGTAACTGGACTAGTAAACCCAATTGGGTCAAAGATTTTACTCAATTCGGAAAGAACAGATCTTTTGCTCAATACAGGGTTTTCTTCATATTTTACGTGACAAGACAAAGTATCGTCAAACAAGTCCCATTTCAATCCCAATACTGACACAACATCTTCATAATCTTTATCAGAAAGGTTTAGAATTGAAGTTTCATTTTTAAGTCTATTATGTTTCCATCCTCTTAGGTCAAATTTTGCAGTAGCCATTATTTCCTTAGATCCTTTGATAAATTAGTTTAATTCTTCAATTGATTCCACGCTCGCTACGCAGTTATCCACATACATGGCTTTCTTTAGCTTTGAAGCTATTTCCTGATGATGTTTTGGTACATTTTCCAAATGGTAGTTAATTGTGGCAGCGAGTAAAAAGGGGCTGTCGTTTACGCCGAATACAAACCTTCGGTGCCGATATATAGTCAGTTTTTCAGGCTGTCCTTTCTCCCACCATAGGAAGCGGAGAAAATCTCGATCCGCTGGGTTCACACCTATCTGAAGAAGTGCTCTTTTTATATCCGAAATTACTCCATACTTTCCCTCTCGAAATTTTGTCAAAATTTTGGGGATCAATTCAAGATAATTAGGACCCTTTTCCAGGCAGTCGTTCAGAGATACCGAATTTTTCTCCTTTGCAGATGCGTCGAACACTGGTCGAATTTTGGTAGTCAAATTTTCCCGAAACACTGCTCTATGTGGCAGATAATGCCCTTTGATCTTTTCTGCCTCCGAAATATCGATAGGTTCAATTATTCCCTCTTCTACCCAATCCTTTAAAACAGTTTCGTAGGCTTCTAAGGAATTCTTTGTCTGAAGGGTTTTCACGCAAGACTTCAGACGCTTTTCTGCAAGGATTCTATTATCCGGCAACTCAGGATGAATTTGAAGCCATGGCAGTGATACCTGATACCTTCCAGTGTCATCTCTTTCTAAAGTACGGATGAAATAATTTTCTGTAGCCTTTTCTATTTCTTGTTTTGTTTGAGAAAGAGCTGGTTCAGTTATTCCGATAGAATCAAGAGACCACAAGTCACAAATTTTTCTGTCACTAATATGTAGTGATAAAAGAATTTCATTAAAATTCTTTCCCTTTACCTTCGTTCTCCCTAATATAGTCCAACCAAGGTGTGTATTCATCGCTACTAAACTCTCCGTTACGTGTTTTATTTCCCCTGTAAAGAGTTTTCCGACATAATCTGCTCCTACAAGCACGTGTATTTCGTTAGGGTGTTTTTCAAATAAACAAGAATTCTCATTAGTTACATCACTGGGAAAAATTTTGTAACCTCTAAGTTTCTTTAAGCATTCCCTATCCTCCAATTTTGGAATATGTGAGCATATGGTTTTTTTGCTCAAAACTTCCATTTCGCATGTGAATCCTGTTTCTGGATTATTTAACTTAATCAGATACTTGTTGTGATTTTCCCTTTTTTCTATTCCTCCAAAAAGCCCATGAGTCACACTTTCCTGACCTAAAGATTTTAGTTTTAATTTCTCCGCAAGAAATGTGCTGATATATGATCTGCTACTTCCGGTATCCAGAATTATTCGTATAAAATTGCTTTCACCATCTCCGTAAACATTGGCAATTAAAGTTTGCAAGATTACACTTTCATAGGATGAATTATTCGTTAAGGCCTTATTTTCAATTTGTTCTTCCTTAATTTCTCCGTTTTCGTTTTTAAAACACATTATAGTGGCATGTCGTTGTTTACATAATTCACACCTTATTCTAGAAGTGCAATTAAAACTAAGATGCCGTGGGTGTAAACAGCGATAACATATTAATTTCGCTTTGCATTTCTCCCTTTTTTTCTCAGTAGACCATAAAGATGCTTGTTTACACGTTATAGACTCGTGATCAGAAGAGTCGCAGAAAACACATGGTGTTTGTCCCCCCCGCAAACTTGCGTTCGTCAACTCCGAAGCTGTGTGTTTCGCAATAGGTCTGGTTTCACTCAGTTTGTTATGCTTTTGCGGCGCCGCCTTTGGCTGGACCGTCTGGAATGTACATTCCCGCGCAACTAACTGTTCAGAAAGAAATTCCATTAGGTGATTCAAATCGTAATTTGATTTTCGAACTGTTTTATTATACTCCAAAACCAAATCTGGGGGCAATGTTTTAAGCAAAATAGGTGTTAATAAAGCTCCATATGTTTCTGAGGTCATATTTAATGATTCAAGACATCGAATATGTTTCTGTATATAATTGAATAACTTACGGAAATTTTGAATGTCATTAGAATCCTTTAGAGGTCTTATTTTCAGTAATTTATCTATATGGGCGTTGATCAGTACATCTTTATTTCCAAATCTTTCTGTGAGGAGTTTAACTGAAGTTTCGTAATTTTCTTCGGTTAAATCGAAACCGTCAATGGTGTTATAAGCAGTACCTCCCAAAAAGGATTTCAAATAATTAAATTTGCTTATAGCGTCAAGCGTTTTATTTTGATGTATGGCTGATGAAAAAGTGTTCCAAAATGTCAGCCATTCGCAGCTCTCGCCATAAAACTTCGGAATCGTAAGTTTAGGAAGCTTCACGTTATGACTTTCGATTTTAACGTTTTCTATAATACTTTCACTTAACTGTTCAGTGCTTCGTAACACATTAAATTTTTGTTGTTTTATATTAATTTCTTTCAATTTTTTGTTAGCCTTGTATTTAAATGTAGTTATTCTTTCACGATATTCGTCAACACCGTTTAATTCCTGGTCAAGATAATTTATGTCTATTAATTTTTCTATATCGGCATCTATTTGTTTTAACTCGTTCGATTTTTCATTTAAGAGTTCTAAGGAAATTTCTAGTTCCTCTGCATTCACTTCTGTTTTTGGTAATTCAGTTTCGATTCGGCCAATTAATTTTGTAACGGCAGCCCTTATGTGGCCGCGTTTCCTTTTCAATGTATCGATGAATTCCGTCATTATTTAATATTCAACAATTCAACAAGTATCAGCAATTCACTAATTATTTATGCTTATGTATTATCTATATAACTGATATCAATTTAGACAGATTCAATAGTTAGGAAAACAGCAGTTACTGGCAGTCCCTGTTCGGGCGCCATGTTAAAAAAATTTTATCAACTTTGTACTATTAAAATTTTTTGATCATTAAATAGATAAGTGAAAGTTCACTTACCTTCTAAATAGGGCTGCCCTGAACTGCCTGCTCTTCCTTCTTGTAGGTATCCGTCTCTATGATGAACTTCGATTCACTTCGAAACACAGCTATAAACTTTTTAAGAAATTTTAATTCGTATGAAAGATATCTACAAAATATTTACAAGTTATAATGATTACAAGCATAATTTATACGGAGACGGTCTATCGTTATACATCTGTTAGACGCGTGAGCCGTTCAACTGACTGTTTTTAGTCTCTTTCGCCAGAGGGCGTTCGTGGAAGTAAAGTTCTAGTAAACAAACGCGACAAAGATATTTCCAAATGCTTTTTGGTTATATATGCACATGGGATTTTTCTATAGCATTGATATATGCACAAATTGATTCAATTATTACCTCAGCTGTTATCGAAGCTGAGAAACATTTTCATATCTAATTTCAGAACTATAATTAAATTTTTTGTTAGCACAAGAACAGCCAAGTTTAATAGAATGAACTTAAAAGCTACAGCATGCACAGGGTAATGAAATATTAACCCATTCTTCAGAATTTCAGATCAAGAAGAATTTGAAGGTGGTAAAATGAAAGTCAGCAAATTACACAGGAATCAGATGTCAAAACTGAATACTTAATAATAGGCAATAAACAGAGACATATTAGTACAAACATATCTGAAACATTTGCATGGACCCATGAGCAAAAAAAAAAAAAAAAAGGTAGTAATATAATAAAGAAATAATCTTTGCACAATTTTTTGATTTTTTACACATGAAAAGTTACTTATTGGGTGCAAGTTGATGGTTTTCACACCTTTATTCCAGAAAGATACCCAAACTGTCAATATTTATTATAAATTGGTACAACATTATCAATATAGCCAAACAAAACATACTTGAAAATACAAATTTGAATTATTAAATAAGCAATGAATAAAAAAAATAAAATATATGCTTCTTCAAATCTTTCTGTTATTCTTTTGCAATTTTCTCCTCCTCAAAGACAAAGCTATCTGTTTTTGCATAAAAAAATGGTAGAACTGCTCAAAACTGGGTTCGTGCAACACTCGACTATGGAGGAAAAAAATTTCCTCGTTGTTCTATTTCGAAAATTTTCAGCAAAATTTTGTGTTCTTGCAGAAATTTTACACCAATATTTTCCATTGCTTGCAAATGCTGCAAGGCCATAGTTTAGTTTTAGGCAAAAAAGACCACTATTTGTTTACAAAAACTGTTCGACTTTGAAATACAACAAAAACGAAACACACAAAATGGCAGAATTGCTTAACTGAAGAATTATTATACCCATGGTTGCTGGAAGAATGATTATGCACTACCACAGAAAAAGAAAACCTCAAGAAATTTTGACTTTGTTCAAAGACACTACAAGCTGCATAGTGGCTGCATTGGGTCATCAAATACATAGTCCAAAATTAACATTTTAAATATATGACACTGAACACTTAAGCTTACTGAAATCTAAATTCTAAGCATTCTAAACATTAAAAAAGCATTTCCAGAAGTTAACAAGGAAGATAGAACTACTTAAATCCTGCAGTACCAAAGTTATCACAAAACAAGATATTTCACATTCCATACTTTTTACAAAAATGCAGTGAAAAGTGGATTACAGTGCAAAATGTGAATGAAATTTCCAGTCAAATAAAAGGTTCAACGTTTCATGACATTGCCTGAATGGGAGGAATGTGACATGAATACAATTTCTTGATTCAAAACATTATAAGCAGTCATTACCTTTTCACTATTCGAACACGCTGTTTTAAATCTTTCATTACTAATTAAATACCAAGAATAAGAATTGCTTTAAATCAGCAACACTTTAATCAGCCTGCATATGTGATATGAAATACTAATACATATTCCACAGAAAACACATGTACTGGGCTATACTAATGGCATGATTTTCAGGAACAAATTTCATGAAAAATAAGTCTGTTGTATTTCGCACTAACATGATGATAAAATGACTTGTGACTTATCTCGCAAACATGAAGTTTAATCTTGTGGAAACAAACAAATGATTTATTAAGAATTGATATGAAAAGACAAGTTAAATACACCTCATAGAAAGAAATTTCTTTATAGCATGGTCAAGTCATTACTGCACAGATGAGTGAACTTTCTTGTTAATCTAGCTTTTAAACAAAAGACACTAGCCTTCTATTATTTGTAGGCATCCACCTTTATATTTCTATAACATCTAAGCAATTTCTTACACATGTAACTCATGGAGTTTCTCTCCTTGTGAATAAGTATATGGTTGTTTAAAAGATGTTGTGAGTAAAGGATTCCTTACATATATTACACACATGAGGTTTCTCTCCTGTGTGGATAAGTACATTTTTGTTTAAACTATGTTTGTGAGTAAATGACTTATTACATATATCATACACATAAGGTTTCTCTCAGGTGTGGATGAGTACATGTTTGTTTAAACTACATTTGTTAGCAAATAATTTATTTCATATCTCACACTCATGAGGTGTCTCTTCTGTGAATTAGCATATATCTGTTTAAATTCTCTTTTAGAGTAAATGACTTGTTACATACCTCACACACATGAGGTCTCTCTCCTATGTGATTAAGCATGTCTCTTTAAATTTCCTTTTTGAATAAGTGACTTGTTACATAACTAACACACAAAACATTTCTTTTTTGTGTCAATAAGTATATCTCTTTTTTTAATCACATTTTAGAGTAAATGACCTGTTACATTCCTCACATGCATAAAGTTTCTCTCCTGTGGGAATAAGCATATGGGTTTTTAAATGATTAGTTAGAGCAAACGATTTGTTACATACATCAGACACATAAGGTTTCTCTCCTGTTTGAATACACATATGAGTTTTTAAATGACTTATTACATATCTCACACACATGAGGTTTTTCTCCTGTGTAACTAAGCAGATGGGTTTTTTAAAGTTGATTTTTCAGTAAATGTCTGATTACATATCTCACATATATGAGGTTTCTCGCATTTATGAATAAGTATATGATTGTTTAAATAACTAGTGGGAACAAATGACTCGTTATATACCTCACACACGTGAGGTTTTTTCCCTGTGTGATTAAGTATATGCATATTTAAAATGTCCTTTCATCCAAATGAACTCTTACATATCAGTTTTTTTCTGCTGTACGTATATGCAGATGTTTCTCTAATGAACCACATCGTATCTCACTCCCATGGAAACGGTGTAGCACCAGGGTGCCTGGGTCAAGAACCCTACCCCTTGTCGAACATGTAGGTTGTTTCGAATGTTGTCATGAGTAAATAACATAAAATATATATATTTTTTTCAAATTATTATATTATAATTTTTTAGCAAAAGGAGAGTGAGATAACTGGTAATTCTAGAAGAAATAAAATGTTCGCCGAGTTTCGAGACCTAATGCCATCTGCAAAAGCTGAGAAAACGGAAAACGAGCTGGCTTTAACCTGAATCTAGAGACGCATATAATATGTGCATTCAACACAGGTACTGTGAGTCCACTGGTGCACTTAAATTATAACATAAGTCACAAATGTACAGTACAGGTAAAGCATGTCAACTTAAATAATATGTGTACTAAGTATGGCCATAGGCCATTTACAATTATTTGGATCATTCCAATCATAATCATAAACCCTTATAATGGGGTTGCTCATACTTGAGAGGTTAGCATAAAAATGTTTTACTTGTTCAATTGCCAAATTCATCATGAAGTTTTTGATTTCGAACGTACCAGGGCAAGTTGGGGATCCGTCTTAGAGCACAATTTTGTGCCTGCTGTAACTTTTTCCTATATGATTTACACAAATAAGCATAGTATGAGACACAGTACAATTTTATAAATAAGCAACTTGTTATCTGTTGAAAGTACACTGTTTCGAGAAATTAAGGGGTTATGTGTAGGTGCCACGAGAAAGTTTTACTGAGGATCACCCCAAGATGAACCATACCATACGTAGAGAGTGATAAAAAGGGATTTTAAAATGAAATGCCACTGACAGTCCGCCACTACAAAGGATATTTTTATTCTTACTTTTGTGAAATTATGTGCTGATGGTAGTATACAGATTCCAGTTCAAATAATTTTAAACCGTTTTTGGATGCTGTTAACGAATTTTGCACAAAACACTCCAAAGACACAATTTCGAAATAAGGTAAGTCGACATTTCTTTTCCATACTGCACAGATTAGATAATCTGTATATTCGTGTTTTATTTTGATTTAAAATGCAGTTTATTTAGATTATACTTTTTTGTTTTAACTATGTTTTGGATGACATTTTACTTGAGAGGGCACTGCACAGAAACAGGAATAGTGCCATGAAAAAAAAATCGCAACTTTCGTCAAGTTGGGCCCCGAAATACGTTTTTTTCATCAACACAAAAACGAAACAACTTACAGAGAAAAATATGCTTAATAAAGTGAACAAATAAATATGAAGCTTTGTTTTTTGTAAATTTTTATACCATTTAGATGATAAATGCTTTATTATTTGATAAGTCATTATTTCACACTTTTAATTTTATAATTCCCAACTGCCCTCTTACTAGATTTAGGAAGATGTTTTAATATTCGGAAAAATTCCAAATGAGAAATCGCACAAGTCCAAACATCACACTTTGTAATGCATTTACAACAAATAGTGAAGACAATTTTCACAATACTTTTGAAAAATGTCATATGAAATACTAAAAAATAAATCTTATCTATATGCCTTACTTAGTAAAAAAAAAAAAAAAAAAAAAAAAAAAAAAAAAAAAAAAAGAGAACAGAACTAGTAACTCTGTTACACTCAATTGGCAAGAAATTTTGATTGATTTTGGCGATAAAACCCCTATTCTGGTCACCATGATAGTTTTAACTTTTAGCTTACTGACTTTAATTAAGTGAAAATAGATTGATGCAAACATGGACAAAGTTAAGGAAGTGCACAATGCCTAGTTTGTGCGATTCTCTGATTTTTTTAAAGTGAAAATAGATTGATGTGTACATGGACATACAGTTTGTGCAATTCTTTGACTTCTTATTTTGGTTTCATTAAGCCGGCATCTTGAAATTGTACTTTTCTGGTGCTGATATTGGCATCATAAAAAAAGCACCAAAAAAACAAGATATACACAAATGTAAACTTTTACCCCATTTTTCTTGTATTGTCATTGTTTTCTTTGACTGCTACGCACAATTTGCACATTATATCACAATCCTCATTGACTTCCTACAGATAATTTAATCTTCACTAATTTATTATTATTTCGCATGATTTCAACATTATCCTTTTCCATAGTGAAGCTGTAAAAAAGTGGTCCACATTCTAAAAATCTAACAGATCACTCATTTGAATACTTGTACGTGAAATTAAACATAATGTGCAAGACTCACCGTAGGAAATTTTAAATACGATTGTTTTCCAACAATGTACTATTCTTAACGGTTTTGTTTTCGGAAAAATGGCCAAAGAAATTTAATAGAAGGTAAATGAAGTATTGCTGTATGTATACAAGTATTTGTAACTGTTTTACAAATACAGAATTAATTAAAAATGATTTCCATAATTAGCATTTATTTTTATGTTAATTTTTAATTACATATTGTTTTGCTTTTCTTCTTAACATAAATTTACATGCACAGTACAATGTCCAAAATCTGGACTCATCGGAACTTCAGCAATTCCAGATTTGGGATCTTTCCGGATATTAGATTCAATTTAAATCTGGTGAGATGGCATGCAGAAATTATACAATTAAAAATATGAAATTGTGATTTATAAAATAATGAAGTATTTATGATGTAAAGGGTATCAAAATTTACAAAAAAGCTTAATATTTATTTGTTTACCTTATTAGACATTTCTTTCAATATAAGTTGCTCCTTTTTTGTGCTAATACATTCTCTTTAATTCCATAGACAGACATATCTTCTGTTCAGTTACATTGTTGAAGTCCTGTAGCTGCTATTTCAAAAATTCCGACTAACTTGTCAATTGAAATTTTCTTGTTTTCAGTAACTTCTCTGCAGCTTTCTTCACTTCCAGTAGCAGTATTTTCTGGATTTAGAACCACACTACAGATTTTGCCATTCATTAATTGATTCATGATTGAGAAGCATTGTCACCACAAAGAAAAACTTCTTTCTTATCATCTTCATTTATTACCGCTTCTCCACATTTGTTTAGGAAATCCGCTAATTGGAAAATTTCACCTTGTTTGGAATATCCGAAAACTTTTAAAATTAGAGGCTATCATCATCAAATTTATCTATCCTTCACTATACATATTTTGCTATGCATCATGAGCTTGGCAACTAACGGCAAGTTATTCCGTTAAATTTTATCTTGCTTCTATCGCACACTGAGACAATTAAGCCTGAATTGTATTAGTTATTTATTATACTTATGTCTATTTTTTGCACATGCTTAAGACTTATCAAAGTTCTGAATAAATAAACTGCTACATAAACAGGCCATATTCCCATATATACATATACCTTATTGAGGGTTCGCACTAGCTATCTTACTGCATGATGCAGTCTCTGTGGGTCCTAAATGCCGCGACTCGATGCGGCCATACAAGTCCTGCCGCTGGTTTTGGATTTATGTGAACAAATCCATTATTCTTAATTTAAATAGTCCTAAATGTAACCTTTGGGTCTATGAGTATTATCAACAAAATCTATTTTTAGCATACGGAAAGAATTTTTGGTAAATTTTTCACCGTCAACATTTTTTAGCTCATTTAATTTAATCTGTAATAATCGCCATGCATAATGTCAACATAAAAGGTTATCACACTCATTTATTATTCAATTTTGTGTGTGTGATCATGGCAAAGTTTCGAGGGCTATCTGCCTAATGGGGGAGTGCCTTTGTGGAGGACTTTCTAAGGGAAACTGCTCATTTATTATTCAATTAATAACACAAAAAAATGCTTATGCATCGCTACATGAGTCATTATTCAAGTTGGTACAACTCTGATATACGCCCTAATTTCATCAAATGTGGCGATATGTGTTCTGCTCTGGTTTTTGGCGCGATTGCGTTTTGTATGGCAACCCAGTTGAAGTTGAAAAATCTTTCGCTGGAGTTCGTTGGTTCCCGTCATGCTTTGTGTCTGAGAAGCTAAGGGGGAAAGATTTAAAGGTGAAAGTTGTTGAATAGAAGTTCGGTATAAGGAAATATCGTCATGTTGATCCTGTTGAGGGGCAATGGGTATTTGGAGGTGTGGAAAGAAGGCATGGGAGATTATTTTTAGTGACTGTGTGTGATAGAAGTAGGGATTTATGATTATTTGTGAACCATAGTATGAATTTTCTGGATAGTGTGTCTGGCTGTCATATAAATACGACAGTGATTATGTGGCGGCATATGAAATTGGTACTTCTGTTGTTCGAAAAAGCATTAATGGCAAGTGCATTTTATTTTATTCTTGTTCTTATTTTGTAGAATGTTATGTTCATTGTTTTTTTAGTATGAATTTCTGTTGTTATTGTTGTTTGAAATTTATTTTAGTTATTTTGTTGATTAGTGCGTACCGTCTAAATTGTGCAATTCGTAGATGTTTTTTAAAGTTGAAACAGAACGCTGTGTGCATGGTATTCTTTGAAATTTATTGTTGTCATATTAATTTATTAAAGTGAGGTGTGCGTAGTTCGTAGATTCGTTCGTTGCCTAGATGGTGCCATTCGTAGATGTTTTTTTAAGTTAAAACATATCGCTGTGTACATGGACTCTTGTCAAATAATTTTGGTTAGAAACTTCATGGTTTTGCTAGCTAAATTTTTTGTTTTTGTTTCGGATTTTTAGCTTAAACTGTATGTTCAAAACGTGGTTTTTGCATTCGCGAAAACAGTGTTTTTGGAGACATTTTAGGCTTAAAGTTTGAAATGTAGACAAAAAATTTAGATAGCAATATGGCAGCGTGGAGTTTCACGCCAAAAATATTTGGCGAGAAGTTTGGCGCCTTGAGTGTGCATATCAGAGTAGTTCCTTCAAGTTGTCATGCTTTGGTTGGCATCAGATCAACGATGTATCTATTTGGAATGTTTAGTTTCGAGATGTATGCCAAGCAGATACACAGCAACAGAGCCAAATTACTGCAGTAGCCGAAATTTGGCTCCGCTGCTGCGTATCATACAAATTTATGCTTAAATGATTGCTTCTTTAATATCAAGGTATTTTATTTAGTGTCGAAGTGAAAATAAGAATTGCGACTCTCCAGATGTTTTATTATGTGCGGAAAGGGAAATCAAATGCACATGCGTAAAGCCTACAAGTAAATGTTGTTGGTAATTTTGAGGTCCGGATTTCGGACTCTGAACTGTTTTAAATATTATGTTTAACAAGGCAAATTTCATTTACATACACTTAATATTCTTTTCCCCCTAGCTTTATTTAGTGCATATGCACTAAGTTGCATGTTTAATGAGCTAAATGAGACTTATACATGTTTAACATCATTATTTTCTGCTAATGTTATGCTTAATAACATGTTCTTTTTTCTTTTCTGGCATAAATTCCATATGCTTTATGCCACTCTGCTTTTGCCAAATAACATGTTTAAAAAGAAAGATTAGTCACATTTATGCTCAATATCATGTACTTTCTGCTGACAGTATGCTTAATATTATGCTTAAAACCCTGCTGATTAGCCATTGGTGAACTTGACAAGAAAAAAAGCAATATCACAAATAAGATGTCTGCGGTAGTAAAAGCAAGGGAAATGTTTCAGCATTAACGACGTAAATGAGACTAATGCTATTTTAGTTAATATTTGGTTCCCCTTTTCTGTTACTGGAGCAGGATTCAGAAATTTATGTATGTATGCATACATTTCTGAATCTGATCCCGATACCTGATGAATACCTAATATTTATATCTAAAGATTTGCATCTTACTTTATGCATTCAAAGTTGCACAGAATGCTGAATTAGATGCATGCTGTGTAGGTATTTTTTACATTCAATTCATGAGCATATCATGAAAAATGTCTTATGTCTGTGGAACAAAAACTTACATGCATAAATTTAAGAAGTTACTGACTAAATATTAAAATATCTATGCTTGAAGTGCTAAATATTAAAAAAAAGAAGCTGAAGCATTTACAAAATTTATCATACTTCCATTAAACACATATATTAATTAACATCAAGGGGGAAAAACATT
Organism: Stegodyphus dumicola; assembly: GCF_044657685.1. Lineage (NCBI taxonomy): Eukaryota > Metazoa > Arthropoda > Arachnida > Araneae > Eresidae > Stegodyphus > Stegodyphus dumicola. The sequence goes on along the minus strand of NC_140778.1, from coordinate 12,325,218 downwards.
TAAAATATAAAATTTGATATACTTATATTGAAAAACATTTTAATTTAATATCTTCATAATTTAAGCATTTTTGGCTAATCTTTGGAATATGGTAACAGGTAGTTTGTCGACATTTTGGTAAGGCGATAAAGGTTACTAGCTAAGACTTTAGCAGTGTACATGGATAAAGTTAAGAATGTGCACAATGCCATTTTTGTGCAATTCTGGGATGTTTTTTTAGGTGGAAATAGGTCGACGTGTACATGGATGATACCGTGTATGTGCAATTCTTAAAAACGCGGCAAGCAGTTTGTGATTCTGCACTTTCTCCCAATTTCGCACCTAATCTTTGTCATGATTAAGTATTTTTATTCCATAAAAGTTCTAGTATAAGCGTAATTCAGCTAGCAGATTGTTGGAAAAAATGTTGAGTAAAAAAAAACCATGCCTTTACTTGGTGAAAACAAAATGGCATCCAAAAAACAAAATCTAGCAGTTTGCTGTAGCAGGGTTGGTCGCCAAAAAATTACCAAGTTCCATAATCCAAAGATTAACCCAAGTTTCTTTCAACACTGCATAAAGAACATAGAAGTCTTTGGTTCTAGTGTAGAATTCGGTGCCTTCCGATTAGCAACAAATTTTGTTCAGTTTTGGCCATGAAACCCCATTTCTGTTTACCATGATAGTTTTAACTTTGTTTTAGCTTCCTGATTTTTGTAAATGAAAATAGATCAATTTGTACATGGACAAAGCTAAGGCAGTGAACAATGCCTAGTTGTGCAATTCTTCAATATTCTTTTAAATGAAAATAGAGCGATATATACATGGACACCAGGTTTGTGCAATTCTTCAAATTATTTTGGTTTTGTGTAGCGATCATCTTAAAAATATGCCTACCTGGCACTGCTCTTAGCATTTAAAAGGAATCGGAAAAAAAAAAAAAAAAAAAAAAGGCTCCCAATTGTTAACTTCTACCCAGTTTTTGAATATATATGTACAGTAAGACCCCGCTTAACGCTGTTTCGTTTAGCGCTCTTTTTTTTCAACCCGGGGATTCCTCGAAATTGCTCACAGCACTACGGGGATTCCCCGAAATTGTGAGCAGCGCTAGGTTTCCAAATAACATATCCGAAACAGTGTAGTTGTGTTTCTTGCTTGGTGCAGTGCATTACGGACACATTTTTATCATTTGAAACATTTGTTGACCTTATCGTAAGCATAAATTTATATAATACTACAACGTTTAATACAGTGTCAAATTAAGAAATAACATTATAGAGAAAATGGAAAAACGACTGTCTGTATGGATTGACGACGAAATTGAGCGCAATATGCCATTAAGCCAATCTATCATAATGCCTTCTTGACAAAAAGGCAGAAAATTGGAAACACAGAATAGACTGAATGATCTGACTGACTGAGAATTTTATTTGTTTTTATAAGTATATTTGTTTATATTGTTTTATTTTTGTAAGAAATAAATGTTTGATTTTATTTTTATTAAAAAAACATTATTAAATTTAATACCTAACCAATTTTCTACCTATCTTTCCCTAACCCCATTATTTACATGTTAAGATACCCTCGTTTAGCGCTGTTTCGCATTACGCTGTACTTTGATGGAACGTATCCCCCGCGTTAAGCGGGGTCTCAGTGTGCTATATTTGAGTTCCTTACCTGCATATAAATATCACAATACTGATTCATTTTTTCAAATGTCTTCTTAGGTATTTTACACACATGGCACTGCTCTACTTAGTATGTCCAGGATTTGAAAGAGTTTTATCTTACAAGACCTCATTTCCCTTTATCAGTATAATGTGATAAGCATATACGGTTGATCTTTACATTATGGTAACTTGGCGTTTTTTTGGCGAAAATTTGGCGACCAACTCTCCTACAGCAACCCTCTATTTTTTTCCCGCCGCCATTTTGTCTTCACGAAGTAAAGACATGTTTCTTTTCTTTTTATCTACTGAACACTTCTTCCAACAATCTACTAGCCGAATTACACTTATGCTAGAAATTTTATCTAACAAAACTGCTTAATAATGACAAATATTCACTGCAAAATTGGGAAAAAGTGCACAATACCATACTCCTTACGCGTTTTTCAAAACAACACATACACGTAAACCATGTACACGACGACTTATTTTTACTTAAAAAAACATCCTAGAATTGCACAAAAATGGCATTGCGCACACTCTTCACTATATCCATGTACACTGCTTTTTTCTCATAAATTAGAAAAATTTCACGAAAATACATGACAATTTTCTCAATCTTTAAACCCGGTAAAAAGAACATACATGAAATTACCTGATCGCGAAAAAGTATTTACCCTTTCCAAATATGAACATTTCCACATATAAAATAAATAAAATATCCAAAAACTTTTACCTCTAAATCATCTAATACATTATACACGTCACCAACGAATTCATACCGCAACCATTACAAATACTTATTGTCAGATATTTAAATTATTTCCATGCACGTTTACTTCAACTAAAACGTATACCAAATTCCTACAAACATAAAATTCACAAAATAACTATCATTTAATTAAAATATAATTAAATTCAAAAACACTACTTAAAATATAAATGAGCACATACATTAAATTAATACATACATAAATACCCATTTCGAATTCACTTTAGTTACGGCCATGGGATCCAAAAATTCACGAACACTGTTTCACACAACACAGAATAAAGCCAAATACAAAATTTCCAGATTTTTTCCCGATTTCCCCCCTTTTCCGATTAAAGAACCGTAATTCGTCCATTAATATCACATGACATATCCCATGATCTCTCATTTCCCTCACACAAAATAATGCGTAATCGGAACTGAGTACTGCTCACATTATTACCAAAGTGCCAGGTAGTAACCTTTATCGCCTCCAAAATGTCGCCAAACTACCAGTTACCATATTGTAAAGATCAACCGCATATACTGCTTTTTGGTGTTATAGACTCGAGATATTTGATATTGCAGCTGGATAGTCATACTGAGAATATTTCCTGATAATAGATTTAATTAGATAAAAAATATGTAAAAAATGGAATTGTCTAGTTTGACTGCAGGTCTTTAGTATTTTAACACAATAAAGAAATCACCTAATATATTATTTCATTACAGGAAAAGAAAGGCATCTCTATCATTAATTCAATAGCTTTGATTGATAAACTCTGAAATGTCTTTAGCACAAAGATACAAGTTACAATACACATATGAGATGAAGCATTTCGCCCTGCTCCAGAATTGCATCTCAGAAGTATGTCAAATTGGTAACAATCATAACATCACCACAGTGCATTTTGCTAGGTAACAGATGTAACACTGAATATGAGTGATACAAAAATCTGTGAAAAGTGATATCAAAATTCAAATTTCCAAAAAGGTGGAAAAAACACAAAACACATCATGGCAGATCCTGAACAAAACAACAATCCCAGCTTTTTCAATCAAGGTCGGTATAAGCGGTTTTAGAGTCTTTAAGGTAGGATAGATAAGCAAATATAGCTTCAAGTCAGCATTAGTTAAAAATGCAATTGAGATAAAACTTGCATAAACCTAGTATTTTGCTTTTTTAAAAAATAATTAGATTATGATTTATTTATATCAAATGACAATTCAAAAACTTCTCTACAGCATCAGCAGCACCCAGTTTACTTTTAAATCTAAAACTCTGCCACTAAATGGCTCTTTTATAACCAAGAATTTTCCCATCAATTAATACTGACAACTGTTGCGATTAAAACTGACTTGACCGCAAAAAATGAGATTTCTTCGCTGTGTACACAAATCTTTACTACATTAATAAATAAAATGTTGATACTAATTTAACATCTCCTCAAAAGACAGAAGGCTTCTCTTGTGCTTAGATCAAGGCATATTTTTTCGAATAATTTTGCTGTCCAAATGAATTCTATGCATGACAGATTTCCCTCTTCTGTCAATATGCATATCTTCATAATCCTTTATTAAAAATGAACTTATCCATACTTCATATAAAAGTCTTCTCTCCTGAGTGAATACGTATATGAGTGTTTAAACTACTCTTCCGATTAAATGACTTCATACATACTTCACACACATGAGGTTTCTCTCCTATGTGACTAAGCAGATGCTTCTTTAAATCACCCTTTTGTTTAAATGACTTTGTGCATACTTTACACACATTAGGTTTCTTGCCTGTGTGAATACGTGCATGAGTGTTTAAATTACTCTTCAGACTAAATGACTTTTTACATACTTCACACACATGAGGTTTCTCTCTTGTGTGAATAAGCATATGGCTGCTTAAATAAGAATTCTGACTAAAGGACTTCTTACATACTTCACATGCATGAGGTTTCTCTCCTGTGTGAATAAGCATATGCCTGTTTAAATTACTTTTCAGACTAAATGACTTCTTACATACTTCACACACATGAGGTTTCTCTCCCGTGTGACTAAGCATATGCACGTTTAATTGATGCTTTCGTTCAAATGACTTCTTACATACTTCACACATATGAGGTTTCTCTCCTGTGTGAATAAGTGTATGGCTGCTTAAATAAGACTTCTGACTAAAGGACTTCTTACATACTTCACACACATGAGGTTTCTCTCCCGTGTGACTAAGCATATGCTTCTTTAAACCACCCTTTTGTTTAAATGACTTCTTACATACTTCATACACATGAGGTTTCTCTCCCGTGTGACTAAGCATATGCTTCTTTAAATCACCCTTTTGTTTAAATGACTTCGTGCATACTTCACACACATGAGGTTTCTCTCCCGTGTGACTAAGCATATGCTTGTTTAATTCACTCTTTTGTTTAAATGATTTCTTACATACCTCACACACATGAGGTTTCTTTCCTGTGTGAATAAGTATATGGCTGCTTAAATGAGACTTCTGACTAAAGGACTCATTACATACTTCACATACATGAGGTTTCTCTCCTGTGTGAATAAGCATATGCCTGTTTAATTTACTTTTCACACTAAATGACTTCATACATACTTCACACACATGAGGTTTCTCTCCTGTGTGACTAAGCATATGCCTGTTTAAATCATTCTTTCGTTTAAATGACTTCTTACATACTTCACACACATGAGGTTTCTTTCCTGTGTGAATAAGTATATGGCTGCTTAAATGAGACTTCTGTCTAAAGGACTCATTACATACTTCACATACATGAGGTTTCTCTCCTGTGTGAATAAGCATATGCCTGTTTAATATACTTTTCACACTAAATGATTTCTTACATACTTCACACACATGAGGTTTCTCTTCTGTGTGAATAAGCATATGGGTGTTTAAAGTAGACTTCTGACTAAAGGACTTCATACATACTTCACATACATGAGATTTCTCTCCTGTGTGAATAAGCATATGGGTGTTTAAAGTAGACTTCTGACTAAATGACTTCATACATACTTCACACACATGAGGTTTCTCTCCTGTGTGGCTAAGCATATGCCTGTTTAAATCATTCTTTCGTTTAAATGACTTCTTACATACTTCACACACATGAGGTTTCTCTCCTGTGTGACTAAGCATATGCTCGTTTAATTGATCCTTTTGTTTAAATGACTTCTTACATACTTTACACATACGAGGTTTCTCTCCTGTGTGAATAAGCATATGGCTGCTTAAATATGACTTCTGACTAAAGGACTTTTTACATACTTCACACACATGAGGTTTCTCTCCCGTGTGACTAAGCATATGCTTCTTTAAACCACCCTTTTGTTTAAATGACTTCTTACATACTTCACACACATGAGGTTAGGTTATTCTCCTGTGTGAATAAGTATACGGCTGCTTAGATGAGACTTCTGACTAAAGCACTTCTTACATACTTCACCTACATGAGATTCTTCTCCTGTTAGAATAAGCAGATGATTGTCTGAATTAGTCTTTTAACTAAATGTCTACATACCTCACATCTAAGAGCTTTCTCTCCAATGTGAATTAGCATATGCATCTTTATCATATGCAAGTGCTTTTCTGACTAAATGACATCATACAAATTTCATACATACGAGCTTTTTGTTCAGTACGGATATGCATGTGCTGTTTTAAATATGACCTCTTGAACATGATTTGTTACAAACCCTGAACCTAGAACATCCTCCTCCAAAAACATGCAATTTCTGCTCTTTATTGATAACTGTATCTGACATTCTTAATATAACTTGCTATGTATCTCGTGATGAATTTCATCCTCTGAAGGAATGCAAAACTGGCTGGTAAACAGAATTTTCGGTAAAAGTAGTTTTAAGTTGGTTTATTTTAGCATTTAATGTCTCATGCAAGTACGTGTTTTCTTTGTAAAAGGATCAACATAAATTATTCATGTGACGTATCAGCTGCTTGCTATTAGAACACCTTAAGAATGCCTTGATTTCCAATAATGTTTAATTGAAAATTAATTTCTTACAGTTCACAAAAATTACACTTCCTGCCCGATCACATATACATGTTTAAACAGGAATTTGTAAAACTGGGTCACATATGGTAAGTTACGCTACTTGAAATTTTTGTACAGTGGCTACCCAATGATTTATAGCTTGAAGAAGTTACATGTCACGTTAGAAATTTAGTAACAACTCTTAAAGCTTACACGGAAAAAAGTAATCGGCTTTCAAGCTTTGAATACTAAGCAGTATGAATCACACTTCAGCATGAAATAAACTTTAATTAAAGAGTCACATTATAGTTTTAAAACAGCCACTATCATTAAAAAAACTATAACTGCGGTAATTATTCAAATACTAAAATCAGTTTCAACGAAAACAAACCTTATCATCACGTAAAACAACCAATAGTATGCCCTAACGTCTTGAAACTGGAATATCTATTATTATTGCCAAGCACTAATTACTAAACTTTACTTTTTTTAGCAAAATCTAAGTGAAGCTTGCTAATGAGCCAGGAAATTTAAAATACAAAATAATAAACATTAAAATAAATAATGTATTATTAACATCCTCCCAACTTTTGATTACAAATTATAATCAAAAGTAGCGATTTTGCGTTTTGTTTATAATTATTTGTTACATTATTATTATATATTATAAATGTTTGATTACAAACGTTGTATTTGATGATAAGTTTAAAAAATTTTGGTTTTGATAATAAATTATAATTGGACACCTGTCAAGATCGATGTCGAAAAACCAGTCGGGGTACTCTTTCTACTCGATAGCAAACGGGAAAGCGAGTCTGACCGAGACCTTCGAGAAGCAAAAGCCCCGCAAATTGGAACCGGAAGTGTGGTCTCCGCCATCACCGGATATGTACCTTTGATATCTCCGTTGGCAAGAAAGCTTGGCGAGCATTTGGCGTTATTTTTTTCCCGTAAATTTTTCCGCGAGGTCAAGAATTGGCGCTAATTTAGTTCACGTGTTAATTAGCAGTTGTGAGGTGTGTATTTTTTGCGCCATTTTTCTCACTTTACTTCAGCTATTTACCTTCTTGGGTTTTCATCCGCAGAGAACCCGTTGGCGCTTCGAGAAAGAACCCGTTGGCGCCGTTGCATTTCTACTCGCCAAGCTTGAGCCGAGCCGTAAGCGTGATATTTTGTAAACGTTGTTTTTAGTGTATGTAAATTCAAGTTAGCAGACTATGTAGTAAAAATTCACAGATAATAAGTATGTAGATGTAAAACTAACAGGTTAAACGTGATATACGAAAATAAATTTGTATTAAATTCAAGTTAGCACTGAAAACAATGTATTAAACGGGATGTAAAAATTCATTTAAAAAATAAAAATTTGTATTCTTATACATACGTTTACATTATACTTATCTGTATTTCCGGTAAAATCCTAGTATACGGTGCGGCCTTGGCGCGATTTTTAAAATTGTCGCCAACACCAAAATGATGCTTTTACGTTTGTCGCCAAATTTTTGGCAACCTCAAAGTAAAGCGTCACCACAGGTTTGAGTTGGCAAAAAAAGTAAACAAAATGATAATCATATGATAATAAATCCTAAGCATACGTGAGACACAAGAAAAAAAGCAAGCATTTAGAAATTGAAAATAATTTTTAACAGACTTTATAACAAATAAAAATAAAATTTTCAACATGCATCGCAACAAATACAAAACATTCACATATCAAATATAATAAATTAAATACCATGGCTCAGGGCTCAGTGTCACATATGTTTTATGGTCTATATCATAACTCAAATGCCATGGCCCTCAAACTCGGGTGGCGGATATATTGCTTTTATTGCAAATATAGTCTTTCATTTTTTCAGATGACGATTTATTATTTTTCAGGCGCCGCCACATATATTCCACCAAATAAGAGCCAAACTCTTCGCTTACCTTTTTCGTCCCCTTCATCCCCCTCTTAACAGCACTCCACGTTCCTTCCAAATCCTAGTATACGGTGCGGCCATGGCGCGATTTTTAAAATTCGGCAGCAATCCGGCATCTACTGCCCATTGAATTACAGCAAGCTTTCCTTCCAGTTCTAACTTCGAAAAAAATTTCGTGTTTAAATATTCGCAATTCATAGCACTGCACATCACAATCGAAAAGTAACGTTATCTAACTGTAGAACAAAGTACGTTAGCAAATAGAAGTGTAGAACAAAATACGTTAGCAAATAGAACTGTAGAACAATATACGTTAGCAACTCGAACTGTAGAATAAAAGACGTTATCAAACTAAAATCATATTCAGTATCTGACCAAAAACCGATTAATTAAAAAATATTAACCAATCAGAAACTCGGCGGAGCCACTACTGTTATTTTAAAAAATACAAAAAATAAAAGATAAATAAATTTTACTTGAACATACGTTATCCTTTCTCATTCAGTTCAGCCGAAGACCGAAGATTAACGGAACTGCAAACAATGGTTTGAAATAATTCTTCTCTTCCATCTGCACCAATCAAAACTTCTTAATTTAAAATATTTAATGAGCATGCGCGAAAATACTCCCAAATGCACTCTCCAGAGCGTCCAAAATCGGCTTGGTTACCACAATTGGCGCGCTTATTAGTCTCTTAAACCCGAATTTCACCAACGTCATCTCATGTGCACCGTATACTAGGATTAAGCCGTATTTCCTCTAATTCATATAGAATACTAATATTTCTATTACAAGTGTCTTTTTTTATTATTAAGTACTTTGCCTGTTGATTGATGTATTTCGTTAAGAGCCATGCCCATGTAATAAAATTAATGAATGACCTATCCATTTTACATAGATTTCAGTATTTTTTTCCCCAAGTTACTTGCGTACAGCTTAAAGCATTTTACGTTGAAACAAATACCTGTCCTTTTTCATAATATATTTCACAATACAAATAACCTTCAAGAGTAATCAAATTTTCTTCAGTAGCATTGTTAATCAAACTAGAACTTTATACATTTTAAAATTATTATAGGGGTTGGAAACCTCATGGTTCTGCGCGCTTACACCTGTTAATAATTAAGAACATAACGTGAACAGCCATGTTACAAATTAGCATTCACCCCTCCCTCCATATTTTCTTCCTTTGATCCCGAACTGACGAGCCGAGAACCGGCATCTTTAGACGAAAACTTGTTTAATTATGCGAAAATATTTCTATCTATTCGTTGTTAAAAAATTCAGAAAAAATAATAATAAATAAGAGAAGAATATAAATCCCCAAATGCGAACAACGACAACCTTCGCAAAAGCGAATAGGATGAATTAGCTAGGTTACTAGGTTTGAACTGTTATCGCCAAAGTTGGCGATGTTTACATTTACCGGGTTATCTGCAGAATGCTTCCACCTTCTTTTTTTCTATTAATAATTGTTTGTATTTTGTTATATTTATGATTAGTGTTTCATTTCATTTAATTTATAGTTGCATTTTATTTACAGCATATATAATTATTTATCAGTGTTTCGATTTGTAGTTGTTTGTTTTGCCGATATGCAACCAAAAAAGATGAAATTACTTATAATGGGAGATTCAATGGTTAAATATTTGGATGAATATTTACCGGCGAATGTTCTGAATTATGAAGTAGATTTACATTCTTTTCCTGGTGCAACGATAGAAAGGTTAAGACGTAAGATATCCTTTTTGGACAATCGATACCATTTGATTTTGGTACATGTTGGTACCAACAATTCGAATGACAGTGTTGAAGATATTCTTAAAAAGTACGATTGCCTCTTTAAGGATATTAAACGTTTTTAACCCGAATATCAATGTTATCATTTCAGATATCCTACCACGTGGTGAAGATTTTTTCACAACTTTAAATCAGCGAGTAGCAGCTTTGAACCGTTTACAGGTAATTAATAGAAAGATTGTAGAAATTAATTCTCAACTTGAAAAGTACTGCCAAAATCGAGAAGCATTTTTTATTTGCAGGTCGTCTCATCATTTTGGAGCTAAGTTATTGGCTAGGGATGGATTACATCTAAACCGTCTAGGAAACAAGAAACTTCCGGCAGTTTTCCTAGATAATGTCAAGATTGTTTTGACTTCAAAGCCAGTTTCTACAAAGGTAAGTCCTTTTGTATTACCTTGTGTTTCATTTACTACATTGGATTTTCCACCTCTGAGTGATTCTTTTGTTTCTGCAAGCCCTTCTTATCCTCTCTATTCAACTGTTTTAAAGCATGGTTGTGCTGTAGATGCTACTAAGAAGGCTAATTCTGATTTGAGAAATGCTGCTAAAGTTGCTTCTGGCTCTCGGCTGAAGAGTGTTGCTATTTCTGGTGCTGGATCTCGTTTTAAATGTGTTGTCCATGGTGGTAACTGTCATTCAAAGAATGCTGTTAACCGCACAGATTGTTTTAGTTTGCATCTGCAAAATGATACCACCCCTGGCTCACATCCGAAAAACGTTGCCAACCCAGATGTTAGCTCTCGTCTCTTTGCATTGCTGGCCATGGTGGTGGATCTCGCCCAAGGAACGCTTCTGTCCATAGAACTGGTTCTGGTTTGCATGTAAGGAATGGGACTAAACCTAGATGTCATCCTAGAAATGTTGCCATATGTAGTGTTGGCTCTCATTTTAAGTATGTCAATGGTTTCGGTTCACGTCCAAGGAATGCTGCCGTACCTCGTTCTGGTTCTGATTTGCGTCCAAGGAACTACCCCTGGCCTAAGTCCTGAGAATGTTGTCATTCCTGGTGTTGGCTGTCATTCTAGACTTGTTGGTGTCTGTGGTACTGGCTGTCATCCAAAAAATGCTGCTTCTAGTTTGCATTCAAGGAATAACGTCACTCCTAGCCCTGTCATAGAAATGATATCCTTGCTGATGTTGACTCAGCAATGGATTCAAGGAATAACGCCACTCCTAGCCCCTGTCATAGAAATTATATCCTTGCTGATGTTGACTCCTCCAGATGTGTTGCAGTCCATGGTTCTGGTCGTTTTCTGAGGAGCAGTGCTAGTTCCACTGTTAATTCTTCTACGAACACTACTGTTCCAATTGCTAGTTTTCAGAAGAAACCAATTTGTGCTTTTGGTGATGGTTTGTGTCCAAGGAGGGATTTGACTGTTAGTGGCGGTATGCATCTAAAGAATGCTGCTTCAGCTGTTTTGCACCTAAAAAGTGTAATGGCCTACATGGGATCATCACTAAAGAATGCAGTCACTGCTGCTGGTTGTAGTGTACAGCAGGCAAGTGCTGTTTCTTTCAGTGATTGTTATCCATTGTATTGTGCTTCTGTTAGTGGCAAAGGGAGTTTAAAAAATGATTCAACAAATTTTGATATTTCACAACCTAAATTGTGTACAGCAAAAGATGATGTTTACTCTGACTTTGCCTCTAGTTATGCTTTGCAGCAAAAGAACATTTCTATGATCAGAAAAAGCACTTCTTGTAGTTCAGGCCCAAGTTTCTTTCACTTTAATAAATTTTCTTTACTAAAAGATCATGTAGAAAGCAGTGAAATTAATTGTCAAGTGAGGCAAAATAAGTCTATGTGTCCTATTCTGACTGGAGGGGGATCTGAAATTGACTGTAATGCACCATCGCTTTATCCTAGAAAATGTGATATTTGTAAAAAAAACTATAAAACTAAAAATTCTTTTAATAATCATAAAAAAAATTGCAAAGAAAAACTTGAAACTGAAAATTTTAAACTTTCAATAACTTCTCCTCAGATTAATATTGCTATAAACATTGATAATGTATTGAGTGCTAAAAAATTAAAAACCATAGAATGTATTAATGATAAAATAGAAATGGCTTATCTTCGTAAATGTGAAATATGCTTGAAAACTTATAAACCGAAGAATTAATTTTATAACCAAAAAAAAAAAATGTTCAAATAAACAAGTATCTGATTTAAAACAAAATTTTTCATCTGATTACCCCCGGAAATGTCTAAATTGTGATAACTGTTATCCTTGCGAATTATCATTTTTTAAACATACGAAATTTTGCACAGAAGTTAATAAATTGTATGTATGCTTCATACCTGATTGCCATAAGTCTTTTACATATGTTTTAAATTTTAATAAGTATTTAGCAGATGAACATAATTTAAATAACTTAAAGGAAATATTCATTTGAAACAATGAGTTATTTTCAAGATTGGCTAGAACTGGAAGGAACCTCGACATTTACTTCATTCAGAAAGTTTTCTAAATTAATGAAAAATTCTAAAACTTATCATTATTACTGTTGTCAGTTTACCACGCAAGTTTATTCTGATTTTGAAAAAAAAACTAGTCGGAAAAATGAAAAGGGTACAATTTCAAAAAGTGTATGTTGTCCAGTCAGAATATGGGCTTGTGAAGAAATGAATAAAATCTCTGTTTTTTACTTTCCTAAACATAATCATGAGCAAAAGTTTGAAAATTGTAAATATCAGCCATTGAAACAAAGTATGCGGTGTTTGATAAAAGCAAATTTACGTTTATCTGTGCCTCCACAAAATATAAGGGATATCTTACAAGATGGATCAGGAAATCGCGAGAATAGAAATAATTTCCCTGTAAAGGAAAGCTTTGTCTCCCGTAAAACTATTTCTGCTTATTCTAGATATTTAAACAATTCATTGCTCCAAGTAGTGATGCAGTTTCTGTTAATTCAATCATTGAAACTTTAAAGTGTGAAGCATACAATCCTGTGTTATTATATAAGCCTCAGAATAATTCAACTTTGTACGGTCCAACTGATCTATATAATCTTCCAAATCATAAAGTATCGTTTGCTCTTGGTCTTCAGACGCGTGAACAGAAAGAAATGATGATAAAAGGTTGTACAGAAATTTTATGTATCGATTCTATACATAAGACTAACCAGTAATGATTTTTACCTTTTTAATCTTATAGTACCTGATGAATTTTGTTGTGGCTATCCAGTTGCTCATTTTATTACTAATTTTCTAGATACTGACACTCTTTATTGTTTATTTAATAGTTTAAAGTGTCGTGTACCAAATTTATATGTAAACTGCATAATGACAGATGATGACAAAGTTACATATCCTGCATTTTCAAAGGTTTTTGGCCAAGATGTTAAGCATCCTTTATGTTCGTGGCTCGTACGCCAAAGTTGGTTCCAACAATCAAATTCTAAAGTGGTAGATAAGGAAGTGTGACAAAAAATGCAAGGAGAATTAACAAAAATATTACATGAAAGAAACCAGATCACTTTTCATGATCAAATAAGTAAGTTTTTGAATGACTATTCTAGGAAAAGTAGAGATTTTATTGAATATTTTTCTGAAAATTATAAAAATAGATTAAAGAATGGGCTTTGTGTTATCGGAACTTTCCACATGCATTTACTGATACTAGCATGTACTGTGAATCTTTTCACAATTAGTTGAAACTGTTTATTTTAAGCGGAGACATAATAGACGATTAGATAATTTAATTTCTATACTTCTGACAATTGAGAAAGATAAATATTTAAATCATACCTATAAATTATACACTAATGTATCTCCCAGAAATTTCATTTCTTTTTTAAGTAGGCATGAGAGAGGATTAAAAATTAGGGACAGTGATGTAAATAAATGCTCTGATACTTTTTGTTTGTTCCCAGACAAAAAATAAAACTGTTTGTTCCCAGACAAAAAATAAAATATATACTGTGCAGCGTCTTTTTGAAATTTGTCCTTATCAGGATTTTTGCTTTTATAGATGCCCCAAAGTATCGTGTCGCAGTGTTTAGTTACTTGTATCACTGCAATTGATTAGATAAATTGCTGTGCAAACATATACATAAAGTGCATTCATTCCTTAATAGACAAAATGATTATATGTTTAACCCCTCGGGGATTGATCTTGAATCGAATCAGAAATGCAATGAAAACATGAGATCAATAAATGTGTATTCTGTTAATCATTACAATCCACAAAGTATTGAACAGAGAGTAAATGCATGTGAAAAGCTTGTAGAAGAATTACTGCAATTAATAAGACAACCAAAAATCCAAAATGTCATGTTAAAATGTGTTCATACAACATTAAATTCATTAGTTTCAGAATGTAGAGGAATTTTAAACTCGAATGAAAATTCAAGAGCAGTTTCAAGTGCATCATGTCCAATTGCACCAAATCAAAAACTTAACCCTCAATTGTTTAAAACTTCTAAAAAGAGAAAATTACAGAAACGTCAGCAGAACAATAATCACGATTTTAATGATAGTGTAGATGACCCAGAAATAAATGAATGTGTGGAAAAGGAAATTAAATTTAAAGCCATAGCATTTGATTTAAATGATAGTGATAAATATCTATGTGATTTAACCAGAGTTGATCAAAATAAATCATTTTCCCTTCCATTAAAGTCTAGCGAAGATATTTTTGAAAGAATTTTACAAATTGGCTGCTATAGTATTAATCGTATTGCTTTAAAGTCTTTAGATTCTTATATCAGTACAAGTGAAGAATTTTTTATAAAATCAGTTTGTGCAGATTTTGTTAGGGGGTGTAATCATAAATGCATTTTTATACAAAATTTTAGAAAGTGATGATAAATATACTTTTGCTGATTCCTCGATTACCCAGCTTATCTTATATGATGCATTATCACTTGGAAATGTTTTTCCCGTTTCTCTGAAATCTTTCAAATATTTATTGATTCCTGCTTGGATTGATTCTCATTGGGTTCTGATCATAGCAGATTTAAAGAAAAATACCTTTTATTTATATGACTCGTTAATAAATTCATGCAATCCAAAATACAGGGTGATTATAATTAAAGTTTAAGTTTCAAAACGCTATAAAAAAAGAACCACTGATGAAAATGATGTGAAATTTGAAAGGAATGTTATTGAAAAAGGCGGAAAGCGTATGGCAGAAGAAAAAATTTAGTTTCAAAAGTTAGCAACAGATGGCGCTGTAAGCGGCAGAATCACGACGAGAAACGAGAAATGATTCGTAAAACAATGGCTAAGGTGGAAGTTACACATTAAAACGCATTGACAAATTATAATTGTTGAATAATTTTATTTGCATGACTGTACATATCACATCGAAAGGGACAAATCGGTTTCAAGAGTTTTGCGGCGACATACCGCATAAGAACCATTCATCAAAGAAGTTCGGAACTGTCGCAAAACATGTTCAATATGGTGTCCACCGTTGTATGCAACAAGTTGAAAGTGACAAACAGCATGTTCCACAACGGATCGCAGTGTCTCCGGGGTGATGTTCAGAATGTGTTGCGAAATGCGTGCCTTTAATTCCGCTAAATTTGCAATTGGAGCACGGAACACAACATCCTTCAGATACTCCCACAGCCAGAAATCACACGGAGTAAGATCAGGCGATCGGGACGGCCAGGATGTAGGGAAATGACGGTTGATAATTCGAGCATTTCCGAAATGACGCCTCAGCAGCTGTTTCACGGGATGTGCAATGTGCGGAGGAGCGCCATCTTGCATAAAAATGATTTCATCCACACATCCATGCTGTTGCAGAACTGGAATCACGTGGTTGCACAAAAGAGACGCATACCTCTGACCAGTGACGGTTGCGGGAACAGGACCGGAAGCACTCGTTTGCTCGAAAAAATATGGTTGTAGGATGAATGATGCCGTAAAGCCACACCATACCGTTACCTTTTCAGGATGAAGTTGTACGGGGTGCGTTGCCAGTGGATTTTCTGTTGCCCATATTCGACAATTCTGGGTATTCACGTATCCTGTCAGATGGAAATGGGCTTCATCTGTCCACAAAATTTTCCACGGCCATTCATTATCCACTTCCATGCGAGCCAGGAATTCTAACGCAAACGTCTCCCCTAGCTGTCAGGTCAGACGGAAGCAACTCCTGCACATGGCCATTTTTGTACAGATAGCATTGCAGGATGTTTCGTACAATTTTCAGCACTGTGCTCATAGGCCTGTCCAATGTTCGGACAATTCTTCGTGCACTGCACGGTTGCACACCACCGGCCGACCCCTCCTGTAATGCTGTGGCCACTTTTTCAACTACCGTCGAATGCACTCGTTTTCTCCCTCTACCAGATTGCACATCAAACGAACTTGTCGTTTCGAATTTTTGCATCATTTTCTTTAGACCTACGACACTCATTGGACCAACGCCTTTTTTTATACCGTTCAGTGTCCTGAATTTTTGCAGAGCTACTCTTGACAATCATCATTCTTGTAATACAGCTTTACCAGCAGAGCGCGGTCCTGCAGTGAAACACCCATGGCGAACGTCTGAGACGCGAAATGAGGAACAGCCTGGTACCCGGTGGCTTTATAACACTGAAATTTAACTAACATTTTAATTTACGTCTTCTTTCGCTTGCAGCGCCATCTGTTGCTAACTTTTGAAACTAAATTTTTTCTTCTGCCATACGCTTTCCGCCTTCTTCAATAACATTCCTTTCAAATTTGACGTCATTTTCATGAGTGGTTCTTCTTTTATAGCGGTTTGAAACTTAAACTTTAATTATAATCACCCTGTACATAAACTGAACTAATAAATGGTCTAATTTAATTAACAGCGAGTTACAAATTAACGGTTCATGGGATATTCAGTGTCCACCGCATGTTTACAAAATGATGAAAGCAGTTGTGGTGTCTTCATCTGTTATTATGCATTTCAACATGTAAATCCTTCAATTTAGAAAATTTATTTATAATATTTTAACTGAGAATGTTATACCTTGTACACAGGAAAAGATAAATGTATCTTCAGCAGAGCAAAACGTTTCAGTAAATGTTAGAATGAATAAAGATTGGACCAAATCATGTTTAAAAATACATGATATTGAAATTACACCATATATGTTAAAATCTATAGATCCTTTTATAAGTAATGAAGAAGAACACTTGTTTAAATCTGTATCTTCATGTTTGCGAAAAGGATGGCTCTATAATACTATAATTGATGCTTTTTTATTTAAAATATTAAACAGTTATGAAGATTTTGCCTTTGTTAAGTCTAATTTACAAATTCCTAAACGAAATTTTTGTATTAAAGATCCATTACTAACAAGATTGAAATCAGCGAAATTATTTTTTATCCCTTCAAATTTAAATTGTCATTGGATATTAATAATAGTAAATATTCCAGATATGGTTTTTGAATTTTATGATCCACAAAATAAATCATGTGGGCAAGAGTATCAAATTTTAATTCATACATGGTGTGAGGTTTTAGCTAAAATATTTGCTACTACAGTCAAAAGTCGTTAATCCGGACTCTTCGGGACTTCGGCGATTCCGGATTATCGATTTTTCCGGATTATAGATCATCAGTTTAAATCTGGTAAGATGGCATGCAGAAATTACAAAATTAAAAATATGAAACCGTAATTTATGAAATAAAGAACAATTATGATCTAAAGGGTATCAAAATTTACAAAAAGAAAAAGCTTAATATTTATTTGTTTACTTTATTAAACATTTCTTTCAATGTAAGTTGCTTCGTTTCATGTGATAATACTTTCTCTTTAATTCTATTAAACAGACATAATTTCTTGTTTAGTTACGAAGTTCCGCTGTTCAAGTCCTATAATTGCTGTGTTGTTTTCGTTTTCAATAACCTGTGGGTCACTTTCTTCACTATCGGAAGCGAATTATAATGACGAGGAACTTGATTTAAATCATATCAAAGACAGAGTACATCGAAATGAAATACTACACTTAGTAAGGAATTATAAGCCAAATAAGATAAAAACATCTGCCCTGAAGATAAGGATAATGCTGACAGATCAACTTCCAATCCGCGGCGTGAAATTGATAAACAGATTTCGGATTTCAAAACATACTTTCGCTTTGTAGATACAAATTACATATTAGTAAATATATATCGGAAATTCTATTTGACATAATCGAATGTTCAAGCTTACTTTTATGAAATTGCTCTAACAGTCCGCAAAAAATAATAAGCCGGATCCAATTCGAAGATTAAGGAACAACGCAATCTGCAACATTAACTGAATTAAGTAATTTTTGCTTAGATTATACCGTTCGTTACACATTAAACGCGCATGCGCAAAAACATATTCGCATCCGTAAAGGTCTTACGCGCACTCGTAAACGCCGGTGCGCATGCGTGAACGCTACGCATGCGCAGAAAGTTTGTAGCTTTGAGATCCGGATTATAGATCATTCCGGATTATGGGTGTCCGAATTAACGACTTTTGACTGTAGCACTAAATGGAAAATAATTTGTCCTTCACATATTTTGCAAACTGATAATATGAGCTGTGGTGTTTTAGTATGCTACTATGCTTATCAGAGGATTAAAAATCAAAGTTTAAATACGCCAGTTAATATAACTGAATTCCGGAAATTGATATACGAGTATATAATTTTAACCCCCCGAGTGTTACGGTTTTTTTCAGAAAACGACGTAAAAATAATCGTGTTTTCTTACCAGAACTGTCGCAAAAGCGGCAAGCATTTTTACTCAAACTGCTTCAAAAGCGGGCCCCCTTACCATGTGGATATAATTAAGCTAATTCTCCCCTCCGTTGAATTTAGCGAGTGAAATTAGTTTTTCTCCCTATGGTATCTTCGTCACGAGACTGGTTGCTAAAATAGTATTATTTATGGCTACTTTATAATTTGCACACTAACACAAATGCTATATATTACTCGTACCTTAAATCAAGATGTGTGCCGAATACAGAAAGTTAGTCAATATACATCAGTAAGAGAAACTACGTAAAATGCTTTAAATTTTCAGTTTCTTTAAGGAATTGCTTCGATAATGGTGAAAAATTAATCTTGCATTTTTTTTATCCTTATTTTCTGAGGAAATACTTTTTAATATACAAAGGGAATTTGTGAGAATTTTTTTCTCTCGTGTTCCAATTTTTCGAATACAAATTATTCGCAACTTATTTTAGTATTATGTTTATATTTAATTTTCAAATATTATAAGTTTATTCCAGTTTAAAGTGTTAGATTTAAATGATTCTTTAGATTGCATCATAAATTTATTAGTAGTTAGTTATTTATGACACCGTTTTGACTTGTGAGAAATAAATATTGTAATCGCGAAACATTTCGATTTTCATATTTCAAAGGAAATTTCCATTTTGAATAGTTCCATCATGACGTTTACACGTACGTATGACGCATAACTTAACATAAAATGTTGAAATTTTATGTTTGGGACTTATGACTAGTTTTAGCGCGACGTATGTCTGTACGTATGTATGTATGCATATCGCATAACTCAAAAATAGTAGAATGTTGAAAGTTTCTGTATGGGGCATCTGTATAACATCTAATTGTGCACCTCCCTTTTTTATTGCATTCGGCAGTGCCAAAGGGGCATTTTGAAATGGAAGATCATATCTCATTTTCAAACGAAATAGGTTTAAATGAAGTTTAGCAAAAATTGCGTTTCATTTATTTGTCGTACAAGGAAGTCATGGGGTGTCCGCATCAGATTTTTTAAGATGTTTCAAAATAAATAAATATATGGTTTGAATATCAAATGATCTCAAATGTATCAGCTTTATTTGTTTGTAAATATTCTACAAGGAAGTCCAGAAATAATCTAAATAGCATACCTTGAGAAGAAACACATTAAATACATTTTCTTTTCAAGGAAAGTTGAAATTTGAAAGAATAACTGATTAAATTTTCTTTAAATCCTTTTATAAAATATTACATATAAAACCAGTTACGGTTTTCAGAAAGACAATTTAAGGAGGAAAATATTGTTTTAGAATGCATATCGCACAATATTTCCACCTTAAATTGTTTTTCTGAAAAATATTTGTGTAATATTCATTCTAAAGTAATATTTTTACTCATAAATTTGGTATGCTTAAATTTGTGTTATCTACCTGTATATAATATAAGCAGTCAGTTCAACTACAATGTAACAATGATACAAGCTCTGTGTAAAGATCGATTTCTATCATCTATGTCCATCTGTTCTATAATCTATTTCTAACTCTATAATCAGCCAAAATAGTGTTATAATTATCCTTTTGAATATTGGAACGGGTAAAATATATCAATATGAAATATGCGATCAAGTAAAATTATCTCATTGCTGTTACAGGAGGATGTTGTGTGTAAAACGTCCTTTAAAAGGTGGAAAAAACACATAAGTGTTTTAAGTTTAGTTTTATTTATTTGATTGCTGCAAAACAAGTATTCGTAAGTATTATCTGCCTAATGAAGGCATGCTTTCGTGGAGAACTGCTTAAGGAAAACTGGTTGGCACTGACGTTAACACATAAGGAAAACCATGAAAGCCTCCATGGAGTCAGCCTGTTCGCCAGAACTAGACACTGGCTCGAAGTACTAGTGTTCAGAGATATTACCGCTGTACTATGTTAGAATTTTAAATCTATGTCATCTTTAAGTTATTTAGCAGATACTATGTAACAACAAATTGCTAAATTCTCAATGACTTGATTCAAGTAATTTTCTATAAAACTGGGCCTTCTGGTGGCCGATTGGATAAGCCCAAAGAATTTGAGTTTTCGACCTGGGCCAGAATCATGGCAAATGCCTGGCTGCATTTGTGGATTTCTCCATAGGGAGTACAAATGTGAGGTAGGTTTCCTTACAGAATCCTTCACGAAAGCATTACGCTCTTTAGGCAGATAACCTTAGTATTTTTCATCGCTTACAGTTAAATCAAATGAGCTTCCGATAAAGTGCGATGTAAAAGTAGGACCGACGAAGTACGATAGTCCTCTATATACATATATCGTTCTGAGGAAGTACGACATACATACACAGAGAAAGTATGACATAAAAAAAGGCAGTAAATACATTTGAAGTGTTGAAACTTTTTTCGAAGGAGAATAAAATGCAAACAATATTTTGCTTCTAGACACACTTTCCAAACTGGGATAAATCAGAGTGCAGAATGCACTTAAAACAAATTAGCTTGAATAATTTTATCAAAAAACTTATGAATGAGAAATCATAAACACAATTTTTGTTATTTTTTACGTTCTAGAGACATTAGGTATTTTGGAAGCAGAAAAAATGAAAAATAAGCAATGCCGGGAAGCGAACCATGGACCTTTCAATTATGCGCTGAGCGTGCTGACTACCACACCACGAAGGCATACCAAGAAGGTGGGATTTGGCAACTGGGTTTTTAGGTCGCCTAATCCAGGGGAAGGAGAATCATCATCCAACACCCTTTTAGTTCGGGCGCCACTGTAGAGAAATTAGGTAATTTTTGGAAAGCAGGAGTGATGAAAAATATGCAACGCCTTTGCCGGGAATCGAACCCGGACCTCTCAATTACGCGCTGAGCGTGCAGACCACGATACCACGAAGGCGGGAGAAATACCTTCGTCTGCCTTGTGACCGCCTGTTTGATCGCCGTACGGATGCTCCTTCATCGCCTGAGGAACACATCCAAGATGTCCAGGCCCATTTTGAAGTGATGCACCGTTCCGCACGAAAGCGAGTGAACTTGGCGACGTAGAAGGTGAAGACCACATACGACACGAGAGTTACTGAACATAAATTGAAACAAGGAGACAAAGTGTGGTTGTGGAACCTGATTCAACGAAGAGAACTCAGTTCTAAATTACATTCACCTTCGGATGGTCCATATACAGTCCTGAAGAGACTGAATGACGTCATGATCCGTAAGTGTTCGAACTCTAAACCTAAAGTCGTTCATTACGACATGTTAGCTCAATACAATGGCCATAGTACGTAATGTCAATAATTGTAAATAGTGTAAGACCATGGTCCTTTTTGTTTTTAAATGTGTATTTATTTGATTTGTATTTAGTATTTGATTTGTATTTGATAGCATTTGGTTTGTTTAAGTTAGTTATTGCATTTATTGTTCATGTTGTTTGATATTGTAATGTAATGTTTATGCCTCAGTTGCATTTATGCCACAGTTGTAAGTTTAGCTTCCTGTCCAGGGATTGTACTGTCCGGAACGTGCAGTCCTTGGGAAGGGGGCAGTGTTACGAATTTGGTATTTAAAAAGCTAATGTTAGTTCAATTATAAATTAAATGGTTTTATTTCTCGCGCAGTGCAGCGCGTGACGAATATTAAAAGAAAGCTAAGCCGGAAAATTGAAAATACAAGAGCGCGTACATTAAATAAATAAATATCTCTTTTTGATTTCCAGAAAGTACTGGAAAATTCTAACGCTTGATTTTAAAATCTTATAAAAGGAGGAAAACATCTCAGTTTGTAGTTGTTGCTTAGTTTCTTGTTGTTTAGAAAACTGCTCTTGTTGATTGTAGCGAATTCGCGGATTAGCTTTCTTTAGCTGTTTTGAATTACGTTCTATTGGACATTTTAAGTAGTTAAAAGATAACTACTGTGAGATATTGTAATACTGCACGATTATTTGAGGACATTTAATCATAATTGTTGTGATAATAATAAATTTTTGTTCATTTTTCATCGGACGTGCGCATTCATTTCGTAACGAACCCGTACGCACGCAGCAATATCATGCATTTGTTTAGAAATAGAAACGAGGTTTTGCGAGATTTCCTGCATAACCAAGTGTCAATTTTATTACTTTTATATTAATCTCTACAAGACTAACATATTGTACGTGTACCTTACAGATACCTTAACAAGGTACGGACACTTGATACAGACAGTTAAAAAATTTCATCTGCCTTTTGTTTAATGCTTTTCTTTTTAGTCTTCTTTTTTTTAAACAAGTCTGTAAAAGATGTGTACACTGTTTTAATGAAAGAAGTTTCCCCAGACTGCAATCATCTTCACACAGACTCTTGTAAAAGTAAAATATAATTATGAAAATAAAATATTCTAACAAATATTTTAATGTCAAGTCATATAAATAATTAAATGTGTATCATCAAATCTTTGAATATATATTTTGAGAGCCAATTAATTTAATGGCAATCATAAAAGTGTAACCGTTGTATTTGATATTACGTTTGTAATATTTACGAACGTGGAAATAACGTACTTTTTGAAGTTCAGTTAGAATAATGCCAGCTAAATTCCATTGAGTTACGAGCCATACGTGACCGCATTAGTGTTTACCTTCAAAAGAAAATTATCACGTCTCAGTGTCTAAGTTTTGACTTCTTTTACCATTTAAAAATCTTTAAAGGACATATATAAATGATTTTCAGTAATACTAAATTGTTAAAAATTACAGGTATTTTAGATATCAGCTTTTTTTGTCTCATCATCATAGCCGCTCTGCTTAAAGCAAGGATCAGTCTGAATTTGACTTTAAGCCATGTGACTTTACGATGTATTTGTTTCTCCTGCTCTGTGCACGCTCACGTAACTGCTAACGGTGTGTAAGACTTCAGCCGCACCTACTCATGTATTTACGAAGGCATTATTGCTTAAATGGACTAATGCTTGGACTTTTACGAAGGAATGATTTTCCTGACTTGCCACCTGTGTTTCTTAGTTTATTCGCCCCCAGGACGCGGCACACAGGACAGTGTGCCTTTGATTGAAAAAACAATAAAGTAAGAGCCCAAGATCCAAGATATCTACTGGTGATTAATCTTTGTAGTAGAGGCCAGACTTTAAATTTAGGATCCAGATCCAGATTGAGCTGGATACATCGCGAGATTACAGCGATTTCTCTGCAATACATGCATGAATGGATGGGTAGCAATGAACGAGAATATCATGCATTTGTTTAGAAATAGAAACGAAGTATTTGCAAGATTTTCTGCATATCCAAATCTCAATTTTATTACTTTTATATTAATCTCTACAAGACTGACATAATTTACGTGTACCTTACAGTTACCTTAACAAGGTACGGAAAGTTGATACAGAGAGTTAAGCATTTCATCTGCATTTTGTTTAATGGTTTTCTTTTTAAACTTCTTTTTTTTAAACAACAAGTCTGTAAAAGATGTGCACACTTTTAAAGACAAAAGTTCCCACACACCTCAATTATTTTCACACAAACTCTTGTAAAAGTAAAATATATTTATGAAAATAAAATATTCTAACAACTATTATAAAGTCAAGTCATTTAAATAATTAAATGTGTATCCTCAAATCTTTGAATATAGATTTTGAGAGGCAATTAATTTAATGGCAATCATAAAAGTGTAAAACTGGGTTCAAAATCCCTAACATCTAAAATAGCTGCAAATTCTTATCATAAAAATTAGCGTTGTAATAATGCTAATTAACGGAATGGAAAATGTATTCGCTGGCCACGTACGTTTGTTTCAATACCTCTAGATTCAAACAACTAGCTTTTATGATACATGTTTTTTTAGTACTATAAAATGCTAATTATTAACACTGTTTCAGAACCACCAGTGGCCGAACCGTTAAATCGCTGAACACTGGTAGTTCCCTCCTGGTCTCGAATCCAAGCGAACGGTCTTGCTGCCTGGGCGTTTTCGTAATGTTTATGCGGGCCAGTTTTTTTTCTTTTGTTTCAGAAAGAGCTCCACGAAGCCGTGCCTTCCCTTAGGCAGAAACCCCTACTGTGCTTGTCACCATATTAAAATGAATTAAAGAAACGTGATGGAATTTCGTTCGAGAAAATAATGGCTTACATAACATAGACTTACGCAAATGTTTAATTGGTACAAGATTAGGGAGCTCAGTCAACAATTAAATTCAATTTGTTTCACTCAAAATTTGGGGAAAGGATGATTGATGTTAAGGTTCAGACAGTGAATTATAGAAAATTTGAAATATTTTATCATCATAAATTTGATTAATATAAGTTTTAAATATATTTAAATATAAAATGTAAGACAGCGTGTATAATGGAAATTAAAAAGTAATGAGAAATATATCAGGAATCGCGAATTTATTTGTTATATGCGAAAAAATTATATTCGCGAAATCTCAGAATTGCACTGACATTTTCGGAACACTCCGGAGTACTTCGTTGGTTAAATTACTTCAGAGAAAATTTTTGAGATTGTTTCTCCGTAAAATTCCTGTATTATCAATTACATTATACTATAGTTTAATACATTTTAAAGACTTTTGTAGAATGAGACAAAGCTAGAAATTTAATTAAAGCAACGCGCTTGATAAAATGCTACTGCCTCGTTCAAACTGAGATCGATAATCAACCTGAAAAACATATACCGAATTATTGCGCAGTCTCTTATCTCAGTTTAACTGCAGATTCTTAGAAACTTGTTTATAAACATTTCCATCTAACTTCGTTTTTTTAATCTCTCTTTTAGAACCTTTTTGCAGCTGACATGAAATGGTCGAATATAGTGTCTATTCTAATAATCATCTTAGGAAAGTACACTCTTAACTAGAAAACTTTTCGGTGCTGAAATACTTATATTCGCCTTAGATGCCATATCAAACGAGCTTAGGTGTTCCCTGGATTTTAATTTTCATGTCTAGCAAAATTTCGAAAGATGCTTACCTCAGCAACTAGGCGCTTTGCTATTTAAGCATTCGAGGAGTATGATCGACGCTATTGGTCATTTAGCGTTTTATCACCGAGAAAATAGTCGAAGAAGCAACGAGAGGAGCGAATTACACTCGTAGTAAAGGGGGTAATTCCAATTCAGTTTCTCTGATGAGCATCTCACAGGACGGATCCAAAGGTCCCTCAGCTCTTTTTCTATCATCGCTCACTTTAGAAGGCTTTTGGCTCGATAGTACTGCGCAATCACCATCGGTCGGAAGTCAAAATCACTGAATGCCGGTTATTCCGACCGGTCTTTGATTCCAGACGAACGGACTGGCTTCATGGACGTTTTCGGAGCTTTCCGCAATGTGTAACGTTAATACGAGGCAGTTTCAATTAGAAAGCCTGCCACGAAGGCATCCTTAACCTTAGGCATATAGACTTAATGTGCTTTGCCGTAAACAACTAAACGAAACCAACCAAATGACAAAAGTTCAAGCATCTGCATAACGCAAAGAGACTGTGCACTTATCGAACATATATGCTTTCTTCAGGTTTCGAACTCGAATTCAAGGCTGTAGCAACCGACTTTAGTACCTCCGTACCAGAAAGCGGCTGAACAGAAAATATTTTAAATTTCCTTTGATGTAAGTAGGCGAAAGAAATTTATAGATTATACCTAGAGTTACATAATAATCATGATGGGATGATGATATAATTATATTATAATCATTAAGAAATACTTGAGATTATACGTGAACGTTTTGGACTGAGATTTGGACCAATAACATTCAAGGTAGAACTAGTGGAATTGAAACAAATACATAGTTACAACATTCTTATAAATATGGCACAAGATTGCGCCAAATAAGAAGAGTTTGTAGAAGTCAAGTTCCATCATGCGGTCTATTTCTTAAGTCAGTAACTTGACCAGGTTAGGAATTTGCATTTATGACTTGTTGATTTATTCTGTTTAGTAAGTCATTAAAATGCTAAAACTGATCTTTTAATACTAACAGAGCATTTTTTCGGAGTCCTGCAAAATAAAAAACTTTTCAAATTCAAAATTTTACTAAAAAATATTTGATGTATTTGCATATATCAAAATTGCATATTTACACATATATGAAACGAAAATTAGATAAAATTTAATAAACACAAGTAGCTAAATTTGTTTAAAAAATAAGCCTTTCGCTTTGCTATAATAAATGTTACACAAGAATAGAGCTTTGACGATTTTATTGCAGCCTTGTTATAGCAAAAAAGGCTTCACTTCTAAAAATATGAAACTGTTTTAAAACAGAATAAATCCTGTTTAAAAGGACATTACTGAGAGATCTCCATAAAACGCTATTACGTTAGAAGTACATAATTTCTGCAAAGAAAAATTGGAAAGCAATTTCCTTAATAATGAGGAAATTTAAGCTGAAATTAGAAATGACAGAAACGTAGCTTTAAGTAACATTAACTTTTAGAAACTTAAGATAAACCTTACAATAACTATCAGGAAAAGTAACAAGGTAAAACCATACAAAAACTTGATACCATACAAAAACTGCATTTTCAATTAAATGTCATATAAAACCTTTATATTAGAGCAGTGGCTCTCACACTGCTCTCATGGAGACAAAGAATAATTTTGAAAATTAAACATTGCTACATATATTCAACTAGAAAGCCCGGTGGTCATACGAAATGACCATTGTTCTAGAAATTGTAAATTGTAATTAAAATGATTTGTGCAAAGGTGTCTGCTAATTCAAACTGAATTACCCAGGGTAGGTGGTGAGGACGCCCCTTTGCTTACTTCCCCAAGGGGTTTCTCCCTTCTACTTGCTTAATTGCTTAAAGTAGAGTGCAATGAAGGAAACCACTAGCGGTACATTTCTTAAGAGTCACCGCTAACTCAATAAATGAAGGTGATTTAAACAATAAAATGTTAATTCACATGTCAAAAATCTCGTTGTACACAGCACTCTTGCGTAGATCTTTCCATCATTTTTAAACTCGCGTTGCGGACGACCATCCATTATTTTTAATTTTACGTCAGTTTTTTCACGAACTCTTCAATAGGCAACATAAAGTTGACCGTGTCCAAATGCAGGCTCAGCTAAAAAAATTTCAACATGCTTAAGCGTTTGGCCCTGAGACTTATTGATGGTCTCAGGGCCGTGACAACTTCATCCCATTGGCTAGTACAGTTACGCAATCAACCAGTAAACTATCGGCGAAAACAGACACTTAAGCCGCATATCTACATGGGGTGAAGTAACATCATCTCCTCCGAAACGGCTGCCTCCCGGGCTTAGCGAAACACATCGTTGGATTCCGCAGGTCCGTGGCACAACATTTTGACCGTTCGCGTCTTCGTGGGACTTTAATTAGCCGAAATATTAATTAAAAACTGCGGAAACGTTAATTTTCGCGCTCATTTTTCTGAGTGGCAACAATAAACTATCGGTGACAAACACTTAAGCCGCTTTTGTATATAAAGAGGCTCCGCTTCAATGTGAGAAAAAGTTTGGGAGTTTGTGCGTTCTGAACCTTTAAAAGATTATTGAAATCATTATTGTTTATTGTTGGTTGTGCATTAGCACTGAAGGCGTAATGAGTACGTTTCCTCAAGCACAGAATTAAAGAATCATAAGTCAAAAGATTAACTACGAAATCTTTATTTAATAAAGTAGGATAATTTTGCTTAACTTAAGCATAGCAAAAAGTAATAATGTTCAAGGACATTAAAATTGAAGCTTTCAAAAGAATAACTTACATAGAATCATCATCAGTACTAAATATGATCAGGCTTACCTATATTATGCAATAAGAAAAATAAACAGGAACATACTTTGCCATCGTACCTGAAAGAGAAGAAAGTACTAATGGATAGACCTTTGGCCAGGTACATGTAGCTAGGGTGAAAATCAAATATACTGCATTGCACACGAGCTTTACTTTCTCTCGCCAATATATACCTTGGCGCACACGTTCGTTTCGTATGCCTTTCGAGTTTCATTATGCAAAATACCTAAATTTATGCTAACAGTTATTTAAATCAAAGCTGGGGTTTAAAGATGATTTTTAAAAACAAATATAACAGTAGCTACCTTGGACACCTAAAAATACTAAATCGTAATTTAATTGGCACACTAATCGAAAAAGTTCGCCTTTCCTGGCCTAGAACTTAATTCGTCGAACTTGTAACGTGCCAACTTTTACAACATTCAGCATATCCATAAGGCATAATTTTCATATTTTTGCTTTCAATATTCTGCTTGAGGATATCATGCAAAATAAGTTTCCTGTGTGCATGAAATTGAAACATATCCCAAAATTTCAGATTTAAAGCTCTAAATTCTATCTTACTATGAAGAAGATAGGTTCTTGTCCTATGAAAGCAATAAATCAAATGCCATAAAGACTTACAGTTATTTTTCGTTTTTTTTTTTTTTTTTTTTTTCTCTTTGTGTGTGTGTTTCGTTTGTTTGTTTTTTAAGACGCAATATCTTTCTTATTTTCTATTTCGAAGGGTAACAAAATTTTCAGAGAATGTTTGCTGATCCGCAACGTCTTCCCTCCACTTAGTTGGTTAAATTAGCCAAATAAAAAATGCTACATGCCTCTGTCATGTCTTACGGAAATTTAACCTGATCACAGGCAGCATACGAGTACATTCGTAAACTGCACGAAAAAAATACATGCAATTTACGAATGGCCTTACGTATAAAAAACATTTAAGTTGAATGTCAAAATATCACAAAAAGTGACAATACAAGTAACAAATACTAGATATTTACGTATGTTTTTACGTTATAATATACCTAAGTTTTACGTAAAATTTAGGTATATTTACGCTAGAGACTGCCGTTCATTCGTAACTTTTACGTATTATATCTGTAAATTTCAGAGATTTAGGTATATTTTTAGTAAAAGTTTACGTATATATATCGCATATACGTAAATCTATTCAATTTTTTGCTTCACGTATGCGTATATATTTAGTAAACATTTACATAAATCTCCCCGATTTTTTACTGCATATAAAGGTATATATCAGATAGAAATTAACGTAGATATTCCCCGTATTTTACGATACAAAAACGTGTATATTTGATAGCAATTGACCTAAATCTTCCCTATGTTTTATTTGCATATGCGAATGTGTTAAAAATTCAGTCCGATGTCTTCTCCACTTTACTGTGTATAAATGCACATTTTTGGTAAAAAATTTGCATAAATATTCAATTACCTTTTTACTGCATTTTTTGTAAAATATACTTATTTTAATCTCATATTTTTTATATAAATCTATGCAAAAATTTTCAATATGTTATGATTAAAAGGTAAAATGTCATTTTTATATATAATTTTTACATATCCGCCTTTTAGGTACGTACAGCAATATGGAATATATATAGCTGGAAAATTTAAATTCACTAGTAAATGCAAAAAAAAAATTAATTTCGATTCAAAAATTATGTAACATTTAAAGGCTGAAAATCACTTTTAATATTTCATTTCAAAGTGACTACAAAATATGCAATTAATTTCGTAAACATGAATTCTATGTTTAAAGTCAATTAATGCTATCGTTCATTTACATGGCATAAGAAAATGTCCATCGGAAAAGCAAATAATTTGTTTAAAGTGTTATTTAGCAAAAACGAATTTAGTAATAAACTGCAGCAAACAGTTGTTTACTAAAGTATAATATAGTTAATTACGGAATTCAGTAAACATCTGTAGCGCAAAGGAAAACATCAGACATTTAGATTATTTTAATGAGTATGCTAAATTTTATAATTGTTAAATATACACCAGGAGGGATATTATAGAAAACCTACCTTTTCCAATAGTTACGAAGTTGATTTTTTTTGCTTATTTTCCTGAAAGATGAATGTTTAATGTCTCAAATATTGCATTTATATCTTCAGATAATACACGAATATGTATATATCCATTTAAAATTAAGTCTATCAAAAACTTGCTAAAGAAAATATTATTAATTTGCATGCAAGTTAATCGAGTAACTTCTGTTTTAGTTACACATAATTATGATATGTAGAAATTTTACATTTATCAATGAATCTTGCAATGTATTGTAATCTATTATTGTTATCTTTCTCAGTTTTAAATTTTACAAATATATTAGATCAGTACTAACAGTTCACCTCTACAAAAGAATGCTGTATCGAGGTATTTTTAAAAAGTTCCTTTTATATTATATACCACATGAAATTTTAAAAAGTTAATTTGTTTAAGAATATTGAAGTTTTTAAATATTTATGTCATGTGGCTTTTTCTCTAACATCTTTATAAATGTACATGTTGATGTGGACATACCAATTATTTTTTCATCAAATGGCTTTATGGTATTAAATGATTTAAAAGGACGCAATTGGACAAAAGAAAGCAATTAGAAGTTGGCTAATTTTTTATTAATTTGTTGTCAAATGCTGCGCATTTTAGATTACGCTCATATGATGAGAATGAGTTATTTAAATTATAAAATTAATATGAATAGATCACACATAAATTAACAAGTATCAAATTTCAAGTTGTTTGAAGTATTATGAACTGTAATATTTGCAAAAGAAATACATATGAAATTAAATGAAGAATTAGGTTTATTTTACAGGTATTCGAAAGCTGCAATTACTGTTAAACGATAAAAACTAACATTAAACCTTGTTTAATAATAAAATTCAACATTGATTTCCTTCAGCTTCGCCATATTTGTTGTTCTATATTTCGCTGTCTTTAATATCCTGCTCGATTTTTGAAAAAGTGAATTCTTTTTCACCCAACGTTTTGAGAAATGTTCCTAAACGAGCAAAAGAAAAAAATGTAATAATTTCATACTTCAGATGTTTTCAGTTTTTAATTACAGTTGAAGTATTAAAAACCGATTTATTGTCAATGCAAAACCTTCAATTATGCCAGCAGAAAGAATACAAAACTTTTATTGGAATAACATTTGATTCGTTATCGGTAGAAAAATTTAAAGTAATGCCGTTGGCGGACTTAAAGAAGAATGGAATTAAAAGATGAATATTCTAATTTGTAACAATAAGCCGTATTGGCACTTTTACGATTTGCAACTAACTATACGTACGAATTGGCCTTGTGAACTTATGTGTCGACAAAAAATAAATACCTCGACTGAATAGATGCCGAACCTGATATGAGGATTAATCTTTTGTACATAAAGCCAAATAAATAATATATATGCGATAAAACAGAAATCAGTACAATTGATCGGATTAAAATTCAAAGGCATGTTTAAATACCGTTTTTATCTTATTTTAAGAAATTCTGAATTAATTAAAGAATACTATTCGAAGCATATAAGTATGTTAATAAATAACTGCCATTTCCATGAAAAAAGTGGACATTAAAATGGGTTCCACTTGTCAAAGCATGTAAGGAACGATGACTTATAGGATGGAATGTTAAGAAAGTTCGTCAACAATAAATTCATTCTTTTTTAAATTAACGTATCTTATGCAAACAGAAATTTGCTCTTTTTTGCTCACATCAGGATTACAATCGAGTTTATAGAAAAATAATTTCCTCTTTTTAACTTTATTTAAAATATTTTTCTTACATTATCACCTATTAATACTATAACGGTTTTGAATTAAGCATCATTGTAATCGTAACTACTATAATATAAAGCCGAACTAACTTAGTCACTTACCTTATTTTTAATTATTTTTCACAAACACAATATTAGCAAATCAGGACTTACAAATACTAGTATTTGGTTGGATTATACGGCTGAGACTCGCTCACGACAACAATGAAAAATTAAAAAACCTGCACTGACAGCTACAGAGTTTATGTAAACCTAACACTGCGCAAGTTCAAACCGGAAAACGTTTGAGCCGAACGAGCGAACCGTGAGCCTCTAATGTGTAATAGGAGTACTGCAATTTCATCACCGGACTGTTATTGGTATATTACCACACAAACACCGTTTAGTGTCTCGATGGCCGCGAGCGGCTTTAAGGTCTTGGCGCCGTTGGGATCCGCACGACCTTACCTATATGATTTCTAATAACATTTACTAAACTCAAGCGAACATAATTTGCAATTAGGTTCACGTGTGGTTTGTCGTATCTCAGATTAGCTAAGTGAATGTGATTTAAGAGCAGATGACAACATATTAGGGTCAAAAATCACTAATCCTAAAAGCCAGTGGTTTGAAGCCAGATGCCGTTAGGGCAGTCTTACGCAGCCGGCAGTCACAATCTCACGCAGTCGAGGCAAACCTACGCAGTCAAATTTATTCATGAAATACAGAATGATTATGATTAAAGTTGCGATTTCAAAACTCTCTAACTTTAAAACTGCAGGCCAGAATGACTTGATATTTTACCAGAACAATCCTGAATTACTGGAAATTTGCTCGGCGAAGGAAAAAAATAGTTCCAAAAATTTTCAACAGATGGCGTTGTCTGTGTTCACATTGCTGTCGTGGGTGTATAGCCGAAAGGAAAAGGGTTGCTTCACGAAGCAAACACCTTACGGATGATTAATGCATAAGTTGCTCGATATGATCTCTTCCTTGTTCCGCTGCTAATTGGGAGCGCAAAACTGCATGTTCCATTACAGATCGGGAGGGTGCTGATGTTATGAATGTGATGCGTGACTCTTGCCTTCAAAAGAACCAGATTCGCAAACCGCCCTCTATAAACATTTTTCAGATATCCCCAAAGCTAAAAGTCACGCGGGTTTAAGTTGGGAGAGCGTGACGGTCACGTTATTGGAAAATGGCGGAGTATGATTCTATCATTTCCGAAATGACCGATCAGCAGCAGCTTCACACGGGTAGCAATGTTCGGAGAAGCGTCATCTCGCATGAATATAGTGCGATCCACTCACTAACGTTGCTGAAGTGCCGGAAGGACATGGTTACGCAAAAGAGCTTCACACCGCTTGCCAGTAACTGCACAGATAACGGGACCTACAAGGGTGATCCCCTCGAAGAACAACGGACCGACGACAAACGCTGTCGTTATTCCGAACCACACAATGACCTTTTGAGAGTCGAGAGGCTGTAGCGGGAACGGATTCTCGGTCGCCCATATCCTTCAAATTTTGCATATTTACAGAACCTTGGAAATAGAAATGAGCTTCGTCAGACCATAGAATGTTCCAAGGACATTCATTATCCACTTCCATCCGGGCAAGAAATTATAGTGTAAACGATTCACGTGTTTTCATTTCAGCAGGATTAAATTTATCTATCATTTTCCACAGGCCATATGTGGTCATTGGGCCAGATTTTATGCCTATTAGTGCCCGGAATTTCCTGATAGCTTTTAACGCGCAGTCACAATTCTGATAAGAAAGCTCCACGAGAAGAGCACGATCCTTCGTCAGAGTCATGATGAAGCACTCAACCAAAATGTTATATGTGTCGTTAGTGCTCTGAATTTTTGTCTTAGCCATGTTTGCAGTGCGCATGTTATGTAATCTTAGTAATTTCAAATATCAACAGCAATGAGATACCTGACAGCGCCATCTATCGGTATATTTTGAAACTATTTTTTCATTGTCTAAACAAAATTTCATTGCCTCACGATTATTCTAGTAAAATATCAAGTCATTCTGACAAGTAGTTTTAAAATTAGAGCGTTTTGAAATCGCAACTTTAGTTATAATAACCCTGTATATCTCATACGGAAATAGGTTTCGATTCGATGACGAGTGGTTTTTTTTTTTAATTATAAGTACAGTTTGGGATTATACTTATCATGAAAAAAATTATAATCAATTTGTTAAATACCAGTATTTTCGTATACTTCTTCCCTATATGCATTTTAAAATTTCAGAGCTCTTGATTAACTGTTCCTACTGGCGCCAGATTTTATTAAATAACTAGCGGGCTGAAGTCCGCTTATCACTGTTCGTTTTTAAAAGAATTTCCATGTTAAAATTCGCCTACATTCGAAAGTTGGACCGAACTACCAGTTTTCGGTGATTTTAACGGGTTTATTCCCGTATGCATCCATACGGTACTGCATACACCTTACACATGCGGAAAATCATGGTAACACCCATTCAGCCAGCCCGTTCCCCGGGATCGAAAGTTGGACCGAATTACCAGTATTCATCGGTCTTAAGCGGGCTGCGCTTGCTTTATTCACATATACATCCAGAAGACACTGCATATATGATACACATGCGGAAAATGACGAAAGCACCTCTGCAGCCAGCCTGCTCGCCAAGACTTGTAAGTTGAACCGAACTACCAGTGTTCAGCTTTCTTGCGCGGGCTGCGCCCGCTTTGTTAACATATTCATGGAGGAGATACTGCATAAACGATAACATGCGTAAGATCAAGAAAACACCTATGGAGCCAGCCCGTACTCCGAGATCGATAGCTGGACCGAACTACCGGTGTTAATCGGTTTTGCGCGGGCTGCGCCCGCTTTATTCACATATGCATCCAGAAGACACTGCATACACGATACACATGCGTAAAATCATAGGAATTTAGTTTAAAGCGTGCTTGACGACGATTTAACACTTAATGTAAAACTGGCGGAATCTTAAAGAAATCCTAAAGTCTTTTATCTAGGGCTTCACTCTCAAGAATATACGTAAAGGCACATTCACAAAAGCTTTTCTAAATCCTCAATGGAACTAATAATTCTCAACGGAAATTTATCAATATTTAAGTAATAGTAAAGGCTTTATGCTAAATTTTTAAGTGTTAAAACGTATTGTAATTCTATCGTGTTAAGTATTAATATAGTTTTGTCAGGAAATTTTCTACATTTCTTAACTTGATGTAGATCAGTCCCATTTCCTTTAGTAAATCGAACTGGATCAAACCACTAGTGTTCAGCAACTTTACCTCTCGGCCTCTGGTGGAGCCTTCATCGTAAAAAAAAAATACATTACATTTCATTTTCCATACACTCCAAGAAGTTGCATATTTACCTGGCAAATAATCAAAGAAACAGAAACTTCTCACTCTCGGATACTCGCTTGAATACAGGCATTCAGCAGCTACACTGTAGAGCAGTGGTTCTAAACTCTCTTTTTTTTTTTTTTTTTTTTTTTTTTTTGATTAACGCGTACCATCTAAACAAAAATAGAAAACTTTTAGTAAAGCCACTACAATACACCACTACCACCACCATTCTTGAACAAAGCTCAGATTTCATAAATTTTACGTGTGTTAGAGAAGAAAAAACTCAATCAAGATGCTTGGGGGTTTTAAATTTTGAATTTGATTGTTAAAAATACTTTGCTGCTTTGCTTACGACATTTTTTCTCTTCCGTGCCACCGATTGAGAACCCCTGATGTAAAGGATCTTTGTTTGATGCTTTAATGGTGAGGCTTCCAACAACTCAGCTTTCCTATGCCACTGTAGTTACAGATGAGATATTTTGGACAAAGCGAATAATTTCTAATATCAGTGACAACTGGTTACCTCCCATATGAACAAATGTCATAGCTGAGCAGATTTCATTGAAATTTCTTGGATTTTCTCACGTTTGATAGCTGAAATAAGTTTTTGAACTTTACTATCAGGAGAGATGTGCGTATTTGAATGCGCTCTTTCAAATTTTCTCAGTGTCCAGTATATACACGAAAGCGCATATCCAGAAAATTTATGTGAATCAGTGATTTACTTCATTCAAACGGCGACCCCTTATTGCCCAACACTAACAACGGATAATGACAAAAATTAAAAAATATATTTAAGTAATTTAATCTTTATTAATTTATATTTTATATTGTAATGACAGCTATATAGAATTTTTTTGACATTGTATTTGATTTCATTTTAAATTTTGGTTGTGATTACAAGAAATCATAATATTAATATAATATTCGACCTCGAATTTGGCGCAAAACACAGAATAGTTTAAGTGGTCCTGTTTAGGTGTCAATATTTTAGGACATATGTAGCCTATTCTGGGTATGTTGATTCTTAAATCCTAAAGACATCGCAGTTTAACATCCTGAGGAAGTTTTGTTTAAGTATTTATGTACCGGGATATTTGAGAATGTTCTGAAGATGTTCATTCCCAGACTTCCTAAGGGCTTCACCAATTTCACATCCTGAGAATATGTCTTTAAAATTGGGGTTTAAAGTGTATTAATGTTTCCAATAAAAGATACCTTAAGGTATTTTTCATTCTTTAAGCATAACATTTTTGCTCGCATATTTTGGTAGTATAGTAGCTCAGAAATTTATAAAACAAATTTATAATTAAAATCTCTGTTGTAAATTAAAGAAAAATAACCAAGATGTGATGTTTGAGTAAATACTACTAAACTATACAAATTGCCATTATCCAACAAAGAATGTTTCTTTTATGGTGACATGTCCCTCGTTTAAATTTGTGGGGAGCTGTGATGCGTGGTTATACTATCAAAGAGCTGTCAAGGATGCTCTGGATGTCAAGAAAAAAAAAAAAAAACACTCCGTCTGGAGACCAAATCTTGTAAGCTCTGTTTCGGCAGTTAGAGTGGGGTTGGCGCCTCCTTTTATTCTTACCTCCATGGAGAGCACCCGTGGCAAGATATCACACAGCCTCCGTCTGCTCTTTCACTAGATCTAACATCTAGAGAAGACTTATCGCTAGCCCCATATTTAAAGAATGTCCCCATGAATCACATGCAGTATACATCTACAAACATTCATGCCTTCTCCGGGATTTGAACTCGGGCCTTTCGGGATGGCAGTCAGCGTAGCTAACAAGTACCCCGGCTGTTGGCATAAAAATATTCTGACAAAGATGAGTTTGTTTCTCTTGTAGTTTAATTTCTAATATTTATAAACTTAAAGTTTAATTCAAAGTTAAATAGATATGTAACTATAAGTTCTTTACACAGTTAAACTCTTACACAGCTTACCCGTAGCTCAGTCACTATCAACATTTGGCCGTCAGATGCATTTGGCCCGAACTACATTTTAATGAGGTAGTGACAAACACTCCACTAGCCGAGCTAAACTCCTGCTTTCATGCTGTGCTTCACTGAGTTTAAATTCCTATAACTTTTTGATCTGAGCCCAAATTGTGGCATGAGCAAAGAAGAATAGATCACCTCAAGATGTAGGAGTTAGTGAAGCTTATGAATAAGAGTCACAAACTTTCTAAATGTGAAACTGCTTTTTGCTCGTTCTAGACTCGGAATTTGTTTGCGTTAATTTTTAATTCCACCTTCGCTGCTTGGGATGAATGAATATTTTCCCATA
This sequence comes from Stegodyphus dumicola, assembly GCF_044657685.1. Taxonomy (NCBI): domain Eukaryota; kingdom Metazoa; phylum Arthropoda; class Arachnida; order Araneae; family Eresidae; genus Stegodyphus; species Stegodyphus dumicola. The sequence continues at coordinate 12,287,256 of NC_140778.1, read as the reverse complement.
TTTAAAACGTCTGACCGTTTCATTTGACCTAACTAAGGCCATAACAGCTAAAGTATAAAAATATATTTGAATAGGTGTTTTAATGTTATTAAATCTAAGGAAACTGCTGCTTTTCAAACTTAATCACATGCAGGTTGGACAATCATGAAAAGAAGTTTTATCTGCATGACGACAAGACTTACGAAGCAATTTGCAAAACGAATGCTTACTGTTTGCTCAACAAGTGAACAGATCGCTTGTTCGTAAGACTTCACGCGCAGGCAATCGAAGTAATCGTTCTACTTAGGCAGAGGTTTCTTGCTAAAGTAATGGCTCGCACAATATGGACTTATGCAAACTATCTAAATGCATGCAAGATTGTGGTGTTTGTTCACTTAATAATTGAACTTAATTTCTGTGGTTCAAAATTAAGGTCGATCAGGGTTAAGATGCGGACTTCGGAGCAGAGAAACACTGATATATAGTAACTAGGTAAATTTAATAAATATAAGGTTTAAATATGTTAACATGAATCATAGAGCAGAATGTTAAATATATTAACATGAATCGTAGATCAGAATAGCTTAAGTGGTCCTGTTTAGTAATTTAATTTAGAAAACGAGAAGAAATAAAACTAAAATTTGTGAATTCATTTGCTAACCGCTAAAAATTTATATATACGAAAACTCAGGAACTCTCCTGAAATTTGGTAATTCTCCAAAGCAATTTCTCCATAAAATTCCTTTGGAAAGAATTTGAACGTTTCTTCTCTATAAGATTGCTATGTTTTACGGTACATTTTGATTGGAGTGAGATGAAGCTAGAGTTTTAAGCCAACCACGCGATTGGTCAAACGATACAGTCTCGTTCAAAACGATATTTAGAATCAGCCTAATAAAAAGTTAAATTAAAATTTTCTTCATTTTGTAGACGATTTCCTCAGTTTAACGGCAAATGTTTAGAAAAGTGTTTATACTCAAATATTTCCGTCTAACTTCATTTTATTCTTAACTTTTATTTTAAAAAACTTCTGCAGCTGAAATGAAGTGAAATAAATAACATGAAACAGTGTGTTAAATAATTGCTTCAGTTCGTGCTGCAACAGAGCTGCTATTCAAGTAATCTTCTTAAGAACGTTCACTGTAACTGAAACAATATTTCGATGGTTGTAGTATATTTGTTCTGAACATACACCATATCAAACAGGGATTCTTCGCTGTACTTTATTTTTCTTTAAGGGGATGGTGGACTTTAAAAATTAGATTTTTAAGTTTTTGTGTTTTCAACAAGAAATTTTATACATATACGAATTATAACATCAGTTTATAGAATAAATGTTCAAAATTTCAATTTACTTTAAAATAAAATTTTTCAAAACGAATAATTAATTATTTTAATTAAAGATTTAAAATGCTCATTCGCTAATTTTCAATATTTTTCCTTTTAGTTAGTTATAAAGACTTGACAAAAGTTTTCGTGTATCCGTTATTGAATATGATGGATCAGAAACTTTCAAAAAGGATTTTTGTGAACTTAAACCCAGTTTTTGGAAAAATGTCACCTTTTGTTAAACATTATCCCAAGTTTACACTTTTTAATAACCTCATTTCCAAAAATGCATGCACGGATTTATTGTAACATATAACAAGATAGTTTCTTCCAAATATCATTCATTTTAAAATAAAAATGAGACGCAAGGAGCATTTTCAAGACATACCAAGTGCGAAAAAATTTGTTTTGAGGTGGTGTATTTAATTATGGCAAAGCACACTAGGGCTATCTGCCTAAGGGGAGGGATGCCTTTCGTGGAGGACTTTCTAAGGGAAACTGGCTCGTATACACGTTACACATGGGGAAAACCACGAAAACGCCCATGCAGCCAGCCCGTTTGCGGGATTCGAACCCCGGACCGAACTACCAGTGTTCAGCGTCTTTACCGCTCGGCCGCTGGTGGGCTCTCTCTTGTTTTGAGGAAACCGAATTTAAAGTTTTTTTTCAAACTTAACTTTAACACATGGTCATGAGAAACAGCAAATTAACTTTATTTATGAATATGTAGACACTAGATAACACTTTCGCATCATTTAAAAATTTTTAATCTCATAATATTAAACATGAGAAAAATAAACATATGGCAAATTGGTATGTGATTCGAAATTAGAGGTAAAAACAATTTATGCATTATATCCAATGAAAAGTTTAAAATTCAATTTAAGGCTTCAGAATATTTTTACTATTTCTGTTTTTTCCAAGCAGGTAAAAGGTTTCTCTTTTTGCTTTGGTTCAAGCGACGTTGATCATGCTTCTTTGCAGAGGAGTATGGAAAACGTGTTTGTTTCTTCGTGTTCTACGCGTATAGCATTCCCGTAACTAAAGTTTACTTCATTAATAGTTGTCAATACTGATATTTCTAGCCTTTTTTTTTAGAAATAAACGCTTCTTTTGGGCGAATATATAATTATTACATCAGTAAATAACTGTCGAAATACATTTTTTTACATTTTCTCCAAAATTTAAAGGACAAAGTTTGCGTTGTTTACACATTTTAAATGCTTGTAACCTCTTTAAAAATTAGAATATTTGAACCCGATTTTTTGCATACGATGTAGTTACACATATGGAATATTATGAGAGTAAAGAACAAAATTCGATATTTTGGTTGATTTTTAGCTATTTTAAAGTCCATCGTCCCCTGAATGTTTTGCAAAATTTCAAAAGTTGATTACTTCAGGCATTCCAGGAGTGTGGTCGAACCTGTTGGTCATTTAGCAGTCTCGTCACCAAGAACATTGTCGAAGGAGCAGCAGAAGAGGCGAATTACACCCGCGGTAAAGTTCCGCTCCAGTTTTCTCAAGGACACCTCAGGTGACGGATCCAAATCTGAGCTTTCCCTTCGCTTATATCACACTCTCTAGAAAACATTCGGCTCTATTGTAGTTCGTACCCACCTGCAGCGACCAGTAAAATCGCTTAATACTGGTAGTTCCGACCTGGGTTCGATTCCAGGTGAACGGGCGTTCTGCATGGGCGTTATTTGGGGGGCGGTGTTGCCATGTGTAACATTTATACGAGCCATTTTCCCTTAGAACGTTCTTCCCGAAGATGATCTTCCCGTTAAGCAGATAGTCCTAGTGTATTTTGACATAATCAAGTAAGTATAACCAAAGCGAACTTTAGAAGTTCAATTGCCTCAGTGGCGCTTAAGAAACTATACGCTTAATGGAAAAACACCCTTCTTCAGTATTCGGGAAAGAATCCGTAACTGCCACAAGCGGCTTTCCTATTTCCATGCCGGAAAACGGTTGAACAGAAAATATGTTAAAACATTTTTAAGTTTGCCGGAGATATAAATTTATAGTTTATCCCTGGATATACATTATGATCCTTATGGAAGGTTAATATAATTGCGTTATATCATGACCAACATTTGAAAGTAGCGGAAGTACCCGATGCCAGTTAAGTTAGACTAATGCATTTAACAACAGAGAGGACGATATCTTAAATCCTTCTCTAATAACCATGCAAAAAATACGATTCAAAACGGTACTGTCTCGTTCTAAAACAGATTTATGATCAAACTAATACAAACTTACATTAAATTAGTCTTAACTTGGCTGTCAAGTAAACTTTGTGTTCATAATTGTTTGAAATTTAACTACAAGAGAAAACAGCTTTATCATACTATTTATTATATTGCAAGTCATCGTTTCAGATTTCTCTTATATATTCTGCAATAAACCACAAGAAGGCTTAATAAACTTTGGTGTTTCATTATCTTGCTTTGTAATTACACTTAAATAATTTTTAAAGCCACTAATGTTTTAATAGGATAGATAATTTTGAATGTTAGTTGTTAGGCTGGGTGTTTACAGGTCGTTCAGCTTTGTAATAAGTTTAAACAATTCAAGCGAGAGCAGTTTTTAAATTAGGCTCCAATGCTGTTTGCGTTATTTGCGTCTAACAAAGTGAATGCGATTTGCGACTTGATGATACGAACATAGTAGAGCATATGTTGTATTACATTGAATCTCCTATCATAGTTAGCATTTCATAGTACGAAAAACCACTAAACCTATAAGCCTTTTGCCTAGAAGTAGAGGATGTCGTAACAATCTTACGTGGCAAGTGAATACATTTTCCCTTCAGTTAATTAGTATATAAAGTATTTCTTCTGCCTTTTTGGCATACTTTCGTGGTGTGGTGGTCTGCACGCTGGGCGCATATTTCCACGGGTCCGCGGTTCGATTCAGAGCAAAGGCGGTGCTCACTTTTCATCTCTCCTGCTTCCAAAAAATACCTAATGTTTCTACAAGCATTAATTTGACAATAATTATTATGGCAACGATTTCCAGAATTTTTAATAGTTTAAGGGGTTTTTGTAATGTTTTCCATTATTTTGATTGCCATTAAAAACGAACATGAGTAAAGTCTCAAAATCTACAAATGTGATATGAATCTTATTGAAAGATTTGAAGGATTTGATTATTCATATGACTTGGCATCCAGTCATTATTAGAATAATTTATTTTCATAATTATGTTTTAATTTTATTGCAGTTTGTGTAATGATGTTTGAAGCTTCAAGGTTTTTCTGGCATTCAATCAGTGAGCACATTGATTACGGACATGTTGATTAAAAAATTAAATTCAAGAAAAATGTCTTATAACAAAACGCGGATCAACTGTAAACTCTCAGAATCAATTTTCCATTCCTAGTTGAGACACGTGAAATAAGTCAAACTTGCAAAGAATAATATTAAAAGGTCATAATTGTGATTTGGTCTCAGGGAATTTCACAAGTCCTTCGTTTCTGTTCCTTAACAAATGTATGATATTTTCGTTCTTGCTATTGATCAATATCTGCATTTATCTAGGATAAATATTCAAGTGACTCTGTGATAAGAATTTAGTTACTTGAATGCATCTTATACAGATTGCATTGTCAAATATTTCGAAAATTTAGTTCTTCGGATTCCGAAACATCTCAAATTTTTTTTGAAATAAAGCTGACATGGTGCTATGGATTTTTAAAATGATATTTAGAGTTTCAGATTACAGTATTTATAATAGGAAGCGCAACCAATTTATTACTCACTAGTTTTTCCGTATACTCTTGTGCTTTATGTGATTTAAAAATAAAAAAATCCTCCATGCAGTCAGAGATATTACTAAAAGTTGTTAAATCAAACTGTTCTGCGCATATTAAGCAGAGCGGTGGATTTCGAATAAATTGAAGTTTCGTTATTTTTACGGTTATATTTTTTCTATGCTGTTGCTCACCGCAAAGTATTTTAGGAAATATTTCGGGAATTTGATTGAAAACGTGAGTTTCGTTGACTAGACCGTCAATCTCGGAACGCCTGCTACTGTTAGACGCGGGTGAGAGGAATAGAAAGGAAAGGTTACGGAATGGTTTCCAACTGAAATAATTAGATCGTGGAATGGCTGTCAGTGGGTACCAGTGAAAAAAGTGATATGCTCGCTGACTTATTCCCAACCGTGGAACGAGTTTCACTGCTTATTTTTATGCTCTATGTTTTATTGAACATTTTGTTTATTGACAGATTAATTTTTATCAATTTATGAAACAAAAAAATATATATTTCGTAGAGAAATACGTGTTTGCAATGTAAAATTGTATGCTTATTTAAAATTTGCTTAAAGGCACAACGTTTTGGCGAAATTACATAATTTTGTTTATTCCAACGAAATTTAATATTTATTAGAACTCTTATTACGGTAAAGTAGCAGAGTATTACATGAAGTTACAATACGTAACTATAAAGTTTTTATTTACTTAAGGTATTGTAGAAAATTGCAACTGTAAAGAAAAAGGGCAAACAATTAATAAGAATAATAAATAATACACTTACTAACAAAACGCTAGCTACCCTCACAAAGCAGGAGCCCGTCCATAGTAGGCGCTCAATCCCGGAACGACTGAAATTTCCTATACTCAAAATTCCTTTTCCTTTCTCCTCTTAGCTCAGGTAGTTCGGTCCGAGGTTCGAATCCCGCGAACGGGCTGGCTGCATGGGCGTTTTCGTGGTTTTCCCCATGTATAACGTGTATACGAGCCAGTTTCCCTTAGAAAGTCCTCCACGAAGGTATCCCTCCTTTTAGGCAGATAGCCCTCGTGTGCTTTGCCATAATTAAGTAATCCAATCCAATCCAATCCTCTTAGCTCATCCCTACTTTCACGTACCGTACCTACAAATCTTGGACTCTTCCAGCAAACGATCGAATTCGTTCCGGGATTGAGCGCCTACTATACATGTAATGAAGGAATTTGAAATTTTTTGAAACTTGAATAACTAAATTTCCAAAGTATTCGTGAGTCCAACCTGTATAAGCTGTATTCATTTGTTTAAAAATGCGTGAAGGGTAATCACAAATCTTCTTAAACATTTAATCAAAGCTAAATTCTAATATTGATCAATACCAATGTACGCTTTATCGTCACGCTTTCCTTTTTTAGAGGTGTAAACAGTTTTTCATCGCATAGCACTTTTTACTTTGAATGTGTGGGAAGTAATTCTCAGGCTATAGAAACCCAAAGCAAAAACAGCAGTATTCACAGTATTACCAATGAACGAGAATGTCTCAATGCTTTTATATTAAACTCTATGTGTCTAACATAATTTACGTGACTCAACTAGGTACGGATAATTGAATCTTTTGCGAAAATATTGAACTACATTTCATTACAAGATTTTTGTCTCATATATACAGATTTCAATCATCAGTATACAAGCTGTAATAGAAGCGTAAAAAGCAAATATCAAAGAGTAAGACCGTTGGAGGGTGTTATTTAAATATTTCTTCAATTTTCATGGAATTATCAAAACCATTATTTCTGTTACGTAGGCTTTCAAGTTTTGTTTCTTGGAAGCTAAAATGAAGTCTGCAGAAAAAAGCCTGCACCCAGTTTTATTCTTTTGTACATTCTTTGCCCTTGACAGCAGAGAAAAAATGCTGAGAATAAGTTCTGGATGTCAGGTTCTTGCTGTTGCAGGTACAGCTCTTGAAATGTGCCAGGAAAATATTTGATAGCAGCATACAAGTAAACAAGCCAGCCAGGGTAGAGTAGACTTTAGGGTGCCCTTGTATTATGGCGAAGTTGTTGTTTGTTTTATCACCAAGTTGTTTCATTTAAGCTAGCCTGAGTAGTTGAATGTTATGGAAACCCTATTGTGACGTAATCGGGTGCATGATTCTGGGAAACTTTGAATCATGGGATGTTTTGTAAGCGTTTTTGTGGTGTGTTTTGGTTTGATTCTTTAGACGGTAGAATGGTTGAATGTAGTAAGATTAATTTGAAGTTTCTGCGCGATTTGGAGCGAAAGAGCTTTAATTAACTGGTGTGTAAATGAAGGTTTATTTAGTAGCCATTATAAGTCTCCTGTATGTAGGAAGGATATGCCTATAATCGAACGTAAAAACCGTTTAGATGGATTTGAATGGGTTTGTAGGAAGAAAGGTTCAGATGGTCACTATGTGAAGCGTTCGATCAGAAAGAGTACCTGGTTTGAAAAAAGTCATTTGACTATGATTGATATTTTGATTTTTACGGGGCTCTAGGTGTACGAAGCGAACTCGAAAATCATAGTAGAATATTTACTTTTGGTAGTGCTTAAGTCATGCTAAGTTATAACATGTTTCTCCTTTATCATGTATTTTTATTGTTTGGTTTAAAATGCATTTTATTGAGATTATGTATTTTTGTGTGCCTATATTGTAGAATTTGGTGCTCCTTTGACTTTTTAAGTGAAAATATATCGATGTGTACTTGGACAAAGTAAACGGAGTGCGCAATGCAAGTTTGTGCAATTCTGACTTTTTTTTTTAAGTGAAAATAGGTCAACGTATACATGGATAAAGTTAAAAGAGTGTGCAATGCCATTTTTGTGAAATTCGGGGATTTTGTTTTTTAAGTGAAAATAGGTCGACGTTTACATGGATAAAGTCAAAGGAGCGCGCAATGCCATTTTTGTGCAATTCGGGTTTTTTTTTTTTTTTTAAGTGAAAATATGTCGATGTGTACATGGATACCGATTTTGTGCAATTGTTTGTCTTGTTATTTTGGCTTTGTGTAGCGGCGATTTTTGGCGCCAAAATCGCCGCTTCGCAAGGCAAAATAACGAGTCAAAGAATTGTACAAAATCGGTATCCATGTACCGTCAATAATCACCAATTTTCGCCAAGGAGTACCCTAAACTATACTTTTACCGCCAGCCATTGTAGTAATTGGGATATATGCTTTACAACTTGCCTGTTTGATATAAAATGCTATGAGTTACGAGAGATAATTGGCGCTGGTTCCAAAATAAAACTGACTAAGTTAGGCCACACAAATATTTAATTATTTACATAATGTACAAGGTTACAAGTTAGGTGCTCCATTAGCATAGACAAAGTGGAACGAACGAACGCACCATAGGTCCGCTGCGTACCTTCTTCAACAACCAACTCAACTAAATTTGGCTCCTCTCACAAGAGGGCGCTGATCCTAGAGGGCGTTATATTAAACCGAAAATTGCCCTTGCATAAATTACGCACTTCGGACGTATTAAATGTCTTTTTGAGAACTCTCAGTCGCTTAGCTAATATTTCTAAATACAGTTTATTCTATTTTGAAACATTTACATAGTTTAAAACTTAAGTCTTCCTTTCGATTAGGACATTCGAAGGGAAACTGCCTCGTATACACGTTACACATGGGAAAAAACCACGAAAACGCCCATACAGCCAACCCATTCGCGGGATTCGAACTTCGGACCGAACTACCAGTGTTCAGCGTCTTTACCACTCGGCCGCTGGTGGACCCAAGACTTCCTTTGCTACAAGATGTTGCAATTTAATTTCCAACGCTCTATTTTTGTTTAACAGTTATTGTAGAACAATGAAAGAATTTTTTAGGCCAAATATATTTCCTTGTTTCTTATTACGTTTTCATTTCATACACATGTAAATATACATTCTTATTAACATATTAATATATCAGTTAGCTTTTACTGAAAATTTTTACTTGAAAAGTCTTTGTAATGAATTTTTAAACTGCGACGTTTCTATAGTTTGTTGTTGTAGTATTAGAAAATCACGTTTAGAATATTCACGACTTACTGAATAAAGGAAATCCAATCTTTGCAAATTATTATCCTGGTCAATTAACTTAGTTTAGAAAGGTCAGCATCAGTAGCTCTATGGTCTGACCTTAGCTGTGCAGTCGTCCGATATATTTAGAAGAATGTTCTAAGTATGATTACTAAATTTACTTTCAAGTAAAGTATGATTCAAACATGGATCTTACAGACCGAAATCAGTCCAAAATTCTTACAGATAATTTCAATGTTGGTCAGGATCATAAGGAAAATATATCATTCTCCCATTCATAATGGGATTCCAGGTATAATATATAAATGTATTTCACCTACTGACTTTAAAATATTTCTGTTGGGCCCATTTCCGGTTTGAAGTTAGGGAAGCTGGTTGCCAACGCCTTGGATTCGTGATCGAATCCTGAAAAATGAATAGTTCCTCGTTACGTGTATAGTTTCTATGCGACGTAGAGACACTTGAACTTCTTTCCTTTAGTTTGGTTTCGTTAAGTTGCTTATCTCAAAGAAATAAGTTCATATGCGTAAGAGGATTATGCCTTCGGTAAGGCTTTTTAAGGGAAACTGCCTCGTATAAACTTATATACTCGTATAAGCTTAGCTAATTTTTACACATGAAGAAATCGTCCCTGCAACAAGCCCGTTCATCTGGAATGGAATATAGCTGGGAGCTACCAGTGTTTAGCAATTTTAAAGCTCGGCCACTGGTCAGCGCGAACTACTATCGAGGAGAAAACTTCTAAGAGGGTAGTAATAGAAGAATGACTGGGTGACCTTTTTGGATCCATCCTCTGAGATATTCTTCAGCAAACCTGGAGCTGAATTTTCCCTTTATCGCGAGTGTGATTCGCTCCTTTCAATAATGTTTTGGACGATGAATCTGGAAAACACACTTTGAAAAAATTTTATTGAGAAATTGCTTCCTCGGCGTATTTCGCAAATTTTAGGAAAATTTAAGAGATTTCGGAAATTGCATTCGAGGCTACGAAGTAAATTTACAAATTTCTCATTATTTTTTAATTTCCATTATGCATGTTGTCTTAGATTTTATATGTAAGAATATGAAAATAAATTTCAAGATTTTTGGAAAAAAAATCAATGTTTTTGAACTTTTTGACTCTACTTAAATCCAATTGGTATTTGCAACAAATCTTCGAATAAAATGGGCAGATTTGCTCTCTGATATCCAGTTCAAGGAAAAATTTATGTTATCTCTTTATTGGATTTTATAAATTATGCCTAGGAAGAGATAAATATATCTCACTGCATAGTCACGCGATATCATTTGTCATCCTTACTAAGCATACATATGTTTGTGTGCGAATATTTTCAATAGTGAAGTAACATAAGAGCAAAATGAAAACCAGAACACTGGACAAACTTCTTGAGAACTCCCTGAGAATTTCAACCACTTCACTGGAACCAGACATTAAAGTGTTATTTTCTCAAATTTAAAGTGCAATAGTGCCTTAACATAACGAGTTGTTGTAATTACGACCAAAATTTACAATGAAGGTTTATGCGTAAATTGTCAAGTAAAATGTGAGAATAATTTTCTTTCGCTATCACTGTATTGAAAAATAATAAGTTAATAATATTATTTAATCACTTAAATATGTTTTCAAGTTATTTTTTGTTATAAGCCATTATTAGTATTACGCAGTGACGGCTCTTGGAATCAATCAAGTAAATGAGAGATTCACTTATGTATCCTATATCTGCAATAGAGTATATGAACTTTCTTATATAAAGCGCACTTTAAGCAAACTAGAAATAATGCGGTCAAACGCGTACATTTCTCTCTTAGAGGAGAAGTTCAAAAACTTCTTTTTGCAGTCAAACCTGAGCAGACCGGAGAATATCCAATGAAACCTATGTAATAATCTGATTTTCTTATTTTGGAGCTCAAGAGTTGCACACTCACATTTGAAATTATATGTGCAACCAGAAATATATCATCTTTTTTCTATGTGGTCCTTCGTGGTTAAATGCATGGAAATCTCAGCTTAAAGCATCAAACAGAAAAGAGTCTGTATGCTGCAGCTGCTGAACGCCTGTATTCAAGGGAGTTTCCGAGTACAGTTTCTGTCCGTTATTTGCTAGGGTTTTACACAGTTTCGTGTATTTTTAGGGCAGGTGGAAAATTAAATATTTGGTCATTTTTGCTTAAATAAGCGAACACACCAGCAGCAGAGGTTTAAAATTGTTGAACACTAGTAGTTCGATCCATGTTGAATCAGAGAAAGAAATAGCACAGATTATCGTGAAGATAAAATGTACGAACTTTTCTATGAAGTCTATGTTAATAGTTGCCAATTTAGACTTACAATACGTTTTAAAATTTGGAAGTTTAGTAGAAAGCCTAATCTGTCATTTAAATATTTTAATTTTTTAAACCTTCCTTTGGGGCTTTAGAAAAGCAATGCTGAATGAAACATCAATAAATGTATCCCTAGATAAAGATTACAGAATTTGTTTAAAATTATTTCATTTTCACGTCCGATGTTGAACGCTCAACACACACGCCTTAAATTGCTAAAATATTTTGCTGTCAACAGTACCATGAAAAAAATAAAACAGTAGAAATTCATATAAGCGAAAGCCACCGCTCTGACTAAAATACGCAAAGCAGTTGGATTTAACACATCCTTAGAAAACCAACCTAGTGATATTGTATTGCTTTAAAATTTTTTAATTTATATAGCGCGGGAGTATAGGGGAAATCTAATGAGTAATAAATTGGTTATAATGTTTGCTTTAATAAATGCTATCTCAAACCCGTGTATATAATTTTAAAAATCCATGGTATTATCTAACATAACTTGTTCGCATGTCAGATGCCTTTTATGAAGAAATACGATTTTTTTAAAAATTTGAACATTTAATTTTCGAAGTATTTGACAGTCCGACATGTATATGCTGCGTTCATTTGCTTAAAAGTTACTAAAAGGGCATCAGAGAATTTCTTGAAAAGTTATCATAGTGAAGAAATAGTGCCCCTTACAACTATATAAGAGTGATCACAAAGCAGGTTTCGTAAAAATCTAAATAAGTGTTGACTGAGCCATTCTTGTTTTTTACAACCGAAAATATAACACAAATCTAAAACGACGATTTATTTTTAATAAAATAGTTGTTGCTGTTACTAATCTCGCTTGTCAGAATCAGATCAAGCTCACCAAATCCATCGTGGCAAGGATTCAAGATTGCGCTAGTCTTTCGCTAGAATCATTGGCACCATACAGGTGACTGAACGACTTTGCTCAGTTCAGTGTTTAATTTTGAACGGAAGTACCCCGGGAAGGCTCGTCGGACGATCTCCTTCCGACTTTCCACTAGATGCAACCTGTTACAGAGACCATTCGTCTCGCCCGGATATTTGCATTGCTCTCATGCCGCACATATAATATCGATTAACAAACCTTCATATCTTCTCCGGAATTCGAACCCCGGCTCTTCGGTATGGCATTCAGCGTCGCTAACCAATATTCCGGTTGGAATGTATAAAAATACTATGACAAAGCTGAAGCTGTTTTTCCTACAGTTCAATTCCAAATATTTATAAACTTAAAGTTTAGTTCAAAGTTAACTATGATGCATTTGCACTTAAGTTAAACTCTTACGTAGCATACCAGCAACACAGCCACTATCTAATGCTGGCCTTCAGATGCATTCGGCAGGAACTGCATTTTAATGACGCAGTAGCGAACACTCCGCTAGCCGAGCTGAACTCCTACTTCTAAGCTCTGTTTCGTTGAGTTTATATTTGTATAACCTTCTCATCTGATCCAAAATTGTGGCATGAATAAAACGAAGGATAGAACACCTGAAAATGTAGGAGTTAGAGAAACTTACGAACAGTTTTCGCAAACTTCGTAAATGTGAAATTCTCTTATGCTCGTTAGAAACGCGAGATTCGTTTGCCTTCATTTTTGAACACAAGGTTGCAGTTAGAAATGAAAGAATATTTTTCATTATTTAAAAACTTAAAACGTTCCATTTGACGTTTATCAATTATGGTCAAGTTAATCAATTTGACCATAATTAATGGTCAAGTTGATTAACAATTATGGTCAAGTTGATTAACTTGACCATAATTGATAAACTTAGAAAACATATTTGAATAGATTTTTAATGACATAAAGATGAGGACAAACTTACAGGTTGGTCACTCACGATATGCTTCGAAGAAATCTGTAGCTGCATGACAAGAGCTACGTCTTTAATTTGCAAAACGAATGCTTAACTTTTATTCCTCGAAAAGTGAACATATCCCTCCTTAGTAAGACTTCACTAGCAAGCAATCGAAATAATCGCTCTACTTAGACACAAGTTCTTCGATAAAGTAACGGCTCGCACTATATGAACTTTAAAATGTCTAAATGGGTATAATGAAGCTGCCATTCGAGTAATCACCTTAAGAAGGTTCACTGTAACGGAACAATATTTCTATGTATGTATTATATTTGTTTTCAGGAGATTCCATATCAAAGACAGATTCTTTGCTGGACTTTACTTTTCTTTCATGTTTTGCAAAATTGCAAAAGATGTTACTTCAGTAGCCATGCACATTGATTTTTAAAAGTTCAAGGACTGTGGTCGAACCTATTTGCAATCTTGTGGTCTTCACCAAGAGCATAGTCGAAGGAGCACCAGAAGAGGCGATAATAATCGCAATGAAGGAAACGTTCGACTTCAGTTTTGTTAAGGACATCTTAGTTGACGCATCCAAATGTCTGACAGCCCCTTGCCTACTAATACACTCTCTAGAAGACTTTCGACTGGATAGTAGTTAGCGCCCACAATCGGGAGAGATATAAAATCATTGAACACTGGTAGTTCGGACCTGGGATAGGTGCCAGGTGGATGGGCGGGCCGCATGGACCTTTTCGGGCTTTTCCCCCATGTGTGACGTGTGTACGAGGCAGTTTCACTTAGACAGTCTTCCACCTAAGGCATTCTTTTGCAGATAGTTTTAGTGTGCTTGGACATAATCAAGTAAGCAAAATCAAACCAAACCATACAAGCGTTTCAACGCGCAAATAGACTATACATTTAATGACCGCCTAATGCCTTCTTCAGGATTGGAGCCTGTGACAACCGCTTCCCATTTCCGTGCCAGAAAACTAGTGAACAGAAAGTATTTCTGACAATGTTTGGTCAGTAAGCGAAAAAAAATTATAGATTATCCCTGGAGTTGTACTATAATCAGAATGGGACGTTAATATAATAAAGTTGTAAACATAACCATTATTTGAAATTACCCTTCAATGTTTTGGACTTCTTTTGCTCTATACAATTTGAAGGCAGCAATGTTGTCATTGAAGGATTCTTTACAATCTCTGCTATCTATGGCAAGCAATGTGGTAAGAGAATAAAACTGCATATACGACATTTTGCACATTTCACTTTGGCTTCAAAGAAACAAAACACTAATGAGTTCATAATTGAAAGAATGATTTTGGTAACCGCATGAAAATTAAAACACTAAATATTAATTAAAACACTCCAACCGTTGTTAGGGTCTGAAAATCCCAAAGCTTCCAAAAATGCCATCGAAAAAGACGATAATAACAATTCCGAACTGCGGCTTCTATTCCTTGATATTTCTAGCTCGCTATTCTTGGAGCTCGCTATTGTTCTTTTCTAATACATAAACATTCTTCGTGGTTTGGCCACATTTAAGATTCACATTTACGATAATACTTAAATGTTTCGGTAAAAATTTTCTTCGTTTATGCATACAATCCGGCCAGCTTGAAGATTTTAATTTTTTCGAATTCTTCTAGATTATGCTATCCAATATTGCGCATACTATTCCGGAAACCATAATATCAAAGACTGTGGAGTAAGAAGAGCAACCTCCTTATAATTAACTGAGCAGATTTTAACTATCGTACCAACAGAAATAACAGAATTTCAAGCTAATACCCAGCATATGCAGTCACCTGTCCAACATATACGAAATACGTTGAAAGCCTCAAACGAGGCTCACAATATGAATAATCACCAGACACCTCATAATACCCAAAGTCCTGACATTAGCAACAACCCACAGAATAACATTGCAACTCCTAGTCGAACTCAATCTCAAAAGGAACCAATTAAGCGCCCTCAAATAAACCGCCAACGTGCTGCAGCTACCGCGTTCCAAGTCATCATGCACGCCATTACTTATGATATAGACTTTCTCTTACTTCAAGAACCATATTATATTATAGAGAAGGACAAGTCACTAGTCTACCATTCATTTGGACAATACATCAACAAATGTCAGCAATGTCAAAGGAACAGGTTCCTGGAGCTGCAATAGCTTGCTGTAACCCCCAATGGGCACCCCAAATAGTCAAACTTCATAGGGACTTTGTTGGTATCCTTGTCATTTACAATAGCATAGAATTTATAATTACCTCCGTCCATTCCCCGCCTCTGGATAATATTGGTAATCACTCACTGGCACATTTTTATGAAATCAAACAAAAATTTCCTACAACAGCCCAAATTCTTAGAGGAGACTTTAATGCACATAGTGTAATCTGGGGCTATTCTACAATAAATCCTAAATGGCAAGAAATGGAAGATTTTGTTGCAATCAATATCTTATATTTGCACAACACATCAAAAGCCCCTCCCTCTTTTGATAATACATTCAACCAAGGATGACCAGATCTTACTACCGTCATTTTCTGAAAATAGGACATCCTCCGAAAAAAAGCCCTATCGTGATTTTCGGAACTTTTTGTAAAATAAGACATCCCCCGAAAATAATCCCTAGTTAAAATAATGTGACAAAAAGAATTCGTTAATAAATGCTGTTGATTTATTAAGTATAAGTAATAATATGTTTAGCTTTATAAATACTCGTATTTCAGAGAAATGTTTGAAACAAAATATTCCGAGAAATTAATTGTTTACCTCTACAGTTCGTTTCAAATTAATTCTTGGAATTTATCTTAACCAGTTCACCGTTTGCCCGGAGCGAGATACGTTCACAGGAAAGGCATCGTCATCCGTAAGCATCGGCAGACTCTCGTCGGGGTGAAATTTGGGCTGAACCGTAAACCCCGAGATACATACGACGCAGCGACCTTTTTCCAACCCCCACAGAATGAGTCGAAAATCAAAAGGGTTGATTGATGGGTTACTTATCTTCTCAGCGGTGTCGCATTAGGATCACAGCGGGGCTGTTTTAGGAAAGTAAAGGATGGGGACACTTTCTTCGAATAGCTACCCCCTCAACATATCTTATGAGATTCACAACAGCTTTCCCCCTTTCTATTAATGAAAAAAGGGATTTAAATGCCCTCTTTTCAATTCTTAACGATTCAGTTCTTCTCTTTTGTTACAGGCCATCAAGAAAATAATAAAACAAAATTCAAGGACATTTCAAATACTAGCTAATGTCCTTATTTTTACTTTATATAAAGCTTTTTCTTGACAATTAAAAATTACATTTACATTGTAATAGATTGCAATAGATTTGAGATTGGATGCAAAGGGAAAAATATCTGCTCTAAGGACTACACCAGTCTTTGTGTTTTATGTTGCCCCTTAAGGGGTCGTTATTCACCATCCTTCAGTGTGACAGGTACACTGTTCAAACTGGTTTGAAGAGAACTTCTAAATAGGCTTTCACAGGTGGTGAAAGGGGGAAAGAAATAATCTGAGCCCAGTTTTAGACACAAAACGTTTACCTTTGGATGCGAAAAATGGCACGAAATGTTTGCGATTTTCCTAACGGCGAACTCGTTAAAAATACAACATAAGGCAGCAGTCTACATTGAGCGACAGTGCAGGTATACAACGTTCATTCATTTCAGTCTTGTAAGTTTGATTGTTTCCCCATACGTAATTTTATTTAAAAATAAAGTGAATAATTTTTAACCCCAGTAAAAATGAGTACAACACAAAACAGCTATTCCGTCGAGTAAAAAAAGGGAATCGTGGAAGACTCCAGTGGTGTAAATCTTGTAGTATTCTGTAAAGAGAAGAAGCTGGATCTCTGTATGGTTCGTAAATGGAGTGCAGACTATGATTACCTGTGTCAACTGGTGGACCAAGGAAATGAGAAAAAACGCAGAGTTGGATCAGGTCGGCAGCCGTTATTTTCTGAGTTGGAAGATTGCATCTGGAAATGGATAGCAGGCAGGAGATCAATGGCTTTGGTTGTGCGCAGGGCTGATAATCAAAAATGTGTCCTTGAAACAGCAATTGAATTTGATGTATCCTCAGAAGAATTTAAAGCATCGTCACATTGGTTGGACAACTTCCTTAAACGATATGAACTGTCTCTAAGGAGATCAACAACATTGCTTAAGCTGAAAACAATGAAGTTGTTAAACGTGCACTTGCGTTTAAGCTTTTTGTTGATGGCATCAATTTTTTGAAATACCAACTTTCCAACATGATTGCTATGGATGAGACCGCGGTATTCCTAGGCCAAGGAGCTCAAACGACAGTTCACCACAAGGCTTCTTCGTCAATTTACGTTCCTTCTACCGGTTACGATAGTGCACGTGTTACCTGTATTTTGGCGATTCGTCTAGATGGCGAGAAAGTATCGCCATTTTTAATCACTAAAGGTAAAAAAGACCAGATTCAACGTGTTTCAGGAATTTATGTCATTGAAAGTGAAAACGCCTGGTGTACCCAAGCAGTTATAAGAAAGTGGGTTGATTTTATGCTGCCACCACTGTTAAGGGGTGAGAATAGAGGTTTACTAGTTTGGGATTCAGCCAGTACTCACCGCGCTAAAGACATGAAAAACTTTCTTGCTGAGAGGAAGATTGATGAAATAATGATTCCGGCAGGAATGCCTGGTTACCTCCAGACACTTGACATTGCAATAAACAAGCCATTCAAGGATAATTTTCGGATGGAAATCAATGAATATATTGAAAATAGAATGGTGAGAAATCATCGAGGTGATTTTGTAAAACCAGGCTTACAAGAAGTTCTGAATTTGGTAAAAAATTCATGGGAAAAAATAACTGGTATTTATGTTTCCAATGCACTACGAACAGGCTACTTAGACAAGAAGTATTCATTTAACGATAACTATATCGCAAGACATGAGAATTCGGACCAATGATTCAACAGGAAATGGATTTGGAAGAAAATCAGAACATAATTCAGAATTTTATTTATGACGATGTTCCAGATGAAGATGACATGACTGTAAGTGAATAAATTTAAATTTCTGTATTCTGTGTAAAATAAATATTAAATAAAAATAGATAAATATAATTTTATTTTTGCCGTCCCTCTAAAATAAGCCCTAGCACGTATTTTGGACCAAAAAAGAAAGTAAGAGTGTCTTAATTTCGGAAAAAGACGGTATCTCCACCAGTGACATAGCCAATAAAATTCAATCATGGAAAGTAATGGACAATGAAAGTTGCTCAGATCACAAGTACATCCATTTTAAAACCAATCTGGATACCACACATTTTATCATTAAGTGCTTCAAATTACCTCATTGCAAAGAACGTACTCTAACGGCCACCTTTGCTCGCAAGCTTAAAAAAGAAGAAGAAATACTAAATCAGTGGAAAAGTCCTGAGGAACTGGATAACTTCACAGACTATTAGATACATTATACAACATATGTGAACAAATCCTCCCAATACGAACAACCAAAAATTACAGGGGATGACATGGTGGACAAGTGAACTTCGACAACAACGTCAAAAATGCAGAGCCTTAAGGTGTTGTCTTCGTTCCAGTCTTGATGAGACTACTAAAATAAATCTTTTGTCACAATTTAGGAAAGAGCGAGCTAGTTATAAAAACATATCCTGGCCGCCAAGGTCTCCAGCTACAGAACCTTCTGCACCACTAACACCAACCCGTACGGTATGTTACATAAAATTGCCTATCAGAAATATATCAGCCTTCTCAGATTCCTATTCAACCTTATTCCAGAAATAGCACAGCCAGCATAGCGGCTAAAACAGCCAGTATTCTTCTAAAAGCCTTTTCTTCAAAGTGACCAACACACGGATACACCTACTCAACTCACCGTCAAAGAGGACACCAGCGCCCCAAACACACCACTGGATACTACCTTTACTTCTAAAGAAATTTCACAAATTTTCAACTATCACCCACCGGAAAAAGGCCTCAGGCTCTGATAGATTTGATAATTCAATAATCAAAGTGGCAAACCATGTATTAATATGTAATTGTATTTTTTGGTTCATATTTTGTGTGTGTGTGTGAGATGTAATATGGGCGCAGTTCCTTCGTGTCATAATACGAGCTTCGCTTGTCAGGTGGGCCGAACTGCGTCCTAAATAAATAAATAAATGCATGCAATAGCTGCTGAATACTTATACTCAAGCGAGTATCCGAGTGTACGTTTTGTCTCTTTGATTATTAACCAGGATAAATATGCAGCTTCGTGTATTATTAGACCACGTGCAAAATTAAATGTTATGAATTTTTTGCTTATAGTGAGGGACACATCACCAGCGCAGGTGTAAAACTGCTGAACACTAGATATTTGATCCAGATCGAGTCACCAAAGGACATGGGACGGATCTTCGTGAAGTTTAAAATTACAGAAAATGGCTAACAAAACTATATTAACAGTTAATACGTTAGAACATCACGATAGGTTAACTTACAATATGTTTTCACATTTGAATGTTTAGCAGAAACGCTTTACTGTTGCTGAAATATTTTGATTGATATAACCTTCCTGTCGAAAAAGCGCTCCTGAATGTAATGAATCCAACTCCTGAATTAAGCTTTGTAAAGCTTGATAAATTGTTTTTGTAAACTAAACAATCTTGGAACTGCTAATTTTATTTCAATTAAAGAATTCGATTTACGCATATACTTGAGATTGCATCCTTAGATAAGGATTTTAATTAGAATTGCGTCAATTTTGCATCAATTGTGGAATTATCGTCACTCACGTCGTAAATCAAACTCGTGAAGTAAAGTTTTTATAAGCTTTCTCAATAAACAGCACAAGAAGAAAACTAAAATTAATTAAAAAAAAACCACCGCTCTGCTTTAATTAGGCAGCCCAGTTTGATTTAAATAGAATAACAATAATGTAACTCTAAATTTTCACAGGTTTTTCGTACTTTATAGTACATATAGCTGAAGAGTATACGAGGAAACTAGTGATTAACGGATTTATTTAATATTTTTCATATAATAAGTATAATTTATAAACCGTAAACATAATTCTAAATTAAGAGACTATAACACGCCGAACAAATACTAATTCAAAATTCAAATAGCAAAAATTGAAAATATACAGCTAGTTTTTGTTGTTTAACTTCTGAATTAATAATTCTAAATATTCATGGCATCATCGAATAGGAATCTGTCTCGACGTCAGATAAATCTCATGAAAAAATCTGAAATTTTTTTTGAAATTTAAGAACTAATTTCTCGAAGTATTTGACAGTCCAATCTGTATAAGTTTCATTTATTTGTTTAAATGTTGGTAAAGCGTTATCACAGATTGTCATAAAAACAGTTGTGAGGGATAAATGCTAAAATTGATTGATAGCAGTGAAGGGAATGTTATTCATTTGTTTAGAAGCAGAAACGAAGTAGTTGTGAGATTTTCTGCATAGCCAAGTCTGTTTCAATCTTTTTAAATTAATATCTAAAGTCCGTCATAATTTACGCGATTCCGGTAGGTACGGAAAATTGATTTTGAATGCAAAAATATTTATCTGTGTTCTGTTACATGATTTTTTCTTAAATTTAATTTTCTTTTAATTATCAAGTCTGTAATCCATGCTGGTACTGATTTAATACTCAAAGTTCCCAGCGATTTCACTTATCATTTTACAAGCTGTAATGAATGCAAAAACCTAATTTTGGAAATAAAATATCCTAACAAGGTTTGTAATGCCAAGGTCCTATAATTAGTTTCATATGTATCCTCAAATCTTTCAATATGATTTTTATCATATTTTGCAGATTTTCAGATGAGTTACTCATGTTCATTTTTAGATGTAATTAAAATGATGCAAAACTGCACTTAAAGAGATTAAAGTTTCTACAAATTAACAGAATGAAAAGTATATTCTTTGGTCGTGTAAAATTGTGTCGACGGCTTCTAGGTCCAACTTTCAAGACGGGTATTCCGCACACGGATAAAAGAGAATATACCATAACCTTCTACGGAAAAAGAATGCAAATTCCGTGTTACTTCCATATAATGCATTCATATTGTCAGATTTATTCTATCTTATAATATTATTGTAAAATTACTGCAGTACTAATCATTCCTTGAAAATTAAGGCCTCTTGCCACCTTGCTCAATGTCATAGGTAATTTAAACGTGGCCAAAAGAGAAATATTGTCATTTTCAAAAAATCTGGTTTACGGATTTTTTAAATACTTAAGTTTTCCTCTGTTAACTAATATTATGATGTAATAATATAATAATAATTAGTCAAATGAAATTTAGAGGGTTTCATTGCATTGTATTTTTAAGACTTCTTTTGAGCAAAAACAGAATATTGTTTATTTAAGCGATAATAAACAACATAGAGTAGCCTTTTCTTATTGTATATTGGTTTTCATCATCTCTTATGAGCTGAAAATCTGACATTTAACATTTTTGCGTATTGCTGTTTTTTTAGGAATGATTTGCGAAATGTTTGCTTGAACAAAATTCAACACAAATCAAAAATAAATGCCCGAATAAAAATGCTAATGTTTCAGGAAAATGTGCAGGATGAATTTTAGATGTAAAGCCTATTTTGATTTCTCCGGCAGACTCATTAGAAAATTTTATAAATGAAAGTTTTTTTTTCTTTTAGTGGGATAGTGGCTGTGACCTATACATCGAGCATTCACTGTTGCACAGTACATGTGTAAGTACAGACAGATAGAAATAAGCAACTAACAAATGATTTGACTGATATAAACTCCTTATTCAGATCTTTAAAAGTGTTAAAATTTTAAAAACATGATACTGTATGCTTTTACAGCATTACTTATAATATTTTGCCCGTAGGAGGTATTTCTTCTGATAGAGATAACTACAACTATGTTGCTAAATTATAGCATTTTAAAATTATTTCCATCTTAATTCATCTTGAATAATTTTACTCTGATTACTCTAATCTCTCTCCGTATTTCTCTCTTTCTTTTTTGTTTGTTTATTATGTCTAGCCATCTATATTCTTATTCTATATCTTCTATTTGTGTGTTTGGCATTTAGTTTAACGGTATTTCGCGTTAGATTTAGTAGTTTTAAAATAATTAAATAATTTGTTTCGATTTAAAAAAATTCTGTTATTAATTTTTCGCCGTCGAAACGTTGATATTCGTCAAATCAAACTAGAGCCTAGAATTTAATTATTTATTAAATATTTAACGTATTTTCTACAGCTAGTTTTACAGTCACTGAACATTGGTAGCTCGGTCTCAGTGACTCTAAAACCTCTCAGTAGGCTGAAGTCTCCCGAACGCGCTGACTTTATGGGCGTTTTCGTGGTTTTTGTGTGTAACGTGTAACGTGTATACGAGCCAGTTTACTTTGACATTCCTCTACGAAGGCATCCAACCCCTTAGGAAGATAGTTTCCGAGGCTTTCCCGTAATCACATAAACGTCATAATCATAAACCAAAACACCTGTCTGAACACTTCCCATTTAACAATGCAGTGACTCGAGTGACTGTTTGCAATAAAAAATGTAAAAATCTCTTTGGGCTAGATCGAGAAACAGGTATTTTACAACTGGAGGAAATCAGTCTTTGGGAATGTTCTATATGTATCTAAACGGATTATTGGACACTTCCAGGGAATAAGATTTGTTGGTATACATACATGTGTACATATACATATACGTTTGGTACTGCTCAGGCAATATAAAAGGGAGGAGCACAACTACATGTATATATTTAGAAAATTTTAAACGTTCTACAGCTAATCGTTTTTGAGTTATGCGAGATATATACAAACATATATACATGCGTACAAAGACGTATTATGAGAAAATAATACCTTTTGAATTCACTTAAAAACCTGTCTTGGAATGAAAGAATCCTGTATTCTGTCCGTATGGGATATCACACAAAAAATCGCCCAGATGGCTTCAGAATTGAACAAAACAGATATTTCCGCTTAAATGCGATATCTGAGATTTGTCTTAATTGCAATAGTTCCTTTACTTCGCACAAGGACGTAACAATAACTTCATTTCCATTCCATTTTCCGCTGTTATACTGGACTTAGCCTGCGTGGATTGCAGGCTTTTTGCCAGTTGTCCTTTAATAAGGGTTCCTGGAAGTACTAAAAACAGAAAAAAGGTGTCGCAGAGACAAGATGTGAAAATAAGGGAAAGTGTAGCACTTTGCCACTAAAGAGTGCAACATCGTGGGGTGGTGTAAAATACAAATCAGATACAAATATGCAAAAACGTTGAAATGATGAAAGTCAAAAATAAAATATAGTTATTCAGAATAAAGTTCCATAATTGAATCTTGGTTAAATATGAGTATTTACAAATATACAATATTAGTATCCTGAATGAGGAAATCTTAGAAAGATGAGATTTTACAGTTATACTGGTGACTTTTAAGAAGTGGTAGTAAAAGAAGATGGCTAACTGAGCACTTCGTTGTAAAAGTTCAAGCAATAATTAAGAAATTGAGAATATAATGTTTTTGAAAACTTTAATATTTTTTAGAAATTATTTATAAAAATATTTAGATATTAAACATTCTCTTTAAAGCTATTATTGACGCTTCTATAGTTTATCTTCCATGGATCTGGTCATCTTAGAGAGGCATTGTTTAATATCTATATTTATTTATATTCTCAGAAAGTCTTAGGTGGATAGTCGACAAGCGAATTTATTGCAATTGTATTTTCTTTTTTGTAAAAATCTGCGTTTATATTTTCTAGATCTAATTTTAAAATTGAGCTTTCTCAATAAATGCTGTGAAAATGAATGTGTTTCCGTCAATAATCTATTCAGATGGGTAAAATCGCCGAAAACTGGTATTTTTTCCTAGTGCTCGAACTCACTTCAGACTTTCTGTGGTTTACCTAATAATGTGAGTACGAGGCATTTCCTCAGAACGTCCTCCACAAAGGCTTCCCACTCCTTAGGCAGATAGCCCTAATGTGATTTCCAGTAACCCAATAAATCCAAATCCCGTGCAGAAATATTACGTAGATTCCACCCGACATGTTTCACCATAACTAACGAATCGCAACATCCAGAAGAGGCTGTGTATAAAATGATTAATTATACTTTTAAGAAGACGAATGGACAGAAACGTATATATATATATATATATAATTTTTCCTCCAAAAAATCATATTAATTTCATAATCATCATATTAATTTGATAATTGCATATACAGCTTAATATATCTAATCTAATTCAATTACTCATCTTCACTCTTCTAATTTTTTAGACTATAACTTGCATGAAGAACTGTTATTATAACTTTATAAAAGAAATTAATTGAATAATGACTTTTAAAGTTAAGTACATTAATTTAAAATTTTATAAGAAAGTGGCATTGAGTACGTACTCGTACGTAGTATAAATATTCTATTCATTTTTAGCTTACGAATTCAAATGTTTCCTTTTTGAATTTTTAGCTCAAAAAATATTAATAAATCCACATTTATGAAATATAGAGGTAAAAATATTCATCATTCTTACTCGAGCTTAGAAATCAGCAACTTTTAAAGGCCGAAAAGATATGTCTGCAATGTTATCTTCCTGTGATAATTTGAAGGTTACTTTATCTTTTAAGACGATATTTTCGAACGACGATGTTTTTAAACTGCGACGTTTTTGAACCGCTTTATTTTCTTCGACGATGTTTTGCACCACGATGTCCTAGAACTGCGGTATTTTTTTCTTGCTTTCTTTTCTCCCGCGATGTTTCATGCAACGAAGTTTTCGCCTTGCGTTGCTTAATCCGCGACGATATTTTTCCGAAGATGTTTTAGCCTGAAACCATCTGTTCATTTACTGATAAAAAAAATGTGAGCATTTTGCATATTAAAGGTGTAACTATTTCCATAAGAAACGAATTTCTTTAAAGTATTGTGAGTAATTTAAGTCCTTGAGGTTTTTAAATAAAAAAGAGTATTTTTTTCAGCAGCAAAAACGAGCGATACGGCCGAGAAATGTAAAGATCCCACCCATATGATATATTTTACATTTGCGACCGGGCTTCAAGACGAACGGACAGGCTAAGTGTCTGCTAAGTGTCTGTATTTCAAGCTCTGAAGTGGATTTAAATAAAACGAGTTTTAAACGGCTAGAGAAAACAAGCTAAAAGAAATGCATGTAGTTATTTACATTTCAACAAGTTACACAAGCGTAACCCTAAACATGAACAAAAAATACCCTATCTAGGCTTTTGATCTGACGCAGCAGTATGAAAGCAAATTTCAAGATTTTCGGAAAAGAAATTAAAATTTTTCTACTTTTTGCGATTTTATTTACAATCGATATAGATTTTGGCCAACAAATTTTCTAATAGAATACAAAGAGTTGCTATCTGGCAAAAAAGTTCAAGGAAAAATTGATAACGTGTCTTTGCTGGAATTTTATAAATCGTGCCTACCGAGAGATAACATGCCTCCCTGCGTAGTCATGCGCTGTTAATCTTAATTATTATTTGACAGCACGTATATCTGTAAAAAAAGGCTTTCAATAATGAAGTATACTAACAGTAAAATTAAAACCAGAGCGTAGGACGAGCGTCTAGAGAATTCACTAAGAACTATAAACACGTCAATCAAACCAGATAATAATGCAATAGTTTCTCAAATTTAAGAGGAAAATTACATTAATTTTGTTTCTTGAAATAACAAAGAAAATTTCCAGTTAAATGTTATGTATTGAATTTAAAGCAAAATGTCAAAATAATTCTATGTTCCTATCATTATACTAAAAAATCATAAATTAATAAAATTTCTAAATTAGTTAAATACATTTTACGTTATATTTTGTCATCAGTCATGGTTAGTGTTAGGCAATGTCAGCTCGCCATGTGAATAAATCAAAACACTGATTTACTGAAATTTCCTACATATGCGATATCTTATATATAGTATTACACTGAGTAAATTTTGAATAAAGTAGTCAAACCCGCACATTTCTCTTCTAGAGGAGAAATTCGAAAATTCCTTTCAGCAATCAAACCTGCGCAAATCTGAGAATTTTCAATGAAACCTACGCATTTACGTGATGTGCTTATTTGGGAACTCACGAATTGCCACTGATATTAGAAATTTATGTAGTCCAAAATATGTCATCTTCCAGTGCTACCCAGGGAAGTTAAAGTTTGGACTCCTCTGAATTAAAGCGGAAAACGAAAATATGCTACAACTGCTAAGTGTCTGTATTTCGGCGAATATCCGAGTATGAGAAGTTTCTGTTTCTTGGATTATTTGCCAGGGTAAATATTTGTGCATTATTGGGAGTACATGAGAAGATTAAATTTTACAGAACTGTACACATTTTTACATTTTGCTTATCTTCCTTATAGTGAAGGCGGGAGGAAAACTGCTGAACAGTGGTAGTTTGATTTAGTTCGAATCACAAGGGGCAATAAGACGGATCTGCGTGAAGAAAAAATGTAGAAAATTTACTGACAAAACTATATTTATATTTCACATGTTAGACTTAAATTGCGCATTAATATTTGAAATTTAAGCAGAAAATATATATAGTTATTTAAATACTCCCCATTATATAACTAATAAACCCTTCCCATGAGGCTTTAGAAAAGCGCTCATGAATGAAACATAATTCAGCTTTCTAGAATCAAAATCAATTTTGTTTTGGAAAATGTTAAAAATCATCAAACTGTTATTTTCCTTTCTCTTGAAGACTATACATATATACTTGAGAATGAAGCCATACATAAGGATTTTGGAACTTCTTTAAAATTCCATCAGTTTTACATCTATTGACTTATCATCACACACACGTCTAAATCAAGTTTCTGAGCTACGCTCTTAAAAGCTTTTGGAGTGATCTGCAAACGGAAAAAGCAGTTTTATTAATTAAAATATTTAAATAACAGTAAATGGTTTCTGCTAAACTTTTAAATATTAAAACCATATATAAAGTCTAACGTTTTAAGTATTAAGGAAGTTCCGTCAGATAGTTTTCTAGATTTTTTAACCTCACGAAGATCCGTCCTATTACCTAATGTGATTCAAACTGGTGCAAGTTTTCAGTGTTCAGCGATTTTTCTCCTCGGCTTCTGATGAGTCGCTACTGTAAGCAAAGGAGACCTAAAGTTTAACCTGCAGTTGGGACCCCAATATATGAAATTTACAGATTTAAAATCTTGAAACTGCTAATTTTGTTTCACTTGAGGAACACGCATTTAACCTTAATATTAAAAGTGTATCTCTAGATAAGGATTTTAGAATTTCATTTAAATTCTGTCAACTTTGCATCATGTGTTGAATCATCGTCAACCACGCTGTAAATGCAATATCTGAATAGCGTCCCTGATAACTTTCCCAGGTTACAGCAAACCGAAGTAAGACCAAACAGAATTACACAACAGGAATTTATTCCAAAACTACCACTTTGCTTATAACAGGCGACGCAGTTTCATTTAAAAAACATTATGCCCGGAAGCTACATTGAATTTTCGGTTGGCAATTTTAAAATAAATGGAGCGCAAGATTGTGCTAAAAGACTGGTAAATAATGAATTAATTATTATTTTTTTTTCTGTAATAAGTATCTTCTGAAACTGTAAACATAATTTTAAAAGTCCATGTCGTCATGGAATCCAAACCTGTTTCCATGTCAGATGTGAAATTTTTGAAGTTTGAAGAACTAAATTTCCGAAGTATTTGAGAATCCAACCTGTAAAAGCTTCATTCATTTGTTTAAAAGTTAGTAAAATGTTAGCACATATTTTGTTGAAACGTTTTCAGAGATAAATGCTAATATTGATCGATAGCTGTGAACAAGAATATCATGCATTTGTTTAGAAAAACCGAAATGAAGTATTTGTGAAATTTCCTCCGCAACCAATTTTCAGTTTTAAAAAAGTTATATTAATGTCCACATATGTGACATAATTTACTTGAATGAACGAAGTCCGAATAAAATATTGTGACGTGTCAGGTACCTTTTGAGTGGTAAAATATGTCAAAAAATAACTCAAATTACAAGTGATGTATCTCCAAAACTAATAGTCCCACAAAAATGAAATTTCTAGCATATATAGTAATACCCTTAGTTATTTGTTTAAGATTACTAAATAAGTCATGTGAATTAGTAAAACTTTTAAATAAATATTTTAATGTGGAGCCCTTTTTTCATAGCTAATATTTTGACATGCACTGCGCGCAGCATTGCAACTATATAAAGCAGAAGAGGAACCCAATTTTTTTTTATATGGTAGAAAAATTTTAAAAGTTTTTACATAAGAACTATTTTTGTTCGTCACATTAAGCATATCTAGCATATAAACATCTATGTAAAATTCGGTGCACTTTACATTAGCCGTTTCAGAAAAATGCTGCGTGCGCGCAGTGAGTAAAATCATAGTTTTGAGAAAATTGACTTTTAAGATAAAAGTATGTTTTTATCAAACAAATATGCAATGTTTAAGAAAACTAAGTGTTCAGATTAAATCAGATACATGATATAATTATTCATATATAGATACTCAAGTATAAAAACATCTAAAAACATAATAAGTTCACACAACTCGTGAAAATATGAAACGGAAACTTTAACACACTGACCAGAAAATTTACAATTTATACACAAATTCACTTTTTTTTTTTTTTTTAGATTAATTTTTCCCTACTGAGTTGAATTTGAATCAGATTACTTAAAATTCTCTAAAATTATACAATACAGGTAGTAAAAATGGACAATATAAGTTATTGTCCCCCCCCCAAAAAAGCGCATAGTTTTAAAATGTACCAGGTCAATATGTTTTGCCTTCATGTAACAATACGTTATCCGCAATAGCCTTTTGTTTATATCTATTTTTCTTACGCATTTCTTGATATAATTATTTATATATGGATATTTAAGTAAAATTTGTACCTAAAAACAAAATAAGGTCACACAACTCGTGAAAATATGAAACGAAAACTTTAACGCACTGACCAGAAAACTTACAATTTTTTCAGGCTAGTCATTTGGAGATTTATCTTTTTCATACTGAGTGGTATTTGAATCAAATTACTTAAAATTAGACTAGAAGAGAAACACGCTAATGTGACAATCAAAATGGTAAAAACAACCTTGTATTTAGTGTAAGTATAATGAAAGCCTCAATCGATTTCCTGGGCAGCTAAAAGTCCCTCCTCATCAGGAGAAAGAAATACCTAGAAAGAAGAAAAATAAAGGGGACCACCTGTTTCTGAGACTCTTTGCCCTTTACTTTTCTTCTTTCTAGGTACTTCTTTCTCCTGATGAGGAGGGACCTTTAGCTGCCCTCGAAATCGACTGAGTGTTTCGATATATTTAAGCTAAATACAAGGTTGTTTTTACGATTTTGATTACTTAAAATTGTCTAAAATTATACAATATAATTTGTAAAAATGAACAATATAAGTTATTTAAAAAAAAAAAAAAAAAAAAAGGTAAAGCGTATATATTCAAAATGCACCAGGTGAATATGTTTTGCCTTCATGTAACAATACGTTCTCCGCAATAGCCTTTTGTTTATTTCTCGTTTTCTTACGCATTTCTTTTGTGCTTTGCAAAAGGCGTAATTCACTAATTTTCACTCATTGGTCGTCTAATTTACATAGACATGCTCTACTATACGGACTAAATGATAGCTCAAGTTCCGCCATAACTTTTATTCTTCCCTGATTACCTTCATTGTAGAGTATTTTAATAATAAACATAATTTCAACAGTAAACATTATTTTAAAAATCCATGACACCATCCATTTGAAACCTCTTTCCATGTCAGATGTATTTCATGAAAAAATCTCAAACTCTTTCAAATTTGAAGAGTTAATTTTCCGAACGATTTGACTGTCCAGCTTCTATAAGGCGCATTCGTTTGTTTAAATGTTGCTGAAGGGTTACTACAGATTTTCTTAAAATATCATAATAGATAAATGATTGATAGCAATGAACGAGAATATCATGCACTTGTTTAAAAACCGAAACGAAGGATTTGTGAGATTTGTTGCTCGAACAAGTTTTAGATTTGATGTTTTTATCGTAATCTCTAAGAGCCTGATATAACTTGTGTGTCTAAACTATGTGCGGGAAATTCATTCTGACTGCAAAAAATTCATCTGCTTTTTGTTACATGATTTTTTAAAAACGTTACTAGTGTGAACGATAGTGCAGTTAAGTGATCTTGATGGAGCACCTCGATCAACCTTTTAAAATATCAAAATACTTCGCCACGGCGTATTTAGCTTCAGGATTATGTAAAAAATCTGTAAAGAAAAACACAAAATAAATCTTTGCTCCAAGTTACTCTTGTGCCGTGATTACCAAGCAAAATACATGATTTGCTCCGGCTATCATAGGTGATTGCACAAAGGACGCAAAAGGTAGACTGAGTCCGAGCCGTAGGTCTAAGTCCAAGTGCCACTGATATGGCGAAAGTGCCTTTCTATTTGTATGACGTGTTCCGGCTCTTCGAAAGAATTGCCTTGTGGGCCGCCTGGCAGTAAAGTTTTCCTGGTGCATGGTGATTGAAAACGAGGTTTTGATGATGAGAAGGGGAGACCGCAAGACAGCACAGGCCGGAGAAATAACAGCACGTCTTGGAGTGGGAATAATAAACTGATAGTAGGCAGTTACGTCATGTGCAGTCTGTAGTCCTTATCTAATGGGGTGTCACTTATGCCGATGAAAATATATACAAATAAGGCAGATGACCTATCGTTATGCTCCCAAAATTTCATTCATGACGTAAAATAAATTTAATGGATATTTGAGTGACAGGTTTATAATCAAAGCAAACAAAAACCATGACTTCGTTCGTATGGAATCTTCTGTGCACTGAGGTCAATCCAGATCAGGTGACATCTCAGTAGAGGTGTTGATGTTATTTAGATTGCATGTGAAATGAGAAAGTAGTTAAAAACAGGAAACGTCTTCTGAGTTTTCTCTTACATAGCAGATATCATACTTCAAATTAGTCATAAAAATATGTATAAAACATATAGATATAAACTAAAACAAGTAAGATTAAAAGTTTCAAAAAGGTCACCGTTTGAAATATACACAAGTCCATCCTTCGTGATTGGCTCTGGTATTGATTGTTCAACAAAATGTATTCAAAGTCCAGAAAATACACGACAAACTCAACGTTCAGCTGGTTATGTCGTGCTGCATCGATGAATACCGTGATTCTCACGAGTTGCTTCCGGTGGTAATATCGAGCAGTAGCACTTCATTCTATCGACAATAATTCTTTCATAAATTTTCAATAGTCCTGGAAGAACGCTGATCTATATCCATCAGACTCAGTGAGATCTTTTCCAGCGTTGGGCAGCATAATAAGGTTTGCGTTCTTCCAAATATTGGGGAAACATGAGTGTGTAAGACAGGCATTTAGGATGGAGGTGAATTTAGAAATGATATTATTATGCAGATGCTTGACGGCGGAATTTGTAATGCCATCAATTCCTGGGGCTTTCTTAGTCTTTAGTTTTTTGATGCAAAGCTTAATTTCAGCGGGAGTCATAAATTTTGGAAGATTTTTTATAGTGCATTCAGCCAGTCACGAAGCTTCATTAGAATATCCAATTCGGAGTCATCATCACACGTCCAGTGATTCGGAATGAATTGACTTTTCAAGTATTTAGAAAAAATTGAGGTTTTATCCTTGTATGAGTAAGCAGTGTCAACTCTGTTGTAAATGGGACGATTGTAGGAATAGGTGCTTCTAAGATTCTTGATAGTACCCCAGAAATTATTTTCAGTAGGGTCGAGTTTCTGGATTTTCTCTTCCCATAATTCTTGTTTATATTGTTTGATTTCCCTTTTAAATGTCTCGATTAATGCTGTTACTGGCTCGTTTCAGAGCTACGTCCCAGGTTAGATGATATATTTTCCTCAATTTATTTCGTTCTTTCATGAAGTTTCTGATTCGTGGTGGGAGTTTGTAAATTTGTTCACTTGAATTAATGGTATCCGATGATCTTTGTATTGTATGCGTTATGCTATTAATAAGTTTGCTGATTTCACTTTCAATTTTTGACTTGGTTATGAGCTTGGAAGTTTGTTGGTTTTTATCTGTCAGTAGATTTTCAAACAGTCGCCAGTCTGTTACAATGATTTAGCTTGAGACTCGGTTTTAGAAACACCCAGAACTGCGATGAAGGTAAGGTAGTCGGATTGAGTTGATGTTTCACTTCTATTGCAATCGAAATGAAAGTAGTCGAGAGCATGAATTATCAGTGCGCCACCAACCTAACATGCAAAATTAACCTGTTGTAAAACTAATACCCTTTATAACTATGTAACCGTAAATAAAAAGAGAATTTGATGAAATCCAATTAAATTTCATTAAGATAATTTTGTGGTTTATAAATAAAAGATATAACACTGATCTAAAATGACTTGTTGTAGTAAAAGTAGTGAAGGATGAGGCTGCTTTCTGCTGTAGTTAAATTTCAAATATTTAAAAACAGAAAGTTTTATTGAAAGTTAAGCATGTTATCGGCTTACATGACGGTTAACTCTTAGGAGTTAGGGAATCATATTAATAGATTTCATTCATATAATTGATTCTAAATGTGTAACTATTTTATGCTCGTCCGAAACTCAGAATTTGTTTACCTTCTTTTTTAACCCGAGGATGCAACTGGAGATAAACGAATGATTTTTGTTCAGAATGCTCAAAGGCTTATATTTATCATGATATGCTTCGAAGAAATTTGTATCTACATGATAAGAGTTACTCCTTAAATTTGCTAAAAGAATGTCTAGCTTTCATTCGTCAAAAAATGAACAGATCCCTCTTCGAACAGATTTCACCCTCAGACAATCAAAGTAATTGTTCTTCCTATACTATAGGTCTTCGAGAAAATAATGGCTTGCAGATTGGAGACTTATACAAATGTCTGAATACGTATAACATTATGGAGCTCACCTAATAATTGAGCTAAATTTCTATGATTCAAATTTAAAGTAAAAGTTGATTAGCATTAAGCATCAGATTTTGTAGTAGAAAAATTTTCAAATAAATTTTCTCGCAAATTTAACTAATATAAATTTAAATATATTTAAAGATAATATATAAGGTGGCATGAGCAAATACGAATAGAACACTTGAAAAGGTAGGCTTTAGTGACAATTATATTATATAAAAGAACCGGCAATACGATTATAAGTTGACGTTGAGTTTTAAACAGAAGTTTTCTACGTGCGAAATTCTTTTATACTCTTCCGAAACTCAGAATTTCTATGCCTTCATTTTTGATCCTAAGATTACAGCTGGAAATGAATGAAAATTTTATTTATTTGAAAAGCTCAAGAATTCCGTAATCGTATGCCTATTTTCACATTTGTTATATGTCTACATTGGGCGAGCTATTATTTTTTCGATGACCTTCAATCTACATAGAACAATTAATTTGATTGCTTGTGTGTCAAAGGGGATATAATATTTTCTTGACGAATAAAACTTTAGCATTCTTTTTTTGAAAAGGAATGCTTAGTTTTTTTTTCATCAACAAGTAATCTCTTATTTGAGATCTCGGTTCAGCCTTTGGAGTAGATAAACTTTGGAATATATTATTTAGGTAAATTTAATTAGTATATGTTTTAAATATATTTAAACATAAAATATAAGGCAGCATGTATGATGGAAATGCAAAAATAACGAATAATATACCTAAAATTTCTAAAATTTGTGAATTTATTTTGTAACCCCCGAAAAAAAAATGTATACGCGAAATCTCAGGCATTTTCCTGATATTTGCGAAAAACCCGGAAACAATCTCTCAATAATTTTGCTTAAGAGAAATTTTCGAGGTTGTTTCTCAAAACAGTTTTTCTACACTTCAATATGGTTTAAGATTATTTTTAGAATGGGACAAATCTAGAGTCTTTAACTAAAGCACAAAATTGGTAAAATGCTACTTCTTCATTCAAAATGAGTTTGATAATGAACCTAGTAAAAACGTATATCAAATTATCCTTAATTTCACAGTCGCTCAAATCAGTTTAACCGCAGATGCTTAGAAAAGTGTTAACATCCGTAGAATTTCCACGAAAGCTAGTTTTTTTAAACTTTTTTTTTAAATGTGTTTGCAACTGAAATGAAGGGAAATGTAATAGATGATACAATGAATTAAATAATTGCTTAATTTCATGCTTCAATAAAGTTGTTATTCTAGTAATCATCTTATGAATAATTTTTTTCATGTTCTGCAAAATTTCAAAAGATACTTACCTTACTACTAGGCACTTTGGTACTTTGGTCGAACCTATTGGTCATTTAGCAGTCTCATCACCAAGAACTTGCCAGGGAAACACCAGAAGTGGCGAATTATACTCGCTATAAAAAGAAAGTCCCCTTTTTTCTAGATTTTTTTCTCTTTTAGCTCTTTGTTAAATTAAACTATCTTTCGCTTAATAAATTTATTCAGTTTGCTTTATTTTTCTCTTTGTTACATTAACTTATCTTTTCCTTGCAGGTAATTATTCATTTTACTTTATCTTCTTACTAAACAAGTAAAATGTATCAGTATAAGCATTCAGTTTGCAAAATATTAGCAAAAAGCCAGCTTCTACTTCTACTCGAAACAAGCGGTCAAAATGATTACTGATCGTAGCAATAGGTGTACGGAAAACGCCGTAATGCTGGTATTCAATTTTTTCTTCTGCTTGCCGATCCCCGCAAAAATTATCAGAACGTAATTGAGGATTTGGTTTAGAGCGTATTTCACAATGATTCAACACCTTATTTAAACATCTCAAAGTTTCAAATTAATTCTTAAATCCTTATTTATCCTTATTCTCAATATTAAGCTTAAATGCACATTCTTAAAATAGAAAAAAAAATTAACATTTTGAAGATTTTGAAATTTTCAAAAAACAAATTTGATTTAGGCTTTAAAACGTTGAATTATGTTTCATTCAGGTACGCTTATGTAAAGCCCCACAGGAAGGTTTTATTCATATATGTATTTAAATAATAGTAAAGACTTTCTGATAAACTTTCAAATGTTAAAACGTTTTGTAAGTCTAACGTGTTAAGAATTAAAATGGTTCTGTCAACAAATTCTCTACATTTTTCAACTTCACGAAAATCTCTCCTATTTCTTCTTGTGATATGATCCGGACCAAACTACCAATGTTCAACATTTTTACCCCAGTGCTTGTAATGGGTTCTCGCGCTACAAGCAAAAAGGCCCTATCATTTGATTTTTCAGGTGCTCCAATAGTCCACGAAGCTGCATGTTGATATAAATTTTATTAAAAGACCTAAATATATAGATTTTATTATTTATATGACTTGGCATTACAATCATTCTTAGAATACTTTATTTTCAGAATTATGTTTTACTTCAATTGCAGCTTGTATAATGATGACTGAAGTCTCAGGGAACTTCGTTCATTGAACCAGTGCACACATTAATTACAGACATGTTGATTAAAATAATTAAATTTAAGAAAATCGTCTTGTAAGAAAATGCAGATTAGTTTTTTGCACAGTGGCAATCCATTTTCCGTACCCAGTTGAGTCACTTAAATTATGCCAGACTTGTAGAGATTACTATAAAAGTAATATAAATTAAAATGGATTAGTATTCTCGTTCATTGCTACCAATCAATGTTAACACTTATTTCTGAGAACTCTTTAAGAAAATTTGTAACTTTTAAACAAGTGAATACACATTGTGCAGGTTGGGCTCTCAAATAATTCGGAAATTTAGTTCTTCAAATTTTAAATTTCTTCATGAATTGCATCTGACATGGAAAGAGATTTCAATTCCATGCTGCCATGGATTTGTTTTTAAATTACACTTACCGATTAAGATTGTAATTTATGAAAAATTCATACCAAAATTATAACTTACTAGTTGTTTTTTTTTTTTTTTTTTTTTTTTTTTTTTGTTTGTTTGTTTTTGTTTCTACGGTTTGTTTCTGTACTTGAATTGTTTCTTCTGCAACATCTTGATGTAAAATTGAGAGACTTTTAAATAAATTCTAAAATCTTGTGTAGGGATGAATTTTAAAGAATATACTTAAATGCACATTCCTCAAGTGAAGCAGAATCAAGAGTCAAAATAACATTTCAAACGTCTCACTAACAGTTGCATTTTGAAGTATTCTATCCTTCTTTGCGCACGCCAGAATTTTGGGTCAAATCAGTTATACATATTTAACTATAAGAGAAACCGGCCTGACGTTGGTCATTTTATTTCTATCATATCCCAACTGGGATAGTAGCTAGCGACGCTGGCTGCCGCACCCAAGTGTCCGGTTTCGAATCCAGAAAGCACGGAGTACTTGCTCGGCATGTGCACTTTAAATATGCGGTGAGATGAAAATTCTCTCGAGGAATTGTTGGTAGTGGAAGAGAAGTAGCAGACTCTCGGTCTTGTTGTCCCGCGTCGCTGTCCTTTAAATTTTGGGTGGTACTGACGAAAGTCGTACTGTCAACTATATAGAAAGCACGGTTCTTTGGAAATAAGGTTGCCACGATATTTGCGCTATCTCAGGTTAACAAAATGAGCGTGATTTCCGAGTGGATGATTCAGCATAGTAGTTACGATATTCTAGACTGATAATCTACTAAGAATTAGTATTTATTAGTCAAAAACACTAATCCTGTAATTCAGTGGTCTGAGAAACTAGAGGCCGTCGAAGCAATCTTTACGCCGCGAGCGAATACGCTTCTCCTTCAATTAGTTAACATTATTATGATTTATTTTATCATGGCAAGAATTTTGAGAAATTTTAAGGCTTTATTGGTTTCGAGTCCACTTTTATATCATTTTGATTGCCATTATAAAACGAAAATGTGTAACTTTTCTGAACGTTTACAAACTCTCATATAAATCTTATTAAAAATATGAAGTTACAGATTTGATCATTTATATGACTTTGCATTAAAATCATTGCTAGCATATCTTACTTTCGTAATTCTGCTTTACCTATATTGCAGCTGGTATAATGATGAATCAAGTCCCAAAATTTAGGAGAAAAAGTGTAGTCATGAAATGCAGATGAAATTTTTCCCAGTCCGTTTTTCCGTATTGAGTTGAGTCTCGTAAATTATATCAAATATGTGTAGATTAATACCAAACATTAAAACTGAATATTAGTTGCGCAGGAAGTCTCAAAGATATTTCGTTTCAGTTTCTAAAAAAATGCATGACATTCTTGTTCATTGGTACAATCAACATTAGCATTTACCTCTGATAACATTTTCAGAAATTCTGAGAGAAGACTTTATAAATTCTAAACAAATGGATGCAGCTTATATAGGTTCGACTGTCAAATACTTGGAAAACTTAGTTCTCCAAATTCCAACACTATTTTAAATAATTTTCATTAAATGCATCTGACATGAAAACTGGGTTCGATTTAAGGTTAATGTGAATTTTTAAAATTGTAATTGCAGTTTGAGATATTTATTACTAAAAAATTTATATCCAATTTGTTACTTACTAGTTTTTTCGGATACTCATGCGTTATATGTATTTAAAAATTAGGTGAGCAAATGTAGAACTATTCTATCTCCCATCTTTGTTTTAAAGAGAACTGCTTGCCTGTTTTAGGCTGAGTGGTGGCTTTGGAATAAATCATAGTTTTCTTGTTTTTAGTATTGCGTTTTGTATTTAAAATTGTGTTTTCCCATTTCTGTTTACCACAAAAGCAATTGAAATTAAGCCGTTTCGCCCAGGGATCTACTTATAAATCAGCTACTAGAACCTCCACTGGGAATGATATCTTTTAATCACTTTTTTGGGACTGGCTGATCAAGCTTAAAAATACACACAAAATACTAAAAAAAACTCAATGCCCAGTTATTAAAGCTTAAATTAAAGCTTAAATATTCCACAGCTCAATAATTACCACTCTGTTACATTTCTTTCCGACTGACCAGATAGTTTTTACTTTCATGCTCTCTTTCAGCCACTCAGAACGCTTCCCAAGTGATGCTACGCGCATATAAGTGGCAACGCAGTGCGGCAGAGGAAACGGTTCAAAGAGCGTTTTCTCAGAGACACTTTCTACTTTACTCGAAAGACATGCATCAACTCATATATAATTTAATTGACTAAAATACTTTGATTGTCAGAATTGATATTTACTACTTCAATACATTCGAACTCATTTATGCTCAGACACATTTCAGCTAGGAAATAGCATAGTCTGGGATTGCGCCGGAGCCCGCTTCGCGAACTGCGTTCGCCTGAGTCGTCTGAAGTTAGCCAAGTGACGCTTCATAGCGCAGCTTCCGATTTTGTATCCAACGGGAGAAAAATTAAGAGTAAATTATACGTTTCATCATTAACAAGACCTCAATACAATTATGTGTTCTATATTTTCAATACCTTTTTAATTGTTATGCGTTATTTAGGTTAAAACAATAACTGTTCTTATAATTAAATTTTTAGCTTAAACGTGCTCATCTAAAAATAGATCGTTGTGCGTTAACGGCAACTAATACTGTTTTTTTTTTTTTTTTTTTTCTTTTTCATTTTTTACAAAATTTCCAGATGTAAAGTGTCTCACACTGCCGAGGAAGCATTAGAATATACGTTTTCTAAGGAGATTGAGTCAGATACAGTAATTGCTTTATGTGGATAATTTAACTGACGAAGGGTACCTTGATGATGATGAAATAATTACTCCATCGTAAAAGATCTGTCGGGCAATGTAGAAATTGTTTAACCCGTGCGGGGGGGGGAGGGTAAGTAGAGTTAAAAGAACAAAGTGCATCAAAAACTATAACTGACTTCGGACCTAATATTACGGACCATCTACATCTAGCGCCAGTAATAAAAATGAAAATAAGAAATGAGTTAGGTGGAAATTATCAAAAACGTTCTTGAAAAAATTAAAAATGGAGCCGAAAGCAAATTGAACAAAATGAATTCTACTTATGCTTTTAACGAAGAAGGTAAATTTGTGTATCGAAAATCTAGAGAGCACTTTAAATATTTTAGAAAATAAGAACCCACTTGAAACTTTTGAAGCTTTTTAACTACCGAATTTTACGAATTTACAATAAATGAAACAGAAAGATATGCGAAAGAGTGGCAAAATAAGTCAGAGTTTTCATTTGCAATTGATGATTTGGGAGTTTTTTTTTTTCATTTTCTCTAGCTACCATACTTTATGTACTGAAAGTGCTTACTAGTCAGAGGAAGGAGATCTCATGATACCGATAGTAAAAAATGCAATGTCCAGAAATAAGTATTTAGAAATTAAATGTGTAATCCATTTTGCCAACAATAATTATGCAGCAATCGAAAATGCAATGCGAAAATCAGACAGAGCATTCCAATTAAGAAAATTAATCACACATATCAATGACAGTCGTCAAAAATTTTTAATTTTCAATAAATTTCTGCCTGTTGATGAAATGATGATTAGATATTACGGTCATGATTTTTTCGAAAAGTTTCTTAAAGACAAACCCACACGGTTTGGCTCATGAAGGTAGGAAGTAAAAGGTCCTTTTTTTACCTCCATGGCTTGGCTGCATATATTTGGGCCATGTGTGGAGTAAAACGGCTACTGTTATAATTTTGACTGATATTGCAGTGCGGAGAGTTTTCACAATATTTCTCAAACTTCGAAACTTTCCCTGGGAGCACGAGTAGTGAAAAAAAAAAAAAAAATGCTACAACCAGTAACGGATCCCAGTAACCTCTTCATATTTTTTTGCAAATTTATTTCATATGATATGCTGGTTGAATTAAAAACCCAATGATTCAGAGCCACGGGCACAATTAGAAACAACAGAACTGCTTCTCGCCCTTTATTACCTGATAAAGATATTTCAAAAGAAAAATCGTGACCACTGTTTCGACGAAAGGGAACAAACAAATTATAGTTAAATAGAAGGATAACGAGTGTGTAACAGCTTCAAAAATTTTATTACATAGAGCCTCTAACACAAGTTTCAAGGCATCGAAAAGGTTTGAAAGAAAAATCCTAAATTTGGCAACCTATAGCCCAATATAAAAAAATAACTGGTGTCCACCAGCAGGACTGGCTCTTAGAAAAACGAACAATTCAAATCTGTGGTAAAAATTGGTAATGGCCAATACAAGTGTTATTGATATGGCTGTCGTAAATACGTATATTCTTTTCAATTTAATAAATTCCGAAAAGAAAAGTATAAAAGAAACCCGAAGATATATCGCGGTTGCGTACCTCAAACTAGGAACAAACTCTAAGAAAAACATTAGAAGACCATTGGTGATGTCATCTAGGCCAAAAGTGGTAGACTGTACGTTTAATTAGAAAAGACCATGGTACCGGTAAAAGACAAAATCAAAGAAGATGCTAATTTCAAAGATGTAAGGGAAGACCTTTTGTGTTTTGTACAAAATGCTATATAACACTTTCTGAGAAATGTTTTCAGCGTTTATCACACTTAAATATTCAAATTTGCTCAATAAAAATGTAATTAAAGTTTAGATGAGTAAAATAAGATTTATGTCTTTTAAATCTCTTTAGTTGTTTGTAATTTTTCAAAGAAAATATTTATTTTAACTAAATTCGTAATTTTTTAAACATAAGATCAGAGATCAGTTACTTGTTCTTTTATTAGCAGAAGCGCCCATCGATCTATTTATAGATCATATGAACTGATAAGTGCGGTAAGTGAATGAAACTTCATTATTACTTTATTTATGATATATGAAATGTAATTTAAAAATATTTTTCAAAAATTCTCATTTGAAAATAATTTGGACGTTAACTGGTCGTATTAAATTTCTGTACGAAAATGTTTATATCCAATTTGTTACACCTTAACTTTTTCGTAACATCTTGCGCTTCATACATTTTAGTATTAAAATTCCTAAGAGAATTTGTTTTTCTTAAAAGAATTTCTGAAAGAATCCTTTTTTAGAAGTTTGATACTTTGGTGAAGTTCTTTAAGTATATTCTAATCCAAGCCAACATTGCCAGATTATCGCGCGATGTTACAGGCTCGATGAAATCTGCCCAGTGGGCATTTAACTTTGAAATTGTCTGGACAGGTCTGACATGAGAGTAGCGGGAGTGACCAATAAGTCACATGGTCCAAGATGGATCAAAAGCCGAAAAGGATTACTCATCTATTTTTAAATGAAATTACCCTGCTTATTAGATAGAGCGGTGACTGTGGTATAAATTGTAGTCCGTCTGATGGGGAACCTGTTCACGAAACAGAAAAGGGTAGTAAAAAATTAGTTTATGGTATCAAAGACTGCAAACTGATACATTCGGCCTTGTTTCGAATATGTGAAATGCTTTTATAGAAAACTGCTTGAAATGTTATAAACCTAGGGAAAATATAGCAGTGGATGAACAATTACTTTCCATAAAGACCCGATGTCAATTTATTCAGTACATGCTTAAGAGGCCTGACAAATTCGGCATTAAATTTTGACTTGCTAATGATAAGCAGTCAAAATATTCACTGAATAAATTTCCCTATTTGGGAGTAGACAAAACAAGACCAGCTGAAGAAACAGTAGGTGAACATGCAGCTTTCCGCTTGATGGAAAGCTGATATTAGTAAAAGAAGTGAGGAATTCAGGGATAAGCTGCGTTGGCACAACAAATCGTTCAAAATGATAAGTAACTCATTCTTTCCAAAATACGAGAAATGAGCTCTGTTTTAATAAGATTCCTAAGCATGACGATATAATGCTTACGTCTTATCAAGTATATCAAATCATGTCATAAATCTGGTTGGTCTTCAATTTCGACTGAAGTGATACAACTTCGGATATAATTTTACATAAGAATATCTAAACTTTTCAATGGGAATTCAGATTTTGAAAATAGTTTTCCATTTTTGATACTGTTTCATTGCATTAAGTCTTCTAACTCTTATGAAATAACATTGTTATTCACAAATTTTCATGAAAGATGAAAATTATTAAATTTTTTCCTTGAAAATTTTAGTGTCATTCAGTAAGCACCTGCAATTAAATTCGTATGGGGCTCTCTAATTAATGTGAAATGATATATATTCTTTGAAAAAGATTGGACTATGTTCTTACAATCTACAAATAGTGAAATTTTTGGTATGAAACAATAAAAATCTTGCATGAAGTTCGGTATATGTTCACTCTCATTATGTAAGATCTCTTCCTAAATTCTGAAATAGTGATGTTTTTACTCTTATTATTTTCAAAATTTAGTACTTCATGAATTAAATAACTGTATAGATGTACTAAATTTTATCGAAAATTCAAATATTTTATGAATTGGTTGGTTTTGTTTAAATGGTATAGAAGTAAATGAGCGGTATGTTAGGCAGTTTCTTTCAGAAATATATCCGTATTTGAAAACTCTGTAGATAATTTGCCTTACTGAAACTGTTCTAAATTTTTAAAAATATATGTGTGATATCATGCTATGTTATCATCTAGAGTGTCTTTGCAAATAGTGTACAGAGTTATAATAGGAACTGAATCTTCTTTCTATAGCAGAATTTATTAGTATTTCTAAAA
This sequence comes from Stegodyphus dumicola, assembly GCF_044657685.1. Taxonomy (NCBI): domain Eukaryota; kingdom Metazoa; phylum Arthropoda; class Arachnida; order Araneae; family Eresidae; genus Stegodyphus; species Stegodyphus dumicola. The sequence goes on along the minus strand of NC_140778.1, from coordinate 12,244,534 downwards.
GAGGATTTAGAAAAAAAAATTCATATTTTTGTAAAAAATAATGTAGTATCTGGTTGTCGTTATGGTAGAAAGTGTTGTTCAAAAGTTTCAGAGTCGTAAAATATGATTGTGAAATGACATTTTCTGAAAATAATCAGTGTATTTCTCAATATTATAAATTAAAATAGACGAAACTAGAAGTCTTTTACACAATTTGAGTATGAAAAGGCCATTGAAATAGCTGTTGCAGTCGTATACAGTTTAACTCGGAGATGAAAATCGTTACTTGTATGATTAAAAAATATCAAAATTTGGTTTGAAACTAAATCACTGAGTGCACCATATAGATGTGATCGTGATTGTTTCAAGTTCTTTGAGTAGAAGATATCCTGTTTTTTAAGTAAAATTATTTTCCTTTTCCGATGAAAGTTAAGTCTAAAGCTAAATCTTTGGAAAAGTGAGATCTTCAGATTTTCGTCTGTTAGGAGAAATGCGCATGCTTACATAAAAATAAAATAGGAGTGTCACTGAATTTTCTCGCCACTAAAAAAGGGTAGATTTAGAAAATAAAGGAAAATTTCTAAAAACTTTGGTTCATTACCTTACTCTTACTTTTTAAAAGTTGATCGCTATAAGAAAATTCTTTTTAACCGTATACTGCTTACAGTAAATGATTTGTTACTCAGGTTTTATATTAATGAATCACAAGATTTTACATCTCATCTAAGTATTGGTAAAGTTTTACTGTTCCTAATGAGTAGGATTTTCTTAATGTGTACGTGGATATTTAATTGCATTTTCGTCAACAACGCTTGGGAGTAATTTAACACTATGTCGCATAGATATGCTTTTTTTTAAAAACCCTAATTGAAAGTTAATTAAAATTATTTAGTAGTAAATGTATGTAAAGTGCTAATTGTACTACAGAATGATTCATGACGTTTCTTTGTATACTGAAAAGGGTAGATAAAGTGAACTTCAGGTTTTTCCCACTGATAGTAAATCTGGAACCAATAAAAATGTATTAAGACTCCTTTTTAGGTAAATATTCTTTCTACCGCACATTTTCTAAACATTTGTTGGGAATTCTGGGTAAATAACTTAAATTCAGTAAAGATTATATCCTGATTTGGGTAAAACATTAAATATTCTACAGTGAAAAATGTTTATTTCATATTTAGTTCTCAATACTAAGAAAATAGTTCTAAGACAGTTATTCTGCACTGTGGAAATACTGCAGGAAAAGATGAATGATTTAGATGTGTCATTGGAGTTTTTCGCTCAGAAAAGGGTAATATTTAGCAAATTACAGTTCTCGAAAATGCATAGAAAGTTACTGTAATGCAAACATATATGTACAATTATAAGAAAAAGTAACACTTATTTGGGTGTAATTATGTATTGAAAATGAGTTATTCCTCATTAAATGTGTATTTAACTGCTATGATGTAATAATATTTAACTGCTATGTAAGGAATATTTAACTGCTATGATAAGTATTGTACGAAGAAATTTCTGTATTTGTAATGAAGGGTAAAATACTCGAAATTATAGGGAAGATTTGGGTAAACTGTCTCTTACTCTTTCTCTCTTTGGTTCTTTCTGTAAATATAGGTATAATGGTAATGATATATGTTGTGTAAAGTACTTCACAGGATTTCGTTCATAAGAAAATAAATTGGTAAATAAATTAATGCAAACTGACGTTTGCGAAAAGAACATTTTGGTCTAAGAAATTAAAAAATAGTCTATATATGAAATTGTCTTGTGAATTAAGTTGGAACTGTACTAAGTTAAAAAAATGTGTTAACACTATGCATTAGAAATAAATGCATATCGAACAAACTTTCAAGATATGAAATGGTAACCAATGGGTAAAATCTATGGTCATTCATTTCTTCTTCAATACTGGAAATGTTTATCTTAGAAATTTCTTTTATACATGTAACGTCAAATTTCGTCAATTTCACATGAAAGTCGTTCGTGAAGGCAGAAATATCCGTACTTAGTGTAGGAAAAGGTAATAAAGTGAAAATTTACATAGTTGAGACATTTAAAGTGATGTAGAATGCATTCAATTAGTACAAATTACTGAAAAGGTACTGAGCGTTCAAAATAATAAGAATTTTGTATGAGTGCATGAAAGAATGAATAGGTTCTAAAATTGTGGACGAAAGTTCAGATTTCATTCTAAAAATTCGAAATCTATCAAACTAGCTTAATGAGAATTAAGATTCAAAACTGAACATTGGTAACAGTGAAAAGTTCAAAAACATATATTCAGATATAAAGGGTATTAAGAATCAAAAGCAGGAAACGTTAAAATTTGAAAATGCGAATGAAGTTAATAATGAAATAAAATAGTACGACGAGTGATGGTAAGAGTACTACAGAATGATAAATTGTAGAATTGGCAAATTAAAATAGTACTATAAAATATGGACTAATAAGGGCTATTCAACGAATTGGATATGACTAACAGTTAAAGGTTGTAAAATAAAATGCTTAATTGAAATCTGTCTCCATGTTTAAGAAATGTAAGCATGTTAATTTTGCTGAAATAGTAAAATCGGAAGTGCAATTACGATCAAAAATTATAGAACAGAGTTAAACTTTAGAGTATGTTGGAAAATAGAAAGAAAAACAGTACCAGAAAAGTATAATATCACATCTAAAATTAAATAAAGTTCATGCGCATGGTAGGAAAATGTAATAAAAAAGTTCAAAATTAGAGTACTTTTAAAAATTACGAGGGTATAAAATGTACAAAATAAGTTAAAAACAACATCTAAAATGAAATAAAGCTCATGGTAAGAAAATAGAGGAATTAAGCTAAAATTAAGAGTCTGTTTGAAATTAGGAAAATTGAAACGTATGAAAGTTTTTACAAATTGAATGAAAGTCTTGTGAAAATATAACAAATTAAATAAAATTCTTAGTATGTTGGAAACTAAAAACGGTAAAAAAAAAAAATAGAAAAGGAGTTAAAATTTTACATCTAGAATTAAATAAGTCAGGTATATGGTACGAAAATGTAATAAGCAAGTTCAAAATTAGAGTACTAAAAATTATGAAGGTTCAGAATGTACGAAACAAGTTAATTAAAAGTATATTTGAAATTATGAAGGTTAAAATGTATGAGAGAAATGAAGTAAAAGTCATGTACGTAGTCTGAAAATATAGCAAATTCGTTAAAACTGAGAGTATGTTGGAAACTAAAAACGTTAAAAAATAGAAAATAAGTTAAAATTTACACATAAAATTAAATAAACGTCAGGTATATGATATGAAAATGCAGGAATTATGTTAAAATTAGGACTATATTGGAAATCATGGAGGTTAAAATGTATGAGAGAAATCAAGTAAAAGTCATGTATATAGTGTGAAAATAAAAAGTGGTTAAAAATTTGAGTATGTTAAATAGTGTGGAGGTTAAAATGTACAAAACAAGCTAGAAATGTTACATCTAAAATTAAATACAAGTCATCTATATGATTAGAAAATGTATGAAATAAGTTAAAATACAGAATATGTTGAAGATCGCTAACGTTGAAAAGAACGAAAAAAGTTAAAAATTACATCTAAAATTGAATAATATAATACACGAAAATGCGTGTTTTAGTAATTACACTCATAAAATATAACGAATAAGTTAAAAGTATTGCCTAACAAATCTGAAAAAACTCTGGGTAAAATGAATTTAAGAATAAAAATGAGTAATGTAATGAAGATTACGGAAAGTATATGTGATATTATGAACAGAAGATTTAAGAAATAAGGTAAAATTCTGAGTGTGTAGGATCACTCAATCATTAAATTCGAAAATAATCCTCGTTCAGGGTAACTAGGAGATAATCATCATATACGTAGTAAAACAGTTGGAATACGAAGAAAAAACACAAAGGCTAAAAATTTATTAACGAAGGCAAATCACCTCCGATAAATCAGTAAAATATAATCTCTTATTAAATTGTGATGACGTGTAGCAGTTTTGCAATACTTTGTCATCTACGAAAAATATTCAAAGAGGTTACCTCAAAGTTCTGTTTTATCTCCGAAAAATTTTAATATATATGTTTACGACATGCCCAACCCAGAAAATTCTAAAGTACTTAAATACGCAGACGATACTGTCATCTTAACTAATTCACTCAACCCACAGCACGCAACTGATAAGCTAAAGCAGCAAGTGCAAATTATAGAAAATTGGTGTAAGTCATGGAAAATAAAGTTAAATCCTGCAAAATGTTGCATAGTTCTGTACAGAAGGTACAAAAAATTCTTCCCTGTGGAAATTGATATTCGAATTAACAGCATTCCCATCCCAACTGCAAATTCGTACAAATATCTGGGCGTTCACATAGATAATCAGCTCACGTTCAAAGAACATATTGACTACGTCAGAAATAAAGCAAATGCCGCATTTATGGCAATTTATGCTTTAATAGGGCGAAATTCCAAACTGAACTTAATCACGAAACGCACATTTTATCTGACCCTCATACGCCCAATTTTACTGTATGCCGTCCCGACCTGGGCTACTGCAAGTAAAACAAGCCGGAAGAAAATCAGCATTCTGCAAAATAAAGTTTTGCGGTCAATAACAAATGCTCCATGGTTTGTGAGAAACACAATCATCTACGAAGATTTAAAAATCCCGAAAATTCAAGATCAAATTCTCATCACGGCGCATAACTTCTTTAATAGTATAAACAATTCTCAAAACGAAGCCATCAAAAATCTTGTTAACTACGACCCTACAATTGAAAGTAAAGTCAAACGACCACGCTCCATTCATCATAATTCGAAATGGTGAATGTGTATATAGTGTAAATATTATCTAGTTTCTTTTTATTATTTCATATTGAATTTGTAAAAAAAAAATTTTTGTTTTTGCACGTTATTGGACTATATAACGAATGGACTTTGTGCAAATATGTTTAACTTGTGTTTTTGTGAATCGTTCGACTTCATGGAAAACTTCAATTCCAAGCTTTCAATTGGACCATGTGATTTCCCGCCCCTTTTACAATTACCGGAAGATACAGAAAATTCTAAGATATATGCTCAACCGAAATTTATTTTCCTACCAAAAGTGCACTGCCTCAGTACTTACATTGTATTTAATTAGAACTTAATTTACAAAATTTCGTTTAATCATCAAAGAAATTGATTTTATGCTCATGAAGATTCCTACCAATGAAGAAGCAATGCTAGATCACGTGATTCTCGTTCTCCTCTCTCGTATCTGCTGCTAAGTTAGGAACCAGAGACGATATGCTTCCAGCACCTACTCAAACAATTTCCACGAAGAAAAGTCTTGAAAGAAAAATTAGTAGATTTTGGATTGAATCCAACTCTTGCTTTCCTGAATGACTTGCCACTCAGACCACTTTCGCCTTCGGGCGCGGTGCTCATGCACCTTTAATGTTTCTAAAATTTATGAAAGGCCATAGGCACGCTAGAGATATTAGTAAAAACTCTCAGTAGTTGACACTATAAATGAAACTAAAGATTCAAGATTCAAGATAGCAGTTTTGCAGATATTCAGTCATAGGATAAATAAAAGTAAGAAAATAATTATTTTAAGAGGTTATACTGTGAAAGAAACATTTCATTGTATATCTGTTTAAGGAAATGAACTGTATCAGTCACTTAAAACACCTACTTGATATTTATTTTTAAGAATTCAATAAGAAGTAAGTACACATTATCATATAACTACTCAATGCGTAAATCGCCTAATTAATAAAACCTCAGCACACGTCCTTTTTCTGTGACGTAGCAGCTCGACAAGGCTCCCTTGTCCCCATTTTCAGATAAGCCTCCCTTCCACGGCTGACCCTTCCTTCTCGGGAGCTCCCTCAACTCCCGCTCCCTAAGCTCCCGGTCCAGAACTCTCATTTTCCTCTACGAAGGAATTCTAAAATCCTTATGTTGGGAGGCATTCTTAAGAATGCAAATTCTTCAAGTGAAAAAAAAATTAACAGACTGAAGATTTTAAAATTTTGAAAAAAAATGTCTTAGAGATTTAAAAAGTTGAGTAATGTTTTAGAATTTAAGACCGCCTTTTGAAAACCTCCACCGAAAGTTTTTAGCAATTAAAGTATATATGAACAATAAGAGCTTTCTGCTAAAGTTTCAAATGTCAAAACATACCTGAAACGTGTTAGTATTAATAAAGAATTGTCAGCATTTTTTTTCTTTTTTTAACTTCACGAAAATCCATTCTATCTCCTTTTCTAATTCGAATTTTTTAAAATAACCAGTGTTAAGCAATTTCCTCCCCCTCGACTGCTGGTGGATTCCCTGCTGTAAGCAAAAAAGACTCAACATTTAATTTTGCGTGTTCCAATAATACACGAAGCGGTATATTTACTCTAGCAAATAATCAAAGAAAGAAAAACTTCTGATACTCGGATAGTCGCTTGAATGCAGGCATTCAACAGCCATAGCATAGAGGTTCTTTCTATGTTTGAAGCATTAAATGCAGAGAGGTCCAACCTTTTAGTTTTCCTGGGCCCCACTGTTAAAACATTTTCTTCATCTATAACTTCACGGAGGTCCGCCTGCGGCCTGGAACAAACTACCCGTGTTCAGTAATTTTATCCCTTGGTTGCTGTTGGGCCCCCACATTAGCAAACATGTCCTAACTTTTAATTTTCCAACCGCTGCTATAATACGCGAAGCTTGATATTTATCCTGGCAAATAATTTAAGAAACAAAAACTTCTCACACTGGAATACGCACTTGAATACAGTATTCAGCAGCTATAGCATATAGGTTGTTTTCTGTTTAGCGCTTTAAGTGGCTGTACAGCATACAACCTTTAATATCATCGAATATGTTACTGTTGCAGGAATTGTAATAACTTATTTATTTTAAAGAAACGACTTTCAACTTTTTACAGCTGACTACATAATATAGCTGCTTCTACCAGTACTAGTTGTGAAGTATCACGGATTTATCAGCTCATTTTAAATAGTTCCTAAGTGGCCTATTCGTCGTTCATTCAAATTGCGTTTTACGAACGAGAACGTTAACGGAAATTAGAACGGGGGATATAGGAACTGTCCTCCCCTTTTTTTTATGTCGTGAATCTTGGAAAGTGCTCAGGCTTTCAACCTTATCAGCTTTTACCTGTAATTGGAGAACCCGCTTGGCATACCGTGATAATTAAAAAACAATGTGCGCCACTGAAATCAGCGAAGGCTTTGTTTTTTCCTGGGGAAGTGCAGCAACTGGAATTGGCATGGACTGAGAAAATTGTTGGCATTCTCCTAGCAGAAATATTGAGGCATGTTGGCTGTATAGAGGACCCAGTTGCGAAAGTGTTGCCGGTTCAGGGTTTTGGTACACCAATTGAACTCTCGACTATGTTGCATGAATGTTCGATGGGATTCATATCAGGGCATCTAGTTGGCCAAATCATTCGTTGGAATTCTCTAGAGTGTCTTTAAACCAGTCGCGAATAGTTGAGGTCCTGTGATATGGCGCATTATCATCCATAAAAATCCCTCCTTGTTTGTTCCATCGTTCCATCCATTTTCCACGTGCTCTAATAATACACAAATTTGCATATTTATCCTCGAAAATGATCAAAGAAACGCAAAGTTCTTATACTCGGATACTAGCTTGAATATTTGCATTCAGCAGCTGAAGCATAGAAGTTCTTTCCTATTTGATGCCGCTGTGCAGACGAATGTAATCGTTTAGCTAGATTGGACCAAACTGGGGAGCGAGGAGATATTTTGTGCTACAAATATAATTTCTAATATAAGTGACATCTCATGATTTCCTAAATAAACAAATCGCATAATTGTGAAAGTTTCATTCAGAATCGAATCCTCGATCTGATTGCTGAAACAAATAGTTGAATTTCACTTGGGGGAGTACGGTTCTGACTTGTTTATTTGAAATTTGCTCAGAGTGTAATATATATAAAAAAAGCGCATATATAGAGCATATACAGAAAATTGAAGTAATTTAGTTATTTACTGCATAACAGGAGCCGTTACTGCCTAACACTAACGAAAGCTGACGACAAAATTTCAACTAATCTAAACTTTATTTATTTATGATTTTTTAACGTAATAACACTAAAATCAAGTTATTTGACACTTGACTTTCAAATTTCATATGTAAATTTTAGTTGTGGAGAAATTCATCTAGTTTGATTGAAGTAGTCGCAGGAAATTCTCAGGAAATTTTCAATGTGTTCATTATATTCTGGTTCTAATTTTACTCTTAGTGTTAAAATACCTTTTAGGAAATATACGGACTGCCAAATAATGATGACAATGATTAAGTCATCACTATGCAATTATCTCTCTGTAGGTATGACATATAAAATTCTAACAAAGAGACCTCATCAGTTTTTCCTTCAGCTGAGTGTCAGATAGGAACGCTTATACTATTGAAAATTAGTCGGCAGCGTATATACCGACTGTAAATAGCGTAGCAGAAAAACAAAAATTTTCGTTTCTTTTTCCGAAATCTTGAAATTTAGTTTCATTTTCCTGTATCAAAAAGAGCAAGGCTGCCTATTTGTTCCCTTTTTTAGGTTATATTTGTCTAGCGAGTTGAAAGGGAAATAATTGTAAGCATTCATTTGGGCTTGCTTTATTTGGCCATCCAGGAAGCAGTTTATTTCAATCCAGTTTGGAGCGTCTAGTGTCTGATCCGTCGGTTTTGATGGCCAGCCTTGGATCCCGATCGCAACGTTAAAATGTGTCATGGGGGCGGTGTCTTTGATATTTGTCCGGCGCTACACTCTCTCCTTCTGGGTCGCGATTGGTACTGCGTTGTTAAATTTGTTGCTCGATGGAAACTTATTTTACCGTGATTTTGGATTTTGATAATTATATTAAGGGATTAACAATAAATATGCTCGATAATTCTCCAAATTGTTTGATAACTTTATTTTTGCATGTCTGAAAACTGAGACAATTAGTATTTTCAGACTCTTTTTAACCGACCCGATTTCAAAAAGGACTTTCTTATGTACTTGAGAAACTCTTAATGAATTCTCAGTGATTTATAGCATAGGGGTTCTGGTTTAATGGACAAATAAAGAGCGCATTAGTCTATAAAACTTTTTATCAAGTAAAATCAAATGAAATATTTACAGAATTAAATGTTTGCTACTGATCAACTAAATGTTTATACAAAAAAAAAAAAAAAAATAATAATAATAATAAATTCATCAAATAAAGATTTAAATTAGAAACAAAATTTTAAATCCGATCAGCACATTGCAATTTAGCACATATAAAACCTTTTAAATCAGCAGTATTCAAATCTTATTGCAATGTGATCAATTCAAATCTTATTGCAATGTGATCATAAAAAAGCAAACGAGCCCCAAAACCAATTTCCCCTCCAGAATCAGACTTGACCCTCAGTTATATAGCATGAATTAATGTTAATAACTTTTATCCATTTTTCAAACTTACTATAAATTTTGGAGATTCCAAAATCGGATCGTGGACCATAGTTTCAATATAGGTCTTTTAAATTATTCTAAACTGCAAATTCGAAACAAGTGATTAACCGAAATCCACGATACCCAGATTAACAAAATAGTTTCAGAAGAAGTTCACGATACCGCGTCCAGGATAGAAATGTACGGATTTGACTGCGTTGTTTCAAATTTCATTAATGCGTACTATATGTACGAAAGCGGATATTGAGCAAATATGTTGAAAACTTAAATGAACCAGTGATATACTTGATTCAGAAGATGAGTCCTCACTACCTAACACTAAACATGGCTGACGACAAAACTTAATAATTTACAAATTTTACTAATTTTGATGCAGATTATTGTCCTAAGCCTGCGTTCATTCACAATAAATGTTGGTTCACTTTTCAAATTGTTGACACCGAATATTAGAGCTCTGTATCGTATTTAAAGAAATTAAATAATAATGAAGAATCTGCATAAATGTATGCATGTTTTTCGCACTGTAATAAAACAATGGTGCCTAGAGCCATCAAATTTTGAAAAACGTACGTTTTCCCCCGAATATGGGCATCTGGAAGCCCAAATTCGGAACTGTTTTTATTATCTATTTCATATTTTGAAAAACCTTTAACGAACTTTTGATTAAAACGGTTTAAAAGCGAGCAATGGCAACAATGTGCAGAGAAAAAAAAAAGAAAGAAACATTTTTATCTCTAGCGCGCGAAACTGCATCAGAAATTCTAAAGATATGTTGTTGAACTGAATTTTATGGTTTAAGTGCGAAGAACATGATATTTAATAAATGATGGTATCACACAAAACGTTAAACAAACTCCTCTTTGAGCACAATATAAAGTCTGATAGCTTTCAGAAAAATATTATTTTTCTTATTTATTTAGTTTTATTTTTAAATTTGTTGGTGCTCAAAAACATCAAATGGTACGAAACGTGAGATAGTACTCTATTTTAGTTCGAATTTTAATTTTTTATATTCTTAGCCATTTACCAGTCGATTGGAAGCATTTAAAGTGAATAATTAATTTGTATTTTCATATACATTTATATCTATAAATATATATCTTGCATCTTATATATATAGATTAAAATAATTAAAATAGATATCTTGCATTATATCTATTTTAATTATTAATATTTATCTATAGAGAATTAAGCTTACATTGCTTGGTAAACGCAAAGCTGGGGAAACTTAATCTTCGAGTTTTAAGCCGATGTCTTCGCTTCCAGTTCCGATGATTTCACGTTGAAATCGAATTTATTGAAAGAAGCTTTGATTCGAAGAAGTACTGGATTTTAGAATAATAAAAAAAGAATCCAATCTAACATTTAATATGAATAATTGCTACTAAATTGCTGACCACCAGTATTTTCTTCCCTTTCTTGGTTTAAAATAAAATATAAACGGTTGCAGAAACATACACCGGAATGCATAGCACGACTAATTTGAATAAAATTGTGTTGCTCTTTTGCGGCAAAGCGATAGTTTTAGAATGTATGTTAGAAAAGTTGACAGTGTTTTCAAGATATTCTGGAACTTAAAAAGAAGGTTTTTAATAAAGTGATTTTAAAAGTAATTTTGTTAAGGTAGTGATTTAATATTTTAAATATTACGCCCGCTAAGAAACCTTGCTTACTAATTCATCTAGAAAATATGACAGTCTCTAATATTTTGGTTTCATGTATGTCATGTTAATTGGTTGGTTGGTAACGGAGGACGGGGACGCCTGATGTCTAACAGAGGTAAACAGGCATGTGTCCCGCGCCCTCCACTAACCAGGAACAACTCCCTGGGGCCTCAAGAGGCCGCCTCGGGAGCTTTTTAGGATGTTAACAAGATCATTTACATGGCCATACAAGGGCAGATTGCATTCGTTTTACCGTTTTGACATTTGTTGTTGCAATTTGCTATGGTAATTTTGCACATTCACAATAAAATTCTAATAAAATACAAATTAAATATACAGATACAAAAATACAGTTACAAAATAATAGGATCAAAATACACGCTCATAGGGTAAAAAAATAAATAAATAAATAAATAAATAAATAAATAAAAATAAAAATAAAAAAAATAGTATTATGCATATACAGAAGAGGAAATGTTAAATACATTTGATTGTGCATTATTTGAAAGGTGTCTGTAATAGGGACTTATGTAAATTTTAGGAGTAGTCTTATGTGTCTGAGAATGTGGAACTGCATGCTGACTTAGTTAGTGTATCATGTCTTGAGAGTTTTGGTTAATGAGGAGAGCACAAATCTTGGCCCATTCTCTTGAGCTTGTTAACAACTTTGCAAATTGTATTTACTGCCGGTTTGTGCTTTATAAGGAAGCGGTGATAAGCTTCACTATTGTTGATAGGAAGAGGGAGGTGATTTCCTGCTGTCAGATGGCATTCAAAAACATAGTGGTCTGGGGAGCCTTCCGCTCCGCAGGCGCATATGTCCGTGGTTGTTATGCCATGTCTATTGAAGTAGGTCGGGAATGGGCCGTGTCCCGTAATATAAGCCGTAAGAGGAGCTATTGCAATGTTGCGTTCAGTGCTGACTTTCGGGAGATAGCTGTATGTACGTCTTCCAGTTGTGCAGTGCGTCCAGTCTTCCTGCCAAAGATTTAGGCCTTGACCCCGTAATAGCCCTTTGAGGTAGGAAGGAGGGGATGGGATTGTGATTTTTTCAGCTTCTGGATCAGTGGCTGCTTGCTTGGCCAGGCTATCAGCTGCTTCATTCCCCTCATTTTCTGCATGTGCCTTGATCCATGTTAAGGAGAGATGTTTCTGCGGGTTGCGCTGTAAAAGTTGTTGTAATTTGATAATCAAGGGCGAGGTGTGGTTGTGATTATCTAGTGCTAGAAGCGTTGACATACTGTCAGTGAAAATTTTCGCCCGTTCTATATTATTATTGAAAATGTAATCTACCGCGGTTATAATTGCTTGCACCTCCGCCTGGAACACACTGTTGTTTAAGTCAAGGCGTCCTTTCCATACATGGATGATTCTTCCTTTGTCATAGTGTGCAAAGGCGCTGCCTACTCCATCTTCCTGCTTAGAGCCGTCGGTGTATATTTGCGTATCCCTTGAAACTCGCGTCATTGACAGTGGCTGTATCCGTGAGATGTTAATTCTTATTCCTGTGCCTTTACGTGTCATGTTAATTAAACAACCATTCAATATTAACAAAGACTTTATAAATTAGAAGTAGTGAGTGCTAAAACAGAAGACCTTAACAGTGGAATTTAAATGCCATTCAAGAGAAACTAAAATGCACCTTTGACACAGTCTTTATCTTTCTTACCTTGGAAGGGAGGAGAAATTCGCTTTTGAATATTATCAATAATAATAATGATAATAATAATCTTTCATCTTAAAATTTAATATGCCATTTACTTTCTTTCAATTAAGTTTTGTTTGTTTTAGGCAACCTAACGTAGAACATTATTTTAAACAAAAATTGCGATATCTAATGCATACATAGATTTTGTTTTGAAACTTTAAATAAATACAAAAGGAAAAACTTGAATGAAACACAAAACTGCAGTGATTTTATGTTCTTATTGGTTTATAAGTCAGAAATTCATTTATGAAGGCTATCTTTAATTGCATAAAAATAAATTTTAATAATAGAGAACATCATTTAGTAAAAATGATCTGTGTTACGATCTCGGAGTTACTCCCAAAACTTTCAGTAGCATTAATTTATAAATACAGACTGATTGTTGATAAATGAGTTTCTTTGACGAGTTAGTAGCATTTCCGATTGCTTATAAAAAGAAAATACCTTTACATCTTATTTTTTTTTTATCGAAGTCGGAAAATGCCTATAAAAATAAAAATGATGAAGACATGATAATATTATACGCATTATTTTAGTTATCTAATTTTACATTAAATTTCATAATTTTACGAATCCTAAATATATAAAAGCAATAGAAAAATGAATTCATTTTTTCCAAATTCAGCATCTGAAGAGTAAGTAAAGGCAGCAGCTAGTAAAATCAAAATATAGTATTATCAAAATACTAATATTTTGAAAAGTGCTGTATTTTTTTTTTCAATTTTAATTTCAATAACACCAAATAAATTATTAAATATTAAATTCAAATGCTGAAAGCAAAATTGGTATAAGCAGATTTATAGAGGTAGTAAACATTTAGCAGTTGGATTTAATCTTTATGGTACATGCGCGAATAGGTAATACTCTGATATAATTTGTCCCTTTCATAATAATTTAAACGATTACCTAAAAACAAAAAGTTCCTTTCTCATTGTCAGTTCAGGTAATGGGATGAAACATAAAAGTTTATTTAATGTTACGAATTATATTATTAAACGAAAATAATTAATAGTATTCCCTAAAATATTCTTCGTGTAATACCTATTTTAACTTTAATTCCTCTTGTCTTTTACTCTGAGCATACTTCAGATGCTTAGTAAAATTTGATAAGTTTACTAACCAGTGATGAAAAAAGACAGCTCAATACTAAGATAGCTTCCTTAACATATGAGAAGGAATGGATAAATTAAATTTTTATGGTTTATTCATGTAAGATGATTAGTAAAATTTGATAAGTTTACTAACCAGTGATGAAAAAAGACAGCTCAATACTAAGATAGCTTCCTTAACATATGAGAAGGAATGGATAAATTAAATTTTTATGGTTTATTCATGTAAGATGATTCAGAGGACATGACAGAAAAATATTAATATTTTTTATAGGTGATTATCCCGTTGTATTATTTAACAACTCATCATCCAAAATGCAGAAGCCCTTCGGATATATTATGATTTACTGTAAATTTCAAATATTATCCCGATTTCCTTAGCCTATGCCGCTGAAATTATAAGGGGCATAGCTTTTTCGTTTAAATAATTTCAATTATCTGCTGTGTAATTTTAATTAAGAGGTAATTACAATTGCATTGTAATTTTTATTAGATTATATAATTACAGTTATACTGTATATCCAATTCGATTTCACAATTGAAATCTAAATATAATTAAAATGCATTTGCGTAAATTGTATATGTAATTAAAAATTGTTACATTGTAATTGTATTTACAAAATAATTGCATACTACTATTACAATTACTATGTGTATTCAATTGCATTCTACAACTACATTTGCAATTAAGATCATGATTTTCCTGGGCTACGTAACTGCTTTTATCAGAAACAATTGCTATCCTAATTACATAATTATAATTACTTTCTGTAGCTACAAGTACTGTGTAATTGTAATTTAAATTCAATTACGTAAATTGTAATTCTACTTAAAAAAAACAGCTACTTCTTAACTACAACTACTTAGTAATTGCATAATTTTATTACGATTACAATGCGATTTCAATTGCATACTACACTTACTATTCCAAATATCAGGGATAATTACTTTCCTAATTACCTATTGCAATTGCAATTAAATTTATGTTGTAATTAGCTAATATAACAATAATGAATTTGCAATTACAGTTAATAAAACTGTTGTTGTGATTAGATGCAATAAAATTTATAATTGTAATTAGATTATATAATTATAATGTCTGTAATTATCATTGCATTATAATTGCAGCTAGATTTAAGAATTAAAATGCAATTACATAGATTATTGTTGCAATTAAAAAAGTACATACGTTCTAATTGTAATTGCAAAGTAATTGCATAATCTAATTTCAATTGCAATGTAACTGAAATCACATATTTCAAAATATTATTGCAGTTACAATTACTCTTGCTTGTAATTTGAATTATAACTGCAATTACATTTTGCTAAACTGTACCTAAAATTTGGAGAATAATTATTGTGGAAAATGAAAATTCCTTTTACATACATAAACATTTAATTTTACTATTTAATTTTACTAATTTAGCTGTTATAAGCACAGAACAACTGGAGGTTTTAAGCGAGCTATTTATCCGAGTTCTTATTCAAAACCTAACGATAAAACCCCATTTGCCCCTAGCGAATGATTAGTTTTCTCTCATCTGTTACCAGCCGCAGAGGATTGGATTGGATTATTTAATTATGTCAAAGCACACGAGGGCTATCTGCCTAAAAGGAGGGATGCCTTCGTGGAGGACTTTCTAAGGGAAACTGGCTCGTATACACGTTACACATGGGGAAAACCACGAAAACGCCCATGCAGCCAGCCCGTTCGCGGGATTCGAACCTCAGACCGAACTACCAGTGTTCAGCGTCTTTACCGCTCGGCCGCTGGTGGTCCTCCAGCCGCAGAGGAAAATTATCATCTGTCAGTTTACTAATGTAAAGAGCAGAGAGGGGAGGGCACTCTAAGACAGGCCTCATATATGCTGCTTTGCCGTTTCGTGCCCAAATTTAAGCTTCCGTATATATGCTGCTTTGCCGTTATGAGGCCCAAAAAATTTCGATGCATATATGCTGTTTTGCCGATATGACAGTCATTATTTTCGAACGCATGTATACAGCCTTGCCGCTTGAAGGGCTTAAACACCTAATCGATTTCGAGCGCAGCTAAAGGTCCCTCCTTATCAAGAGAACGAAATTACTAGAAAGGAGGGAAAAGAAGAAAAATAAAGCAATGGCAAAGAAGTCTCAGAAACACGAGGTCATTATCAGCACTGGATGTGGTCGTAACAGAATTTTGAATATGAGTTACACTGGCCGCCTACTTCTACTGAGCCAGGCTATCTGATCAAACATAAAACACATAGACTAAAACTAAAAAAAAATCATCGAAATAAAAATATAGGGAGCGAACGGCAACAGCACCTTCACGCACCAAGTCTGAACCTTCTTTTGACTTCGCTGATTTTTTTGCGTATTAGTCTATGTGTTTTGGGTTTGATCAGATAGCCTGGCTCAGTACAAGTAGGCGGCCTGTGTAATTCAGATTCAAAATCCGGTTACGACCACGTGCAGTGCTGATAACGACCACGTGTTTCTGAAACTTCTTTGCCATTGCTTTATTTTTCTTCTTTTTTCCCCTTTCTAGTAATTTCGTTCTGCTGATGAGCAAGAACCTTTAGCTGCGCTCGAAATCCATTGTTTTAATATATGTACGCTAAATACAGGGTTGTTATTGCGATTTTGATAGTGACATTGGCATGATTCTTTTCTATTCTAGTCAACATTATTTTAAAAATCCATGGCGCCATACATTTGAAACATCTTTCCATGTCAGATGTATTTTATGAAGAAATCTTAAAGTGTTTGAAATTTGAAGAACTAATTTTCATAATAATAACTCAGGGCGAATGGGCGGAACTTGCATTCCCCATGTCTCGAGAATATATCCTGTAATATATCAATAATTACGCTGCTCGATATTAGAGCTCCATAGTACAGTCAAATTCAAAATTACGCAACAAAGTAACAATAATAATAGTAATAATTATTCGGTAAATTAAAAAAAATATTCTCCTGATAGCATTGTTGACGCTTTAATAAACGAATTAGAGAGCAACAAATTGGGCATTAAAATTATTTTGCCTATATTATGCTAGAATGATTTGTCTGTTTACTAGCCTTCTTCAGTGGCTAACATTTGCAGTCGTTTATGTACTTCATTTGATAAATTTGTTGGAAATATTCCTGACAAAAGAATGTTTCTGAAAATATTTTAATCGTCTGTAATGTTTACTGTTAATGTTTACTGTTTGAATTTATATTTACTATGAAAAAAAATAATAAGAAATTTATTAATCAGTAGTTTTTTCGTAGGCTCTTTCTCTATATGTTCTTTAAATTATTACAACGACGCGTAAAAGTCTATTTAATGCCTTGAAGTCAATTAAACTAAACTGCTTTGTCTATTAAGGCAGAGCGGTGGTTAAGTAATAAATTGTAGTTTTCTTTCCTTTGTTGTTCACTGCAAAAGCTTTTAAGGACGTACTTCGTAAGTTAGCATGTGCGAGGCTGATTCAAGACTTGGTGTTAAATTGACGAATTTTTAAATTAAAATTAAATTTCGTTGCATGTGGATGCATTTTCAAGAATATACATAAATGCACATTTTTATAGAAAAAAAAAATTAACAGTTTGAAGATTTAAAAGTTTTTGAAAACATTGACTTAGGCTTTAAAAAGTTGAATAATGTTGCACAACACGCTGCAGAATTCTATATTAGAAACACTTATCCAAAGAAAAATGGAAAAAAATTGTCACAATAGATGAAGCATGGGTGTATTTAAATGATTGTAACAAAAGAAGAGCCATTTATTATCATAAAAGGGGAGAAAAAAATTTAAGTACATGGTTCAAAGAATCGAAAGAAAATTTTTCGAAGGGATTCATGATTGTTGCTGGTTCTTCTTATAATGGCAAGTTAAAAATAAAGAGAGTGCAAAAAAATGTAAAGATTAACTCCAAATACTATTAGGAACATATTTTATCGCCAATGTTTCTGAATGAAATACCATCGCTTTACTCACAGCGCCATCAATCTGTGAGACTCCATCAGGACAAAGCTAGCAGTCCCACAGTCCCACATCAAAATCCACTGTAAATTTCCTATAAGAAATGGAACAAAAACTGGTATCAAGGCCATACCTTTCACTGATATCCCTACTAAATCTCCCGATGTGTCACCTATGGATTTTTGTGCTTTCGGACTTTTAGAAACTGCATTATCCAAACGTTGTCCCAAAACCCTAACAGGACTCTGGAAAGCTGTTCGGGAGGAATATGATAGAATATCTCTTCTGCCACTTCAAAAGGCATTATTATCCTGGAAATTGTGGTGTCGAAAGATAGTTCGGAATAAGGAATGGCAAATAGAACATTTAAAACGCAAGAATATTATGTAATTTAGCTTTGCGAATACAATATTTTTCGTCTAAAAAATGTGTGAACAGCCTCTGTACTACCTACGATCCCGCACAGGAGAGTGTAGGAAAACGCCCACACTCAATTCACCACAACTCACGATGGTGGTGATATTGTAAATATTTTGTATCTTTTCGTATCTTATTTACTCACTTATTATCAAGTTTGTGTATAGTGTTTTGCACTAAGGACTTTGTGATTTTCATAAATCATCTTGCCAATGCGACCTGGGCACCGGTTTATATCTAGCCAAGTTTAGTGTTATTTTAAAATGTGGTTTTCGCGTATCTTCAACGGACTTTGATTTTGCAAAGCCATGGAACTGTGTAATTTAAATATTTATGAACGTGGAAATTATTTACCCTCTGAAGTTCAATCAGAATAATCCCAGCTAAATTCCCATTAAATGACGAGGCACACGTGGCCGCATAAATGTTTACCTGCAAAAGAAAATTATCACGTCTCAGTGTTTCAATTTTTAATTCTTTTACCATTTAAAAATCTTAAAAGGGGGATAGAAAAATGATTTTTAGTAATATAAATTGTTAAAAGTTACAAGTATTTTAGATATCAGCTTTTTGCGTCTCATGATCATGACCGCCCTGCTTAATGCAAGGACCAATCTGAATCTGACTTTAAGTCATGTGACTTTAAGATGTTCTTGTTTCTCCTGCTGTATGAACGCTCACGTAGCTGCCAACTGTGTGTAAAATTTCAGCCGCCACCTACTCATGTATTTACGAAAGCATTATTGCTTAAATGGACTAATTTCAGCATCTGTGTTTAAATGCTTGAACTTTCATCAAAGAATGATTTTCCTATTTTTTCTATCTTTAATTAGACAGCAATTTTGGATCATTGCTGCTAGATCTGCTATTCAAAAAGTAATAAGATCTTGTATCACGTGTTGCAAACTTAGACCTAAAACTGCAAGTCAAATAATGGCTGATCCACCGGAATCTAGAGTAACACAATCGCTACCATTTCATCGAACTGGAATAGATTTTTCTGAACCATTCATGATTAAATATCGTGCAGGACGTGGACAAAAATCATTGAAATGTTACGTACGCTTATTTGTGTGTTTTGTAATCTAGGCAGTACATCTTGAAGTGGTAGAAGATTTGTCAACAAAGGCATTTTTAAGTGCATTGAAACGATTTATTGTAAGAAGAGAGAAACAATTTGATATTTACAGTGACTGCGGTACTAACTTTAAAGGTGCAGACAAAGAAATCAGAAAATGTTTTTTGCAATGTAAGCAAAATCAAGAAATTCACAAATTTTTGTCTTTAGAGGAAATAAAATGGATATTCAACCCACCATCACCTCCCCATTTTGGTGGGCTATGGGAAACGGCAGTAAAGTCAATGAAATTACATCTAAAAAGGACTGCTGGTGATACTGTGCTGACCTATCCGGAATTTCAGACCTTGATAGCGCAGGTTGAGGCTTGTCTCAACTCTAGACCATTGTGTCCAACATCGGCTGATCCAAATGATTTAACTGCATTAACACCTGGTCATTTCCTAATAGGATAGTCTTTTAACTGCCATATCTGAACCAGACCTAAATTATAGTTCCTTCAAACACCTTGACAGATGGCATGTGAGACAGTTTATTTTTCAGCACTTCTGGAAAAGATGGAGTCGAGAATACCTGTCTCAGCTTCAGAAAAGACCTAAATGGCAAAAATGTCAAAACAATTTAGAAGTCAGTGATTTAGTCCTCATCAAAGAAGACAATCTTCCGCCTCTTAAATAGAGGTTAGGGAGAATAATGCTGTTCATCCGTCTCAAATCATAGAGTCAGAGTTGTTAGTATTAAAACTGGTCATGGTGTCATAAAACGACCAGTCGTGAAATTGTGTCCTCTTCCTATTCAGACTAAAAACTATGAACTGCTTCGCATATAATATTTTGTATTATTTTTCTTAATATTTGTATTATTTTTCTGAATATAATTTCTTAATAGTATTATTTTTCTTAATATAATGCCCTCGTTGAAATCCCCTGGGATTTCAACGAGAGCCAGGATGTTAATATTAGTATCGTTTGCTTCATTTTATTGTTGCAAACAGCGTAAATTTCTTTTGTTTTTCTTCCTTTAGTTTTGAACTTTATGTGTGGCAACAAGATAATTCATTGATGGAATTGTGTTTGTGACAGCCATGTAGAATGGCTCGCTTATTTTGTATCAATTATTTCGCATCGCAGACATCTTATTTATAATTAGTGTAAATGATTTAACTGCATTAACACCTGGTCATTTCCTAATAGGGTAGTCTTTAACTGCCATACCTGAACCAGACCTAAATTATAGTTCCTTCAGTCACCTTGACAGATGGCATGTGAGACAGTTTATTGTGAAGTGAAGGAATATAGTCCCTGTGTTAAGTGATTAATGCCAGAAAAACCCTGAAGCTTCAATCATCGTTATATAAGTTGCAATAAAAGTAAAACATAATTATGATAATAAAAGTTTCTAATAAAAATTGGATTCTAAGTCATATAAATAAGCAAATCTCTATCTTCAAACCTTTCAATAAGGTTTATATAACAGCTTGTGTATTTTTGAGAGACGTTATTCATGTTCGTTAATCAAAATAATGTAAAATTGAACACAAAGCCATTAAAGCATAAACATTTCTAGAAACCGTTGCCATAATAATTAATGCCAGATTAATTCTAATTAACTGAAATGAAAATGTATTCGCTTTTCACGTAAGATTGCTACGTTGGCCTCTACTTCAAAACAACTTGCTTATGGGGTTAGTGGTTTTTCTTACTATGAAATGCTAATTATGAAACTAGATTCAATGTAATATAACATGAACTCTACTATGTTGTATCATCAGCATTTAATTTGTAGACTCAAATATAGCAAACAGTATTGGAACTTAATTTATCTTCTAGTTTTATTTAAATATTTATACACATAAAGTTGAATTCAAATTTAAACACCTGATTCGGAAACCCTACACATAAACTCGTGCGTGTTTTTAGCTTGCCAGTAAGTCGTGCGTAGGCACTATCTAATTTTTTCTCTGAGTTGAATATAGCAGTAACTATCTTTTCTTGAGGCAGTGGCGGACACTTTACTAACTGATCTAAATTAGTACTTTTGATTTATGCCACATTGAGTTTAATTTTATATGACTTGCCTACATCAAAATGTAAGTGTTAGTGAAACATATAAATAGTTGTCGCAAACTAACTTCCTAAATGTGAAATTCTTTTATCTGCTTCCGAAACTCAAAATTATTTTAACGTTTCCAAAGCAAGGTTTCAGCTGGAAGCAAAGTGTTTTTTTGCTATTAAAAGAGCTCAAGGACTTAAATCGGTCACGTTATGCTTCGAAGAAGTTTTTATGTACACGACAAGATTTACATCTTTAATTTGCTAAAAGAATGCCTAGCCTTTATTCGTTAACAAATGAACAGATCTGCCTTCTAACGGATTTAACTCGCAAGCAATGAAAGTAAACGTTCTACTTAGAATCCAGTTCTTTGAAAAAGACATGGGTCGCGCAAAATGGACATAGACAAATGTCTAAGTATGTATAAAAGTATGGAATTCGTTTAACTATTCAATGCAGTATCTGCTATTATTAATTATTAATTAATAATAGCATTATTAATTATATTAATTATTAAATATAATTTAAA
Organism: Stegodyphus dumicola; assembly: GCF_044657685.1. Taxonomy (NCBI): domain Eukaryota; kingdom Metazoa; phylum Arthropoda; class Arachnida; order Araneae; family Eresidae; genus Stegodyphus; species Stegodyphus dumicola. The sequence continues at coordinate 12,222,600 of NC_140778.1, read as the reverse complement.
ATTAAAGTATAATATTATAATTAATTATACTTTAATTTTAAATTATAATTAATTATTATAATTATTAAATAATTATAATAATTAATTATAATTAATTATT